>NC_042621.1:275443986-276043986 GCF_901001135.1 Rhinatrema bivittatum | reverse complement strand
AGGTATGGAGAGGACTCCAGGCTGCAACCTGATAAAAAAGTACAAGCAGCAGTAACCAAAGGGAAGCTGTTAAGGCTAAGACGGACACAACAGTATGTGGATACCCACAGTGTTGTAGTGAAATGTCTGCTTGTTGGTAGGAAAGGAAATATAGACCACTTAATCAGAAGGATTAGGTCTGTGTGGCCACTGGAAGTAGCAGCTTGACCCTTGCATGAAGGAAAGAGTCAAGTGGAATTCACATGGAATGCAGTGCAATGTAGATAGAATGTAAGCGCAGCATTACTGTCCAGGAATGTGGAAAACCCAGTCTCTCCCTAGGGCGAGAGAGAGAGGTTAGGAAAAATTAATAGAGTATTTCCTGAGGAAAGGAGATACAACATCTACCTGAAAAGGATAGAAAGTTGAATGCGTAGAACTACTCAGTGGCAGAGGAACGGAGTCAGGTGAGTATGGAAAGAGTGCATAACTCACGGACCCTGCTGGCAGGAATGACATTAAGAGGGAAAGAAGTTCCCTTGCCAAACTGTGGAAGAGAGGAATGGAAAGGCTCAAACGTAGAATGTATGAGACTTATAAGGAGAATATATATGTTCATTCCGTGATTAGAGAAATAGAGGCGGCTTGATCAGTGGATAATCCATGGTAAGCCGACTCAGAGAGGATTACCGAAAACGGGAACCCAACTCCCAAAACGATACACCTCCTAAGAGAAAGGTGTATCTATGTGGAGGATGTCTGGAGAACAGAATCCGAGGGAGTAAGAAAAAATGGTGGAAAAGTAAAAGGGGTAATACCTCTTTTTTTTTTTTTTTTTTTTTAGCGTCAGGAGGTAAAGCCTGCCATATTAAACGGCAAGATTTATGTTTAGAAGGTTTTGTGACGCTACCAGAACCTAAGAACATCAGTAAGTCTATGATTTGGGACTGACTGGTGAGAGAATAAAAGGTTACTGATATGATGGATTGAGAAGTATGGGAAAGCATACTGATCTCAGTCAGGGAGTGGGGAAAAGAATACTGAACCCCATCCCAGTTCAACATTAGAAGAATGCTGGCTACGAGAGGCAGCAGAAGAGATATATTGAAGAGGCCTTTGATGGAAGAAAAGGCATCTAAGGGAACGCATAGGAAACATGTGCAGGGAGCAGAACCTGTGCATCGTATGGAATGATGCAGACGCCGAGGAAAGTTTAGTTAAACTCAGCGTTAAAAGATTTGCCCTGTACACATGTAATTGAGACCATTCGAGAGGATAGAACCTACGTGGAGAAGGTCTGATAGAGCGTTCATTAAATCTCTTAGATATGTGGCCCAAGGACGCATGAAGTGAACAAGGGCCAAGGGTAGAGCTGCGCAGCTGTCTAGCAGAGCAGCTAAGAGGTAATGCGTGCTTATGAGTTGGAAAGCACATTGTCCCTATGCTGTCTGTCTGTATGCACAAAGAATTGTTGCAAAAGCAGTATTGGAAGGCATAAGGGCATAACTCATGGGTGCAACGTCCAGGAAGTTTATGAGAAACTATGCTAGAGTGCAATAGATGCATAATGGGTTGACAGCTTTCAGGAGAAACTTTATAACCCTAAGGAATTGCGAGCATGAGTCGAAGGAGACTAGGTCCTAGTTCGAACTGGGATAAGAATCAGGGACGAAAGCAATGAAACCACTTAGGTCCATTGAGTATAGAATGTCACTGAATATAACCCATAGCAGTTTTGAATTATGAGAAAAATGCATAGTGGGAAGAAACCCCATAGCCCAACCATGAAAAGTTGAAAGGCTGAGGTTATGGAAAATATGCGCAGGGACATATAACAATGTATCAGAATGTCTGTGCGCATGCTGGACAAGAGGGTCTTAAGACTGTGGTGTCCAGAAGTGTTACAGAAGGGATTTATGGCAGTGACAGTAATCCCAGTTAGTAAATGTATAGTGAGTCCTGAAAAAAGTGAGAGCTCCTTGCATGTACTGAAAGTGGTTAGCAGTAGTCTATGCAAGGAAAGTGAATGATGTTACACTCCGCAGAGAAAACAGCATTCACCAACAGTGATGCAAGAGACAGTTCACTTACCGAAGCTGGTGCCAGCGGCAGAGCTTGGGGTTGTAATGTTGACTCACCATAAAGCACATAGAAACATTAAAATAATGTACTTACTGCAGTATGGAGTGATGGTAACCAAAGATACCATTGTACCTGTGACGTCTAAAGAAAGTTGGATTTTCTTAGGTCCAGGATGTGCGGAGAGTAACTATTTTCTGTTAAAAGAAAGAATAGTGCAATTAAAACTCCCCAACCCCCCTCCCTTCTCCCCTCTGCACTTCGTAGCGCCTGGGGGAGTGTACCGGGACTTTGGTACAAGGTGGGGTGGCCGCTCTGATATCTGACCAGATGGGAGACCAGGAGGTGTCCCAATGGAGGATATCATGTAGGCTCCTGCAGGTGTGTGAGCGGTAAGTGGTACCCGCATTTCTGTATGCTGTACAAGGAGACACTGAGACCTGTGGCCAGGCCTCAAGGTGGACTTGTACATGGGGCAATGGTTGCTGAATCTCATGTTTAGCAGATCAGCCAATGCAGCTGGACCTTGGTTGGGAGGGAACCAAGAGTCAGAGCATTGGTTGGCACAGGGACTTGTTACTGACAAGAGAAGAAGCCCTGCTGCAATCCCAAGAAGATAGAGGGGTTCTCCTGATATTGTGGCTAACATAGCTAACATAGCGATATGTGACACTAATACAGTTCTAAAAGGCACATGACCCAGAACTTTTCGAACCACGGTCCGAATGGGAGAACACAACTCTATGGGAATGCCGCCGAAGCGGGTACTTACCATCCGACGTGGATCGCCGCAAGACGAGCCGGTGAAGATTGTTGACTCCGACGGTCTCCGGAGTCCTCGAGGGTAAGGCCGGGGACGTAAACGTCCATCTCGCTCTGAAACCCGGTATGGTGGCACAGGTACAGAGGAGACAGGCCAGGCGTGAGTGGCGTTTAGACTGCTAAGTGTAACAGATGGCCATAGTCCCACACCACTTGACGGTGGGGCACGCCAGGAACAGAGGAGCCCTAACGGAACTCATGTTCCCTTCCCTCGTCACAGCGGCTCGATGTGTCGTGACGCCAATGCAGAAGCTGTCGGACCTGGATCCGGAAGTTCTGGATCACCAAGGACTGCCAAAACTGTAGGAACAGTGCTGATGGCAGTGGTGATGTCGCTCTGCCCGAGCGTTGTCCAGCCTGGAGAAGGATGGCACCGATGTGCTGGATGGCGTCAGCGGCGGACGATCACGATGTCGGCGATGATGGGTGCCACGGTGCTCGGCCCGGTCTTTCCCCAGCGCCGAGATGGAAGCCCTCGTCGTCCTGGAAGGCGATCGATGACGAACTGTCAGCACGCCTGCTCTGCTCCTGACACAATGGAGTGTCTTAAGCTAATACGGGGCTTAAAAAAGAACCCAAAGCGTGGAGCAATGTGAGGAGGCGAGGGTATTATGTGGCGGTGCTATGTCGGTATTGACGATATTGAAGGCAACCTAAGGGGCTTCGAGGATATCATCAAAATGGGTATGAAAAATCGTCGATGACTGGCCAGGAGAATGATGACAGTGACGGGCACTGACAGCAGTGGCATAGGTATCTTTGAAACGATGTGGAATCGAATAATCAAAAAACATTGCCGTTATTGAAAAAGATACCGGCATCGACTGAGTCGAAGTCGAATCAATAGGGCGTCAAGGACACCGAAGGAAAACGGAGGTGTCGAGGGCATCGATGCATGGAGGCGGGCATTTATGCCGTTTGTGGCATGGCCACGGGCATCAACTATAGGGCCACAGATGTTGACGGTATCGATTTGGACAGACTCAGATTTCCAAGTGTACATGGGATCGGTGCCCCAGACACGTGTGTCGGTGGCATCGATATGGACACGTATGGAATCGATGGCATGGATCTCCCAGTCGATGAATTCCATCCCGGCATCAACGCCAGTCCTGGAATCGGCATGGGCATCGATGCCAGCCATAAGGCTGGCATTGGCATCAACGCCCATCCACGGAATCGAGCCGGCATGGATACCCACCGATGGGACCCACCTGGGCATCGAATTTCACCGATGGGAGCAGCCTGGCATCGACTGCCCTCGATGGATGCATTCTAACATAGATGCCCATGGATGAAACACCTGGGCATCGGTGTCCATCGATGCAAAAGGACCTGGCACCGATGCCATCGACGGACGGCCATCCGGCACCAATGCCATCGACGGACAAGCCATCCGGCACCGATGTCCATCGATGGGGACCATCCGGCACCGATGTCCACCGATGGGGACCATCCGGCATCGATGCCCACCGACGAATCGATGTGGCACCGATGCCCACCGATGGAAAAGGGCTGGACATCGGTGGGGAGGATGGGGCATCGATGGCATCCCCAAAAGGGGGGGTGGCATCGATGAAGTGACCCTGGGATCGTTAAAAAGTGTCTCGGGCAGCGGTGGCGGCGACCCGAGTATGCATGGCAGTGACTAACAGCGTGTGCGTCAATGGCATGCATCCGGGTAGGGACGGCACCGAGGAAGCCCAAGGAAAAAAAACAGTGCGTAGGAGGAAAAAGCCTGGTAGCACTGAAAAGCAAAAAACATGGATAAAGGCATCAGGGCACCGTGGGGGGAGGGGCGCTGATGACATATAAAAGCCCAGGGCGGTTTAGGAGGGTCCCGGTGTAGCGATAGGGTATCGACTGCGTGAGGGTACCAGGGAACGAAGGACTTGAAGCTACAGAGGTCCTAAAGTTAAGGAAAAAATCCCTACCCCACTAGCATAAGCAAGCAGAGTGTCACAGAGATACTCGCAAGCTGTTTAAAGCTAACTGAAAAATGGGGGAAGGGAAGGCTTCAGTCAGTTAACAGCTTTAAGATAGTGACAGAAACCGACCGAAAAATAAGAATTAGTACTCACCGAGCGTCGTAAAAACGTACGCGGAGGGAGACCTGTGCAGGGAAAAGTGTTTTTTGAAGTGAAAAGTTAAGTGTTTCCATGAGGTAATTAGTTAAAAAATCCTCACAGAGCTCCAACCGCTATGCTGACTGCAGAGCGGAAAAAAGAAGACTGAGGGAGACACCTGTGGCTCACAGGGATAACTGCAGGCTGGGCATGCTCAGTGCACCCAGTGTGCTAGTGTCAGTCAAAGCTTGTTGAAACTTTGACAGAAAAGTTTTCCGTACAGGGCTCCATCCTCGATGTCACCCATTTGTGAGGACTAACATCCTGCTTGTCCTGTGAGAACTCCTGACCTCCTCTTCGCGGCACCAGGCCGCAGGCCGATGCCACCAGCAGCGTACTCCGGGCTGGGCTCTTCCTAGGCATGCGGCTGCGCCCCCTGTGGACTTTTAAAGGGCCAGCCACGACAAAATGCAGCCCAGCCCCCTGGATGACGTCAGGGGCCTGGGACTACTTCTGGGAGCTTACTCTTCCTGTCCCTTGACTTGGCAATGAGTCTGCTCCGCTTCAGTGGAGTCTTCTGTGCTTCGTTAGTGCCTTGGTTCCTGTTCCTGCCTTCTGAGCCTCACTCCCATCCTTTGGTTCCTGCGGACGGATCTCCTGGCTTCCTACCCTGGACTGGCTATTGGCAATTCTTCTGGCTTCGACCTCGGAGTGGCTCTCGGTGATTTTCTGGCTTCTGACCTCGGACTGGCTATTAGTAACTCTTCTGGCTTTGACCTCGGAGTGGCTCTCGGTGATTTTCTGGCTTCTGACCTCGGACTGGCTATCGGTGATTCTCTGGCTTCTGACCCTGGACTGGCTATCGGCGAACCTGTCTGAGGACCAAACCTATACCCAACACGCATTACAATAGGCCTAATATGAGTTCCAATTGTCTTGTTTACTTTTTTGCAGGTTTTTCTGGTTGGTGCCACAGCAGTGCATGTAAATATAATATACATGTTGTGATAGTTTAGTCCATTATCATGTAAATGCACAACTTTTAATGGTGTGTGCGCGTGCGCAAGACTGTAAAGTTTGCCTAGGTTGCCCCAATACCCTTGCACCAGTCTAGCTCTGGCTGCACTGGCTCCATGTGGGAAAGCAGGATTCCATCTGGAGCTGTGCTGCTTTGAGCCAGGCTCTCCCCAGCCTCACTCTTTGCCAGGGTTTAATTTTCATTTCTTTTTCTTAAGCCCTGGAGTAAGCTGGCAGCATGGATCACTTCTGGTCCCCTCTTCCCTGGAATGGGTTGGTAGAGCAGAGCCTAGGGAACCATAAAAGCAGAATGCTGTGTGGCACACAGTCTATGGATGTGCTGGGCTGGGGCCCTAAGAAGTGGAGGCAAGCTACCAGCATAGGAAGGGAGGGGCGAGCCAGAAAGCAGTGCCTGTGCAGTGTTAGTGAATCTTTTGTCAGAGGTGGCTGGGCTTTGAAAGAAGCAGCTGGCTATGGAATCAGTGAGTCTCTGGAAGAGAGAGGGGGCTGAGAAGAGGTGAGAATGGGAAAGAGAGGGGGCTGCTGCAGGCTCAGGAAAGGCTGGCAGCAAGCAAGAATTTTTACATAATGATGTGGCAGTGCTGGGGCAGGATGGCACTTGCTGAGTGAGCACATGAACAGCAGCACAACAGTAAATGTCTTTGTGTGTGTGTCTGAACCACTGGCTGGCAGTGTGGTTGTGTCATTGCTTGGCAACTAGTTCAACATTTGATTGGTTGGCAAGCAACTTTAACACCAGATCAGGATATATATGAGAGATGTAACCAAACTTGTGAGGGCCCAACAGATTGCATGGATAGAAGGCGCATTGCAGCTCAGTTTGCTCATCCCTGGTCTAAGATGTGCTATAGCTGGTTGTTAAAGAAAAATATGAAATTTGCTGGAGATTTTTTTGGTCTCAATTCTGCCAGGCTCCAGGTCACATTATGTTTATTTATTTAAAAGTTTTTATATACCGCTAATAAAATTAGCAACAATCCATCAAGGCGGTTCACAATGATACACACATGGGGCAGATTTTAAAAGGGTTACGCGCGTAACCCTGAAAACCCGCTCCTGCGCGCTCCGAGCCTATTTTGCATAGGCCCGGTGACGCGCGCAAGCCCCGGGACGAGCGTATGTCTCGGGGCTTGAAAAAAAGGGCTGGAGAGTGGGCAGGGCAGGGCGGGGCAGTCCGGGGGTGGGGCGGGGCAGGACTGAGGCCTCCGGCACAGTGGCCGTGCCGGGGGATCGCATTTCGAAGCAACTTTGGAGGGACTGGGGAAAGCCATCGGGGCTCCCCTAGGGCCCGGCGCGTGCAAGGTGCACAAGTGTGCACCCCCTTGTGAGCGCCGACCCCGGATTTTATAACATGCGTGTGGCTGCGCGTGCATGCTATAAAATCAGGCGTAGATTTGTGTGCACCGGGTTGCGCGCACAAATCTACACCTGCGCGTACCTACTAAAATCTGGCCCATATTGATTAAACTAAAAACAATATGACCGGAGTAGATACAAGATAAATATAAATAATACGATATTAAAGGACAACTATTTGAACATAAAACATTTCATTAATAAATTAATAGAGGGAGTGATTAAAAGTTAAGCAATATTGTAAGCAGCAGAGCAAAGATGAGTTTTTAAAGATTTTTTAAATTTTTTAGTGTTTGATATAAGTCTGATCTCTTCTGGCAGGGAGTTCCAAAGAGTTGGGCTGGCGATTGAAAAAGCTCATTTGCGGGTTATGTCGAGTCTTGCAATTTTTATTGTCGGAACCTCAGGAATGCATTTGTCCATAGATCAAACCTCTCAAGGGTCAACGACGGTGTGGTTTTGGGAGCTGTTGAAGCATGTGCCGCACAGAAAGTGCACGAGTGACTCACAGATATCCTGAGGGCCAGTTTTGAAAAATATTCCCTGGGCTTATATTTTCCTGCAATCCGCCCCTGAACTCCTGCCCTGACCTAGGCCGCAAAAACCCCCCGCATACATAAACCCACACTAACCAAAGTGTGCCTTCATGCATAGCCCGTGAATAGTTAATTTGCCTCATTTACAAGCACAAGCGCTAAGTCAGCCGCATATTTTTAAGCAAGTTTCAGCGCGTTTTCCCCCACACTGAATATCTTATTACATATCTGCCTAAAGCTAGTGTGAAAAAACAGGCGCAGAAACCCGCGCAAGTACACACAAAAACCCGTGGCAGCTTTAGTGCTGCTTATTACATCGGCCCCTTTATCATTATAATGTTAGATTACAGTTAATTCTGTTCTGATGTGTTAAACCCTGAACTGAAAATTATTTTGGTTATTTAATGTTATGTAAAATATAGGCCTCACTAAAAAAAAAAAAAAAAGTCCTGCTCCATTTTGTACCGATAGGGTGACCAAATGCCTGGTATTGAACCGGACAGTCCAGTTTTCCCATCTGTTTTACAGGGTTCGGTTACAAGTGTACCCGGACACTTTAAAAAGCTGGTCAAGGCAGCTAGGACAATTAGAGTATGGTGGCCGAGCCAAGGGCCAATCAGATTAAGTGTTGCTCTGGGCCTGGCACACCAATCAGCTGCTTGCTCTCTGCTTCTTTGCAGCTGGACGCAGCCACAACAGGAAAGGTAGTGAGGAGAAGAGGAGTTGTGCGTGCTCAGGCTCGGCGTAGGCATTAGAAAGGGGTGGTCCACAGCGGCCACGGCCCTAACATCGGCCACCAGCGGCCGGACAGCTCCCTGGCTGCTTACCTGGTCCAACCCACCTCTCTGTTGCCTCACCTGATTGGCAAGAAGTGCCGAGAGCTGTTCCCCTTTCCTGCGGCTTGCTCACGACAGAAGTTACATTTTAAGGATGTAACTTCCACTGCGAGCAAGTTTAAAAAACCAGCAGCAAAACCTGTGGGCCATTTTCCCGCTGCCGGAATGAAACTTCCTTTATTTCATTTCAGCTGCCATCCCTGATCTGCACTGCGCTCAGCAGCAGATTCGAAGCACCACCAGAACAGGGTATTTGGAAGGGTGGTGGATATGGATGGATGATGGGGAGGACAAGGGTGTAGGGGCAGGAGGGAAGGAGGGAGAGGAAGAGGGGAGGAGAGCAGGGAAAGGAGAGAACAAGGGGGTGGGTACAAGGAAGCGGGAGAGGAGGGAGGTTGAAAAGAGAGGGGGAAGAGGCAGAAGAGGAACAAGGATGAGGAGAGAATGGGGGGGGGGACTGAGTGGGGAGGCTGAAGCGAGAAAATAAGGGTGGGGGAGAGGTTGGGTGTTGACTGCTGAAGGGTGAAAAAGAGAGGGTTGGAAGCAGAGGAAGGGACTTCTCCCACCCTACTCCAGCTCCTTCCTCTTCCCCCTCCTTCTCTTCTCTGTCCTCCTATCCACACTGCCTCTTGCTCTCGACCTCTGCCTCATCCCCCTTCTCTTTCAACCCCTTTCATGTTTCCTTTCCCCCTACCCCCACCTCTTCCCCCTTTCTCTCTCCCCTTACTCCCACTCTCTCTTCTTCCTTTGGCTTCTCTCCTCCAACTCCTTCTTTCCCTTGATCTCATTCACCTCTTGTTTTCTCTCTGCTCCATGCTCCCACTTCTCCCTCTTCTCTTGCTCTCTCTCTCCCTCTTGCCCCACCCCCACCCCTCAGCTTCCTTCTCTTTCAATCCTTTTCACTTTCCTTCTCCCCCTTTCTTTCTCCTCTTGTCCCCACTACCTCCTCTCCCTTTGGCCTTTCTCCTCCAACTCCTCCTTTCCCCTGATCTTGCCTACCTCTTGTTCTTTCTCCTCCCACCCCCTCCCTCTCCCCCTCTTGCCCCCACTCTTATCGACCTCCCACAAGAAAAAGGGCAAAAGCTTGGTGGCCCCCAACATAATACCGTCATCGTTTGTTCTTATGGAAGGTGGTGGTGGGTATTAATTTGGGGCTGCTGAGCATTCATCATTTTTCCATCAGCTACCTCCACTTCCTTCCTGCCTCCAGTCCCTTCCTCTCTCTTACCTGCCACCAGCCATTTCCCACTGTTCTTAGCCCTCAGTTCTCTCCCGATCCCCCTCTTCACTTTCAGCGCCTCCCTATTTCCACCCCCTTGCTTTCATCCCCTGACGAGGCGCACACTGGTCCCCCCCCACCCCCCACCACAGGCCTGGCAGACAGGCCTGGATTTATCAATAGGCACACTAGGCCTATGCCTAGGGCAGCAGAAATCTGGGGGGGGAGCAGCAAGTTAGCTGAAGATTTGCTGCCTTCCAATAAAAAATAATATAAATTACACAAATAAATGTAGTGTAAAATTGCTTTAGTTTCATAATGTAATATAATCAATGGAAATTTTTGCCGATTTGCTACAGAATTTTTAACTTTTTGCCACAGGTTCAACCCCTGAGCTGCCATAGGAAACTAGGGGGACTGTGCCTTAGACCTTCTCCCCCTGTTGTCCAACCTTGGCGGGGGGGAAAGAGGGGGATGACAGCACCAACACTGCCGAGGTGCATCAAAATCCTAAATCCGTCACCGCTGGCAGGCCCTGTGCATCTTGGATATTTGTCTAACATTCTGACAGCCCTGGCTCCCCTCTCCCCCTAAATCCCTCTGGTCTCCTCTCTGCCCTACACTTCCCTACATGCAAATTTATGGAAATGAGGGGAGGAGAGGGATGGGACTCCCTCATAACAACCATCCCCTCCCCCTCCCCAGTCTTCAAGTTTCTAGTCCTGGTCTGTGGAAAGGTTTGCAACCCTATATGCTGAGAAGGCAATCTGACCAGCAAGGAATTGTTATTCTCTGTATTTCTTTTATTACAGATGACGCTGAATAAAATCCTTTGGAAAAGCAGAACTGGTATCCAGTTTTTAAAAGAACCGATTGAACCGGCTGAATGCTAAGAGGAGAGAGGTCCAGTAGCCGGCTGGCACAGAGGATTCTGCAAAGGCTACGCTCACAGACCTTTGGGGTAGGAAATCTCAGCCATCACAGAATGGTGACGCTTTTGTGGCCAGGCTCAGGGGTGCATGCACGCTGGCCTGTGGCCCCTAGCTGAGAACATTTGCTGTGTTGACATGGAATGAACATGCTCCCCATCCCCCCCTCACAGGCAGATGAGAAGAAATGCTTGTTGTGCCGTAGTTCAGTAGAAGCCGGTTCTGACCGAGCTGGAATCCCAAAAGGAAGGAAACAAAATTGCCAGGCAAAGAAATGAATCGGCACAAAACCCCCCAAAAATTCCCAATATAAAGAATTCCGTTATAGACTTAATAAGAGAGAAATGACATGTTTATATGCTTCCACTTCCATTTTATACCACCAGATGTATTCAAAAAGCTGTGCCAGAGTGGTTCTGCCCACAGACTAAAACTAAAGGACAAACTGTGAGAGGAACCTTAGGGAAGCACTTTATGGGGTTGTGCAAGAAACCAAAGGTATCGGTAAACCCAGGTGATGCTAGGGCTGAGTTTAGATTTGAATGTAAAACCACAATTAAGATTAGGTTCCTTAGATTCAAGATTCCTGTCGGCTGATGGCACATGAGCATGCTAGCACGATGGATTCTAGCTGTGAGTTCATCTAGTAGGGGATGCAGTGAGGAATATCAAGCAGTGGCAGGACATCCGGGGGAGGGGGAAAGAAAAACATATTTAGAGATTTTAAAAAAGAAAAACCGATCCTACCTGGAGAGGTTGTCAAAGCCATCACCCCATAGTATGAGAAAGCTCCGGCTTCAAACTTCATTCCTTCTTTCCCAGCCTCAACTTCCACTTTTCCCTGCAGAGGAAAACACAGAGAGCCTCAGCCACAAGCCATCGCAGCTGCCTAAGGCCAAAGCAACGGGTGCATACGTCATTATGCAGCCAGGGTCAGACTGCTCAGGCGGCATAGGGCGCCGTGGCATCTTCCCCCACTGGCAGAGGAGAATGGCACTTCTTACCTGCATTTGCCTCCTCCTTTGCTGGCTTCAGTTTGAAGTCTGAGCTACATGGGACCTCATGGTCGCACAGGAAACCACAAGTGCAGCATCTAACGACTTCAGATTGAAGGCAGAAGAGAAGGGGACAGATGTACATAAGAAATGTCAACGAGAGGGTCCTGCCAGGAAGGAGAGGGGGGCAAGGGATGTGGGGAAAGATGCTGAAGATCCTGAGCGTAGGAGTGTGCAAGAAGGAAATCCATCCCTGTATGCAGTCACCCTCTATCCGGAGCTGACAACCGCTGACATGTGTCCCATAAAACTAAACTTGACAGATCCTCAATAACTGCACCTTACTGGGTGAAGGAGAATATTCATTTATATCCATGAATAACTACGAAGCTTTGAAAAAGTCTTGATACCTACACAATGTAGCAAATGATTAGATTAGGGGTTCTCAATCTAGTCCTTGGGACACTCCAAGCCAGTCTGGATTTCAAGATAACCACTGTGAATATGCATGAGCAAGATTCTCATGCTTTGTCTCATCTCATGCATATTCCTTGTGGATATATTGAAAACCTGACTGGCTAGGTGTGTCCCAAGGACTGGAGTGGTTGAAACTGCTGGATTAGACAACACTTGCATTTAAATCTGCAGACATAATTTAAGATACCGTTGAATTTTGATGTGAGAAGTTGATAAGAATCATACACCTTCTCCTTCGACATATTTCACACAGCAAAGATTCACAGCATATAGAAAACCAGTCTTTTTAGGATAAGACTCTGTCTTCCACCCCTCTTATCTTAAAAGATAGGAATTTGGTGTATCTGAATGCTGTAATGACTCTTTTATAACTGCAAAAAGTCTGAAAAGTTCCCTAGGACAATTCATCTTTGTGCATTGTCTCTTAGATGGAAAACATGTACAGATGTGTACAATCACCATGTCAATCATGTGTGTAGTAACTTCTAGAAAACCCTTCTACAGTCAAAAATAATCATGGCTAAATTATTTTGTCTACCGTGTTATTCCACTTGAATGCACAGAAATAAAGGTTAATAGATAAAACCAAGAGTATATATACATATGGTGATACATTTCTTGACTAGCTTTCGAGCTAATGCTCTCCTCTTCAAGTCAGAATTAGAATGAGCAAAAGATGGCATATTACCAGGAAATATTAAGTATTAAGTAGTGTTGCAAAGATACAGGAGATGTTGGCCAGCTCTTTCCATTGCAGAGATCAATAACTTCAGAAGAAGCAAACGCTTATCAAAACAGGCCACCCACACCTGACTTCTTAACTCTCCCAGGACACATGAAAGGGAGCAGTCCTCTCTGGGTCCATCGCTCTGCATGCTGCCTGAGTGGGGTGAGAGGTTGAAGAGTAACCTGATCTTCTTTTTGCAACCCACTTCCTTTATGGCCCTTAATACTGATTCATTTTATTAGAAGAAATAATGGTCAACAAGAGGGAAGGGTTAGGATGGCCACTGTAACTGGTGATTCGATCATTAGATAGCTGGGTGGCTGGTGGGTGTGAGGATCACTTGGTAACTTGCCTGCCTGGTGTGAAGGTGGCAGACCCCACTCATCACATAGATAGGACTTTAGATAGTGCTGAAGTTGTCTTGGTACATGTGGGCGCCAACGACATAGGAAGGTGCAGGAGGGAGATTCTGGAAGCCAATTTTAAGATTTTACGTAGAAAGTGAAATCCAGAACCTCCAGGGTAGCATTCTCACAAATGTTCCCCATTCCTTGCGCAGGACCCCAGAGGCAGAAAGAGTTCTGAAGTCTCGATGTGTGGATGAGATGATGATGCAGGGAGGAGGGCTTTAGATTTGTTAGACACTGGGCAACATTTTCGGGAAAGGGGCAGGACCTTTTCTGAAAGGATGGGCTCCGCCTTAATCAGGGTGAAACCAGGCTGCTGCTACCAACCTTAAAAAGGAGTTGAGCAGCTTTTAAACTAGATGATGGGGGAAAGCCAACAGTTGTTCTGGAGAATATGGTTCTGAATGATGAACGACAGGGAAGTTAGGACTTCCTGATAGAGGTTGCAAAAAAAAAAATGCAAAAGTGACCCAGGTACTGTTAAGTAATGAGCAGGCAGAGTTGAAAGATTCCAATTTACCTTTCTCAATTGATAAGCAGGTTAATTCAAACAAAAAACATACTTTGAAATGTCTGAATACAAACGCTAGAAGTCTAAAAAATAAGATGGGAGAGTTAGAGAGTATAGCACTGGATGAAGAGGTAGATATAACTGGCATCTCAGAGACCTGGGGGTAGGAGAACAACCAATGGGACACTGTGATACCAGGGTACAAATTGTATCGCAATGATCTGATGGATCAAATTGGTGGAGGGGTGGCACTGCATATTGAAAAGGGCACCGAGTCAAACAGGATAAAAATTCTATGGGAAACAAAATGTAGAATCCTTATGGAAAATTCCATGTGAAAAGGGTGATAAAATAGCGTTGGGGGTGTATTACCATCCACCTGGGCAGAATGAACAGACAGGCATCGAAATGCTAACATAAATTAGGGAAGCTAACAAAACTAACAGCACAGTGACAATGGGTGATTTTAATTACCCCAGTACTGACTGGGTGAATGTCACAGCAAGACATGCTAAGGAGGTGCCGTTCCTAAATAAAATAAATGACTGCTTCATGGAGCAGCTGATACAAGAACCAACAAGAGGGGAAGCTATTTTAGACCCAGTCCTTAGTGGAACACAGGATTTGGTGCAAGAGGTAATGGTTTTGGGACCACTTGACAATAATGATCATAACATGATCAAATTTGACTTAACTGGATACAGGCCACTAAAGAAAGCTATTGCAATAGCATTTAACTTTTAAAAAGAAGAGTATGAGAAAATGAGAAAAATGGTTAGGACAGTATGGAAAGGAGCAGCTGCCAAGGTTAAGAGCTGCATGGACCTTGTTTAAAAATGCCATCTTGGAAGACCAAACTAGATGAATTCCACACATTACAAGAGGTAGAAAGAAGGGTAAACGATTATTGGCATAATTAAAAGGTGAGGTAAGAGAGGCTGTTATAGCTAAAAGAACATCTTTCAAAAAATGGGAAAGGATTCCAAATAAAGAAAACAGGAAACAGCATAAGCATTGGCAAGTCAGATGCAAAGCACTGATAAGGAAGGCAAAGAGATAATTTGAAAAGAAGCTTGCTAAGGAAGCAAAAACTCATAATAAATCTTTTTCGAGTACATTCAAAGTAAAAAGCCTGCGAGGGAGTCAGATGGACCACTGATCACCCAGGTGTAAAAGGGGCACTTAGGGAAGGCGAGGCCATATCAAAGAGACTAAATTAATTCTTTGCTTCAGCCTTTACTAGGGGAAAGTATATAGGAAATACCCATGCCAGAAACGTTATACCAAGGTGATAATTCAGAGGAACTGAAACAAATCTCAGTGAACCTGAAAAATGTAATAAAGCAAACTGACAAACTAAAGAATACTAAATTACCTGGATGAGATGGTATATATATCCCAAAGAGTTGAAAGAACTGAATAATTTAATTGCAGAAATACTATTAGTAATTTGTAAACCATCTTTAGACTCATCTATGTTACCTGAAGATTGGAGGGTTGGCCACGTTGAGGTCCATATTCAGACCCAGTCTGGATAGTAAAGTTATCCTGATAAACTTATCCGGCTAACTTTAGAGGCACATACAAAAGTGCAGCCGCACTATGGAATATACCCAGCTTTTTTAAAGTTAGCTAATTTTTAACCGGGTAACTTTAGGACAGCTTTTTGGCCCAACCAGACTTAGCTGGCTATGTTAACCGGCTAACTCTGATCATCAGAGTTAGCCAGTTAACACAGCCGGCTAATTCAACTCCTTCCAGTTACGCCCCTGGAACAACCCTGTTAGCCATCTAAATTCTGAGTTAGCTAGCTAAATGTTTTTGACTATGGACTTCATTATGCCAATGTTTAAAAATGATCCCAGGAAATTCTAGACCAGTGAGCCTGACATCAGTACTGGGCAAAATTGTAGAAACTATCATAAAAACCAAAATTACTGAACATATAGAGATGTATAGTTTAATGGGACAAGCCAACATGGATTTAGCCAGGGGAAGTCTTGTCTCTCCAATGTGCTACATATTTTTGAAAGTGTAAATAAATATGTGTATAAAGATGAGTCAGTTGATATAGTGTTATCTGGATTTCCAGAAAGCATTTGACACACCCATGTCAGGTGCATTCTCCTTTCAAATCCCATATGATATCTCCAATCCCACCCGCACCATCTCCCCCAACAAATTCCAGTCAATTTTACCATGAATGAAGCTCTCTGGCACATTATTCACAAAAGAAGATCTTTATTGGATGATTATGGCTGCAGCATAAGTCAAATTACACTATACATTCAACTATAAATTAAACCCCCTAGACCATTATGCAATCCCTATAGGGTGACCACGCCCTCACTCAAATTGCATTTCATAAAGGCTCAGTATCATGCTAATGCATTATTCTGGTGCTGGGGACGCAGGACCATTGAAGTTTTGCCCCTCCGATGTCCTGGACCATAGGAAGAGCAGGACTTACTTGTTCAAGATGCAGCTGAATTATTGGGAGGTGATCAGGCCAATCCTGACCATTGAAGCTGAAGATTTCACAAGCAACTCATCTATACTTTCATCCACCCATGCAACACAGTGGCAGGAAATACCCGCTTGGTATTCTCTGAACAATTTTAAAATAGCTCTTGCCGTGCACCCTTAGGGGTAGATTTTTAAAGTTATGTGCGGGCATAGATTTGTTTTACCTAACCCACCCCCCAGCTCTAACTAAATCCCCCCCTTACCTTTGCGCAGAAAGTTACGCCTGCCCGAGGCAGGCGTAACTTGTGCGCACCGGTGGGTTGCTGGCACACCATTCCCCAGCCCAGGGGCTGGTTCGGAGGCCTCGGTCACGCCCCTGGAATGCCCCCGGGCCGGCACCACACCCCCGGCCCTGCCTCCGGAACACCCCCGAATGCCGCAACGTCCCCGACATGCCCAAGCAAAGTCCCGGGACTTATGCACGTCCCTGGGCTTTGTGCGTGCCGGCGGCCCATGCAACATAGGTGCGCGTAAATCTGGCAATCTAATGCGTGCAGGGCTTTTAAAATCTGCCTCTTAGAGCATGGTTGACCTCGCCAAAAGCCACACAGTGGCGACGCCTCGCTTGCCATGGGCTCCCCACCAACTTAACTGTGGCCATGTTCCAAGAGCTTAAGTGCTGCCTACAAGCTTTAAGGGTTTTCCAGCTCCAAAGCCCCAACATGGTAGAGCCCACTGAATCGCTGAAAACATCTCCAGCTGTAACCCCCCTTGAGGCTCCTGTTCACGACTTGGTATGCCATGATCATTCCACAACGTACTGCATTTTACTGCTGATAGCACGATTCTTCTGTAACCCAAGGAGGATAATTGTAGGTTGGCACTCACTAATGTGACTACATTTATTCAACTTAATAAGCCACAAGTAATGCTGTAGACATACTGCACATTGCTGCCAAGATAGTTCAGCCCCTCCAAAGTCAATCTATGCGATTCAGGAATGGTAACACATGCTATATTTAGCCAAGTGCCTGTCAAAGCCCCGTTCCAAAAACCTGCAAGTGTTATTATGCTGGGTGTGTTGTATGCAGTAATAAATAACAGAAGGGGAATATGGTACGTCTGACCTAACTGACCCCAAGGGGGGGGGAGGGGTCCACCAAGCACATTTCTCAACATAGATTAATAGCACATGGTACATAAGGGGAGGCAAACTCATTCTGAACTACCTGCAGAATAGAGCCAGGTTCACAGATGAGGATACATAGCCAATGAGATATGCAATGATGGACCTCATATAGAGAAAGCGATGGATCCATTGACTATGCAGTAGCACAACCACATCCTTGCGTGTGGGGTTGACAAAGCCACATGAGACAAGCTTTTGACATCCCCAGCAAAGGAACTGTGATGCCTGGTAGCATGGCTGCCATGTTCCTAAATTGCTTCTCCAGGATTTCCAAAGATTGCCCCTGCTCCGCCAGTACCATGTGAAATTGCCCCTAGGACTGAATATGGGTGAAACTCATATTCGAGACTGGCATCCCAAGATACCTGGACACAGCAAGATATGAACACTGGCAAGGCCGATAGTAGAGACATTGCCATAGGGTATCAGCAACCACTGGAACAACACTTCTGCCATCCTCTTGGTGGCAAGTAGCCAGAGAGCAGACCGCCAATGCAGACGGAACCCCTTTAGGAAATCTCTCTACTGGCAGGGCCTATGGCACCCAAATCGGGAACAAAGACCCATTCTGATAAGGCAGTTTGAGATGCCCAGATTAAGTGAAGCATGTGAATAGATTTGCCAAATCGCATAAGTTTGGGTCTGGAGCCTTGCAGTAAGAATTAATAGCTATTATTTATTGTGAGGTTGCAAGAGCTACCGGATTTCCCAAGGAACTTAAAGCCACATGGAGACTGATATGCATGCTGGAAACTGAGAGGTAGTGACCTGCCCACGACACTACTGGGTCGCTTGCCTGATTCCTCTAAAGTTTGCATACCTGCACTAGAGACTACACCAAGGATGGGTACAAATCCCATTTAAATTCAAGTGCTCAAAGGGAAATTAACCACAAGATAGCACCAATGCTGCACAAGTTATGACGATGCTTTGTTGAACATTCGAAGAACTGTCCTGCCTTAATATTAACTGCCATTAGCTAAGAGAATTGTTTATGGAAGAGCAACTGGGGCCTGTCCGAGAACATGCCTACTGAGATATATTATAGGTCTGGCCTTGAACAGGTATAATGCTATTGGCAGAGACAAAGGACAGGTTAGCACTTCACTGTCCTCATCCACAGGAATACCTGTACAACACTGAGACTCAAGAGGATGCAGCAATCATCTTGGAAGATGTCATAAGCAATGTAACCAATCAGCTTTGTGGCACTGCAAAAGAATCATATGGGCATCTGAAAGAACAATGCCCCAAATACAATACGTAACTTACAGACCCAAGCTAACAGGAATTTCAGAACATTGTCAGTGTTTTGGGACCTATCATGCATGTGCTGTCTGAGGCTAAAAGTGATGAGGGCCTGGATATCATAATTGACCCGTTAAAAGAAGAACAAAGAATGGCACTCAGGAAATCCTGACCGGCAAGTGCTGGGGATGATAGAGCTTATCACTGCCTTCCAAGGATTGCCTCAGGACCTTCAGATTATGAGACTGACGCACTGCCTGCTATACTAAGACAGCTCTATGCCCCCATTACTGAGGTGGAACGGAATAGTAAACATTTCAACAAGTCTTACCTATATTGCTGCCATGTGAGCGTAACAAAATTGGGTTCGCTGTCTCTGCTGCCCAGGTACATGCCCGACTGGGCATGCCTGACCAGTCTTTATGCAGGTGGATGAGAATTATTTAATTACATCCTGCAAGTAAAATTGACTGCAATAGACTAAATACCAGGCTTGAAGATAGAATGACTCAAAAACACCTGTATCATCTCATAATAAGTAGAGAGAGGATGACTATACAGCCAGTAAATGTACTTAATATGTTTGGTCACCAATGCCAAAAATATGCAAATAAGGCCATATATGAAATAAGATGACCTACAAACGCAGGAGAAGGTAGGAAGCCATAGTAGTGAGTGCGGCTGGTTCAGTTATTACCTTGGCTGCTGCCTATGCCTGCCATAGCTCAAATTCTCACATCTCAGGCTTACTGCACATTGTCCTTGAAGCTCTCAGCCTGGGTTTAAGACAGGGGCTGAAAGGACTTGATGAGGATGCCATAAATGACCTGCTAAAGAAAAGAAAAGATGACGTGCGAAATGCTGACATGTATGTGCTGGAAGTAGGGTGAGCACTTGCAGACCTGATACCCAACTGCAATAAATAACCTTAACATCAACATGCATAGGGACATTGACATGTGCATGATGACTGCATAAGAACATAAGAAATTGCCATGCTGGGTCAGACCAAGGGTCCATCAAGCCCAGCATCCTGTTTCCAACAGAGGCCAAACCAGGCCACAAGAACCTGGCAATTATCCAAACACTAAGAAGATCCCATGCTATTGATGCAATTAATAGCAGTGGCTATTCCCTAAGTCAATTTGATTAATAGCCGTTAATGGACTTCTCCTCCAAGAACTTATCCAAACCTTTTTTGAACCCAGCTAAACTAACTGCACTAACCACATCCTCTGGCAACAAATTCCAGAGCTTTATTGTGCGTTGAGTGAAAAAGAATTTTCTCCCATTAGTCTTAAATGTGCTATTTGCTAACTTCATGGAATGCCCCCTAGTCGTCCTATTATTCGAAAGTGTAAATAACCGAGTCACATCTACTCGTTCAAGACTTCTCATGATCTTAAAGACCTCTATCATATCCCCCCTCAGCCGTCTCTTCTCCAAGCTGAACAGCCCTAACCTCTTCAGCCTTTCCTCATAGGGGAGCTGTTCCATCCCCTTTATCATTTTGGTTGCCCTTCTCTGTACCTTCTCCATCGCAACTATATCTTTTTTGAGATGCAGCGACCAGAATTGTACCCAGTATTCAAGGTGTGGTCTCACCATGGAGCGATATAGAGGCATTATGACATTTTCCGTTTTATTAACCATTCCCTTCTAATAATTCCTAACATTCTGTTTGCTTTTTTGACTGCTGCAGCACACTGAACCTACGATTTTACAGTATTTTCCACTATGATGCCTAGATCTCTTTCTTGGGTGGTAGCTCCTAATATGGAACCTAACCGTGTAACTACAGCAAGGATTATTTTTCCCTATATGCAACACCTTGCACTTGTCCACATCAAATTTCATCTGCCATTTGGACGCCCAATCTTCCAGTCTTGCAAGGTCCTCCTGTAATATATCACAATCTGCTTGTGATTTAACTACTCTGAATAGTTTTGTATCGTCCGCAAATTTGATAACCTCACTCGTCGTATTCCTTTCCAGATCATTTATTGAAAAGCACCAGTCCAAGTATAGATCCATGAGGCACTCCACTGTTTACCCTTTTCTACTGAGAAAATAAACCATTTAATCCTACTCTCTGTTTCCTGTCTTTTAACCAGTTTGTAATCCACAAAAGGACATCGCCTCCTATCCCATTACATTTTAGTTTTCTTAGAAGCCTTCCATGAAGGACTTTGTCAAACGCCTTCTGAAAATCCAAATACACTACATCTACCGGTTCACCTTTATCCACATGGTTATTAACCCCTTTGCCAAGAAGAATGCAGATTTACCACATGAGAAAATAAAGGACCTCATTCACAATTATCATAAAAAACTGCAAGCTGTCATTGATGCAAAAGGATATTAAGAACTAAGAGTATGTAAACTTTTGAACAGGGCCATTTTATTATTTCCTTTATCCTTTGATGACTGTGCTATTCTGTGATGCATAAAACAGTTTAATTTGAAACACATTAAAAATAACAGACATATTTTGTCTGATCACCAGGCCCAGCGCCACTGGACGTGCAAACCGTGCAAATGCATGGGGCAGCACACCCGGTGGGGCGGTGTTGGGAGCAGAGAGAGGCCCATGCTGCCGCCAGGGAACCCAATCCCACCAGCGATGAAAGGAGGTGGTGCGAGGTACCGCCGTTGGATCTGATCCCATCGGTGGTGGAAGAGTGTCCGTGGTGCCGCCAGTGGACCCGATCTCATCAGCAGCGGAAGAAGAGCATCTGTGGTGCCAGCGGTGGACCCAATCCCACTGGTGGCGGAAGGAAGAGATCCTTGCTGCCAAGAAAAAGCAGCATGGCCCCGCTGAAATCAATGGTGTGGTCAGCACTGCCTTAGTAAATGGAGAAGCAGCGCGGCCCCGCCAGAATCAGCAGGGTTGCCAGCAGGGCTGCGCTGCTTTTCCACGTACTAAGGCAGTGCTGACCACGCGTCAATTTCAGCGGAGCCACCCTGCTGAGGAGGAAGAGGAACACGCTCTGCAGGAAGTAGTCCAATGCCCTGTGGCTGGAAGTCATTACCTTGGCCACGGGAGCTGAAGACGACGACTCTGCTGCTGCCGCTGCCTGCTAAGTCAAGGGAAGTAAGTGAGAAGAGCATGTATGCTTGTGTGTGGAAGAGTGAGAGTGAGAGACAGCATGTGTGCCTGTGTGTGGGAGAGAAAGAGACAGCATGTGTGCTTGTATTTAGGAGAGTGATAGAACATGTGTGCTTGTATGTGAAAAAGTGAGAGAGCATGTGCGCTTGTGTGTGGGGGTGAGAGAAAGCATGTGTGGTATGAGAGGGAGCATGTGTGTACTATGCCAGTTGCTCTCTGCCTGATAATCCATGACAATTTCAGGGCATCTGAAAATCAAAAGTTCCCAGGTATAGAAAGCATGAATTTTTTAAATCCTTTTTAGTTTTATTTTTCAGGTGTTATTTGCTGTTCCTGCTGTTTTGAAATATGTTATTGGTGTTTGGGACATTTAAAAAACTTGTATATGAGTTTTTAATTATTTGATCTTTTATTCATCAGTTTTTAAATAATATTATTAGTTAATTTTTAGTATTATGATTATATAATTTTTTTTTTCTTATTTTATTGTTTGATATTCGAGGAATGGTGATGGTTTTGTTTTTTCATTGTTACACTGCACAGAGTCTGGCTTCTTGCGGTTTCCAGTTCAGGTTTTATCTGCACATTTGTATTTCTACTTTATGGTTGCTCTATTCTGTATTTGGTGAGGGTCTGTTTAGGCTCTGCATGTGCAACTGAGGTGAGGCATTTTCTAACAGGAAGTGTATTAGTGTATTCGGGCTGTCAGCCCACACCCAACAGCCATCACAATAAGCCTAATACCATATCCGTTCCAAATGTCTTTTTTGCAGGGATTTCTATTTGGCATCACAGCAGTACATGTAAACATAACGTAAGTGATATTTTAAACTCAGAATACTGTACTTCAATATTTTTCATTTAACTGTGTGTGTGGAATGGAGCAGGGAGCGTTGTACAAGGCTATAAGGTTCGCTTAGGGCACCTAATACCGTTGCATCAGCCATTAGTTTGGGGAGGGGGGTGGGGGTGGGGAATAGTGTCAGTTTCTAAAGTTTGTATCACTGAATGGAGTGGCCTGTTTTTTTGGTGGGCCAGGGACAGGCACTGAATGAATCGGGGGGAGGGGGGGGCAGCACAGTAATTGTTCGCACAGGGCAGCAAAAAAGCTAGCACTGGCCCTGCTGATCCCTCATGTTTCCTTAAAATCCTGCATATCTTACAGATACTGCCAGGGATATGTAAACTTTTTTGAGCACAACTGTATTTACTCCTGCTCAATATTAGGAGTAAGGGATCGTAAACATCTTAAAAGTAAAAAATGTCTGGGTCAAGTTGGGGAGGGAATTTCTGGCCTAAAAGCCAGGAAGGTCTTCATGAGCTGCAGATGGACTGGGCGAACTGGTAGTCTAATAAGTAAAACTGGTTATTTCATTGGTACACGCATGTTAGAAATTCCTCAATCCATGCGTGTAAAAACTAACTCATGGGGGGGGGGGGGATAAATGCATCTAAATTGCGCGTCTAAAATCTACTCGCGTGTCCCTTTAAAACTGGAAAGCATATACAGTGATTTGGAAAAATATTTGACCTCCCCCCCCAAAAAAAAGTCAGCAGATTTGTGTGGATTACAAATGACACTTACACATATTGTTCCTGACAATATGTTTATTGCAAACCGGTATGCTCTTAAAGTCAATTTTCAAAGTCACAATTCATTATTTCTCTGCATTTTTTGTTTTCATTTGTGCTCACTTATCTGCAACTGCTACTTAGCCAACTGACAGGTCGATCCAGTAAAGTCCGTGGGAGAGCGGACGAACGCCCGCTCTCCCAGCGCACGCACCGGCCCTTCGCCGGTGCGAGCGATCCAGTATTTAAATGAGGTGACGCGGTGCAAACGAGGAAAAGGAGGCGCTAGGGACACTAGCGCGTCCCTAGCGCCTCCTTTTTGTCAGGAGCGGCGGCTGTCAGCGGGTTTGACAGCCGACGCTCAATTTTGCCGGCGTCGGTTCTCGAGCCCGCTGACAGCCACGGGCTCGGAAACCGGACGCCGGCAAAATTGAGCGTCCGGTTTTCGGCCCGACAGCCGCGGGCCGAATTCAAAATTATTTATTTATTTTTTTTTACTTTTTTTTACTTTTGGGGACCTCCGACTTAATATCGCTATGATATTAAGTCGGAGGGTGCACAGAAAAGCAGTTTTTACTGCTTTTCTGTGCACTTCCCTGGCGCCGGAAGAAATTAGCGCCGACCTTTGGGCGGCACTAATTTCTTAGAGTAAAATGTGCGGCTTGGCTGCACATTTTACTTACTGGATCGCTCGGGCATACCTAATAGGGCCATCAACATGCATTTGCATGTTGAGGGCGCTATTAGGTGCCGCGGGTGGGCCGCGTGTTTTCCTCCCCTTACTGAATAAGGGGTAAGGGAAAACACGCGTCCAGAGCAGGGTGACAGTGTGCTCCGACGGAGCACACTTTACTGGATCGACCTGTGATTTAGCAAGCTAAGTAGTGTTTTTTGTTTGTTTTTTTTTACTTATCCAGCGGATCGATGAACAGCAGACTGCGCTGGAAGAATTGACCACTGCATTTAATTTGTTACACAAACAGATGAACTCCCCTTCCACCTCAGGTAAAGAGGCTAAACTGTCAGAGGTGACGGTCAAGAGGACTGTACCTCTAGCAGCTCCTACCCGCTTCTCGGGAGAAGTATGGAGATGCAGAGACTTCATTAACCAGTGCTGCATGCACTTTGCGATACAACCTGAACATTTCCCCACAGCTTGCTTATTTATTTATTTATTTATTTATTTATTTATTTATTTAAAGGCTTTTATATACCGATGTTCATGTAATAGTACATATCGCGTCGGTTTACAGAGAACTAAAGTTAGAAATTACATCAAACATGTGGGATACATATAACAAGGCGTACGTAATAAGAATTACAAATAAACCAGAAACTTAGTATTACATCAAACGTAGTAAGCATATGTGATACAATAACAAGGTGTAAGTAATAAGAATTATAAAGTTATAAAACTGAAAATTTAGTATTACATCTAACGTATTAAACACAATTGTATGAATAAGGTGAGAACATGAGTATATACCTGAAAAAACAGACAAACAAAAGGGCAATGGCCCCCGTGATTTTTCTAATCCTGGATCATGTTCCTGGAGTAGACTAGTTCAGGGTAAAGGTTAAGAATGAGTAAAGAGCGGCCAGAACAAAGCTGAGGTGATGGGGTTATTGAGGCCTTTAAGTGAAGGCTTTTGTGAAAAGCCAAGTCTTACGCTTTTTCTTAAACGTTTGCCTACAGGTGTCTAGTCGAAGGTCCGTGGGGAGGGCATTCCAATGTGTGGGACCGGCGGTCGAGAATGCACGTTTCTTAAGCAATGACTTGGCTGGAGGTGCATAGACTGTGCCTAAATAACTGGTTCTGATCGGTCTGGATGATGAGTGGTGACGAAGGGGGCAATTTAGTTCTAGCGAGGTTTGGGAGTGAATGGTCTTGTGGGTTATAGTTAGAACTTTGTACAAGATTCTGGATTTAATGGGGAGCCAATGTAGGTTTTTAAGGATTGGAGTGATGTGTTCTCCTCTGCTAGAATTAGTTAAGATCCTGGCAGCAGAGTTCTATAACATTTGTAGTGGTTTGGTGGTGACAGCTGGAAGGCCGATTAGCAGAGAGTTGCAGTAATCAATTTTTGAGAATAGAATTGCTTGGAAAATTGTACGAAAGTCCTGAAAGTGGAGGAGAGGTTTCAGCTTTTTTAATGTGTGAAGTTTATGGAAACATTCTTTTGTTGTATTATTGACAAATTTTTTTAGGTTCAGCCTGTTGTCAATAATTACACCGAGGTCTCTTACGTGTGTGGAGGAGGTCGTTTGTGGTGTGAAGAGGTTGTTGACAGCCTGCGCGTTGTCTTCCTGAGTGATAATCATAAGTTCAGTTTTTGAAGTATTGAGTACTAAGTTAAGGCTGGTGAGGAGGGTGTTTATGGACTGTAGACAGTTATTCCAGAAATTAATGGTGTTGGAGATTCTGTGATTGGTATCAGGATCTGGACGTCATCGGCGTAGATGAAGTGCGTAACCTTTAGACTTGTGAGAAGTTGACATAGGGGGAGAAGATAGATGTTAAATAAGGTGGGGGAGAGGGAGGAACCTTGAGGGACTCAGAGTGTGGACTTGACCGGGTGAGAATCTTTATTGCTTATTCTAACCTATTGTCAAGGAATGATTTGAACCAGTCAAGGGCTGTTCCTGAAATACCTATGTCTGAGAGCCGATTGAGGAGGATGGAGTGCTTCACAGTGTCGAATGCTGCAGATATATCGAGAAGTGCCAGAAGGTAGGGGGTCTTTTTCTCAAGGCCTGTGAGGATGCTGTCTGTCAGCGAGATTAGAAGGGATTCCGTATTGAGAGATCTGTGGAATCCAAATTGGGCAGGTGTTAGAATCTGATGTTCCTCTAGGTATTCCGAGAGTTGTTTGTTAACTACCTTCTCTATAAGTTTGGCGACAAATGGTAGGATAGCGATGGGGCGAAAATTGGCCGGGTCCACTGGGTTCAGGTTGGGTTTCTTGAGTAGAGGTTTGATGGTGGCTAGCTTCAGCGAGTCTGGTACTAATCCCTGAGTTAGCGAGCAATTGACGATCTCTGTTAATGGCTTAGCGATGGTGTTTGGTATGGTAAGCAGTAGTTTAGATGGAATGGAGTCCATCGGATGCGTGGAGGGTTTCATCTTTTTGAGAATGGATTCAATTTCGAGCGAGGTGGTGGGTTTGAAGGATTCTAGGTTTACTTTCTGGCTAAAGGGGGGGTGTAGAGTGACGAAGGTTCTATATTAGAGGCTGCCAGTGGAGCTATTAGATTGTGGATTTTGTTTTCGAAAAATTGTGCAAGTTCTGAGCATCTGGATTGAGCTTGATCATCAGGGATGACTGAAGAAGTGGGTTTCGTGAGCTCTGAGACATAAGAGAACAGAGCTTTGGCATCAAAGGAGAAGTTGTGAATTTTTGCAGGCATAGTAATCTCTTTTTGTGCGAAGGATGATGTTTCTGTAACTGTGCATGAAGGTTTTGTACTCAGTTAATGTAGCATTAGAGGGTCTCTTTTGCCATGCGTGTTCTTTGTGTCTCAATTCTAGTTTGAGGTTTTTTAGTTCTTGTGTGAACCAAGGTTTTTTGTTTTTACTGGAAGGGTCTAGCTCTTTAGATTTTACGGGGCATATTTTTTCTGCCACCTTGTTTGTGATGTTGTGCCACGAAGTGAGGGCTGCCTCTGCGTCAGAAAGATCAAGGTTAGCAAGTTCCGTTGATAGATGGGAGGTGAGGTCGTCCATGGAGCAGGAGTTCCTGTAGTGAATTGTGGTTTTGGAGACTGATGAAACTGGGTTGTCCTTGATACAGAGGTCAGTTGTGATCATAAGATGGTCTGACCATGGGATAGGGGAGCAGTGAGGCGGGGAAGTTTGGGTGAGGCCTGAATTTATGAATATAAGGTCCAAAGTATGCCCAGGTTTGTGCGTGGGACTGTTAACGATTTGTGTGAGGCCCATGGCCTTAAAGGAAGATAGCAAAGCGTCACAGTTGGAGGAGTGGGGGGTGAAGTCTCCCATGATGATGGCTGGGGTGTCGTTTTTGATATGTTTAGCAATGAGCTCGAAAAGCGGAGAAGGATCTGAGTCTAGGAGGCCAGGTGGAGCGTAAAGTAAACAGATTTGGAGGTGTTTAGAGCTGAATAGAGCGAAATCAAGTCTGGAAGTATGTTTAATGTTCTGTAGGGTTAGTCTTAACTCTTTTTTAGCTGCTAAGCAAAGTCCCCCCCTCTTTTTTTAAGTCTAAGAATTGAAAAAATATCGTAGAGATGGAGGGGTAGTTGATTGATTAGAGCTAAGTCTGTGGGTTTCAACCAGGTTTCAGTGATAGCACAGATGTCTGGTTGTGTGTCCAGGAGATAGTCATTGACTATATGTGTTATGCTTATGTGAAGACTACGTATATGCTATCATACCTAGATGGACGTGCCCTGTCCTGGGCATCTTCGCTGTGGGAACGCGAGGACCTGATCCTTCACAACACTGAAGGATTCCTTGAACTGTTTAAATCAGTTTTTGATGACCCTGCCCGATATTCTGTTGCAGGATCTTCCTTGGTTCACCTAAAGCAAGGGAACAAGACCCTAGCTGACTTCGCTATTGAATTCAAGACACTGGTGTCTGAATTATCCTGGCACCCAAGATGCCTGAAGACACTGTTCTTCGAAGGACTGAACACTCGCCTGAAGGATGAACTCTCAGCCAGAGAGATGCCTGAAAACTTGGCTGAACTGGTGAAACTGGCAACTAGAATCGATCGCTGGCTTCAAGATAAAGTTCAAGAAACCAAGACTTCCAGGAGACCCTTTCTGAGTGAAGTCCGAGTCAAGACTGCATTCAGGTCTGCCCCTACGGTTCAAGCAGCCGGTGAAGAGGAACCGGGGCAATTAGGCCGCAGCCAACTGACGTCAAAGGAGAAAAGAATGCGGAAGAAATTAGGGCTGTGTATGAACTGTGGACAAGCTGGCCATGCTGTCCAAAATTGTCCTGTATGTCCGGGAAATGGACAGACCTAAGTCCTGCGGGAGGACTCTTCTTAGGTCTCACTACTCCTCCTCCTCCACTCTCTTCCTGTATCTCTCATCTGCGGTCGTCTACAGTACCAGACTCTTGCCCTAGTGGACTCAGGGGTAGGAGGCAACTTTATTCTTCAACGACTAGTGGAATATCTATGGATCCCCACTTCCACTTTGTCATCTCCTCTACTTCTTTCATTCATCCATGGAGAACCCTTGCCGGGAGAAGTAACACTATGTACTGAACCAGTGAGTCTACGTACCGGTGTTCTCCATATGGAGACCATCTCCTTTATTTTAGTGAAGGCTATGCACCCCATAGTACTGGGATTACCGTGGCTACAACAGCATATGCCCTAATTCGATTGGGTCACTCTGGAACTGTAAAGTTGGGGTCCAGACTGCCATAGGCGATGTCTGACTGAGGTTAAGCCATTACCTTGTATGCCTACCACCCCAGTAATGCGGGCTTGCCGCCTCAATACACATCTTTTCAAGATATCTTTTCAAAAGAAGCTACAGATACACTTCCACCTCACAGACCCTACGACTCGCCATTCATCTGAAGCCGAATACGGAGCCACCCAAGGGCAGAGTGTACCCCTTGTCTGTGGCAGAGAACAAAGCCATGTCTGAATACATTCAGGAGAATCTCAACAAGAGCTTCATTAGACCATCCAAGTCTCCTGCGGGCACAGGCTTCTTCTTTGTGGGCAAAAAGGATGGCACATTGTGTCCTTGCATAGATTACAGAGGCCTTAACGAAATAACTATTATGGACCTTTATCCCTTGCCTCTGATTTCAGAACTTTTTGATAGACTACAAGGAGCCCAGATCTTTTCAAAACTAGATCTGAAAGGAGCATACAACCTGCTTCGCATTAAAGCTGGCGATGAATGGAAGATGGCCTTCAACACTCGAGACGGCCACTTCGAGTACTTAGTGATGCTGTTCGGCATATGCAATGCTCCAGCCGTCTTTCAAAATATAATGAACGATATCTTCCAAGACCTCCTATATAAATGTGTTGTTATCTACTTAGATGACATCTTAATCTTCTCACAAGACATCACCACTCACCAAGAAGATGTCAAGAGAATACTACAGATGCTTCATGATAACCATCTCTACACCAAGCTATCTAAATGTGAATTGCATAAGGAATCAGTGCCTTTCCTAGGCTACATTGTCTCCAAAGAAGGTTTTCAAATGGACCCACAGAAGTTGGAGTGTATCAAGAAATGGGCACAACCCACCGGGTTAAAGGCTTTCCGACGCTTCTTAGGTTTCACCAACTATTACAGGACCTTCATCAAGAATTACTCCTCACTCACAGTACCGATGACAGCTATGACATGAAAAGGTGCCAACGCAGCAAATTGGTCTCCCGAAGCGATTGCTGCATTCCAAAAACTGAAGGATGCCTTTTCAACCAAGCCATGCCTTCCATATCCAGACCCCTCAAAACCTTTCATCGTAGAGGTCGACACCTCAGATATTGGCATAGGGGCAGTACTAAGCCAGACTGGTGATTCTAAGGTCCCAAATCCATGCTCATTTTTCTCCCGTCGCTTTTCTCCTGCTGAGAGAAATTAAGGAGTTGGAGACAAGGAACTTCTGGCTATAAAGATGGCAATCAAAGAACGGCGCCCTTGGCTCGAAGGAGCTCAACATCAAGTACCGGTCTTCACAGATGATACTTGGAGTATCTCCGCCACGCACAGCACCTAAATCATAGACAAGCAAGATGGTCGCTGTGTTTCAACGGATTCAACTTCGTGCTCAAGTATTGTCCAGGAGACAAGAATATCAAAGCTGATGCCCTTTCACACTCCTTCCTCTCCGAGGACATACCCAAAGAGCCGCAACACATCATTGACCCCGAGAAGGTCATACTGGCAGCTGCCCATTCGGTGCCTGCAGGAAAGACAATCATACCCAAGAACCTCAGGAAAAAGCTATTGGCTTGGGCCTACGACTCCAAACTCTCAGGACACTGAAAGACATTGTCTAAACTGCAAACCTTTTATTGGTGGCCCACCATGAAAGAGGACACATTCGCCCATGTCGCTTCCTGTGCAAACTGCGCTAAACAGAAGACGCCGCCAGGATGTCCATGGGGTCTCCTCCAACCCTTGCCAGTCCCTGAGGAACCGTGGACACATACTGCCACTAACTTTGTGGTAGATTTACCATCATCAGGAGGGAACAACACCATTTGGGTAACCATTGACAGGTTCTCGAAGATGGCACATTTTGAGGCTCTCCCAGGCTTACCCACCGCCATGGAGCTCGCCCGATTGTTCATCTCGCACATCTGCCTGCATGGCTTGCCTAAGAACATAGTCTCCGATTGCGGAGTTCAGTTCACAGCTAACTTCTGGAAGGTATTATGCAAGAAGTTCGATATAGCCCTCGACTTCACATCGGCATATCATCCTCAGTCCAACGGCTAAATAGAAAGGATGAACAGGACACTCAAACAGTTCATTCATGCCTACGTGAACACCTGACAAAATGATTGGAGCGAACTGTTGCCATGGGCAGAATTTGCCATAAACTCTCATCCAGCAACATTACTGGATCAACACCATTCGAAGTGGTCTACGGACGACTACCACTACCACCACTACCACTTCCGTTATCAGTGTCATCCCCAGCAGCACAAACGACTGCTACAGATATTCATCAACTCTGAACTGAGACTAAAGAGGTGCTTATGAAAGCAGGAATACAAGCCAAGAAAGAATACGATGCTCATCATCGCAAGGCTCCAGACTCCAAACCTGGTGAAAGGTCTGGCTTTCAACAAAACATTTAAAACTCAAACTTCCTTCAGCTCGATTTGCTCCTCGCTTCTTTGGACCATTTCCCATTCTCCAATGACTGGGCAACCTCACCTACAGTCTGAAGCTACCAGCTTCTCTAAAGATCCACAATGCAATGACATCTCAGTGAATTTTCTAACAAGATATCCGACTCTACTCCAGTAGATGCAGAAGAAGACATCGAATACAAAGTTGACGCAGTTCTCGATGTAAGAAAATGAGGCAGAGTATGGGAATACCTCCTGTCATGGGATGGTTATGGCCCAGAAGACAACTCTTGGACTCCAATGTCCAATATCTTGGATTAGAAGATGCTACAGGATTTCCATCATCTACATTCGCAAAAATCTAGACCTGGTAGGTCATTGTGTGGACGCCCTTTGAAGGGGGATACTGTTGCGTCCATCGGTCTTTGATGACTTTGCCCATCTTGCTGCACCCCTATCTCAGCTCCTCCCACTTACCTGGGCAAGATGGCTACCGCAGCGTCTTCAAGCCGACCTCTCTGGCGTCCCCGGAACGGCTATGGTGCAGCCGTATGCCATTGCTCCTGCCAGGTACTGATAGGGTGTGCGTGCGCGCACAACCCACGTCTAAGTACGCCTAGTGGCGCGAACCTCGAGGGCGTTCCCTCATCTGATGTCACGCCAATCCAATCTCAAGATTGCTAGCTCATTGAGTTGGCAAAGGTTCAAATAGACTCGAACTGTTCCTGTCTGCGCTACTCTGCTGCTTCCCTGCTGCCTGCAAGAAGAAGTCCTTCTGCTCTTCGGGGATTTGCTACTAACTTGGGTACCTGCTCCTCGGGGGCCCTCTGTTCTATTTTCAGGTGCCATTCAAGGAACAAGTACTCGCTCCTCGAGGGCCTGCTCTCCCTGCCTCAATGCCTGTACCTACAACAACTATCTGGTGGAATCGCATCCATAACAGCTAACACAGAGTGAGAAATCTAATATATCATCTGTCTCATCCATAGTAACTCCTTGCTGCGGAACCTCCTGATGTCACCTAGGACAGAAGGGCTCCTTCTGCCGAGGTCCCTGAGACTACAACTCATCACTGGCACCTGGTGGCTTCCTTTAAGCTGTATAATAAAAGAGTTCAATTCCGGTGTTTTGTGTACAGAGTCTAGCCCAGTGCTGTGACTCCTCACGGCGCTCCTACCCGTGGGCGTGGTCATCTCCCAAGGAACCACTAAAACACACGTATTAAACAACAAAACTAATGTCTCTATTAAGTTCCTTTGTGATTGTTTCAAAGTATTTGATCATTTTCATTTTGAAAATCTGATCTTCTTGTGTACCTTCAATGTTCTCTTTTTATATCCTAATCGTAAAATCACTGATGCAGTGATATGGCTGGAAAAATGTTCCCCCACAGGAGTGCCACCTTGCTTTTCTCTATTAGAAGAAAATCAATTGCAAAGGAAGTAAAACATATACAGATGTGTATTATCAACATGTGAATCATGTATGTATTAGATCCCAGAAAACTCTTCTGCGATCAAAAATAATTGCCAAAACTTATTTTGGCAACAAAGGGAAGTAGTAAATGGAGTTCACTCTGATAAGGGGGAACGTTACTAGCACTGTGCTGCCATGATAAGACCTTGGTCCAATTCTTTCAACATTTTCATGAGAATGATTATAGCTTTGGTCTGATTTCTGGATCTTGCCCATCACACGACAGAAGCAAGGTCAAGTTGGCATCATTTGGAATAATGGTGCCAACCAGGCCCAGGGAAGCCCTGTGTGTTGGGGGTTGCTATTGCACTTTGTACAGGCATCTGCGATGTTGTTTTGTCTCATGGACTTTTACTGTGAGACAAAACAAAGTGGCAATATAGTCATGATATTTTGTTGGGGGAAGAGCAAAATATCGCAGGAGCATCCCCCGTGATCTTGGGCCCCTCCTGCAATAAAACATTGCAATTTAGTGAAGCTATTTATTTATTTACTTATTTACAAGAACTTACTATTCCGCATTTTTTTCAAAACAATTGTTCGAAGTGGATTATATCAAAGTTAAAACAAATATAGTTTAGAACATTCAAAATGTCAAACAAATCACAAATCAAAATCAAAACAATACAAAATCAAAACATAAAATTGGACAATCCAGAAAAAAAACATAATTTAAAAACTTCCCTGAACAAATAAGTTTTTTAACTTTCCTAAAACTTTTATAATCACCCAGCAAATGTATTTCCAAAGGAATTACTATTCCATAATCTTGGTGCAATGTGAGAAAAGGCTAGTTTAGATGTTTGCTGCAACCGTGTGTCTCTATATTCAGAATCACCAAAAACTGTTGAAATTCAGAACACAGAGACCTTTGAGGATGATGAATGCACACCAACGGCTTCAAATAAGAGGGGTTTTTACCATAAATCACCCGACTGACTAAAGCTAAAATCTTAAACCTTATCAGAAACTCAATAGGCCAATGTAAATCCTGTAAAATAGGTGAAATATGAGCAGATAACGGATAGTCCATGACAACCCAGGCAGCAGCATTCATCAATATTTGCAATGCCCCCACATAGCACCTAAATAAGTCTATGTACAGGGCATTGAAATAATCAGACATATTAAAACAAATGCCTACATAACCGTCCTAAAGCCATCGCGATCCAAAATAAATCTCAATTTTCACAACTTCCGTAACTTGAAAAAACCTCTCCACATAACTGCCTATAATTGTGGCTGCAGTGTGAAACCAGGGTCCAGCAAGACCCCAAGGTCTCGGACTATTTCCACAGCAGGAACCTCAAACCCATTAATGTGACAATGGATTAAAGGAGCTAGGTCAATCTTTGGTAAAATTTCAGTTTTCTTAATATTCACCAATAAACCATTCTGCCTCATCCAAAGAAATATCTCCTCTATAACTCTGATTCACATATGCAGTTGTCACCTGTATACTATTAGTTACTGGATACAGTAATTGCAGCTCACCCGCATAAAGATGGAAAGCCACATTCATTCCATCTAACAATTTACACAAAGGAAGGAGAAAGATATTAAACAATGTCACAGATAAGCAGGATCTCTGAGGCACACCATGCTGTAAAACTGTCCACTTGGAAGCATCATCTCCCACTCAAACCCGATACGATCGATTGCTTAAATACATGAAAACCACTTCCCAACTATCCCCTCCATCCTAATTTCCGCTAATCTGGTCAATAAAATACAATGTAAGACTGAATCAATGTCTAAAAAGACCATAACCACTGCCTGATTCTTATCCAGTTCTCTAAGAACATAATCTACAATGGACACTAACACGGTTTCAGTGCTACACGTGCAACGGAATCCATTCTGATTAACGTGTAAAATTTCATTATCCTCAAGATAAGTTGTCAACTGATTTAACACTAACTTCTCAATAATTTTCTCCAGTGATGGTAAAATTGAAATCGGGCGATAATTGCCCGGATCAGCCCTACACAAAGAAGTACGTGAATCCTTTAAAACAGGGTACACTGTCACCTTTTTAAATAATTCTAGACCTGAATTTGAAAGTGTGCATCACAAACAAGATATATTGAACTTTTTATGTAAAAGTAAAGTGATGGATAATGTTCCAAAAACATTTATTGTTCTCCACATCCTCTTGACCCTCCTTTTTTTGTGGCCAGTAGTGCGCGAAGCTTTCCAAGCTACAGTTAATCAAAAAATGCATTCATTTCTCAATGATGCAAGAAAGACCTGGGCTATCCACCTTATCAACAGAACATGAAACTGATGTTAAATTGTTAAATGTAATAGAAGACCTCCTCCCTCCCTCTCCCCTACAGGCTCTCAGATCTGGTGGAGAGGCCAGTTATGATCCATGAAAAAGTCAGTCAACCTTGCCAGAAGGAAGAGAGATAGTTGGGCTGTGCAGCCACAAGGAGGAAGAGCGTGAACCTCTGTGACAGGAGGAAAGAGGAGCAGATCTATAGGGTCTGTGCAAGGAAAGAAATTGAAAGAGATTTGTCTGCCCTGCAAGAGGAAGCCAATATCATAGGTGAGTTCTGGGTGAGGCGATATGCGTGAATGAGAGTGAGTGTGAGCATAGGAGAGTGTGTGAGTAAGCACAGGTATAGGTCTGAGAGGGAGAGAAGTGAGTGAGTGAGCATGTGTGTGGGTGAATGAGATGAGTGAGAGGGAGCATGTATGTGTGTGAAAGAGTATGTGAGTGAACATGTAAGTGTATTATTGTGAGTGTGTATCTGAGAAAGTTTGTGTACATCCTGCTGCTGCAGCCCCTACCCCCACTAATCTGCAACAATCTTAGGGTGACCAATAAATCAAAAGTTCCCAGATATGCCCATCCTTGAAGTACCAGCCTTCATCGATAAGGCCATATTCTTTTGCTGTCTTATCTAAACCAAGTTCTGTCTTTTTATGGTGTTCAAAAAGGAGTGGTTACTATTGTAAGAAGCCATCATGCTCACCTTTCATTACTTTCTCACATTCTCTCACCACTAGGTCACTGGGATTCTGTCATCATTTGGATTTGGATTTAATTACTTGGTATCCAAACCAAACCCAAGCTCAAAGCGAGTTATAATTCAAGTATGCTAGGTATCTCCTTGCCCCAGAGGGTTTAGAGTCTAATGGCCTCGTTTACTAAGCATTTTCCCCCATAGACGCAAAATGGAGGAAAAGCCTTCGTAAATTAGGCCTGAGGCAATGGAGAGTGAAATGACTTACCCAAGGTCACAGGGATTGTCAGCGGAATTTCAACTCTGGCTTCCCTGGTTTCCAGCTCGCTGTTCTAACCACTAAGTTACTCCTCCATACTTATTCTGTTATTGCTATTAATTTTGGACCAAGCAGGTTCCTCCTGCTCCTTTGAGCTTTCAGTTCCATCAGAATCAGCCACGTTGAACTTTCATTCATAACTACCCAGGGTTGTTCCCTAAACCTTTGCCTCCCACTCCATACTCCCCCCCCCCTCACACACACACACAAACTGCCACAGACCAGTGACAATGCTTCAACCAAGGCACAGGCCTCCGGAGTTCAGTGTGCATGTGTGTGCATGCTGAGTTTGACCATTAAGTGTCCTTTTTTTATTTTTTATTTATTGAATTTTAATAGAATATTCCAAGCAATATTCCTGAAAAAGAAAGCAATTTGACATTTGCAATAATTAAATAAAAAAAAGAAGCAACCTAGCATTCCCGGCCATCAAATAATAGGAAAGTAACAATGCCTAATGCAATCCTAGTCCTCAAGCATAGGGGATCCAGACACAACTCAAGGAAAAAGTTACTGAAAACTTACAGGTTAATACTAGCAAAAAAAGAGCATTAACTCATATAAAGGTCACATTTCTAACCATCAAGGAAACAATCGCCATTTAAAGAAGACCCTTCCACAGGCAGTAAGTTATCACTAGGGAAAGCTGAGATGGAAGGAAGAAAATATATGAAACATCAAGATATTAGATGAGACATTTACATGGATATTTTAAGAGAAACAAAGCACCCAGCTGGGTCTCAATAAAAGAAACTGCTTCCTCTTTTTCTGAGTTTGTCTTGCCAAATCAGGAAAAACGCAAACCTTCAGGTGTAAAAAAGATTCCAAACGATGCCTAAAAAACAACTTTAATTTCCAGTCTCTATCAGGTTCGAGTATAAAAGAGACAACCAAAAAAGCTGGTTGAGCCCGCTCACTATCAGAAGTCTCAAATACTTCTGAAAAATTCAAATTGGTAGAGTCCATAAGTAAAAGATTGCATATTCTGACCCTCTGCTGACCCTTTCTTGAAGGGAGGCAGATAAAAAAATTCTTGCAATAGGCGGTATCGCTTGTTCCAGTACTTTTACTATCTAATAAATATTGCTTGCACATGTCCTTAGCTGAAATAAGAGGAACTTTAAGAAAATTAATGAAATGCAAATTCCTCCCACATATTTTATTCTCCAAGTATTCTACACTGCTAGACAAAAACTAGTTATTTCTCATCAAAGATTGTTCCACACCATGTTTTAACGTCTCACAAGCTGGTCCAGTATTTGTATTTGCCTGTTCTAGAGTCTTTACTGGAGCATGTAACTCATTAACGTTATTCACCATGGGATTCATACGTGCCGTGATGTTAATGTTCAAAGTCACTATCGTTTCCCACATTGATTCAAGGAAGAATACAGAAGGTCTTACCAATGCAGGAGGATTTACCAGTAATTCCTCAATACGAACATTAGCCACATGGAGGGATTCACCTTCGTAGTACCATTGAGATCCTCTAGCAGGAATTTCCCCTGAAATGCCAGCGGTTCTATTTTCAGGCTCTAAAGCAATTCCCACAAACTCCGCAGTCTCAGAACAAATCTCGGCAAATTCGGTGTCTGCCGTGCGCTGGGTCCCGTCGCGGAGTTAAGGTCCTCACAACAGCAGGATTGACAGGGGCTGTCCTTTCCAATGGAGACAGAGATATTGAAGAATCTGGAAGTAGTCGAGTACCTCTTCTTCTCTGATGACTTCCAATGATTCTCTTTCCGGTTCTATAGTCCCTCTCTGCATTTATGTGTCCATCAGGCCAATAATGGGACTCTCCAGAGGGGAGCTGAGACATCCCTCTCCTTGGCTCTGTTTGTGACCACAATGTAGTATAATAATGACAGGTAAGAGCACAGGAAAAAAGTTAGCAGTGCTAAGTTGCCATCTTGGCTTCTCTCCTGAACATTAAGTTTCCTAGTTGCATAATGGCTGGGACTCCCTACTCTTCCCCACTTCCAGGGACCATGGTTCCCTACCCCCAGCCATGGCCAACCCAAGCAGCAGAAACTGGCTTTGGGAATCAAATCTAGATTTCCCACATGTAAGGGCACAGTATTGTCACCAAGCCAGACCTAGATTGGTTTCCTTAAAGTAAAAGTTGTTATCTAATAGCTATTTTGTGACAGACAAGAAATGAGATGATGGCTTCAGTCTGTTTTCCAGTGGACAGAGGTACACATCACAAAAAACAACCATTACAGTTGTTTGTTTATTAAAAATGTTTAATCGGTTTGTGCAAGAGCTCTAAGCGATTTACATATCATACATAATAATTACAAATAACAGATAAAACAAAGAACATAAAACAAAAATGTCAAAAATAAACATTCTAAATAATTTAAAATAAGACATTTGGCTTGCCAAATCAAGAAGGCCTGTGAAAACTGTTAACTTAGTCTCTGCCACTACAATACATAACCAGAACCTAATTGTGCCAGACTTGCTAATAAATACCAATGGGCACCTTTTAATTAAATGCTTACTTCAGCAGGAATGCTTTTACGGCTGTTTTAAATTTCTTAGGACATTATTCAAGTCTTAAAAATGCAAGTAAACAGTTCCATAAATTAGGAGTAGCCACAGAAAAGGCACAGTCTCTCATAGATGTTAATCTAGTTATCTTTATCGAGGGAACCTCAAGAAGGTCTCTTTCCTGAGATCTGAGACTCCTCGTTGGTTGATAGATGCGTAGTAAGGAATTATCCCAAGGAAGGGAACAACTACTTAATAGTTTGTGAGTCATCGATATTATTTTTGCATGAACTCAGAAACGTATCGGGAGCCATTGGAAATGTATTAAAGTAGGAGTAATGTGCTCATGACGTTTAATTCCACTAATTAGATGTGCGGCTGAATTAAGAAGCAACTGAAGTGGTTTCAGAGTTGATTCTGGAAGTCCAAGGTAAATGGCATTACAGTAATCAATGGTGGAAAGTACTGATGCCTGAACCACCAACTTGAAATCACTTGGTTTGAGCAAAGTTTTCAAACCACGAAGAACCTTAATTTGAAAAACACACAGATTAATTACATATTTAACATGTTCATGGTATGATAGATTTGAATCAAGCCATACCCCCAGGCTTTTAACATGAGATGAAATGGCAAACTGAGTATTATTCAGAACTAAACTTGCAAGAATCAAAATGCTGTTAGAATGTTTGATAACCAAGAATTCAGTCTTAGCAAGATTCATGGAGAGTCTATTATGTTGCAGCCATTGTTTAATTGCTGACAAACAAATTCCAATGTTACTCAAAGTCTTGGACCAAGAACAGCTTAATTTTAGAAAAAATTGTATATCATCTGCATAAATTCTATAGCCATCACATAGATTCGCAAGAATTTTACAAATAGGGGCCACCCGAGATTATATTCTGGGGGAAAAAGGAAAAGGACTGAATTGCCTGTAGAGGTCATTCTTCCAAAATAGGATTGAAGTTCAGTGGTAGGACAATGTAGGAACAACTCTAGTAATTCAGGATTTCAATTTCTAATGAGGTCAATTAAATCCTTTCACCAGTATATAATGAACTGAGAAAATTTATTTTTTAATTAGATATTTTAAAAAGTAGTTTCTTTGAACCATTTTATTTTAGTTAAGAGAAATTTGACAGTAGGACCATAGATCTATGGACTATAGATCTATAGATCTGATGTATCTATTTTTCCATTTTAGAAAACATAATAGATCTATTGTCCCTGAACTTGGTGGTTGATGAAACAGATAAGTATGGGAAAATAAGTGTGGAAGCTTGCTGGGCAGACTGGATGGGCTGATTGGTCTTTTTCTGCCGTCATTTCTATGTTTCTATATAATTAAGTCAGAGTGGCCAGTATTACGCTTAATTTAACTTTATTCATTCTATCCTTGTACATATGATTGTTTTGTTGCTTTACTGATGACTGTACTCTGCCCAGATGGATAGATTATCAGAAATGGTATATATATTTTTAATTAAGTAAGCTTAAGTGACATTCCCCCATTTTGCTTCACTTGACTCTGAAACATCTGCTCAGCCAGTGTGAAAAAGACTCCAATCTGATTCTCTTAGATGCCTCCAAAACAGTTCCACCATTTAATTGCCTCCAACAGTCACACCAACTCACTCTAATTCAGCTGAGGTAAACAAAAGGAGTACTTGAGTAAATATAATAACTATTCATTCTCAGATTATTCAACTGCGGGCACCAGGGGAAGTTATCTAGATAAATTTATCCACCTAATTTGAAGTGGATATGACATGACGCAGCAGTACTATTAAATATACCCAGATAAATCAAAGTTATCCAGATAAGTCTATCTGGATGACTTTAGGACTGCTCCACAAAATGACCAGACATACCTGAAGAATGCTGAATATTGGCTTTATTCAGCTAAGTTAGCCCTCCCTGGACCGCCCCCAACTTTCTAGGTAAAGACTTAGCCAGATAAGTCAGTGCTGGTGAACATGACGGGAAATTTAAAAAACAGGCAATAGGAAGAGAGGCGTGTTTTATGATAATAGCCTATTTATCACAATGTGCGCTTAGCGTTTCACATAAGTATTACCACAAAGTGCGGGAGAGAGAGAGAGAGAGAGCCTCTGGGGCTGGCACCATAGTAAGCAGCTATTTATGCTACTTTAGGAGGCCCACCTAGTAACTTGAGGTGAGGTTTAGGTAGTAGTGTAGGGGTTAGGGGCCACTTTGTCATGCAGAGTGAGATGTACAAACAGAACAGTACACTCTTGTGAAGTTTTGATGTCCGGACTGAGGAAACTCACACAGAGATGAGATTTGTACAATGTTCTCTCAACCTAGCTTGATGTAGAGTCTGCAAAGCCAGACCACTTTCCCAAAAATTCATCCCAACTCCTCCCCTTTTAGAAATTAGCATCGCATCATTATGGTGCTTATCACTTGCGAAAACACTTGAACACATGCGAAAACGCCATAATGAGACTTGGAAAATAACCCCCTTAGCCGGACAAACCGTCTGAATATGGACCTCTCTGGCTTTTTAAAGCACTTCAGATAGCAGCTCTCTGTAAGAACATAATTACTGTAATTTTCATTGACCTTCAGCCAGCCTTTCTTGTACTGTCAGGCAGATCTGAACCCTTCTAGCCATCACAGTCACTTAAAAAAAGAGCACGCAAGAAAAAACAATTAATTTGTTAATAAGCATTCAGACCTGTAAAACGAGAACAAAGTAGTCGATTGGCTTATTTCGCTGGTAGAGATAGTATTCTGGGGCTTTCTTGTTCTTGTCATCATATTTTAGTTCTTGGATAACATTTGGATGCTTCAGAAGCCTTAGAAGGATCTTCTCTGACATCTGGGATGGGCTAAATGCTTCTACTTCTAAAGAAACAAATATAAGGTAGCATTACATTTAGAATGGATGAAAATGCATCATTTTTTAAAATAAAGCTTCTGATTAACAATTGTGATGTGATACTTTATAGTAGTCCAATTTGATATAGCTCAACATATCCAATTATGACTTTGAGGGCAGGTTCATCAAAAGCTTATCAACAACTTTCATAACATTACAGAAGTCTTCTTAGCCACTCCCCAGGCCCCTGACTAGTTCCTGCCAGGTCTGTAGGGGAGAGATGTTCAGGGGAAGGAAAGGAACTTGGATTTACATAAGTATACGGAAGGAATGCATGGACAATGAAGAAATACCAGGTCAGCATTGTCAATTAATCTCCTCATGCTTCTGTCATACTTTGCAAAACACAAGTTGGGAGCCAAGACAGCTTATCTTCACCTCTTTACCAAAACTGGAAACTCTCAGGATTTCATCCAGAGACTCAGGGTCTCTCTGTTTACTGCTTCAGCCACTCCCCCAGGAAGGAAGCCTGCAGAGAACAACAGGGGTGGGACTGGAAAAGGGAGCAGAGCCATTGTTTTCTGTTTTGAAAATTCTGCTCAAACTTCACCCCCCCCCCCCCCCCCAATTCTTCCTCAGTAAGCCTGTAAGGAACAAAAGGAGCAGAGCAATTGTTTTCTGTTTTGCAGCGTCCGCTCCAACATCCAGAAGGAGAGGGGTGAGCCTGGAACAGACACTGATGTGATTTCCAGGACTTGGGATTCAGCTGAAAATACAGTGACAGAGTACAGGTCAAGTTGCTGTGACTTAGAGGGGGTGATACGGGGAGGAAAGGAGAGGGTGGAGGAAAAAGGTGGCAGAAAGAGATTGTGGATTAGTCAGTTGGAGGTGGTGGTGGTGTGTGTGTGTGTGTGTGTGTGTGTGTGTGTGAAAGAGAAATCTGATATGCATTCCATGCACCTCCACACATACATACACACACACACGCATACACACACACAGTCTCTCTCTCTTTCTCTCTTTAATCAAAAGCAGTCTCAGGGTGACCATTCCCAAGACATGCTCCTCACACTATTCAAGAAATGTCTATAATCAACTTCCTGTCAACTATGTTTTAATACAGCACAGCTGGAACTGGGATCCGCCGCTCTGACCAGGAAAAGCCCATAATGGCAAGGAGGAAGGAACTTACTTTGTCTTGGATAGGATTCCACCCTTTACTGACGTCAAGTGGTATGTCACCTCATGCACTTATTTTCACAAGAACCCTACCAACATGCCCCATGTTGCCACTGGCATTCACCCTCACCCCTGCTCTCACTTCTCAGAGGAACACAGAAAGATCAAAAGTTGCATTATTCTTCAAACCCCCCCCACCCCCATCATATCCAAATCCCCACCTCCCCCCTAAACCAGCTTTTGGAGCCTTGGAGAATTCATGCTGTGATAAGCCCCACTTGCCTGTTGCTAGGAAACGGTGCATGGCCAGCAAGAGTTGTGGTGATATTTTAACCTTCGCTTCACTGTCTGTCTGTTTGAAGGCAGAGAAATCTTGCTTCCTCTCCCGGTGCGTCACCTTCTTTTTCGTTCTGTTATCGGCTACGAGAAAAGACGTTACGTTTTGAAAAGGGGACATGCATGCAATAATCCAGCCTGGGAAAACAATGCTAGGTTTTGCAACCCTGCTCATTAAACGCAAAACAGGTGGCAGCCTGAGACACTGTCCTGCTCAGAACAATGATGAGGCGTGCATCTTCAATGTTCCAACGATATTCCCGCTTATCCACAAATGGGGACTGAAGCAGGACATCTCTGCGCACCTCTAATGCAATGCGATAGACATGTGAAATTCCATCGCTGGATGGGATGACAACTGCTTTTACGTTGCCTCTGCCATTAAATATGGATCTCAGTGCATTCTACCATTACAGCACTCCAGAAATACGTATGCTGTCACCTTTGGGTGGCCGATCTGACTAGAAACTGGAATCCATGCTAGAACACGTCAGACGATAAAGGGGAGAGGGGACAATATTATTCATACACAAACACACTGTACAGTCACAGGAGGAATTGCCCAAAGTCAGAGAGAACCTGAATTATGCATGTGTGTAGTAGATATATATAATTTCATACACAGATTTACTATTATGGAAGTAACAAAAAGATTAGATATTTTGCACTGTATCTAGCAGTCTCCTATCTACCCTTGTATTAGGTGATCCACTTAGATTATAAGTTCTTTGCAGCAGGACTCACTGTATCACTGTCTAACTTGTTGTAAAATATTCTGGCTTAGGCAGCTAAATACATGCTAAAATGAAAAAAAGAAAAATTTAGGCTTCTTGGGGTGATGCTCTTATTACGAACTACCATCTTCATGGTTACTCTCCCTAAAACGTAACTATTTTCAACAAGATCTGTATCAAAGCTTCTTATTCACTGGGATAAGCAGCTTGGAATCTATCTACCCCTTGGGATCCTGCCGGGTACTTGTAGCCTGGATTGACCACTGTAGGAAACAGGATACTGGGCTTGATGGACCTTTGGTTTGAACCAGTATAGCATGTCTTATGTTCTTATGAGTCCATTTTCAATCAGTTTACAAGCGGGTAAATTATCCAGAATAAGTTATCAGGAGAATTTTATCCTGATATTTAGCGGCACTTGCCCGATAACTTTGCCTACATAATCAGTGGAAAACTTATCTGGATAACTGTAGGACCTGCTACTTGTGCAAAGCAACTTTGCCCGCACAAATTTAGCTAGATAGTGCTCAATATGGTGCTATACAGAGAAATGTTAGCCTGCTCCTGCCATGCCCCCACCCCCGCACTTTAATGTCTGTGTAACTTCTTCTGCGGAAAAATTTCATGTGGACAAAATTACCGGGCCAAAGAGGGTATATTTTTAAAGGGCCAGATTTTTGCAAGTAAAAGTCTATTTTAACCGCATAAATCTTTTGCATATGGACCTCTGAGATGTTTCTTATCCACTTGATAAGGTCCTCCACCAGTGAGGAACCACTGGCTCAGTGGCAAGCAGGTGACCTCCAAGCATTTCTTTTTCACCCCCTGTTATGATCATAACCGATGCTGCCATAAATATTCTGCTCTACGCAAATTCAAGTCCAATGCCTTCTATGGTGCTTAATTCAGTTTGGCAGGCATAATACAATCTGTATACATGTATCAGGAGTAGAAGTGAAAACCACTATCCTTTGGATTAGGATTTTAGATTTGATTACTTGCCTTCCTAAACCCAAGCTCAAGTTGTGTTGTATTCATGTGCAATAGGAATTTCCCCTTCCCCAGAGGGCTTACAATCTAAGGCCCCAATGTAATAATAAGTGAATTAAAAATGTGCACTGAACTTCAGTGCTAAAGGAAAAGTTAACTGCTATTGCAGTAAGTATGCAAAGGAATCAGAAGTTAAATAAAAAGCACATAAACCTAAAAATATGCAGAAACAAATGAATCATATCTCTTTGCCGCTGCATACAACATTACCTAACAACTCTTTCAGTTTATTGAACATATTGTCATCAACACAGCAAATTTTTGTTTTTTGATTTTATTAATCTTGTTAAGAAGTAGTTTTTTATTTAGTTTTAATGTTTTCTGGATGTATTATTTTATTTGATATATTATGCTTGTTTTAATTTTGCTTATTTTATTATGTATGTTTATTTTTGTAAACCGCTTAGCCAGACAGATCCTGTTTAATTTGCTGTATATAAATTCTTTTAAATAAAATAAATAAATAAATAAATACAGTGCATAAATCACGTTTAATATACACAAACACTAATTTAGGATCAAAATACACGACACCAATAACTGATGACATGATCACCTGAAAGTATGCAATTTAATGCAGAGAACAACTATTACTTGATGTGCTATGACTGTTCAGAATTAACAACAAAATACATAATACACAGTTCTACTCACTGTACAAATCCGTTTCATCCAGAATCTCAGATTTGATGATTTCTTCAATCACATCTTCTAATGTGACAATTCCTAGTACTTCATAAAAGGGATCTCCTTCCCCCTCATTGTTTACCCTCTGTACTATAGCCAGGTGGGATTTTCCTGTAGGAAAAGAGAAAGCAAGTGAGACTCCCAACCTAGGCAAGCTTTTCCCGCAAAGCTGAGTCGCACTACACGTAGAACGTTCTGCAAAAATATGCATTAATTTACCAAAATGCCTGGGATGCACTTCTGTTTTACATATTCTGCAATGATAGTGATGTAACAGATACTGTAGTGAAGCACCAATGGGGAAAGTTAGTGTAATTAGTATGCAACCCACTTAAATGACTGTGGCATGAAGATCTATCCCTTCTACCTGATGTGATGACAAGAAGTGGCCTGTTCAGGATGGCCACATCTAACTTCAACAGCTCTTGCATAAATTATTTTTTTATCGCCCTATTAAATCATCACAAACTTGTTCCAAGAATGATCCAGGCTAATAGCCAGTTTCCACAGCCTCAGAGCCCTGAATATCCACTTAATCACAATTTCTAACTTTTTTTGTTACAGACCAGCTAAGCTAAATATAAATACAGAGGTAAGGATCTAGCCAACTACACATAATTAGTATACCAAAGGCAATAATCTGATTACGTTGGTATTTTTTCTGAGTAGAGGTAGCAAAATTACATAAGACAGGATCAATCTCAACAGTGGAACATTGCTAGGTTCTCCCCTCTGCTAGCGATGTAGTCAAAATGCTAAGCTTTTAGTCTTATGGCTAACTTTTTCCATTCTGCTACAGTGTGCCTTGACAAAAGTGCTGCAGTGTTCCCAGCTATTGCCTTCTTTCATCTCAGCTCAAATGCCAAAATGTGTATGTGAAACACAATCCCATATTTGTATCGAGGCTGGATTCAAAGCCCAGGCTTCTGCTTTATGACTCACATGTTCTCCAAATGGCAAAAAGATTTTAGGGATCTTTTAGCCATGGAAATCAAGCCCCCTTAAAAACCTCAGGGGACTAGGGTGCAATCACCCACAATACTTTCACCGCTGCATCAGTTCATGTGTACGCTGCCAAGACGACGTGGCTTTTTTTGGGGGTAGACCACTTGATAAGCCTTTAACATGCATAAACCAGAAAACTATGCCTAGAAAACTAGCAAGCATTCAAACAATTCCAGCAAAGGCATGCTAATGTTGAATTAAAAAGCAAATATTTTAAGCAAATGAGGTCATGCAGGAAACTTATTAGTAACTGATATAAACAGTGGATCAGGTCAAGTAAATTCAATTTTGTAAATTTTCCCATCTGTTTTCCCAGGGACAATCGTAAGCAGTTAAAAAAAAAAATTCTTTGTCAATGCTGTCTGTTGAAAGTTAAAATTCTTTTGCTATTCTCAGCTTGTGATCATTTAAAAGGAATTTTCCAAAGCAAAGTCTAATATTAGACTCAAAATGAAGTTTCCATTCCACTTGGGCGATATTCTCACCAAAGTAACTAGTGCACAATCTGATTGTCTTGGAGCTACTCATTTAAATGCAGATGGACATACTTCAAATACCAGCTACACGACACCAATGAGTCGTGTCTTGAAGGGACTTACACTGAATTATTAGCCTAAATTGTGCTTACAAATTTTGCAAGTGCAAAGAATCTGGACGTGCCTGTTAAAGTGCATTTTTCTGCAGGTACCCTGGCTGCATTCTGACTTCTTGAGATTTTCAGCTAGATGATGTCTTTACCTTTGTGAATCTACTAAGACCACGTGTCCCTAGCAATAGGAGCCAGGATTTGCCCCTGTTCTAAAGCACCCTGCTTTAATCTTCCCGTTGAGGTAAAGCTTGAGTGCCTTGGTTACCTACCACATCAACAATTATCATAAGCACAACCCCGTACATGAAAATATATTATTTAAATCCAAGATGGAATTACACAAAAAAAAATAGGAAGTATGGTGTTAGATTCAAAGAATGCCTGCTAAAACCAAACTTATAGTAAATTCTGGTTATGAATTCAGAGTTTTGCCATAAAATAGCTGGGGGAAGGAGTTTCTTCAGAAATTTGGCAGATGAATACCATTTGTTGTCAGTCTGCCAAATGGTACACAATCAATACTCCTGGGGAAGTATTGAGAGGAGAAGATTTTTCTGGTGGCAGAAGAGGATCGATAAGTATTACTTACTTGCTGGGTACTATTGAGACTTAAAGTTTGGGGAGAGGTGAAATTGTAGGTGTAAATTCATTTTTAGTTTGTGAACCTTGATTAAAAGCTAGGAAAGGTGGGCAATTTCTTTTAGTTTGTGTGTGTGTGCGTCTTGATTTAAAACAAAAGATTAGGAAAGGCAGGTCATTTCCTTTCGTGTCTTTCTTTCCCGCCCACCCATCCCCTAAGCTCATTCTCTGATTTATAAACTCTTATCCCAACTAAGAGGACACGACATATTTTCACATCAAAAATCAATCAGGGATTTATATATAACAAAGGACTTATCAATTCGATTAACTGCCTTCTTGAAAGTCATTGTCAAATTAACATTAAATACAGCACATAAATTTAAAGGACTCTGATATACATGTCCCTACTCCCATATCAATCTAAATTAACTAAAAACGTAACCATATTAAGATGCAAACATCTGTCCAGCAGCGAGATGGGAGCTTTCCAGTCTTTTGCACTGAGTGCCACATGTATGATTATCTACCAGTTGGTGAGAGGTTATATGTGTGCACCTGGTACAAAGAGCTCCTGGTTTTCAGAGAATGATTACATTTTGTGGAAGTTAGCAAGTCAGACCAGAAGTAGCTGAGGCAGATGGAAAATGTATACAGAAGCCCTTCAGAGACATAGTAGCTATGTTCCAACTCCAGTCCAGCAGCCCTTGTGCTGCTTTGGAGGAGCATGGTCACCTGGTAGGAAAGAATCACCCTACTGTAGCAGGAAGTGATCCTGTAGCAAGGACTTGCTCTCCAGCGGATGCATTATCCTCTTGCACTGAGAAACATAGGAACATACATATAAACATAGAAATGACAGCAGAAAAGGACCAAACAGTTCATCCAGTCTGAACAGCAAGCTTATGGTAGCATCAGCCATGCCATACAGGTCTCCCCCATAATGGCAGCATTCTGCCGTGCCATACAAGTCACTCCCATACTCAGTTTCCCAAACCGTCAAAGTCAGGGCCATTGTTGGCTGCTGTGTGAGTCCGATTCCCCATTACCTCTTGCCGTTGAAGCAAAGAGCAATGTTGGAGTTTCATCACAAGTATAAGGCTTATTGGTTAAGGATAGTAACAGCCACATCAGCAAGTTACCCTCATGCTTATTTGTTTTCCCAGACCATGAAATTCAATGTCCTTGTTGGTTGCTGTCTGAATCTAATTCCCCTTTTCCTCTTGCCATTAAAGAAGAGAGCAATAATGGAGTTGCATCAACAGTATGAAGGCTTATTGGTTAAGGTAGTAATTGCCACACCAGCAAGTTACCCCATGCACTCTTTTCCTCATTTCCATCCTCTAACCTTTAGGGATCCACAATGCTTATCCCATGCCCCTTTGAAATCTTTCACCGTTTTTGTCTGCAACACCTCCTCCAGAAGGGCATTCCAGGCATCCTCCACCCTCTCCATGAAGAAATATTTCCTGATGTTGGTTCTGAGTTGTCATCCCTGGAGTTTCATTTCATGACCTCTAGTTCTATAGATTTCTTTCCAACAGAGAAGGTTTGTCGATTGTGCATCATTAAAACCTCTCAAGTATCTGAAGGTCTGTATCATATCTCCCTTGTACCTCCTCTCATCCAAAGTATACATATTTAGGTCCTTCAACCTCTCCTCATAAAGTCATTTGATGAGGACCCCTGCCCCACCATTTTTGTGGTCCTTCTCTGGACCATGTCCATCCTGTCTCTGTCCCTTTTGAGATACGATCTCCAGAACTGAACACAATACTCCAGGTGGGGCCTCACCAAGGACCTGTACATGGGGATTATCACATCCTTTTTCTTACTGGTTATTCCTCTCTATGCAGCCCAGCATTCTTCTGGCTTTAGCTATTACCTTGTCATATTGCTTCCCCATCTTCAGTTCGCTAGATACTATCACCCCAAGGTCCCTCTCTTGCTCCGTGCACAACAGTCCTTCACCCCCATCACATACAGCTCTTTTGGATTACCACACCCCAGATGCATGACTCTGTACTTCTTGGCATTGAATTCCAGCTGCCATATCTTCGACCACTGTTCAAGCTTTCTTAAATCACATCTCATTCTCTTTACTCCTTCCGGCGTGTCCACTCTGTTGCAAATCTTAGTATCATCTGCAAAGAAACAAATTTTACCTTCTATCCCTTCCACAATGTCTCTCACAAAGATATTGAACAGGACTAGTCCCAACACCGATCCTTGTGGCACTCCGCTTAACACCGTTCTCTCTTCAGAGCAGGTTCCATTTACCATCACACGCCGTCTTCTATCCGTCAACCAGTTTATAATTAATGTCACCACCTTGGTGCTCATTCCCAAGCTTCTCATTGCATTCACAAGCCTCCTATGGATGAGTCTCCAAGGCCTACTACCCAAGAGTATAGGGTTAGGTTGGCTAGCATAGTTGGAGATAATGATTATAAGGAATGTAGATAGCTGGATGGCTAGTGGATATGAGGATAGCTTGGTAACTTGCCTACCTGGTGTGAAGGGGTGGACCTCAAGTATCACCTAGAGTTTTAGACAGTGCTGGGGAGGAGTTGGCTGCCATGGTACTTGTGGGCACTAATGACATAGGAGCATGTGTAAGGAAGGTTCTGGAAGAAAAATTTAGGCTCTTAGGTAGAAATTTGAAATCCAGAATCTCCAGGATAGCATTCTCTAAAATGTTCCCTATTCCATGTGTAAGGCCCCAGAGGCAGGTGAAGCTCTAGAGCCTCAATGCGTGGATGAGACAATGGTAGAAGAAAGAGGGCTTCAGTTTTATTAGGAACTAGGCAATATTTTGGGGAAGGGGGAGCCTATTTCGAAAAGATAGGCTCCACCTTAACTAGGATGGAACCAGGCTGCTGGTACTAACTTCAAAAAGGAAATAGCATACCTTTTAAACTAAAACATGGGGGAAAGCTGACAGTCGCTCAGTAGCGCATGGTTCGGAGGGAGGTATCTTCAAAGGATGCTAAAATAACAGAGGAGTTAGGGCATCCCAATAGAGAAGTTCCAATAAAAGCAAAAGTAGCCTATATGCCTATAAATAAAGAACCACTTGAGTTAAAAAATTCCAAACTACCCTTGTCAACTGATAAGCAGATTATTAATACAAACAAAAAACATACAGTACTTTGAAATGTCTGTATGCTAATGCCAGAAGTCTGAAAAGTAAGATTGGAGAGTTAGAATGTATAGCAGTGAATGAAGAGGTAGACATAATTGGCATCTCAGAGACCTGGTGGAAGAAGGATAACCAATGGGTCAGTGTTATACCACAGTATAAATTATATCACAATGACAGGGTGGATCAACTTTGTGGGGATGGTGCTTTATGTTAGGGGTGGCATAAAGTTCAACAGGACAAAGATCCTGCATGAGATTAAATGAAAAGTAGAATATGGGTGGAAAGAGTACAGCAGTGGGAGTATACTAATGTTCACCCGGCCAAAATGAACACACGAATGAGGAAATGCTAACAGAAATTAGGGCAGTTAACAAATTTGGCAGCACATTAATTCTGCGCAAAACAGAATTTGCATAGAATTCCCCACCAACAAAAATATGCTGGAAAGAGGCAGCAGTGGTTGAACCCTCTGCCCTGGCAGTCGGAAGCAGAGGGAGGTGTCCGCATCTGCCCATGGAGGCAGAAGAGAAAGCTGGTCTCTTCTTCAGTGTGAGGCTATGGTGGCTTTTTTTTTTTTTTTTTTTTTTAACTCTGCCGGCTGCCACTGCTTCTTGATGGGGCAGGTGCAGGTCCCTCCTCCCCCACTCTCCAGTGACAAACAGTTCACCAGACTTGTAGAAGCCTTCCAGTGTTTGTCTGACCTTCCGCCACCTCTTCCCCCCCACTCCATCACCCCACTGCCTGACCCACTTTACAACTGGGGGGCTCTAAAGTTGCTGGCTGCTCCCATGGGGCTGGCATGCTTGGAGGTTTGTGGGGGGGGAGTGGGGGTTTCTTGGGTTTTTTTTTTTTTTTTTTTAACTGTCCTGGAGTCGGGGGAGGAAGAGAGTTGAACCTGGGAGGGGGGTAAACAGCTGGAGGGGTGTGGATTTGAACTTGGAAGGAGGAAAGAGAGCTGGAGGAAGGTGAAGCTGGGAAGTAAAAAGAGAACCTAGGGGGTTAAACCAGAGGATACAGCTGGGGAAAGGGTGAAGGACTGGGCCTTATGAGGTACTTTTACGCCTGGAGAATTCTGTTTAAAATTCTGTTTCTGAGTAATAACCTTTTTCTGTATTAGATTTTAATTAATTACCCAGTCACTGGTTATATTGTTTTATTTTGACAAATGTCTGCAGAATCTTTACATTTTTTTGTGCAGAATTCCCCCAGGAGTACCAACTGAAATCATGTCTTATCAAACAAGCACACAAATATCCAGACCAAACCCAGCCAGAAGAGCTCCATGAATATCACCGAACCGTTCTATTCTGCTTTAGAACGCTTCTTATACCTGCCTTCAGTTGAAGCTTACTTAAAAAAATATTAAAATCAAACCATTTTAAGAGGGATGAATCCGAGCTATGCCATAACAGTGGGTATGAACAAATGAAAATGATTTTAATCCTGTATATTCCAGTTCTGTGTTTGTGCTCTCTAAGCCTGCAACAACTTCTGGGTAGTTCATCAAAAATAATGCTAGCATTGCAGTAACTATAAATATCCATGCCGTAGAAAGAGGAGAATGCCTGTCTATGTCAATTCTAAGGCACATTATGACAAGGAAATGTAGCACATGGTAAAATCAGATGTATTTTTTGTAATCAACTTTTTACATTTCTAATATCTTACTTAAAAAAGCAGGGCTGGTGCAAACCTTTGGTCTTTCACTCCTCCTTCCCCAATTTAACCACTGGCAGCAGTGGCTCCAGCACAGCACTCCCTTCTTTCATGGGATTGGATGTGGTACGGCATCCCTCTAGACCAGAAGTTCCCAAACCTGTCCTGGGGACTCCCAGCCAGTCAGATTTTCAATTATCCACAGTGAATATGCATGCTATGGAGACAGGGCATGCAAATGTATCTCATGCATATTCATTGTGGCTATCCTGAAAACCTGACTGGCTGGGGGACCTCCAGGACAGGTTTGGGAACCGCCACCCTAGACATCACCCTGGCAGGATTTTGCTGCCCCCAAAATCTTGGCGCTGTAGGTGTCTGCCTAATTTGCCTAATGGAAACACTGGCTCTGACTTAGAGATATCTCTAAAATAATTTGGAAAGAAAACGAGTAGAGAAAGAATGCAGAAGTGTGGCTTTGGGAATGAAGGGATGTGCGAAGCTGTGGGATGTACTCATGCAAGGGTTTGTCACAGAGATGTGTTTGGAGGCTGTAGGTATGGTGTGTGGTGGAGTGTATTATGGGGTAGATTTTAAAAATTTGCGCGATCGCGTACTTTTGTTCGCGCACCAGGCGCGAACAAAAGTACGCTGGATTTTATAAGATACGCATGTAGCCGCGCGTATCTTATAAAATCCGGGGTCTGCGCGCGCAAGGGGGTGCACATTTGTGCAACCTGCGCATGCCAAGCCCAGCGCGCGCTGCCTATTCCCTCCGAGGCCACTCCGAAATCGGAGTGGCCTCGGAGGGAACTTTCCTTCGCCCTCCCCCGCACCTTCCCTTCCCCTACCTAACCCCCCCCCTACCTTTGTCAGCAAAGTTACGCCTGCTTTCAGCAGGCGTAACTTTGCGCGCGCAGGCCGGCAGCCCCGCTCTGTGTTCCGGTCCTGGGGGCTGGTCCGGAGGCCGCGGCCATGCCCCCGGAACACCCCTGGGCCGAAACCACGCCCGCGTCGCTCCGGGCATGCCCCGACATGCCCCCTTTTACAAAGCCCCGGGACTTATGCGCGTCCCGGTGCTCTGCATGCACCAGCGGCCTATGCAAAATAGGTATGTATGTCTATGTGTGTGGGGCATAGGAATAGGTGGTAATGTATGTGGGCAAGGGGGGTATATGGAGATATGGATGTGTATGTGGGTGGTAGATGAATGGCGGTGTATGGGAAGTTGGAGTGGGATTTGTGTAAGATGTGTGTATGTGCGTGTGTGTGAAAGTAGGAGTGTATGGTTGTGGGTTTGGGTGGGGGGTATGTGGCGGTAAGATGTGTGTTTGTATAGTGTGTATGAGGTGTGTGGGGGTGTACAGGAGTTGGGATGGGTATAAGAATGTATACATAGAGTATGGCTGAATGTCTGTAGGGGTGTGTGGACTGGTGTGTGTGACTGTGTATGGAACTTTTGAAATGTAGAGAAGTGGCCTTGAAAACATCTTTTGGTGCTATCCTTCGTCAGATGCTTTGGTTGGTTTTCACTTTCTATATCTGCCTGTTGCTCTGTGCCAAAGTGTTAGAAGGGTGAGGGGAGGCTTTTGGAATGGAGCGCTGGTCAGCATTCGGATAGCTCTAACAGTTTCTTATAGAATGGTGATTTATTTGGGTGGCTTGTTTCTCCAAAAATACTCATCGAATGTTTCAGATTTTCAAACTTGTCCAAGATAACCATATTTCCTTCCCAAATGCCAAATTTGGTGAATTTCTGTCTTTTTCTTTTTAAAGAGTTATTGTGCCTACAGACAGGCAGACAGAAAGACAGAGAGAACATCTATCAGTTTTATATAATTCTTTCCAACATTCCATATGCTGGAAAGCATAAAATAAATCCCCACAAGAAAAGTACTTTAAAAAATAGGATCTCTTTTTTGTTGTTGTTGCAAATGTCCACAAAAAAAGTTATGCAACAAGATAAATTGCGATAAGACAGAAAATATTTGACCAAATATTGTTTTTGTAGTATGAGAAATAAGGGCAAGGAATGAGTATCAGCAGGCATTTATCCATTTCCACAGACCAGAGACCTGTGTTGGAGGAGAGTCACAGAGCAAAGAATGATGGAGAGAAATTCATTCTGGTAACTCCTCTGCCCTTATTTTACAAGTTGCAGCCACTGTTTACCAAACACATTTTTGGGATTATACTGTTTTTGCTCCAGGCTCCAGCTACGCAAGGAAACATGTCTGTCTGTCTGTCTGTCTGTCTGAAATCTATAATTCCAGTCCAAAAAGGGAAATAACCTTGATAAGTAAAGTATGGGGAGTACTTCACATGAAGTAAGATGGGTATTTGCATTGCTGAAAGAAGCCAGTTCCTTATAAACCTCCCACTGCTGTTACTGGATGACATGCTGTAGTGACTTGGTCATTCTAAATTTGCTCTCTTGTGAATTTCCAGTCAGAAAACTCCCCTGAAATAGCTTCAGGTTGTGTTTTTTCCATTTTCACCAGCAACATGCTTCTTGATCAGATGTCCTGCTTGGAATAAAGAGTTCTTGTCTTATCTTTCCTTTTTATGCAAATTCTCATACTACATCTGGACAGGGATCTTGCATTCATTAAGCTTCTGAGAGTCGCCAGTTATCACTGGATGATCATTAACAGGTCCTTTTGACCATTTTTGAAAGACTGTGTTGCATTGTGGGCCCATTCCTCTGCCCAAGATGGCACATAGTGCAGTTCAGCAGGTGAAGTCATGGTCTATCAATTAAAGCATGATTCTAGGGAATTATTGATCCCACCATGCTCTAGTTAAGGGATGGCCAACTCCAGATCTCAAGAGCTACAAACAGGCCTGGTTTTCAGGACATCTACAATGAATATGCATGAGATATATCTGCATACAATAGAGGCAGTGCATGTACACATTTCTCATGTATATTTAGACCCAGATTTTAAAAGGCCTACATGTGCCTGGCCTATTTTAAAAAGGCCCGGCCACGCGCGTAAAGCCCCAGGATGCTTGTATGTCCCAGGGCGAGGGCGGGGCGGGGTCAGAGGCTCCGAGCACAGCGGCCATTTGCCACTGTGCCAGGGGATCACGTGCCGGCAGGCTGCCGTCGCGCACAACCTGCGTCTGCCCAGAGGCATGCTCAGAAGATAAAACAAAGGCCGGGGGAGGGGTTAGAATAGTGTTTGGGAGGGGGATAAGTTAGGGGAAGGGGTAGGAAGGTTACATTAGGGAGTTGGGAAGTTCTCTCCCAGGCCGCTCCGAAATCTACCCAGTGCGCACACATTTAAAAAAACACAGATATAGGAAGGGTGAGTATCATTAATGTATACTGAATGATACTGATATAAAAAAAATATGAGTGAAATGGTAAAACTCAAATGTACTCAAGTTTTAAACATTAGTGAGTGAGAAATGGTGATTTACAAAAGAGGATGGATAGGGCTGATGACTTGCTGGATGGCATGGCATGGACTGAACCTGAATGAGCGAGCTCAGGAATGTTCAGGAATGGCATGTCTTTATTCTAGGGGAGCTCTTCAGTGAATATCATGTGACAGCTAGTTACTAGCACCACATAGATAATAACCGAGGGGTTTCTATTGTGGATCTGAAACAGAGGTACACGATGATAAAGCACTTTTTTAGTGTCGTTCATAAAGCAAGTGATAGAGATGGAACTAGAACAGGGGTGGCCAACTCCGATCCTCTGGAGCCACCAACAGATTTGGTTTTTTGGGATATCCACAATAAGGGGTAAATTTTAAAAGGTACGCGCAGGCGTCCATGTGCAGCTGACTGTAAAAGGAGTAGGCAAGATGTCCAGCTCATCATGGCAAGAAAAAATGTATTTTAAGACCACATCGGGGGCCATCACTTAGCTATTTCTGTAGTTACAATATAAAAAAAAAATCCCCTCTGTATTAAAAATGAGGCTGTTCTACCTTACTGTTCCACGAGAACGAAATTCATATTTTCCAATCACATGTTCCCACATTAAAATATACCAGGAAAGCAGACAAATGTCTTTTAGATGTTCCATATTTTCCTAAGCAAAATAGTATGTGGATATATATAGATAAATTTAATGTATCCCAATTTGGCGTCAATGAAAAAAAAAAAAAGTGTTCTACTGTGGAGCAGAAATATTTTTACTTCCTTACTGACTGTTTTTCTAAAAAATGATATCAAAACTTATCTATATGAGAATGGTGACTTTGTTCTCAGTAGAAAAGTTTAATGAAAGCCCACCATCAAACGAGTTCCAGCGGTAGGGGATATCTACAACAGAGGGAGATTATTTTCCCAAGGCATTTCCAGGGTAAAACAGTGCTTTGCCCAGGGAAATGGCCTGTTATAAAACCGCCCGCCCAACATACGGGTAAATTATAGGGATGTGTAGAGGGATGCCATACGTTGCATTCGTGATTCGGATTCGTCGGGGAGCAGATACGTTGCATTCGGCCGTATGGCACCCCGATGCATTAATACGGCGATTTCTATTCGTGTCCCAGCTAAAATTAAAATTAACTACAACCCTCACCTTCCTGACCCCCCCAAGACTTACCAAAACTCCCTGGTGGTCCAGAGGGGAGTCCGGGAGCCATCCCCTGCACTCTCACACCCTTAGTGCCGGTTTCATCATGGCGCCGATAGCCTTTGTCACAGGGGCTACCGGTGCCATTGGTCAGCCCCTGTCACATGGTCATCAGCGCCATCTTGTGCTCCTACCATGTGACAGGGGCTGACCAATGGCACCGGTAGCCCCTGTGACATAGTATGGGCAAAGGCTATCGGCGCCATTTTGAGTACTGGCATCGGACGGCCGGAGTGCAGGAGGTCACTCCGGGACCCCCGTTGGACCCCCAGGGACTTCTGGCCAGCTTGGGGGGGCCTCCTGACCCCCACAAGACTTGCCAAAAGTCCAGCGGTGGTCCGGGAGCGACCTCCTGCACACCGATGCCAGTATTCAAAATGGCGCCGATCGCCTTTGCCCTCACTATGTCACAGGGGCCAACCTTCGGTACCTGTGACATAGTGAGGGCAAAGGTGATCGGCGCCATTTTGAATACTGGCATCGGCGTGAAGGAGGTCGCTCCCGGACCACCGCTGGACTTTTGGCAAGTCTTGTGGGGGAGTCAGAAGGCCCCCCCAAGCTGGCCAAAAGTCCCTGGGGGTCCAACGGGGGTCCCGGAGCGACCTCCTGCACTCCAGCCGTCTGATTTTAGGTGGCCGTATAATTCGGCGAAGATTCGTGTATTCGTGGGCAATCGCAATACGTTTCGCTTCCCCACGAATACTATGAATAGTGCAATATAAGTTGCGGATCGCCAATACGGCAAAAATGAATGCACACCCCTAGTAAATTAATGCAGGTATAGCCTGTATGTTCAGAACGGTTTCTGGACCGAGAAGAGGTTTTTCCAGGAGCTGGGGCGGGGAAGCGGTTTGCAGTCACACGTATACTTTTGCATTCCCAAATCTCTGGGGGTGAATTTTCAGCAGATAAAAGTAGCTCGCAGTCACGTACCTGTTATTTTATAAACATCAAAAATACATGCATATTTTCGCTTTTGCATGCGCATTTACCTGCGCACAAAAGGGACAGTCTAGGATCATTCAAGGCAGGGCTAAGAGTTTCACGTGTAGGTTGCTATTTTATAAGAAACAATTGCGAATACATTTGGCAACTTATTTGCACAATTTTACACCTGCTAATTATCTCATGCAATTGATATCAGAGTCGCCTGTTGTCTGCTATTGGTTGGGCGGGAGGACCGGGTGAATGGGGGGAGTTCAGGGTGAAGAACTAAGAAGGTCTCAATGATCTGGAGAAGGACTGGGAGAAAAGGTGGAGGTATCGGCAAACTGGTGATTTCAATTAAGCTTGCATGTTTTAAAATATAGTTACTTTCACTTGTAAATCAGAGTTTTACGTAAGTTATATATTTTTGCATGAAAAATATACGCATGTTTGTTTATAAAATAAGTTAAGAAAGTACACACATTCAGTGCATTGCAAGTATTCACGCATGAGCAAACATAAGCGAGTATACTGTGGTGGGTGGTAGACATAGAAACATAGAAATGATAGCAGAAAAGGACCAAATGATCCACTCAGTCTGTCCAGCAAGCTTATGTTTATGCCAGTATCTGCTGTACTGTGCAAGTTACCCTCAAGCTTCTCAGTTTCCCAGACAGTAAGAGTCAGGGCCCTTGGATGCTGTTTGAATCCAATTTCCCTTAACCCTTGCCGTGGAAGCAGAGGGGTACATTTTCAAAAACAGCGCACACGCGAACAAAAGTACACTGGATTTTATAAGATACGCACATAGCCACGTGTATCTTATAAAATCCGGGGTCAGTGCGCGCAAGGGGGTGCACATTTGTGCAATCTGCGCGCGCCAAGCCCGGCGCGCACTGCCTGTTCCCTCCACCTCCCCTCACCTTCCCCTCCCTAACCCACTCCCCCGGCCCTATCTAAACCCCCCCCCCCTACCTTTGTCGGCAGATTTACGCCTACCCGAGGCAGGTGTAAATCTGCGCGCGCCAGCAGCCTGCTGGCGCGCCATCACCCAACCCAGGGGCTGGTCCGGAGGCCTCGGCCACGCCCCGGGCCGGCACCACGCCCCCAGACCCGCCCCGAACCACCCCCTGGCCCCCGGACACGCCCCCTCCCACCCCTTGTATGAAGCCCCGGGACTTGCATGCGCCGGCGGCCTATGCAAAATAGGTGTGCTGGCGCGCAAGTGCCCTGCGGCCGGATTTACGCGCGCAGGGCTTTTAAAATCCGGCCCAGAGAGCAATGTTGGAGCTGCATCAAAAGTATCAAGCTTAGTGATTAAGGGTAGTAAAAGCCCCATATTTATTTGTTCCCCAAACCGTAAAAGTCGGGGCCCTGGTCGGTTGCTCTCTGAATCCAATTCCCATTTTCCCACTGCCGACATAATTGTTTTAAAATCTGTGCGTACCTGATACACGCAGGTTATAAAATGATGTAGTATATCTTTGTGTGGCCAGATATGCACATATATGAGGCCATGCAGAGTTGTCTGAAAGTTATCTACCCTGTGTGTAACATTTCCATGCACATTATAGTGGGTGTAATTGTCTTATGTACATAAGTGGGGTTTTTTTAAATATAGAAAACTCATTCTGGAATATATATTTTTAAAGTATAAAGAATGCATGACCATATTGGGTCAAAATTCCTAGATATGAAGAATGCTTCATATGCTCTGAAATGTAGAATTCTTATTCTGATAGGGGGCCTAAGCACCATGAGTAAGAGAGAGATCTGAATCAGAGGAAAAGTGAGAAGATTCCCCCAGTATAATAAAGATCTAAAAAAATGTAAACATTAGCTAAGAAGGAAGAAAAGAGCCTGGAGGAAAACTAAATCACAAGCTAAGTTAAAGGGATATAGAATTCTTCTAACCAAATATAGGAGACTGATTAACGATGCCAACTGTCAATATTACTCAAAAATATATCAATGCCACTGGCTTTAATGACAAGCTATTATTTTCCACAATACAAATTTAACAAATTCCAAATCCAATAGAGTTGGATACTGCCTACCTCCATTTACTTGTGAGGAGTTTGCTAATTTTTTCAATGACAAAGTAAAAATATTAACCAGTCAGTTTCCTCCAATCCTGGACTCCCTCTTTAAAGTGAATAACTGTGAAGCCTATTGGGATACTTTATCTAACATCTCCATTGCTGAAGTACAACAAGCTACCTCTAAGATAAATCCAGCCTACTGCAAATCAAATCCTATTTCTACAGGCTTGTTGAAACCAATAAAAAATTAAATCTTCCCTTATCTTGCACATTTGGTAAATGTCTCCCTGCTGAAGGAATTATCCCACGTGACGCAAAAAAGGCTATAATAAAACATACTGAAAAATGATAAGCAAACAGAGCAAGTGAGCCATCAAGCATTGGAAAAAGGAGTGCATATACTCATTGGGAGCATAAACATTACACAGAGCCACCTTCTGACTGTACAGGGAACATATTTGTCCACTGAAAAAGGAAGGTGTTTCTGTAAGTGAATCTCCACACCCCTATGCCCACAAGAGTAGGAGGATGAAAAACCTTGACCCACCCAATCCTGCTTTAATTTTTTTTATGTTTGCTTTCTGAAAGATGAGCTTCCTGAATAACAGCAATATCAGTTTTCATTCTCTTTAAGGCACATAGCAGGTTTTTCCATTTTATTGGTGAATGTATGCCATCTATATTTAAAGTCACTATATTCACTTGTGCCATGTTGTTTATCCATAAGGACCTACACATTCCACCCACAGGGCAGTGATCTCAAATACCTCAATCAGCAAACCCTGGGGACCCCCCCCCCCCTCCCAGTCTGGGCACCCAATATGAACCTTCCTACTTTCTCTAGATGCCTTCTTTCGGTATCACTATTAAACCACCCACCGTGGCAAACTGGAGAAACTGTCCAATAGCTTCCACAAACATACACACAGACTCTCAAGCCTCCCATTACCCCATCCCCACCCCCTTATACCCATATAGCGTACTCCAAGGGACCATCTCCCCAGCATGTCAGACACCAGGGTGTGCCCTAGTAGAGTCTCCCTGACATAAGAAAAAGTAACTGATTTACCCCTACCCCCCCCCCCCGTAATCATACATTGTGACTATATATATATAGCAAAAACCAACCAAAAAAAAAAAAAAGAAATAACCAGTATCCCCCTCCTGTAAAAAAAAACAAAACCAAAAAACAACCATAATACTTAGAAGACAACACTAGGCCTTCCCCACTATTGCTTACTGGTAAATCAGAGTTGATGGGTGTTGTATAATAAGTAAAAGATAAAATCCACAACTCCTCCAGAACAAATAGGGAAGGCTGCCCTAAAATTGTAGAACTTCAGAAAACAGATACAAATCTTATGGGATCTCCTCCAGGTAAAAACAAACTGTCAGGCCACAAAGCAGGCAGAACTTAAATATCGGTGACAATAAAACATCCCAGCAGTAAGAAGATCCCCGCAGCTCGTGAGACGTTTGTAATTTGCCCCAGCCCATAGGATCTGTTAATGCTTGCACTTCCTTCTTACCGTGTAGAAAATATGCTTTTCCCTGTTTCTGGATACAAATCTTGGCAGGAAACAGCAGCACACAAGGAATTCCCTTTTTATGTAACTATGTACAAAATGGCATAATTTCTCATTGCATCATCACCACCTGGGCTGAGTAATCATTAAATAGCAGGACTCTTTGTCCCTCATAAATAAGAGACCTCTTGTTATGGAATGCCCGAAACAATGCTGTTTCATGATTCCAGTTTAGAATTCTCGCCATAACAGGCCACGGTCTATTATCTTTTTCTCCCCGCTGGCCTACTCTGTGTATGTGTTCACATTGCATGCTACTCAGCATCTCCACCAGGCCCAGCTGCTCCGGGAGCCATTTCTCTATCAAGATGAGCAAGTCAGCATCTTGTTCCGATTCTGGTACACCAATTACCCGTAAGCCATTTCTTCGCTGATGGTTCTCTTGATCCTCAGCTCTTTCAACTAGTTTTGCATTTTGTGCTTGCAGTGTCGTGACTTCTTGAAAGGAAATGCACTGCTCTGCTGCGTCCAATCGACAAGTATGACCCTCCAGACCTTTTTTGATATTCTCAATTGTTAGTTGCAGCTTAATCAGCCTCTCATCTATGGGTGAAGTGACATATCTGGGCAATCATTTCTTCAGAGAGCACAAGAATATTTGCCTCACCTCTCGTTGCTACAGCCTCCACCATTTTGTGCATGCTAGTTTTGGCCTTGTCTCGGAGCACATGTGGCATTTTTACACTCGTGCCACTGTGGAGCACATCTCCAAATTTCCATATGCTGTACCGCTGTACACCACACCATCTCCATATAATTGTAGCTCGCCGGGGAGAGTCAGGGGGATCTTAGGCAGCTTTTGCCAGGGAAGACCACTGGACCTGTCACCCCTCACGCCCTCTCAGCTGTCCACCATAACCGGAAGTCCGAATTCAGTATAAAGTTTTAATGCTGATTCATAAATTAATACATACCACAAATGTACCATGAGTCGGTGCTACTTTGTGTATCTATACACCATCAAGAACTTTACAACAGCAAAATAAAGATCTCTTGGAGATCCTTGCAGTCCAGCACGCTCATATTGGAGAAATAAGGGATTGGACCATTTCCATTTCTGGCTCTGCATTGTAGAATTCTCTGCTGGAACAACTGATAATGCTAACACACATAAAGGCATATAAGAAGGTCTTAAAAACCTGGCTATATAAACGGGAATTTACAATCAATATTGCAACTGAATTCTGGCATAGATCTCATTCCAGCAGTCTAGTATTATTCCTTTTGTTAAGTTCCTTATATTATTTTACTTAATTGACCTATGCAAATACATAAATTAATTTATTATGTATGTTATATTTGTAAACCACTACTACCTTTGGATTAGCAGTTCAGAAGCATTTTTTAAATAAATAAGAGGAGGTGGGGGAAAACAGTTTGCTGAATTTGGTAGGTAGGTAACTATTTACTAAGAATTTTCTCCATAGACCCAAAATGGGAGAAAGTCTTTCATTAATAGACCTCTAAGGTGGTCATTTTGTAACAGCCGCATAAATTAGACAGCAAAAACATGCATACGTTATACCAGTTTTCAAAGAGAACGTTTTATTTATTTAGGAACCTTTGATATTCCGCCTTTTCTCAAAGTTGGACTCAAGATGTATTACAATAAATCTAAATAAACAGAGGCAATAGATCAACTTACAGTTAAATCAGAATTTGCAATTAATGAAGCATTGAGATCCGGTAAAGGAAAGCCCATTTGTGAATAGTTTTAAGACCAGTTGTGTCCCTGTTGTGTATAACACAGATCATCGTAGAGAGTTCAGGAAGCTGGGTCAAGATCTGGCCCTTAGGGAAAGCTTTTTCCTGAACTTAAGGTAGCATGGCTCTAGGCGCAGGGTTTTCAACAATTGAAAATGAAACATTTTGGTCAGACAGGCTTGTTAATCCAATAAAACAACGTGTTATTTAGTGAAACAGCTCTTCAGTTCTATCTCCCCCTGAAGTCGGTCCCTCCACCTGGCATATCCTCAGTCTAGCACTTTCTACTGCAACCATTCCTGATGCCTTCGAAAGTGCTGTTACACCTCAACTCAAAAAAACTTTGCTGAACCCTACTGGCCTTGCTAACTATTGTCCTATCGCCCTCCTGCTGCTTACATCCAAACAAGTTGTCTTGACTTTCTTGCATCCCAATCCCAAGTTGTCTGTTGTCTTGACTTTCTTGCATCCCAAGCCATTCTCGATTCACTTCAATTTGGCTTCTCCCCTCCCCCCCACTGAGACTGCCTTTTTCAAAGCTTCCTCTGATCTCTTCATGGCCAAGGCCTGGGCCACTACTCAGTCTTCATCCTCCCTGACCTAGCCACCCATTTTAACATTGCTAATCACCTTGATTCTCTGTCCTTGCTTGGATTCCAGGCCTCCATGTTATCTTGGTTCTCCTCAGCTCTCTACCATCACACCTTTAGTGTTTCTTTTGATGAATCCTCTTCCACCACTTTCCCATTATCAATCAATATGCTCCAAAACTCTTTTCTGGGCCTCTTCTCTTCCCTTTTTATATTCATTCCTCTTAGTGCTCTGATCTCCTCTCATGATTTTTAATACCATGTTTATGCTAATGACTCCCATATTGTTCTCTCTACATCAGAACTTTCAGCTTATTTATCTGACATAGCTGCCTGGATCTCCCACTGTCACCTTAAATTTAACAGGGCCAAGACGGAATTTCTTATCATTCCTGCCAAACCAATTTCCTCTCTACCTAATTTTTTTTCTTTTAGGGGATACCACCATCATCCTCCCTGTCTTCTTTGTCTTGGGATCAACTTCAGCTCCTCTCTCTCCTTCTCTGTACACATCCAAACACTGCTATAATGTGTAATTTCTTTCTCTGTAATGTCAGCAAAACCTGCCAAGACCCTTATTCACTCTCTCATCGCTTCACGCTTAGACGACAGCAATCTTCTTCTCTCAGGTCTCCTGCTGAAACATCTTTCTCCACTCCAGGCTATTCAAAATTCCGCTATGCGACTATCTTTCTCCAGTGTCGTTACAACCATGTTACCAATCTTCTCAAAGTATTACACTGGTTCCCCATTTGCTTCTGAATTCAGACTTCTCACCTACAAGTGCATTAATTCTACAGTTCCATAAGAACATAACATATGCCATACTGGGTCAGACCAAGGGTCTATCAAGCCCAGTATCCTGTTTCCTACAGTGGCCGATCTAAGTCACAAGTACTTGGCAAGAACCCAAACAAATAAATCTCAAGCTACTATTGCTTATTAATTAATAGCAGTTTATGGATTTTTCCTCTAGGAACATATCCAAATCTTTTTTAAACCCGTTACACTAACTTCTGTAACCACATCCTCTGGCAAAGAATTCCAGCGCTTAACTATGCGTTGAGTGAAAAATAATTTTTTTTTATTTGTTTTAAATGAGCTACTTGCTAACTTCATGAAGTGCTCCCTAGTCCTCTGCATTGCCTGACTATTCCGTTGCCTCTCTCCAGCACCGGACCTCTGCATTGCTTGACCATGCCGTTGCTTCTCTCCAGCCCTGGACTTCTGCTTTACCTGTTGCATACTTTTTACCTTTGTTGGTGCACCTTTCAGGGTTTTTTTTTTGTTTGTTTTTTTTTAACTATTTATCTCATTTTATCAAAGTTTCCATTTTGAAAGTTTAGCACACGCACTTACTGTCCCTCCTGCCAGGTACTTGTAGCCTGGATTGGCCACCGCTGGAAACAGGATGCTGGGCTTGATGGACCCTTGTTCTGACCCAGTATGGCATGTTCTTATGTTCTTATATTATGATCACTATTGCCAAACGGCCCCACCACCGTTACCTCTCGCACCAAATCCTGCGCTCCACTGAGAATTAGATCTAAAATTGCTCCCTCTCTCGTCGGTTCCTGAACCAAATGCCCATAAAACTGTCATTTATTCCATCCATGAACTTTATCTCTCTAGCATGTCCTGATGTTTCACTTACCCAGTCAATATTTGGTAATTGAAATCTATAAAAGATGAATCTCTTTGTCCACTGATCAGCGATTTGCGTAACCTCAAAAGAAAACGTATCACAATTTTTGTTTTTTTATAGGTGCAATCAATATAGGAGCAAAAACACAAGTGCATACTTGCAGCACCGTGGGTGTTATGATATGAAGGTCCCTAATTCATGAATGAGAAGTGTGTGTGAATATTAAGTTTCAAAAGATAAAGAGATTGAGAGCACCTATAAAAAACAAAAATTGTGATACAACGTTTTCTTTTGAGGTAATTGAAATGTCCCATTATTACTTCAGTACTGATTTGGTTAGCTTCCCTAATTTCTCTTAGCATTTCACTGTCTGTCTCACCATCTTGACCAGGTGGATGGTAGTATACTCCTATCACTATAGTCTTCCCCAACACACAAGGGATTTCTACCCATAAAGATTCAATTGTGCATTTATTTATTTATTTATTTATTTAGAAACTTTTATATACCGGTATTAGTGGGGACATCATACCGGTTCACATATTAACAGAAGGTTTAGAAATACATTTCAACAGGGATGGCGAACTGGGCAGGGGGATAACCTAGGGCAGTAATGTTTATCTCATGCAGGATGTTTATCCTGTTGGACTCTATGCCATCCCAGACATAAAGCGCCACCCCACTACCAAGATGCTCCTCTCGGTCATTGTGATATAATTTGTACCCTGGCATAGCACTATCCCATTGGTTATCCTCTTTCCACCATGTCTCTGAGATGGGCAATTAAGTCTATGTCATCATTCACCCCAAACCCCCCCTGCGTGCGCCGAGCCTATTTTGCATAGGCTCGGCGGCGTGCGCAAGCCCCGGGACGCGTGTAAGTCCCGGGACTTGCATGAAGGGGTGTGTCGGGGGCGTGCCTGGAGTGATGCGGCATTTTGGGGGCATGTCGCGCATGACGCGACGTTTCAGGGGCGGTGCCGCGGGCATGGTTTAAGCCCGGGGGCGTTCCAGGGGCGTGGCAGCGCCCTCCGGAACAGTCCCTGGGTCGGGTGTTGGCGCACCAGCAGCCCGCTGGCGCGCGCAGATTTAAGTCTGCCTCCGGCAGGCGTAAATCCATGGATAAAGGTGGGGGGGGGGTTTAGATAGGGCCGGGGGGGGTGGGTGGGCGAAAGAAAGTTCCCTCCGAGGCCGCTCCGATTTCGGAGCGGCCTCGGAGGGAACGGAGGCAGGCTGTGCGGCTCGGCGCGTGCAGGCTGCCCAAAATCAGCAACCTTGCGCGCGCTGATCCCGGATTTTAATGGATACGCGCGGCTAAGCGCATATCTATTGAAATCCCGCGTACTCTTGTTCGCGCCTGGTGCGCGAACAAAAGTACGCGCTCGCACAAAATTCTAAAATCTACCCCTCTAATTCTCCCATCTTACTTCTTAGACTTCTGGCATTTGCATACAGACATTTCAAAGTGTGTTTTTTGTTTTTGTATTACATTCCTCTTTTCAGTTGTCAGGCATAAATTGGAATATTTTAGCTCAGGTGAGTAACCGGTTTATATCATTTTGAAGATGCATTCTCCAGACTTTTATACAATATTCTAAATGAGATCTCACCAGGGACTTATACAGGAGCATTATCACCTCCTTTTTGCTGTTGACCAATCCTCTCCCTATGTATCCAAGCACCTTTCTGGCTTTTTCCATCGCCTAAAGTGCTTGCTTGGCCACCTTAAGATCATCAGATATAGTCATCCCTAGATCCCACTCTTCTTTTGTGCTTAAAATTGCACCTCTCTCATGGATTTTTGCATCCTAAACAAATAACTGCATTTTTTAGCATTAAATCTTAGCTGCCAGACCCTAGACCATTCCTCAAGCTTTGCCAGGACCCTCTTCATGTTTTCCACACCTTCCTGGCTGTCTATTGCATTGCCAATTTTGGTACCATCAGCAAAAAGACAAACCTTTCCTGATAATCCTTCTGCAATGTTGCTCACAAAAAGGGTATGAGGGAGCATATAAGAAACTCCCACAGAATACCTTAAAGTACCAGCTACAGCTATCTGTACTAGTCCTCCTTAACTCCTAACCCAGCAGGGGACTCTGGAATAAGGTGGATCACTGCAAGCAGGAATAAGAGGCCAGGGCCTGAGGGATGAGAGAAGCCCCAGAGAGAGAAGGAAGCCTTGAGATAACGAACTGTAAGTTACTACTATTTTGTTGAACTGCACAAACCAGCTAAGTTATTTAGTATATTATTGTTCACCAATAAAGAAGCTTATAAAGATTTTAGCCAGAATCCAGCCTGGAGTCTGTTCTCTGGCTAGTCCTGACCACTCGGTATCACATATGGTATAAAAAAAATAGGATCTCTTGCCTAAGCAGGGAGCACAGAAGAAAAAGAAACCTAGATTTTTTCCTTTTCTCCTGAGACCTCCCAGTTCCACTCACCCAACTGAAGCTACAAAGGCCAAGGAGGGGTAGCCCTGCCTGTGCAGTCAGGGGTCAAGCAGTGAATCAGGACCAGATTGGCCAGCAGGGGTTTTTTTGGGTTTTTTTCCCCTCTTCTTTCCCCAGATTGATCACCCAGTTTGGAGGTGGCTCAGCAAGCTGGAAAGAAGGAGCAAGTGATCCAGGTCCTTGCTACAGGACAGCAGCAATTGCAGAATGCCCTACAAACTCAAATTGACCAGCAGCAGGCACAGTGAGAACAACTTATACAGCAAAACACAGTGCTAACTTAGGTAGCACAGTCCATGCAGACTATTATGTCCAGGATGCCCCAGGTAAATCCACCATCTCACAATCCATTTAAAATGAAGGCAGGCAAGGAATCTGGAAGTCTTCCTGAAAAACTGTGATAAGACCACCCAGCTGTTGGCTTGGCCCAAAGCCAGTTGGAGTATGTACTTGGCTAACTTGCTCATGGGCAGGAGTCAAGCGGCTTTCCAAACAGCCAACCCGAATGGGAGGGCTACCTATGCGGAAGTGAAGACCGCTATCCTGAAGAGAGCTGAGTACACCTCAGAAACAGACCAGCAGCAGTTCCAAAAGGGGTTCCTGCAAGTCCAGAGGGAGCCCCCAAAATCTGTTTCATTGCCTGAAGGATGTCGGCTGGAAGTGGTTATAGCTGGAGGCAAAGACTGGCCTCAAAGTAGCCCGACAGGTGCTTCTGGAACAATTCTTAGATAGGCTTGACAAGGCCGAGCTAAGGGGAAGGGTATGTGAGGGAGAATATAAGAAATTCCCTAAGAAAACCTTAAAGGACCAGTTATGGTTAAGCGGTGTATGAGTGGATTCTTGGGTACTGTGGCAGATGACCACGCCCACAGGGAGGAGCCCCATGGAGAGCCAGTGTACTGGGCTAGACTCAGGACGCACAAACATAGAATTAGCTCTTTTATTTTACAGCTTGGTGAAGACCACCAGAGGTGGAAGTAGTGAGGTAGTCTAGATGTAGCAGCCTCGGGACCCTCGGCAGAGGGGACCCTTCTCACCCTGTTGTATAGGGGAGCTCCGGTGTAGGTTTCCCAGCAAGGTAGCACTGTGGAGGAGACAGACTGAGAGTTAAGATTACTCACTAGATGGTTGCTGTAGGTATGCGATTCCACCAGGCTGAAGTAGATGGTACTGGCACCGAGACAGGGAGAGCAGGCCCTCAAGGAGCAAGTACCTGATCCCTGTAAGGCACCTGAAATAAAGCAGAGGGCCCCTGAGGAGCAGGTACCCAGGTTAGTCAATACCCTGAAGGGCAGAGAGAGAGCTTCCAGCGGCAGCACGGAAGCGGCAGAGTAGCTTAGACCAGACGAAGCAAGTCCGCATCCAGTCTGTATCCAGTCTTTGCTAACTCGGTTAGCTAGCAAGTAAGGGCAGGCTAAATACCCGGGAGGCATGACGTCACTTGAGGGGGACGCCCCCGAGGTTTGCGCCATAGTTGGAATAAAGAAGAGGGTCGCGCGCGCGCACCCTAGTGGGCCCTTGGGAGGAGCATGGCGGGAGGCAGCACCATAGCCTTTCCGGGGACGCCGGAGAGGGCGGCTTGCAGACGCGGCCGTGAACAAGGTGAGAAAACGGGGCAAAGCCGTCTAGGACTGACGGATGCAACAGGACTGACTACAGCTATCTGTACCGGTCCTTCTTAACTCCCAAAAAAGCAAGGGATGCTGGGCTAGGGTGGATCACTTCAAGCAGGGATGAGAGGCCAAGCCATAAGGGATGAGAGAGGCCCCAGAGTCATGGAAGCCTCGAGATAACAAACTGTAAGTTGCAATTGTTGAACTGCACAGACCAGCTAAGTTGTTTTGTTTATTATTGCTCACCAATAAAGAAGCTTATAAAGATTTTAGCCAGAGTCCAGCCTGGAGTCTTTTCTCTGGCTAGTCCTGACTGCGCAGCTTCACAAAGGGTAACTTTAAAACAAGCGCATGCACGCCCACATACGTAGATATATGGACACATGCATGCTCTTGTATTTTATATCGTGCGAGCAATTGTGCACACGCGATATAAAATATGCATAGATCAACCAAACAACATATTTGCGTATCTAAAAGACACACAGTATATAATGTTGAACCTAGCTAGATAAGTAGCATTTTTAACATTTATCTGCCTTATTACTTAGCCAGATAATTAGCAATTTTTAAGATTTATCTTGGTAAGTGGCAGCAAAGCCAAAGTCTTGCATGCGTGCATGTTATAAAATTACTTCACTTGCGCTCATACAAGTGATTAAAATTAGGAGCGCACAGGTGCACTGGGGCGTATTTTATAAAATGCATGCAAACTTGCACGGCCGATACAAAATGCTAGCACGTGTGCGCTCGCGTCCACATATGTGCTTGCCCGTGCTCGTTTTAAAATTAGTCATAATTTCCCCGCCCCCCAACTGTGCCCCCTGAATGCCTCTTAGCCACGCACAAAAATACATGCAAAATCAGGTTTTGTGCATCGTTTTGTGTATGTAGATCCCTGGTTGGTTATCAAAAAGGCCATTTACAAGACTAATACTGTGTCTTATCTGCGTAAATTCTTTTGAAAATAAGCTTCCCAATGTGCAAACCTCAGCAGGGCTGCACTGAACCACTGCTTTAAGGTCCGGTGCAGCGAGCAGCTGCTTCTCAAAGTAGGCCCCACTAAAATGCTTCGTGAGAAAGTCTCATGAACCCTGTAGACAATGAACATGGACCTTTTTCCATCATTCCAGGATTATTTAAAGATGTTTTCCATTTTTTTTTTTGTCCCTCTTCCTATAAATAGTGAAGAGAACTCAGTGCATCTCCTCTTCATCTTTTCTGGTGGTCTGTAAAGTTTTACACGATGGAATGTTTTGATAATAAATAAGCGATGGGAAAGATGTCACAAATGATGAAAGACCTTGACCTCTCCAATGTCGAGATAAGAGAAATGGCATGCTGCTCCTGCTTCCTAGAAGGCAGGTACCGCTTTAAAAAAAAAAAAAAAAAAGCCAAAGGGTTTTATTTTGGAAACATAGACCAATCTGTTCACTCTACTGTAACCTCAGATAACAATCTCGGTACACATTACAAGTACCATTGAACCCTATGATCGGAAATGGGGCTTGCAACTCCTCATACGAAGTGTTTCCTGTATGAGATTTTCAAATTAAATGTTCTATTATCACACATCTTGGTTCAGCTAATATTCTGCTCTGTACTCTGCTTCAACCCGGATACTAATTTTCAAGTTAGTACTTAAGAGGTGAGATTCTCCACATTATCACTAAGCTGGCTGTTTATTGGATCTGTTGAGATGACAGAAAATATTTCACCCCATGGTTCATAGTGACCTGGAAAATGAAATATCCCTTTAGTTAAGAACCGTGGCTGAAATGAACCTTAGAAGAATTTATCTGCAAAGATCAGCACAACTGATTTTGTTGATCAGGACCTAAGAGTCCTTTTCTTCCACTGTGCTGAATGAAAATAAGAATGTGTGTCCTTTCACAGTGAATTCTGCTAGATTAAAATTTATAAAACACGTGAAACTCCTTAGGGTAACCAGTATTTAAAAAAGACCTCCAACACTGAAGCCCTATAGATTTATTTTAAAAAGTGAAATGTGTTCCTGCCAGATAATCATTTTACTATCGCCTTTAAGATAGATCTAATGCTAGTAGGCAGGCAGCACATTCACTAGCAGTATTTTACAAACACATCACTTATTTTCTGGGTTTTTTACGTTCGTACATGCCGAGGATAATTTTCAAAGCCAATTTCTTTTGCCTGTAAATAGCGATTTATGGATGATTAAAAACTGCCTTCCCTTGCGTTGTCCTACAAGATCGTGAGGATGAGCTCCCCAGGACATGTTTAGGTCGGAGAGGAAAATAATGATCCTAGATTGTTTTCAAATCGACGCACATTATTTTCCTTGGAAAAAAAAAATCCCTGCACAGAAAGCGGGTGCTGACATCTGTGGGTAATTTATACCTACGGCCACGTTTCAAAGCAAATGTAACCGACTATTTTTGCTTGGAAACTGGGTGCAAGGCCTGTAGGTTAAAAGCACCCATGGACTTTGCCCCAGTGTGGACAGTGTGAAAACTCCCTCCCCACATTATATTTTTTTCCCCTCGGTATATTCTAAAGCTTAGAGACTTTTTTTTTTTTTTTTTGCTGCACACTTTGTAATTTCCATTGCACAGATAATATGAACTCTGGGTCACATCAAATCAGAGCAAGATGCTGCCAGGCTACCATAACAAATTCTATTGCTATTCTTTTATCCACATCTTATACACTTGCTAAGATCCTTTACCTTTCGAGTCAGATTTGGCGCAAATGGTGATGATGTTTCTGACCCTTTCCCTGCACACATTTCCTTTACATAGTCAATCCTTCCAAAGTTAATAGTCGCATTTTTGCAGTAAAATTTCATACGTATCCAAGATCACAGAACTTTGTTTCATAAAGATTTTTGCCATAGGCACAGAATGGGGGAAAGTTTTTATTTATTTTTTTTTTTTTTTTAATAAGGCCTGTTCTCCTGAATTCTTTTTTTTTTAACTTTATTTTTCTTTATTTGAGAATATTTATATCAAGAACACTTAAGAACAGGATCCCATATGATCAATACAACAAGAAAAAAAATAAAGGAAAATGATACATCCTGATTTAGACCAAATAGTGGGAGCTGTAAATAAGGAAAAAGAAGTAAAAGAAAAATAATTTGAAATTGATGCAATACTTACTGTATTCTATGAAAATCTTCTGTGTAGTAATGGACACAATACAGAAAATCTTCATAGCCTCAAGAAATCTATTAATAATTTCAGAGAAGCTGTACAGTTTTGTTTCCTAAATTGAATGATCTAGGTTATAACTGACCTCTGTATGTATGGAAATTGTTACTGAAGGAGAGTCATATATACGCCAGATATTTTAATCGGTACACCTGTATTTCAAGGAAACATTCTAAATCTGGAAAGAAAAATGCTAAATCTGGACTTTGTGGTACAGAAATCTAAGGGCCAAGTAGCATTTTGGAGGGTAAGAATTAGCAATTACCAAACAGGAAAGACAACTAGGAATGATCATATTTGATAACTTCAAGGTTATCAGTCACCAAGTGCAACAAAGCATTTGGGAAAGCAGAGTTGCTTACTTGTAACAGTTGTTCTTCTAAGACAGCAGGATGTTAGTCTTCACACATGGGTGATATCATCAGATGGAGCATGGCACGGAAAACTTATGTCAAAGTTTCTAGAAACTTTTACTGGAACACTGAGCATGCGTCCACGCGGGATCCCCCTTCAGTCTTGTAACATAGAATTACGAAAAAATAAAACAATAAATAGAGAAGAAACCCAATTCCGCAGGATGGCGGGTGGGTTTCATGAGGACTAACATCAAGCTGTCTTAAGAGAACACCTGTTACAGGTAAGCAACTCTGCTTTCTCCTAGGACAAGCAGGATGATAGTCCTCACACATGGGTGAATCCCTAGCTACAGGCTGTTCCCGAATACAAACCAGACCAACACGCACCCAACCAAGTGCCAATGGGCACAACAACAGAGGTGCTGTTGGGAACAGAGGGAGACAGCCCGAACCTGAAAAAAGGGCCCTACACAGGAAGAGTTGTGTTCTACAGCTGGAAGAGATTCCGGAGGACAGACTGGCTGAAGCTGCTTTCGTATCGGCCATCTCTGACCAAGCAGTAAAGAGCATAAAAGGTGTGGAGGGAATTCCACGTCACCGCTTTGCAGACATCAGACACGGGGACCACCCTCAGGTGGGCCACGGAAGCTGCCATGGCTCTGATATAATGAGCCTTGACACGGACCCCAAGCTACAGTCCTACTTGCGCATAGCAGAAGGAGATACAATCCGCCAGCCAGTTAGACAGGATTTGCTTGGCAACTACAACTCCCAATCTGTTTTTATCAAAAGAGATGAAGAGTTTTGTGGACTGCTTGTGGCCTGCTGTCTGCTCCAGGCAGAAGGCCAAGGCTGGCTTGCAATCCAAGCTTGCAGTGCCCGTTCGCTTCAGTGCGAATGAGGCCTGGGAAAAAAGGTGGGCAGGACGATTGACTGGTTCAGATGGAAATCCGTCACCACCTTAAGCAGGAATTTAGGGTGTGTACAGAGGACCACCCTATTATGAAAGAACTTTGTGTATGGTGGATACGTCACCAACACCTAAAGCTCATTATCCCTGCGTGCCGAAGTGACTGTGACTAAGAACATAACCTTCCATGTCAGGTACTTCAGGTCACAGGTGCACAGTAGTTCAAAAGGATCCTTCATGAGTTGAGCCAACACCACATTAATGTCCCAGGATACTGCAAGAGCATGCAGAGGAGGCTTTAATTGAAGCAGACCTCGCATAAAATGCCCCACTATGGGTTGCACAGAGATGGGCGAACCATCCACCCCCCTGATGGTCGGCACTGATAGCACTCAGGTGTACCCTGACAGAGTTGGTTTTCAAGCCAGCATCCAACAGGTGCAGCAGATAGTCAAGCAGTTTTGGTGTAGAGCAGGAGAACAGATCTAACCCATGACTCTCACACCATGTGGCAAACTTCCTCCACTTCAGGTCATACGATTTCCTGGTGGAAGGCTTCCTGGAGGCTACCAAGACCCAAGAAACATCTTCTGTCAGGTCAAGGGGCTGCAAGATTAGCCTCTCAACATCCAGGCCGTTAGGGACAATGGCCTGAGGATGGGATGGTGCAGCCTGCCCTGATCCTGCGTGACAAGGCTCAGGGAGGTCCCCATACTGATCGGGTACCTGATAGAGAAATCCCGCAGGAGTGGGAACCAAATCTGCCTCGGCCAATAAGGGGCTATGAGGATCATGGTTCCCTTGTCTTGCTGGAGCTTCAGGAGAGTTTTCATCACCAGCAGAAGCAGAGGATATGCATACAGGAGGCCCCTGCCCCAATGGCGGGCAAAGGTGTCTGTGGCTGTTTTGCCATTCCCCCCTATACAGGAAGAATTGTTTCACCTTGCTATTGCAGGGAAGGCGAAGAGATCCATGTCTGGGGTTCCCCAGAGATGGAATATCTGGTCCGCCACCGCCGGATTCAGAGACCACTCGTGGGGTTAGAAGGCCCGACTGAGGCAGTCCGCCACCACATTCTCCGTTCCCGCAAGGTGCATGGCTCAGAGCAGCATGCCCTGAGACCGAGCCCATGACCAAATCTGAACTGCTTCCTGGCACAGGAGGAACGATCCCGTACCTCCGTGTTTGTTGATGTACCACATTGCCACCTAGTTGTCGGTCTGGATTAAGACCACCTAATTGGACAAGCGATCCCGGAACATCCAAAACACATAACGAATCGCTCAAAGCTCCAGGAAGTTGAGCTGCCACTGAGCTTCCTGAGCAGACCACAGGCCCTTTGTCCGGAGGCCCTCCACATGGGCGCCCCATCCCAGGGTCGACGTGGTGAGTACAATCTGGGTAGGGGGAGACTGGAAAGGAACCCCTTGTTCCAAGTTGGGTAGACTCTCCCACCAAGACAAGGCAGCCTGGAGCAGCAGAGTAATGTGGATGCACACGTGGAGGTTCTGGGTGGCTTGCCACCATTGGGACCGCAGGGTCATTGAGCCCTGCACATATGCAAGCGAGCCAAAGGTTTAACATGGACAGTGGTCGCCATGTGACCCAGAAGGCGGAGCATGAGGCGGGCGGAGACCTGCCGGCTTCAGTGAACCAGACCTGCAAGGGATGCCGGTGCGATCGCCCGATCACGGGGCAGATAAGCTTTGGCCTGAGTCGTGTCTAGTCAGGTGCCGATGAAGCTCAACTGCAGCAACGGGGTCAGATAGGACTTTGGGTAGTTAATGACAAACCCAAGGGACTCCAGCTCCCAAATGGTCAAGGTCAGAGACCGAAGCGCCCTTCCTAGGAGTCGCTCTTAACCAGTCATCCAAGTAGGGAACACCTGCACCCCTAGACAGCGGAGCTGTGCTCTCACACTGCCAGGCACTTGATGAAGACACGGGGAGCCTTCAAGACTAGGCCGAACGGCAACACCCTGTATTGGAAATGCTTCTCGCCTATGACAAACCGGATACTTCCTGTAGCTGGGGAAGATTTTGATGTAAGCATATGCGTCCTTGAGATCGAGGAAGAAAAACCAGTCCCTCTCTTGCAGGAGGGGAAATCAGAGAGACCAGTTTGAACTTTTCTCTTTTTAGAAACCGGTTCAAAACTCTCAGGTCCAGAATATAGCGGAGTCCCCCTGTTCTCTTTGAAATCAGGAAATAGCGAGAATAGAACACCCTACCTTGCTGCCACAGTGGGATGGGTTTGACTGCTCCGGCCGTTATGAGGGCAGAGAGCTTTGTCAAGAGTATTTCCTGATGCGAGAACTGACCTAAGAGGGGCATGGGGGAGTGTCCACCCTCGATGAATGATGGAGAGGACTCACTGGTCCGATATGACACCAGGCCAGCGGTCCACAGAAGAACCGCAGCCAGCCTCTGACCGGAGGGCTTGATGTCGAAGGTACATCAATTGGTTTATGCTCCCCCGCAGCCAGTCAAAACCCTGTAGCGGGGCTTGGCTGGGGTGCCAGCTGAGGCCTGGGGGTCTGCTGCTGTCTAGAGCAGCCCCTAGAACTCACCCATTGAGCACGGGCCTGGGAGGCCGGAGGATAATATTTCCTCTTGCGGTAAAACGTCCTCCACGAGGATTTCCTGGCAGAGGACGGAGATACTGAATTTTCAGCACTTATTGTAAAGTTTGTGTCAGAACCACACAAGTATTGGGTCTTGAAATTATTTTTTATTATTCTTAAATCTAAGGTTTTTGTTTTCCCTGATGTAACCAGGGCAACTCAGAGGAAAAGAAAACAATTTCTTCTAATGCATCTTTAGGTTTTGCAGTTGGGTGCCATTTTTTCCCTAAATTATCTGTGTAAATGGGTCATGAAATAGTAATATTTAAAAAATGTTTTATTTTACCTTCCTCAGTGCTAGGCTAGGATTAGCTGGGGATCCTTCCCTAACATCTTCCCCTTCTTAGATAAGAAATTTTCACTGGGTTAATTAATAGGCGGCACCTACATGTATGCTTCCATTTTTTTCCTTCAAAATTCTGTTTTGTTCCTTTTATATTGTAATGGCTCTTCCCCCCCCCATGTTGTGGGCTGTGTATATAGCATTGGCAGGTTATTATGGAATATATTTCTTTGTTCTTATATTGTTTTCTTTGATGCTTTTGATTCAAAACCAAGTATATTCTTAATTTGTATTTTGAAAATGATTAAAAAAAAAAAAAAAAAAGAGAGAGGGTGGTGGAAACCTGGAACAGACATAGAAACATAGAAACATAGAAATGACGGCAGAAGAAGACCGAATGGCCCATCCAGTCTGCCCAGCAAGCCTCACACATTTTTTCTCTCATTCTTATCTGTTTCTCTTAGCTCCTTGTTCTATTCCCCTTCCACCCCCACCATTAATGTAGAGAGCAGTGATGGAGCTGCATCCAAGTGAAATATCTAGCTTGATTAGTTAGGGGTAGTAGGGGCAGTAACCGCCGCGATAAGCAAGCTACACCCATGCTTATTTGTTTTACCTAGACTATGTTGTACAGCCCTTGTTGGTTTTTTGTTTTTTTTTTCTTCTCCCCTGCCGTTGAAGCAGAGAGCCATGCTGGATATGCACTGAAAGTGAAGTATCAGGCACATTTGGTTTGGGGTAGTAACCGCCGTGACAAGCCAGCTACTCCTCGCTTTGTGATTGCGAATCCTTTTTTTCTTCACCCCTGTCGTTGAAGCTATGCAGGATATGCATGAAGCATCAGTTTTTTGTTTTTGTTTTTTTTTTTCCCCTGCCGTTGAAGCAGAGAGCTATGCTGTTAGCCATTGTTGTCCTGAGCACATGCTAAAGGGATTTCTCTGGTGGAACTGTTTACTGCATTGCAAAATCTTCATTCTGGCTAAGTATTTTCTGCTTATTTTTACTTATTTTTGCTTATTGATCTGAAGTTGTGTAGAAAGCTTGTGTAGAAAGCTTCTGTGATTATTTCCTGCCTGTGTTTTAACTTCTTTATAGTCTGTTTCATTTTGTGTAGAAAGCTTGTGTAGAAAACAGTGACAGAATTCAAACAAGCTTGGGTCAGAAACAAGGAGACCTTTATGGCAGGACAAGGGAGGGAAAAGATCAGGCAAGACACAAATGGACTGACTGGATGGATCAGGTGGTCCTTATTTATTGATATCCTGTATCTACCATACCAGTCACAGACAGCATTTGTGGGTTTATAACAAACTAACAATGCTAAAAAGTGACATATTACCTTGGACAACTTTCAGAGCTGAATACAAGATATTTACACCTGCAGAATCATAATGTTTAATAACTGGATGGCTTGCAAGGCCGCATGCCTCTTCATTCTCCCTCCCTCGTCCCAGGAAATGTATACCGTGAACAACCTCCCTCTGAACCGTGTGCCAAATCTTATCAGCCATCAAGAATTTGTTGGATACTTTGCTGTATTCATCGCAAAAGTCTTCAAATCTCTGTTCAATACATCTACTTCACAAGTCAGTCATGGCTAACATGAACAATGATTATGAGGTTCATCGAGAAGTCGCAACAAAACACTTTGTGAAAAAAAAAAATCTGATGTTTTTACAGCTGGCAGGCTGGAGACTTCCTCTGCCTTTTACACAGGCTGCGTCTCACTGAGCTGCAAAGCAGGGGAATCCCCATGATAAGGATGAAGCAGGACAGCCAGGGAAAGTAAAATACGAAAGCCTCGGAGCAGAGAACAGAAGAAAAAGACAATCCTGCCAAGAGCGAGTACTAGCATAAAAAAAATAAAAAATCAGAAGGAAAGAATGAGCGTAAAAAAAAAAAAAAAAAAAAAAGAAGATAGCCCTCCTGGAAAAGAGGCAGGACAAATATGGAAAGGCAAAAGATAACTAAAATCCCAGCCGATCAAGGACATGTCAGAAACTTTCCTTTGAAGGAAGAAATTACTTCATGGAGGGAGTAAAGATGAATAGGGCTGCCAACTGGTCGGCATTTGGCCAGCTTGGCCAGTTTCCGGAGGATTAGGTTAGCTGTCAGCAGGACCCTATAAACTGGCATCATGATTGCTGGCAAAGCTGGGAACGCTATAGGGGTCAGATTCTGCACTCTGGGTCTCCCAGAAAGCCTCTCCCGCCACACCTGCTTTAGAGTGCTGGCGCTGCTCCCCTCTCCAGTACTGTACGGAGTGCAAGCATAAGAACATAAGAACATGCCATACTGGGTCAGACCAAGGATCCATCAAGCCCAGCCCCCAGCCGCAGAACTCTTCACTGCTATGTGCCTGCTCTTGCCTCCTATCGCTACCTACTGGCCATCAGCAGGAGTTCTCATAACCAACAGGCCATGAGAGGGGGAAGAAGCAGCAATATAAGAAGGAATACATAAACAAAGCTCTTCCTGTTGGACAAACTGGCACCTAGGGCGAGGGCTGCTCTCAGTACCTCCTTCCCTTTTGGGCTTGTAGACTCAGACCGATTCAAAAGGGCAGAGTGGCACCCCACCCCCACCCTGACACCCAAGGAGGTTGCTCTGCTTGTGCCCCCCTTGTGATGGCCCTGCTTGTTCCCCCCCTCCCCTCCCCGCAGTCCATCATGCTGTGGTGCCTTGCACAGTGCTGGGCTATCTGCAGTGCTGGGGGAACAGCAGGATGAAGTGGTTGGGGGAGAGCAGAGGAGTGAGAGAGATCATACAAAGGGATAGAGAATGACAATGAGAAAAGGGAAAAGAGAGAGCAAAGGGCAAGACAGTGAAAGTCAGAAAGAGCACAAGAGTGGAGAGGGGAAGGGGAAGGACATACAAAGGGGAGGAGAATGCTGAAAAGCACTGCTGTGGGGACCAGGAGCCAATATCTCTTCAAGTGCTGGGGAGGAACAACAGGCAGTGCCATTGTATGTATGAACTCTCTTGATTGTGGCTGCTAGTGAGGTATTACCATACAAAGCAGAATTTAAAAGAGAAATTACTACTTACCTGATCATTTTCTTTTCCTTAGTACAGACAGGTGAATCCAAAACCAGTGGGTTATGCACCTCTACCAGCAGATGGAGACAGAGCAAAGCTGACATCATGGTATATATACCCCTGCAATGACATCAGCCCGCCAGTATTCTCTGCAAAAGCAAACTGTGGACAAGCTAACAAAACTTGATTATTAACAGATAACCTTTCCAGCACTCAGCCAACAGAAAAACATTGAGCTCAGACAAAATGTGTAATAACACTAATCTAGGGACTGGATTGACACTTACCAGTATTCCCTGGAACACACACAGCCACCCAGGAGGATCATAATACAACCATTCAACAGCCAAGGGTGGGAAGTTGGATTCACCTGTCTGTACTAAGGAAAAGGAAATTATCAGGTAAGTAGTAATTTCTCCTTTCTTAGTGTACAGACAGGTGAATCCAAAACCAGTGGGATATACCAAAGCTACTCCCAAACAGGGTGGGAGGCTGCTCGTAGTCCAGCCAAAACCGCATGTGTGAAGGTTGCGTCCTACCAGGCCTGCACATCCAAGCAATACTGCATGGAAAAGGTGTGTAAAGAGAACCATGTCGCCACTTGGCAAATGTTGACAGGAGACAACAATCTAACCTCTGCCCATGACATTGCCTGAGCCCTAGTGGAATGAGCCCTAACCTGACTAGGCAACGGCTGCTCAGCATCCACGTACGTGGTCGTGATGCCGGCTCACCCTGCTTACTCCCACCATGATCTGTCTTCCTGAGAAGTTCAGAAACTTCTAAATACCTCAAGATATGCCTCTTAACATCCAAGGTCCATAACAGGCGATATTCCTCCGCATCTCTTTCCCTATCCAGAGATGGCAGGAAATAGACTGATTCAAGTGAAAATCCTAGACCACTTTTGGCAAAAAGGAAGGAACAGTACGCAGTTGTATCACTCGAAGAAATGGCTTCTAGCAAGACAAGGCCTCTACTTTAGACACCCGATGAGCTGAACAAATTGCCACAAGAAACACCATTTTCAAGGTCAGTAACCTCAAGGAAAGGTTACGCATTGGTTGAAAAGTAGGACCCTCTAAAAAAAAATCCCAAACCACATTAGGACTCCACAAAGGCACCAGTAACTGTAAGGGAAGATGAAGATGCTTCACTCCTTTCAAAAACTGGGCCACATCTGGATGAGCCGACAAGGGCCCACCATTCACCTGACATCAGTAACAGGCAAGAGCCACCAACTGCACCTTTAAGGAATTAAGGGACAACCCTTTACTCAATCCATCCTGCAAAAATTCCAAAATGAGCAGGATCTTAACCAAATGATGAAGAACCCTTTGATCTTCACACCAAGTCTCAAACACTTGCCAAACCTGCACATAGGCTAAGGAAGTGGAAAACATTCGCACTGTAGCAAGATGGCAATCACCACAGCAGAATATTTACGCTTCAGTAACCAAGCTCTCTCAAGGGCCATACCATAAGACAAAATTGATTCAGATTTTTTTTTAGAAGAACACGCCCCTGCTGTAGCAGATCCCTGTGCATTGGAAACTAGAAGGGAGATTCCACTAGGAGCCTTCGCAAATCTGCATACCACAGTCTTCTAGGCCAATCTGGTGCCATCAGAAGCACCATCCCTGTGACTCTCGATCCTCCAAATCATTCTCCCCAACATGGGCAATGGAGGAAAAGCATACAGCAGCTTGCCCTCTGGGCTCTCCTGCATGAGAGCATCAATGCCCAAGGATTTTTGATCTCTCCTGTGACTGAAGAATCAAGGAACCTTCGTATTGTGAGAAGTAAACAGCAGGTCCAAAAATGAAGGCCCCAGCAATCCACTACTAGCTGAAAGGCCTCATTTGACAATTCCCATTCTCCTAGATCCAGACTATCTGCTGAGAAAATCGGCTCTTATATTGTTTTTCTTGCAATGTGTGAGGCTGAGATCTCCTGGAGATGCACTTCCGCCCATTCCATAAGCTGAGCTATTTCCTGTGACACTTGCTAGTTCTTTGTTCCGCCCTGCCGATTGATGTACGCCACTGTTGTTGTATTGTCCGATGTTTTCCGGACCGCTGGACCCTGCAATTTGTCGCTGAACTGCAAATATGCCAACCAGACTACACTGGCTTCTAGCAGACTGATGTTCCAGAAAGACTCTTCTGCACTCCAGTGCTCTTGCACTGGAGGTTCCTGATAGAGAGCTCTCCAATCCTGAAGACTCGCATCTGTCGTGAGTACTAACCAGTCTGGTGGTCTTAGGGAAACCCCTTTTCTTAGATGATCTGCTTTTAACCACCACTATAGTTGAGAGCAGACCTCCATTGGCAGGTGGCATCAAATTGAATAGTCTTGAGACTGTAGGTTCCAACGAGACAACAGAGTGCGCCAAAGAGGATGCATATACGCCATCACCCACAGGACCACTTCCAGGGTCGCTGCCATCAATCCAAGCACAAGATAGTTCCACACTATTGGGCAAATTGTGTTCATCAATAGTCCACCTGCACCATCAGCTTCTGAATACAGCTCTTCTGCAGGAACACCCTGCCCTGTTTCATGTCGAACTGAACACCGAGATACTCTAGTGACTGTGCTGGCTGAAGACTGCTCTTGGCCAGGTTCACGACCCAACCTAGCTCCTGCAACAAGGAGATCACCTTGTGCAAGACCCAGAGGCTCTCTTCCAGAATCTTGGCCCGAATCAGCCAGTTGTCCAAGTATGGGTGTACCAGGATCCCATATTTTCTCAACTCCACCACTACCACCACCATAAACTTGGAAAGAGTTCTGGGCACAGTGGCCAAACCAAAAGGTAATGCTTGAAACTGATGACGACGTCCCAAAACCGTGAAATGCAGAAATCGTTGATGATCTAGTCAAATGGGAATATGCAGGCATGCCTCAGAAAGATCCAGAGACAATAGGAAATCTCTCAACTGTACTGCCATTATCACTGGGTGCATGTTTTCTATGCGAAAACGAGTCACATGCAAATGATGGTTGACTCCTTTGAGATCCAGAATGGGCCGAAAAGATCCCTCCTTCTTGAGCACAATGAAATAAATGGAATAACAGCCCATATTTTCCTGAGACGTGGACACTGGAGCCACAGCCCGCTGGCTGAGAAATCTTGACAATGTGCACTCAACTGCCTGTTTCTTCTGCGGAGAGTCGCAGGGAGACATCATGAACACGTCCCGAGGAACACTGCAAAACTCCAGTGCATAGCCATCCCGTGTCAGCTTCCAGAATCCATTGGTCTGTCGTGATATCAACCCACCTCTGATAAAAAAAAAGAGAGAGGCGACCTCCTATCTCCTGATCCCAAGGAGTGTCGGCACACCTTCATCGGGAAGCTGCGCCCTGTCTGGGCTGCCTGGGACAAAAAGACTGAGATCTACTCAAAGGTCGAGTCCTCTGAAAAGCCGCTCCTCTGTATGGTTATTCTGGTTTCTGTGAAACTAATGATTTTTTGTGTGTCATGTACATGTTAAATTACATGTTTTTATTATGTATGTTTATGATGTATATCGCCTAGGCCTGTTTGTGTTAGGCGATCAATAAATTTTAATAAATGGAAAAAAAAAAAAATGAAACCCCCATATGACCTCTTGCGCTGAAGTATCGCAGTGCCTGTTTCTTATCCTCTGGCAATTGAGGAACCTAAGACTAATCGGATAAAATTCTTTTTCACTCAACGCACAATAAAGCTCTGGAATTTGTTGCCAGAGGATGTGGTTAGTGCAGTTGGTGTAGCTGGGTTCAGGAAAGGTTTGGATAGGTTCTTGGAGGAGAAGTCCATTAACAGCTATTAATCAAGTTTACTTAGGGAATAGCCACTGCTATTTATTGCATCAGTAGCATGGGATCTTCTTAGTGTTTGGGTAATTGCCAGGTTCTTGTGGCCTGGTTTGGCCTCTGTTGGAAACAGGATGCTGGGCTTGATGGACCCTTGGTCTGACCCAGCATGGAAATTTCTTATGTTCTTAATCGGGGACTCACCCCACTTATTGGCCATCTTCACCAGCTCACTCCCAGATAAAAGCAAGCCTTTAAAAGGCAGCTTTATAAGGTTAGACTTCAAGGTTGTATCGTCTGACAAATTTCTCAGCCATAGCTGATGCCTAGCCACTATTACCGAAGCCACCCCTCTGGCCGAAGTGCGGACCAAATTGCAGCCTGCATCTTCCATAAAGGCAGTTGCTGGTTCCATCCCTGCCCTGGAATTTACAAAAGGTTCATCAATTTCCTGGGAGAGCAGTAAACAAGAATGAGCAACCAGGGAACAACAGGAAGCTATCTGCAAATTCACTGCCATTGCTTCAAAGGCCTGCTTAAGAATAGCCTATCCTGAGCATCCTTTAAGGCCGCTCCCCCTTCTACGGAAATAGTTATCTGCTTGGTGACAGCACACACAAACACATTCACCTTCAGAAAGCATAATTGCTCTCACGCAGCTGGATCTAGGGTGTACAGACCTTCCAAGACTCATCCCTTCTTTGACATTAGCTTCTGGGGCACCCCACTCAAGATCAATTAATTCTTGAATAGCCTCTAAAATAGGAAAGAAACATGAGGCTTTATGCAAAAAAATCAAAATGGGATCTTTCTTTGGCTCAGACATGGATTCAGCCCCAGGTACTCCCAGCATCTTCAATGTCTGGGAAATCAAAACCAGTAACTTATCTTTATGAAAGAACCGCAACATAGTTCTATATGGCTCCAATTCCGGAGGAACTTCCCCATTCTCTAGGGAATAAGGATCGGTTTTATCATCCGTGCCATCTGGATCCCCATCAGGAAGACTGGCAGCTGATTTAGGCATACCTGGCGCTTACCTGCAGCACCAGGGTGCGAGGTTTCACCACCTGCGACCTAGAACTGGTAACAGTGGTTGGGGCTGAGGACTACGCCTGAAGAAAAGATTGTAGTTCTTGAAAATATTCTACCCAAGAAGAGGAAGAGGGATCCATACCAAAACCAGGGGGCACTTGTCCTGAGCCCACTGAATTACTGTCCCCACTGACGAACCGGGCTTAGTAAAATTAGATGAAGGCAATTCCCCCTGAGCCTCCAAGCCATGCTGACACAAGTTAGAGGGAAGGCCAGGCTGAGATGCCCGAATATGACAAGCAGCACAGAGGGTAAGGGGCTTAGGTTTCTTAGCTATAGGCGCTATCAGTACGCTGAAATAAGCATATGAGGAGTATGCGTCCAGCTGTAACCATGCTACAAAAAACTAGGCATCCAAAATTTAGGTATCCAAAATCCAGGTGCTCAACACTGAACTTCGACGGCCGCCCAAAAGCTGGCCTCCCACAAGGCCACGCCGTTTCCACACACAGATAAGCGTGTGTGAATAGGCACAAGGATGAATGCCCCAAACCAACTGGATGTCCAACTAAGCGCCCAACCAGGCATCCAACTAGACACCCAAATAGGCACACAATTGGGTGCACACCTGGACAGACAGCCGGATGCACTCGCACAATCTGACAGAACTGAAGAGGGCAGCCTAATGCGCAGGAAAAGCGCGCAAAACACTGTCATGGCCAATCATGCAGAGAACAAGGAAAAAGCCTGAGAGTAGGGCCCAGCCAAAAAGCTACTCAATCCGCCAGGCTGCCGACATCCCCCAAACTCCCACGAAGGCAGGAACGAATGTCAGATCAGCACACTGAGAATAAAGATTGAAGGAGAGAGGAACCCCTACAAAAACTCACTCTCTTACAAGTTTTGGTTTTTTTTATTCTTTACCTGAGCTCAGCCAGTCCCGGCTGAGAACAAAATAGGTCTCTGGCAGTGGGGAGAGAGGACATATACCTTCATCATCATGCTCGGCTTCCTGCACCCGCTGCCTTTCAGTTGTTTTGTTTTGTTTTTTTAACAACTAAGTCCACGCTGGCTGAAAACTAGCTACTGGACCAAGGCACTGAGGGAGGGATCCAAGGATATAACCTCAGGAATTTTCGACTGAGGGAGGGACCATATGGTATCACCACAGGAGAGTGGGGTGAAATAAATTTCCTTCTTCTTTTCTCCTTCTAAAACTTAAAGCAATCCCCACAGGGAGATGCATGTCCACCATCTGCTGGAGATGGAGAATACTGACAGGCTGATGTCACTGCAGGAGTATATACACTGAGATGTCAACTTTGCTCCATTTCCATCTGCTGGTAGAAGTGCATAACCCACTGGTTTTGGATTCACCTGTCTGTACACTAAGAAAACAAAGTTTATAGGAGAGTGATACTGAACAAAAGAGTCCCTATGTTGAAGTAGGAGAGATGATCCTTACTGGATGGGCTAGAGGGGTGTAAGATAGGAGAAGAATGAAGAGTAATGGTAGAATGAACAAGGAGAATAAAACAATATAGTAACATAGTAATATCGGCAGAAAAAGACCAAAATGGTCCATCTAGTCTGGCCAGCAAGCTTCCCAAGGTAGTAAATGCCGCTCTATGCAGGTTACACCCATGTTTCTCTTAAGGTTAGTAACTGCTACTCCGTGCAGGTTACCCCATGTTTCTCTTAAGGATAGTAACTGCTGCTCCATGCCGGTTTAGCTTTTTTATTTATTCCCATCCTCTAGCCTTTTAGGGATCCACAATGTTTATCCCATGCCCCTTTGAAATCCTTCACAGTTTTAGTCTTCACCACTTCCTCCGGAAGGGCATTCCAGGCATCCACCACCCTCTCAGTCTACAGAGAGGGAACAAGCAACATGAAAGGGAGGAGGAGTATTAAGAGAAAAAGTGAAACAGGGAATCTAGGGTGTTAGTTGAGGGCAAGAAAGGGTAGAAAGACTATTAGATCCTTGAGGAGACAATTAAAGAAATATATTTGATTATGAAGGTCAATAAGGCTAAAGGGGATGCCCCACTAGTGGCCCAACTTATGTGAAAGGTAAGGCATGAGAAGAGAAACCGGGAAGAAGGAAAGGGGCAGGGAAAATGATGGACCAGGTAAGGGGTACAAGTCTGGATGAAGACAGCTGGGAAGGACGGAGAGATAGAAAAGTAGGGCAAGACATAGAAGGGGAATAGGGACAACATGGCAGTCAAAATCAGCAAGGGCATCTGGGAAAGGAGGAGAAGAGGGGAGAATGATAGAGTGAAATGAGATGGGAGAAGAGATTGGAGGATGAGGGAAAGCAGGGAGAAGTGAAGTGGGACCAGGAAAAACATAACTATAGTCCTGAAAGAGCTGTACAGTTATCGTCAGAAACCATGAGGATGGGGCAGGAGTAATTAGAATATATGAATAGGTAGCCATAGGACCTGAAGTGTGCTGGAAATTTCTGACCACAACTCTGAATTTTGCAGTCAGAGGGTGATGTTGAAGTGTCTATCAAAGCGTTGCCAAATGTTTTGTGTGACACTTGCCAAACATTGGGAAAATCATGTGTTAAGTTAGTCCAGCAAAAAGACAGCACTTACAACTCGTTTGCTGAGCTTGATTTATACACACCCAAGTAGACTGACATACCAACTATACTACTTAATTTTTTGAGTATGAAGAAATATCCTCCAAACACAAAATATTTCTCAATTATTGCCCACTTGTCAGCTTCCCAAATTTTCCAGAATCAAGTCCTACATGCTATCGATGGCAGGGGAGATTTTGAACAGCCTGTGGTGTACACATCTACCATCCTGTAAGCACCTTCCAAGGAGAAACTATCTGGGTTAAAAGCACCTGCATATATTTGCACCTGCTAATTCTGTGGTCAACTGATCGGGGCAAAACAGTGCATGCACATTTGAAATTGTCAATGTGCTCGTGCCGCTTACTTCTCAATCTAACACCACTCCTGGAGTTGTTAGCCAGCTAATGGTACGTAAGCCATGAAAGCTCACAAGCACTTTTAGCCACAGTGAGAGAATGGAGGCAATTTTCACCAAGAGCAACAAAGGCACCTAGTGGCCAGGCTTAGGGTCCAGTTCCAGATCAGGCTGCGGTTTGGGGGACCCCTGGTCGAGGCCTGTCCCCTTGATGACCGGGTTGAATTGGGAGGTGAATGAAAATCAAATAAATAAATAAAGGCTGACAGTGCTAGGGCCCAACAGAAGCTGCTTCCAGTTGAACTGGAAGCCAAAAGGAGCAGGAGGAAACAGATGAGCAACATTCAAGGGTAAACTTTAATAAGTCATATAGCAGCAAAGTATGCTGGTACTTTCAGACTCCCCACCCCTGTACCCATAAGGAGAAAACAAAAATTGCCGACAAGGTTTGCAGGTACACAAGTACCCTTGTACTTTGCATCTAGTTGTGTGTCCAGGGTTCCAGGGAAGAAACAAAGCGCCCAGAATTAACAATGAAATTCTGCGTGCATGCTTTCTCCCCCAACACAAACATCCCCCCAGGAACACCTGCTTTTGTGGCAACTAAACTCAGCAGCACTGTCAGTCGCTCTGCCCAGAGCAAATTTGCAACCCCCGAATCTAGGCACCTAACTCCCTGGGGTAGGCACCTAGATGCCTTTGAAAACGGTCCTCTTACTTTTGGAGGTGAGGTTTTCGTTGTGGGCCACATTTGGACAGTGCAGCCCTCGATTTGGGGATCAGAATTACAGCCACTGTTTGCCCACCCGCCCTCATTAGTTAGATATGATATTCCAAACCAGGGAGGTGCTGGAAAGGGCAGCACCTCCACAGGAAGATGAAGAAAGGGAGACAGACTCAGACAGCATGATAGGAAAAAAGAAAATAAGAATTCACAAGCAATTGGAAAAGTGCCAACCCTGGCATTTAGCAGAAGCCTGCAGAGAGGAGGATGTCCAGCTGTGACTTTTCGCCTCACTATTATCCTAGTCCACAGGCATCATAAGCATGGCTGTAATTCCAGTCTCTTTCTCCTCTCCGTATTCATTCTAATTCTTCATATAAAGGGCTCTACTCTATGCGATTGTGAACTCTCTAACACTGACTCAAGGCCTGCTTCCCCGGGGAGAACCACAGGAAGCAATAGAGCCCAAGAGCGAAATTCACCATCTCTTATTCAAAGACCTCCTAGCAGAACTTTACATCCTAAAGTTTAATTAGCATGCCTGCGGAATCTATCAGGAACTGGCATGGCAGGGAAGGTTAACCATGGCATAAAGAGCAAGGTATCAGCAAAGAGGAAAATGGTTGCAAATGCGCTTCGAGGAGACTTAACCACGAATCTGAGAAGCGTCACCAGTGCATTATATATATATATATATATATATAATATATATATATATATAACTTACATCCCTCTCCTGCACTGAGGTTTTAATTAAAAATGGATGCTCAGAACGTTACATGGGAGAACAATAACCTGGATCAAAAGGAGACTACAATGTTAATCTTAATTTGATAACATTCAAGTATTCTTAAAATATGACAAATGTTGCAGTTAGATTAGCATAAACCTAGATCTTGAGAGACATAAGTCCCTAGCAAGCTCCAACCAATATTTCTTTTATGCTGGTTAATCCTCTGTCCTCTCCTATTCTTTTTTTTATTTTTTAATTATGTTTCATACTTGTGAAAGGTAGATGTACTTACATTCTTACTATCAATAAGCTACTTGAGTAAGGTGAGTGAATGAACTTCCACCTATGCCAGCTCATTGTTATATTTGTCCAGCAAACAACTTCATCCACTCGCCGCTAACAATTAGCAAATCCCTTGTCGTCAGTAATCTAAAACAGTAATCTAAGCATATGATCAGAGGTAGTTCCCATCCTGGTTACAGGATTCTTATTGGTCGATCAGATGTTGTAGCGGTTCTAGAGCTCAGTCCTTAACTGGTAAAGGCTGAGCAGACTTCTCTGCGGATGTGTTAACTCTCTCTTGTGTAGTGCAGATCAAAGGAGCCAATTATTCGTAACAAATGGGGGTGCTAACCTTAACACAAATTACCCCTCCCTAGACACAGTGAAAGAGTTTGTTCAATATTGGGGGTGCTCAAGCATCCACAGAGAGTCCTTTTTTTTACATTTCTGTGTACAATTAATTTAATTGGCTCTTTTTGGGGGGGTGGATGGGATCTTCCTGATGGTGCTGGGAAGGCAGAAGGAAGACAGAGAAAATGGTGGATGGTGAGAGAGAAGGGATCTCAGAGAAGGACAATGGGGAAGGCATCTCAGGTGGCGAGGGGATGAAGGACAGAGGATGGAGGGGAATATAAGTACAGGAGGAGGTGAAGATAGGGGGCATCAGTGTTTGTATACTGCCTGCACCAAGGCCCTAGGGCGGTTCACATAAAGAAACATACACAATAAAACAATGCAAAACTACACAGAAAATAAATGAATCAAAAGGTTCATTAGGCAGCTCACCATTCACAAATATGCCTGTGCAAACAGAAATGTTTTCAACTTGGATTTAAAGGATTCTGCCCGATCCATCTGTCACAGTTCTAGAGGGAAAGAGTTCTGCAGAGTGGGGGAAGGGACATCCAGCAAACCTCTCTTCCCGATCGAAGTGACCTTGCTGGCTGGTGAATTTTCAGCACGGCATTTGCTCAAGGGTGACAACAATGTATGCACCGCTGTGGCAACTTTATACTTGCTCCTCCACTGGACAGAAGCCAGTGAAGTTCAAATATCCGTGAGGTGTATTGTCTCATAGCCAACTCCTGAGGTCAAGTGAGAGGTGGCATTCTGCCCTAGCTGAGGAGCGTGAAGGGCCTTCAAAGGGAGAGCTAGATTTGAGATACAGTGATCCAGAATTAAAGCCTGCACCTCAGACCGGAAATCAGAGGGCTGCAGCAAGGACTTCAGGTCACGCAATGGGCATAATTTATAAAAGCAAGCCTTAACCATTGCTCCGACTTGGGCGGTGAATGCTAGCTTAGAGTCCATGAGTGCGTTGAGACTATTTTCTGAACTTCATTAATCGACACAAATGTGTGCTGGGATTGACTGAATGTCTCTCTGCTGAATTACTAGAATCTCAGTCTTGCTTAAATTAAGAGCAAGCTTGTGATGCGTCAGCCAGCACTTTATCATTCTCAGGCACACTGCAATTAGTAATCTGTCCAGGATGATCCCATAGTGATGTACAAGTGGATGTCAACCGCATATATGTGGAATCCATCACAGACACCAAACAGCAGTCTACAAATCAGAGCAAGGTAAATATTAAAAAGAAGGGCTGACAGTGCAGAGCCCTGCAGCACTCCGGTCTTTCATAGGGCATGAACCCGACCAAGGAAAGGGAGGAGAAAGCCGGGAACCTGGATTGGGAAAAAGGTCCCAGGATCAGGAGAGAGAGGGATGATTCACTCACACTCCTCCTCTCAACGCACCCTTCTGATTCCCTCATTCACAGCCTCTCCTATTACCTCGCTCTCTGCACTCCTTCCTCTGATCCCCTCACTCACACCCCACAACTTCCTTCATCTCCTCACTTACTCTTACCCCACACTCCTTTGACTCACTCTCCATTCTCCCCATATCCCCTTTGATCCCCTAATTCACTCTCTTGCCCCATCCCCTCATTCACTCTCCCTTCCACGCACCCCCTCTAATACCCTTCATTCACTTTCTTGCCCCTCCTGCAATTCATTCATCCTCTTCCACCTGCACCCCTTCCAATCCTCTCATTCACTCTCTTGCCCCATCCCCTTATTCAATGTCCCCTCCTGCACTCCCTCCAATCCCTCCATTCACTCTTGTCCCCATCATCCCATCTCCTCACATTTGCCCCATCCCCTCATTCACTCTCTATCTCCCCCTACACCTCTGATCCCCTCATTCACTCTCCCTTGCCCTGTACCCTTTCCAATCCTCTCATTCATTCTCTTGCTGTATCCTCATTCCCTTAGTCTATGCCCCCCTGCCCTCCCTCAATCTCTCGTTCACTCTTGCACCCCACTCCCCCACTCCCTATCTCTTCTCCCCCAAACCTCACTCCGATTCCTTCATTCACTCCTGTCTCCACCACCCATCCCCTCATTCTTGCCCCACTTTAACCCCTTACTCTCTTGCAGCTCCCATCCCCACTCCCTCACTCTTGTCCCTCACCCCTCTCTCCTTTCACTTATCTCTTTTCAAACCCCCCCCCCCCTTCAGCCTTTCTATTCAAACTCCCGCAATTCCCTTCCTGAGTATTCCTCTTCCTTTCCTGTTGACTGACAGCAAGAGGAGGAGAATAGCAGCAGGAAATGGGAACTGCATCCTCTTCTTCTGCCACCCGGACTCAACTGCGGCTTTCAATTGCATGACTGTGTGTTCAGCAGGACTGAATGCTGCGGTCGGGCCCGGGCAGCAGAAGGGAAGGATTTCAGCCCTTCATGCTGCCGCTGCTCTCCTCCTCTTCCTGCAGCCCAGTTAGCATGGGTGGGGAGGGGGGAGTGTGAGGAGATACAGCAGGACAGTCTTCTCTCCACAACCCGTCGTTTGTGGATCATGGTCAATAGCCCCGGTTTCCCGTAGCCATTCTGCTGAGACCAGTAAACTCCATGTGAAGAGGTCAGAGTATTACAGGCCTTCCCCTGGCCCACAGAATCATGGGAGAATATCCAGACTACTTCAAAATCTGTGGCTCCAAGATCTCCAAGAAATATTAAAGGGTATCAGCAAGGTACAGGTGTCCCAGCTATGTACTCTTTCAGTCCCAAACATGGAACAGATTGTTTACTCTGAGTCCTCAAGAAAAAATCACCAGAAAATCTCCTGGAGGGAATAGGAGCATTTGTTGGTTGTGTTGCATTTACCTCTTAGGGACATTAAAATGGTCAAAATTAGGAGTTTGATGAGTGGCTGGAAGTTTCCATGTTGGTACTGGAACTTCCCTGGTGAGATGTTCACTCTTTAGCATCCCTCTTGCAGACTGACTGCAGCTCTAAGATAGTGAACTTCTAGGGCACTGGGTTTTAAACTTGGGGTCTTGACCCGGTCCAGGGTCGTGGCATGCCAGTGACTTTGTCGCAGCCCAGTTCCCGGCTCTCTTGCTTGGCGTGATTCAGACATTTTGAGCTGTGCAATGCTTTACTCTCAGCCTTCTTGGCTATCATCATGAGAACAGCTCTGAGAGCGTATGGGTACATGTAGCTCAAACTTCGTGCTGTTCTTGTGATGAGGGCTGAGACGCAGCACCGAGTGGCTCCCAAACTCTCAAGTCTGTTCTCATGATAACATTTGAGAAACCCAAGCATGAGACACTGTACAGCACGACTGTAACTGACCGAGGCACACGGAGCAGGAGCATCAGAGATAGCAAGTGACGGGGGGCTGGAGACTTGGAAGGAGGGAGGGAGGTGGTGGGATTGAGCAGTGTGGGCTGAGGGAAGAGGATGGTGAGGATGAGCAGTGGGGTTAGGGAGGGACTGAAGTAGCGAGTGAACAGTGGGCTCTGGGGAAGGGAGGTGGTGAGAGTGAGCAGTGGGACTTGGTGGGAGAGGGAAGTGCTAAGAGCAAGCAGTGGGGGCTGGGGGTGGCGGGCTGGGGGTGGAGGGAGATGATGAGAATGAGCAGTGGGAGCTGGGGAGGGTCTGGATAAAAAGCACGCAAAAGAAATTATTTTATGGTCCTCCTAAGATTTTATGCCACCATAATGACAAAAGAAATGATGGATATCTTCAAGATTTCTAAAAAAAAAAAAAAAAAAATAATAATAATAATAATAATAATAATCTCTACCTTGCTTTTGTTAGCTAACAAATATTACTTATGATTTGCAGCAAGGACACCCAACCAGATAACCGGTTCAGTTTTCAGAGATTTCACAGCTGAACTGGCTGTCTAACCTCCCTCATTCCAGGGATCACAGCACATGTGCTTTTAGCCAAATCAAGGCAGATGTATTCCTGGGGAGGGTTTAGGAAGGAGTCAGGAAACAACACGTGCAGATTTGATTGTTAAATCAATGCATGATGTTTTCCAGGAACAAACTGCCTGCAGAGAAAGCAGGTGTAAAGTACGTGGGTCCTCTGCATCATATTCAAACAGACGGCATGTGGGTTTGTTCCCTCTGAAAATTAGGTGCAAGGTCCGCTGCTGCTTCACTCCTAGGCAGGCTGTTTGAAAATTGCCTCCTATGGGTGTTGTAACAGTTCTGTTGCTTGCATGAGACTTTTGAGAAAGAGTTATTTATGTTACTTCAACTGAGGTTTCTGTTTCTAAACCAGGGGTGACCAACTCCGGTTCCCGAGAGCCACAAACAGGGCTCATTTCTATAATATCCACAATGAATATTGTATGTATGAGACATATTTGCATGCACTGCCTCTATTGTATGCAAATGTACCTCATGCATATTCATTGTGGATATTCTAAAAACCTGGCCTGTTTGTGGCTCTCGAGAACTGCAGTTTAGCCACCCCTGTTCTAGATGTTCCTACAGTCGATATTCACAACTACTGGGCATCAGTTTCCAGGAATTACTAAGGCATAGGCAGGGTAATTTTCTAATGCATTGTGTGATAGTTTTAAGAGCATGATTTTTATGGCTATGTATGTGGTTAAATTGATTGTAAACCTTTTTAACCGTTGTTTTAATTGTAAACTGCTCTGGCCAGATCTGGAATCTGTTGTGCGGTATATAAGAAATAATTAAGGGAAATGGTCACCACATCTCAAAAAAGATAAAGTTGCACTAGAGAGACAATGCAGAGAAGGGCAACCAAAATGATAAAGGGGATTGAACAGCTCCCCTATATGGACTTCTATCATATTCTTCCTTAGCCCTCTCTTCAAGCTGAACAGCCTTAACCTCTTTAGCCTTTCCTTATAGGGGAGCTGTTCAATCCCCTTTATCATTTTGGTTGCCCTTCTCTGCATTGTCTCTCTAGTGCAACTTTATCTTTTTTGAGATGTGGTGACCATTTCCCTTAAATGGTAAATGGTAAATGGGAATCAGTTATTTACTCTTAAATAATACAAGGACTAGGGAGCATTCCATGAAGTTAGCAAGTAGCACATTTAAAACAAATTGGGGAAAATTATTTTTCACTCATCGTACGATTAAGCTCTAGAATTTGTTGCCAGAGGATATGGTTAAGGCAGCTATTTTAGCTGGGTTTAAAAAAGATTTGGAGACATTTGTGGAGGAGAAGTCCATAAACTGTTATTAATCAAGTTGACTTAACGTTAGATTTTTAAAGCTCGGGGCGTGCAAAATCAGGGAGATACATGTGTGGCTGCACCGAGCGCATTTTTTAAATGACCAGGCCAAGCACGTATCTCCCGGTATATGTGGAAGTGCTTCGTCAAAGGGGCAGGCTGGGGGGGGGGTCTGGGTGGGGGCCGGCCAGGACAGCAGCAATTAGGCCATGTCCCAGGGAAGCATGCACAGGCAGTCGGCGAGCGCGCAGAACTTACTACTCCTCTGAAGCAGCAGGCAAGTTCTTGAACAAAAAAAATGAGGGTAGATAGGTAGGGTTTAAGGATCGGAGAGGAGGGGGAAAAGGGAGGAAGGTTAGGTAAGGGGTTAGGGAATTTTCCTCCCAGTCTGCTCCTTTATTGGAGTGGACTGGGATGGAACTGGGGCAGGCCTACTCACGTCGCCGTGTGGTTTTTACAAAAATCCCCCCCCCCCCCCCCTGCTCGCGCGAGTGGGGCACCTGCGCGCAAGCCAATACAAAATCGAGCGCGCTTGTACACGTGGGCATCGGATTTTATAACCTGCACGTGGCAACACGTCCATGTTATAAAATCGGTGCGCGCATGCGCAGGTTTTAAAATTTACCTGTTACAGAACAGCCACTGCTTATTACAGGTATTAGTAGCACGGGATCTATTTGTTTGGGTTCTTGCCAGGTACTTGTAACTTGGATTGGCCACTGTTGGAAACAGGATGCTGGGCTTGATGGACCCTCGGTCTGACCCAGTATGGCAAGTTCTTATGTTCTTAGAACAAGGTTGGCCAATTCCGGTCCTTGAGATAGAATTCCAAGCACTGCCTCGACTATATGCAAATATACCTTATGCATATTTATTGTAGATATCCTGAAAATCTGGCCTGTTTGTTGCTCTCGTGGACTGGAGTTGGCCACCCATGCTTTAGAAGACTGTATGATGAGAGGACTATAAGCCCATAGATGCTAGGGACATAACTAAGCCTGGTTCAGCTAGTCTCTGACATGGAATCATCTAGTAACTCTACTATAGGGTACACTATAGAAGAAAGGTCCCTGGCAGCCAAAGGAGTGTACCCAGAACAAGCCTCCAAAGAGACTTCCCTTGCAACCTCCCGGACAAAGAAGGCACTTGTATTGCCTAGGACAGCATTCCCAACTGGTGTGCCGCGGCTGCAGTCCATTTCCTGTTTCTCTCCTGGCCTGCAGAATGTCCTCCTGCCAGCAGGGGGCGTTGGAGCACAGCACTTATTGGCAGCTAATCCTGCTTCCCCCTCTGCCGGCTCTCCTGTGCAACAGAAACTGCACAGGGCTCTGAAGGATTGTGAGACCTACTGACCCTGTGCAGTTTAGATTGCAGAGGGAGGCTGGCAAAGGAAGAAGAAGAAGCAGAAGTTGGTAAGCCGGCGCCCAGACATTTGCTGTTCAGGGATTGGAGTGGAGTGGGGAAAGGAACAGATTAATGTGCAACAGTATGTGGGAGGAGAGGGAAGAGAAGGTGATGATGCCAGGGTTTGGGAGAGAATGGTGGAGGGAGAGGGAAGATGATGATGATTCAAGGGGATGGGGAGGAAAGGTGGAAGGAGAGGGGAGGTGATAATGATACCAGGGAATGAGGTTGAGGGAAGGTGATGCTAGGGTGTGGGGGAAACAAGATTGATGATGTCAGTGGGGAGAGGAGTGGAGAGAGAGGGAAGGTGATGATGCCAGGAAGTGAGGAAGAGGGCAACTAATTCCAGGGTTGAAGGGAAAAGGAATAGAAGGTGATTGGCATGGGGAATAGAAGGAGAGGGACGAGAAAGCAATGTTGCCAGGGGAGGGAGAGAGGGAAACTGATGATGCCAGAGGATGGAGGGAGAGGAGTGGACGCAAAGGGAAGGTGATGATGATGATGCCAAGGGGTGAGGGAGAGGGGTGAAGGCAGAGAGGAGATGATGTCAGGGAGAGAGGGAAAGTGATGATGATGATGATGGGGGATGAAGGGAGAGGGAAGGTGATGGTGATACGAGGGGGTGGGGAAAAGGTGGTGGTGATGATGCCTGGGGATTGGGGGAGAGGGAAGGTGATAATGACAATGCCAGAGGTGAAGAGGAGGGAGAGAGAGATGCTGATGATGATGCCAGGGGGGTGGGGAGAGGGGTAGGGGTAGAAGGAAAGGGAAGGTAGTGGTGATGAAACTGAGCCATATATGACACCCTGGGTCAGGCTGGAAGATTTGCTGCACTTGATCTGGTAGGTGGAGAATGTGATTGGTAGAGGTTGAGGGGTTCCAGGGGCACATGGGGCCTTGATTCCTTCACGATTCTTAGCTCTGATTTGGGCAAGGAACTTCTCTTTTCGGGCTGCAGCTGGGAAGCAGCCATCCTTGTGGTTCTATACTGTAACGTGAGCATGATGCACTGTAAATAAAAGGTACGCAGGTTTACCCTATTGGCTCTGTGTAGAACTCGAGGATTAAAGGTCGGTCTCCACCAGGAGTTTAGTAAAAGAGTGGCTGATGAAGTGTGACCACTTAAAGCAAAATAGCATTGGGAGTCTATGCTTTGGGCCCCCCTCTGGGGAGACTGGGAAAACACATGGAGCCTGACGCAAGCAGCGTAGAAGCTAAAATGCTATGCATGGAGCAACTCGCCAGCAACATTTTCCATCCGCAGGTCTGTTTTAGGGTCATTACAGACAAATGAGCTTAAAGTGCTGGAAAATTGAGTGAGCAATGGAAAATTAAAAGCTTGGCGTTCATTGCAAGAGTTAACAGCTGAACTGGCTATCAATAAAGAAGTAACCGTGTTGCGCCTCTGCCGTGTACAAGTTAATGAGGAAATCCTTTAAGTGGGCACAGACAGCCTTTTGTATGTGTAATACTTGCAAGTGATAGTGCTCCTGGCCACGAGGGTTTCTTTGTTTTTTCCACTCTCTTGTGGGGTACCGCAGGGTTTGGTCCTACACTTTTTCCAATCTTTATCTTGCTCCAGGGGCAACTCTTGTCTACTATCTTTTCTCAGATGACAAGCAACTGGTAACTTTTTTTTTTTTTGACCCTCTATCTGCAGTGAACTTTACAAATTTAGATAAGTTTTTAACGTAAGTTGAACCCTTCCAAAACTGAAGCATTGTGAATGTTCCATAGAAACTGTTCTTTAGATATTTGTTCTTCAACTTGCTGGCACCACTGTTCTCAAAGATGTAGTTATGTGATTGGTTTTCTAAATTGGCCTCAAAATTCACAATGCTGACCAAGTGTCAAATGGTGATCATACATCTTTTTTTTTTTCTTTGCCAATTGGGAGGCTGACTCCAGCCGTGCTGACACTGACCATCATTGGGGGGGAGCGAATACCACGGCTTGCGGAGCCTACCGATGAGCCACGAATCTTAACAGATATTATGTCACACAGGAAAGGGATACTGTAATGGTTAATGTCCTCTTAGTGTTATCAAGACCTGATGGAAGAAGCATAGCGGCCGAAAGTTAAGAGGGTAATTTTCAAAAGCAGAAATAGACTTTTAAAAAATTGCCCACCGGATAAGCAGGTAAACTTAAGTGCATATGCCATGTTTATATGCAAGTTTATCTGGCCTGAGAGGAGGCATTTCTGGGGTCGGAGATGGGGGGAGGGAAGGGATTGGATTTGCGCACAAAAAAAGGTGAATTTTAAAAGCCTGGCATGCCTGGGTTTGCGCCACCGAGATACACGCAATGTGCACATCTCGGAAGTTTTCAGAAAGAGGTGGGGTGTGGTCTAGGCACGGGTGCTTCACGCCATGTAGCCGAGATGTGCACGGAAATACTTACGCACCCCGGTGTGCACCGAGGTCCCCCGCCATGCAACTTTACTTCTGCTATGGCTGTTGTGTAAGTGCTAAGGTAAAGAAAACTAGACAAATCAGCAGGGTTTTAGGAATCGGCGCCAACTGAGGGGAAGGCAGGGTAATAAACTAGGGAGGTCTGGAAGACTTCTCAACTGGGCGAACCGAGAACGAACTGGCACTTATGTTATAAAATGGCTGTGTCCCTGGGCACTGCCCAACGTAAGTGCACGCATGTGTACCCGTGCGCCTGTGTTAAAATTCATCTTCTACTTTTGGATTTTAAAAATCGGAGAATTTGTGCAGACATCATTGCCAGTGTAATCTGTGCAGGCAGATTGGGTGGGAAAAGTTTCACAGCAGACTTGCTCATGGAAACCTGCTTTGCAAACTGTCACAACGTTCACGTGTTTCTGCCAACTTTCTTATGCAGATTGCTTGAAATTTATCCCATAATTACAAACGTATTACATCAGTGCAATAAAAAAAGGTATCGCCTACCACTTGTTTGCTGACACTTATTTTTTCCAGAAACCATGAGAAATTCTAGACATTTCACATGATGAAGATGCTAAACTCACTACAAAGTAACAGGGCATGACTGACCTGGTTCACACATTACTAACAGTTAATATGTTGTTACATACATGGCAGATAGCATGAGAAGAAAGAAAAAGGTAAAGATTTTAGGAATGGGTTTTTTTTTTTTTTACAGTGAAACTAGTTTTAAAGAAACGAGGTTTCCTAGAAAGTCATTAATATGCTATAGTAATTACATTAACCACATACCTACCCTGCCTGACCGTAATCTCTTTTGAAGTGCCAAAAGGCAGAATATAAATCAAAAAACCAAACTATGGATCGGTGGTTCCCGGATTTCTTACAATACGGCTATGCCCTAAAGCTAACTTCTCCATTATAAAAATTTACAGGTTATCACCATGTTTAAAAACAAAAAAGCAGCAGTGTGGGATTCCATTCAAGGAATGAACATGTACAGGTGAATTTTCGTAGGAATTACGCATGTACATATAACATACTATCAGATTCATTTTCGCATATAGGGCCAGATTTTAAAAGGGTTACGCGCGTAACCGGGTCTACGCGTGTCGGACCTATTTTAAAAAGGCCCGGCGATGCATGTAAAGCCCCGGGATACGTGTAAAGCCCCGGGGATTGCAAAAAGGGGCGGGGCGTGGCCAGAGGCCTCCGACACAGCGACCACTGCCGCTGTGTTGGAGGATTGCATGCTGGCAGGCTGCCGGCAGGCGCAAAAGGTAAGATAAAAGTTTTGGTGGGGGTTAGAGTAGGGCTGGGGGGGGGGGGAAAGGTTAGGGGAAGGGGTGGGAAGGTCAGGTTAGGGGGAAGGGAAGTTCCCATCCAGGCCGCTCTGAGTTATAAAATCGGGTGTACATGTGCGCGCACCGGGTAGCGCGTGCACATGTAGGCCCCGCGTGCTCCTTTTAAAATCTACTCTATAATGCAGGAAAAACCTATTGACAATTCAATGGCATAAACAAACTGTAGCAATTTTGAAAAAGGCCACTTGCATCCAAATTTAATTGGGCACTTAAAACCTTTTACTAGCCCCTTTTTGTAGAGAAGCTAAAGTTGCCGATGAGCGTACACGATCCCCCACTTAGTTCACACCCAGCGCCTCCTCCCTTCCTATGTCTAACTCACAGTTTTATAAATAATCTAAATCGCTAGCAATACCAGCGTGGCCATTTCCCGAATATCCAGTCTCCTAGGTCTCCTGCATAGCCTATGAGACAGAACCAGCTACATGAGCACCTTCTAGGCCATGAATATGCATGAGAGAAAATTTGCATACACTGCCTCCATAACATGCAAATTTTCTCTCATGCATATTCATTGTGGATATCCTGAAAACCCGACTGGCTGGGGGGGTCCCCAGGACAGGGTTGAGAACCACTGATCTAGGCATTACCGCGCTTGTAGCCTGCATGACAGACCCAGCTGCTAGCGTCATTTAAGACTACCCCTGCATCGCAGCCTGCCAGACAGACCTGCTTGCATTTCCGCAAGGACTTCTGATGTTGCAGATTGCCTGCTAAGCTCTTCAAGCCGGCAGCCTCATACGTTCCATGCTGAATCATTCAAGTGGGGTATTTTAACAGTTAAACACATGTTGCTAGGTCATGCTCCTGCAGTTTCTTCACTTTTTTGCAGCTAAGGGTAAGGCTGTGCTTATCCCTCTTGCATCATGTAGCAAGGAGGATTATTTTTCTAAGCTAGCATCATGCTGTGGAAGGATTTTATTGTGAATCAGAGCTGTAAACAGTACTATACACGATAAATGGAAAGCAAACAACATTTATTACTACAAAAGAACTCAAACACTGATGATGAAGAAATGCACATAAAACTCAAGCTGATTAACTATTTTGTTTTCTGATAAAACTAGAAACCTCTCAGCACCTCTTAACTGGCTGGATGTCCCAGTTTCAGAGAAATTAAGTAATTAGCGGCTTCCACAGTAAAATCAGAATTCATTTGCCAAGGGCTATTAACAGGAATGGATATTTCTCGCTGTACACTTTTTAAAGCCACATTTCCCTGCTATTGCACGGAACTTGTACACGGTGGCTGAAGAGCCCGACCTTCTCCAAATTACTTCATTTAGAAACTGCAGAACTTCAGTAGCAAATACTGGCTTCCTACAAACCTAAAGGAATACGGGACTTTGATAAGGCTTCAGCGAAATTCTGTTTGGGAGCTGAAACATGCGAGTCTACTAAATTTAAAGAAACATGGGTCTAAATGATCCAAATGATGCCTATACTAATTAAATTATAGCTGTTGGAAAAATATCTTAGCCAACATGAACCATGAAAGCCTGTCGCAGTCATCCTGTCAGGGAGAACTACTGGCACTATGACAACAGGTTCATGCAACTTTGTAAGAATTTTCTAATTATAAGGTTGTGTTTTAAATTAGCTTAATCCAATTTCCCTCTTGGCACTTTGATTCAGCTGATGCGAGTTCATTTTTTTTTTTTTTTGTTTTGATCAGCAGAATGAAACATTATAAAAAATTAAAATAAAAAAAAAAAAAAGACGCAGAGGCTGGCGGGCCTGTATACTAACGGATTTATTGGGACACAGTATTTTGAGGACAAGAGTTCAATTTGTCAGATGCAGCTGATGAAGTGGACTCTTGTTGTTGAAAGCTTACCTATTAATAAATCTGTTCATCTATAAGGGCCCATCAGCCTCCATGGTTGTTGTTACAAACAGATTACGATGTCTACCCCCATGGATGTAAACATTATAGATTCTTTATAAATTTCTTTGAATCTGTGCATTTCACAGACACATTTTAGAGTCAAAGCTGCGATCATCCTTTGTACCGAAGCAGCAACAATGAAACACAAAGAAAATGTTTAAATTGCCAAAATTACGTAACTAGTGAGGCTAATAGCATAACTCTTGAAAGCTAGTCACAGATGTACTAAGTTAGTCCAATAAAAAGGTATCACCTGCAACTTGTTTGTTGACTCCCATAGGCACAAAAACTGGGAAAAACCCTTTAGAACATCTGGCCCTACAAGGGATAAAACCAGAAATGTCTGATTAGAAAACATTTTTTCAGATCATTGAGAAAGCAAAAAATGTTAAAGCAACTGAAAGCCTACAATGGTGGTAGCAGTGATCTGGCAGGTCACCTTCCTCCTCTAATGGGTCAAACTGAAACTAAAGGGCAATAGGTCCTGATTGCTTATGGGAAACCCCCACTGTTCGGCTCGGCGCACGCAGGTTGCACAATTGTGCACCCCCCTGTGCACGCCGACCCTGGATTTTTATAACATGCACGCGGCAGCGCGTGCATGTTATAAAATCGGGCGTAGATCTGTTCGCGCCGGGTTGCGCGAACAAATCTACACCCGCGCATAACTTTAAAAATCTACCCCTAAATCGGGTGCCCCGGAGAGGTCAATCGGCGCACATTGGGAGAGCGGGCATTCAATCATGAGCACCTGTTTTCCCCGCACCGATATTGCATTAGCCTTTATGTTATCTAGTACCAGTATCGAAGGAAATTCTCTTTCACACACCATTTCATGCTTTTCCAATGTTTTAGAATTATTCCAAATAGAAAACTTGAGACGAATGCATCCATTTATATTTTTATTACCATACGTTATCTCCTGTAATCTCTCCATATGGTTTCAGGGATATGTTCACCAAAGGGATTCTGTAATACTGCCAGATCCTTTTGAATCATGAGATTTCAATTTAATCCTTCCCATATTATAAATTTGCTAACATAAGACACACTAAGCTATGTAAGATATACTCAGTAGATACCTGAACACACAGACACACATACTGTCTCGCTCTTGCTCTGTCCATTCCTAAAAAGGGGCAATAATGCAGCTATGTTATGTTAGTTTAAATATGCAAATACTTAGGCATAATTAGAAACAGATGTGGGTTAACAAAACCATTAAAACTGGCTGACTCTTCTCTTCTTTTGTAAGGGATTTGTTGGGGAGGGGTAAGAGCCTTTCCGTTATAGTTACAATTGCATATTTGTCCGCTGTGTCACCTCTTGGTTTATGTGATAACTGTATTCTATTTTTCTTGTTGAAAAACGTAATAAACGTATTGCAAAAAAAAAAAAAAAAAGAAAAGAAAACTGGCTGACTTCAATGTAATCACCATACACTTGCCCAAAAAAAAAAAAAACATAATCTGGGACTAGCAAACTAAGAGGGTCATTTTCTAAAGGGATCGCGTGCGATAGCTAGATCAAGGCGGAGTCGGCATCTGAAGGGGAGGAGTCGGGGCGGCACTGGGGCGGACGCGGCGAAGACATCGCTGACAGCAAAAAGGTAAGGCCCATTATCGCCGCCAGTAACACGCCCACGGTGGCGCTATTGGTTTGCGAATGCCGGCAGCGATCGCACCACGGTGATGCGATCACTGCCGGCTTTCGCAGACCCGCCCCCCCCCCCCCCCCCCCCCGCTCCCCAGTACCGCGCGATTCACTAAGGCCTGCGATTTTAGAAAATTCAGGCCTAAATTCCCAAAACACCTCGCTGCTCTCATCGAGGATCTGAGTGTAACGTCAAGCTAAGTTGTTGTTTTTGAAGTTTTTCCTCCTTTCAAAAAGAAACAGCCATTCAGAGAAATTGCTCCATTTTGGACCAGAGTACAGTGATATAGATTTATGTGGACAAAGTTCTTATTAACATTAAAGATTAAACAAATTAATAAAGTTGGACCTGTAAGAGAACACAAACTGTACTCTAGAGGGTCCTACAAAGAAATCTGGTGGTGTGAAAAACATTTTTTGCTGTTGCATATTTAAAATTATAAAAAATAGAACTGGTAACTTCAGTGTAAGCCAAGTTGAAATCTCACTTCTTTGCAACACTAAACTATAGAACTTTGCTCCCTCAAAGAGCGATGTTAACCTGGTGGTACAGTTTGGATTATATACAAGGGATACAAGCTCCTTGTTATCGTGAGTAACTTTTATTTCTCTACAGCCTGGGGATGCCTTCGTGATGCACAGCAATGCAGAACCTATGAAAATCCTGCAGGGGGCGCAAGTCATTTTCCAATAAGCCCAGTGGGGTTTTGGAGAACCATCAAAAAACAAACAAGAGTTTCCTTGGCATGTACAAAGTCTACCACACAAAGAAAATAACTTCTTATTAAAAAGTTATTTTCTTCTCTGGGGAGTGTATAGCACTTTATTTTAGTGTTATACATCCACAGGAAGGGATGGAAGGTCAGTTCAACTTGCTAAAACAAGACAATGTTATGACAGCTGACTATTAATAGGGTGATTATGTCTTCGTATGTAGATATAAGGGTTAATGTTGAATTAAATGTCTACAAGTAACTTATAAGTGAGACCTTTTTTACTGGCCTAAATACATTTCTGACTAATTTTCAAGAGTCCTGCTCCCTTCATCAGGTCGGTTGACTATCAGGAATGGGACAAGTTCAATGGAATGAATCACTCTACTAGTGAAACAGAATTAGAAATATTTAAATGCCTAAGAATGAACAATACAGTTCTATCCTAAGGGAATTATCTGTCAAGAATAGTATTAAGAAAAACCAGAGTGCAGAGTTTGGAACTGGAAATTGAAGAGTTCAGTGACCCTGATATTACTGGCTTGAGTTGCTAAGTATCTGACTTTTACCCTCGATTTTTCCATGGTGCTTTTCTCTTCTTGCTCCCTGGCTGGATTTTGCGTCAGTCTTCCAGAAAACAATAAGTAAATCCACCGATTAGAAACTCAATGCTAAAACGCATTCCAAGGAAATGGTAATTAACACTTGGCAAAGAGTTTGGCTTGCAGCACAATGAGGTGTCATTGCAACTGACCCTTACGAACAGATCAACAACATTGCAAGGTTTCATTTTACAATTAAGAAAATAAAATCATGAATCAAAAAGTTTGTTGCTATATTAATCCAAAGAAAGACAGGATATTTTGGAGACAGTCATTATTTATTGGACCAACGAAAAGAAACCAGTGTCAATGTACGTAAATATTTAAGGGACTTCATAGATGAGAAGTTTGAAGAAAGGGCCTATGAGGTCACAAAAGCTAATCTATAACAGTAGATAAAATAAAATTAGAAATATTCTAATATAAATGACCAAATATTACTTTTGCCAGTTGCGGCGCTTACCATGATGGGCTGCATTCACCCCATCCTCTGCCTGACGCTTCTGAGCCACTGCCCTTGCTGAATTCTAAGGCGCATGCGCACTCACTGCAATTATCTAGGCCTCAAAGCAGGAACCTCTGTTCGGATGCTTCCTGATGATGTCACATGGCTGGGGTATTTAAACTCCAGAAACAGGTCGTCCAGCTTAGTTCAGTGTGTGTTGTTACTGGTTCCCATTCCTGCTTGTTCCAGCTTGGCCTTGCCTTATCCAGCCTTGCCTCACTCTGCCCCGTCTCGTTCCTGCCCTTGTCCTGTTCTGTTGCCTCACCTTGTCTCTCTGCATTGTCCTGGTCCTCGGAGTCCTGTCTTGTCTTGTCTTCTCCCTCTTGTCCTTCCGTGTCTTGTCTGTTTTGGCCCAATTCTCCGGTTCTGACCTCAGCTTCATAGCTTGACCAATCCCTTGCTTGCTGCCTAGACCTGATCTTAGTCTTGAACCTTGACCATGCCCTGCTTGCTGCCACACCTGACTCTTGCCATGTCTCTGAACTCTGTCTTAGATCACCCTTGGAAACACCTACGTCCTGCCAGCCACCTGAACTCAAAGGCTCAACCTGCAGGGGACGGCAGCTGTTACAGATGAAGTTCCAGTCTGGCCTGCTTCAAGTTACGTTCGCTGGATGTTGGTGTAGGCCTTGTGGAGGTCACCCACGAGGCAACATCAACTACACTGCAGCACTAAGGGCTCATGCTCTCGCTACTCCTTACACCAAATAATACAATCCTATTCTAATATGGTTCTGGTCGGAAGATTTAAATATTAAGGGCCAGATTTTATAACATGTGTGCGGGCGTAGATTTGTTCGTGCAACTCGGCGCGAACAAATCTACGCTCGATTTTATAACATGCACGCGCAGCCGCGCGTATGTTATAAAATCCAGGGTCGGCGCACGCAAAGGGGTGCACAATTGTGCGACTTGCGCGCGCCGAGCCGAGCAGCCTTCCTTCCGCCCCCTGCACCTTCCCCTCCCCCTATTTAACCCGCCCCCCAGCCCTAACTAAACCCCCCCTGACCATTGTAGAAGAAGTTACGTCTGCCTCTGGGCAGGCGTAACTTGCGCGCGCCGGCTCTCCACCCCCCAGCCCGGTGGCTGTTCCAGAGGCCTTGGTCCCGCCCCCGGAATGCCCCAGGGCCGGCACCCCGCCCACGGCCCCGCCCCCGGAACACCCATTTTTTCAAGCCCCGGGACTTACGTGCGTCCCGTGGCTCGCGCTCGGCGCACGCAGAGAGAGGCAGGGGTAGGTTTTCGAGGGTTACGCGAGTAACCCTTTGAAAATCTACCCCTAACTCTTTTCTAAAATACTACTGTCAAAAGGAGCTGTGAATACAAGCACTCTCTTTACTGAGGACTGAAAAATATTTCAATAATGTGCATTTTATCTATTAGTTTGATTTTTTTCCCCAGCACAATTTAGATTTTTATATAGAAGCTAGGCCACGTGTTTCCATAGAGGCCAATTTTCAAAGGTTTTTATGTGGGTAAATGTGTAAACCCATGTAAAACAGCCTTCTGAAACTTGTTGATGAGTCTATTAGCTATGCTCCCCAGATGCAAAAAAAAAAAAAAGTGCACCAGACCCGCACATTTTTACACTCAGAAATTAACGTCTGACTAGAGCAGGTGTTAATTTCTGAGCAGCCCAAAAAGTTGTACAGAAAAGAAGAAAATACTGCTTTTCTGTACATCCTCCGACTTAATATTTGGCAATTTTAAGTCAGAGGAACGAAAAGTCTAAAAGATTTAAAAAAAAAAAAAAAAAAAAGAGTGCCGGCGATCAGATTAGGGAAACGGACGCTCAGTTAATGAGTGTCCGTTTTCCGAACCCATGGCTGTGCACCAGTTAGGAAAATGGGTGCCAATAAATTCAGCATCCATTTTCTCAACCTACTAACAGCTGACCTCTCCTGGGCGCCCACTGCCAAGGCAGCACTAGGGGCACGCAATCAACCCTAATTTAAATATTGCATGGCACCCTCAGGAGAAGTGCCTGGGCGCTGAACACTGAGCACCCACTTTCAGTGCACTTTTAATTCATCAGCCCCTTTTTACATTCAGCTGCTATACTCCAATTATATGGAACAAGATACTGCTAATCCTGCACTTTGAGACTTGTTATCACCCCTTCAGGAAAAATATTAAGGCTTGGCTGTTTGGCCTGACCTTATCCTAAATTCCATGGCAGAGACTCCTTTCCCCCTACTTGACTAGTGGAACTTCTCAATCATAAACCCTCAACTGTGGTTAGGTCCAGCACTACCAGATGTGCAAACTGTGCAGCTGAACAGGGCAGCTTACACCAGTGAGAGGGGCTCCATCATGTTCATGTTCTATGTTTCAAAGATAAAACCTTTGAAAGATAGATACATAGAAACATAGAAATGACGGCAGAAGAAGACCAAACGGCCCATCCAGTCTGCCCAGCAAGCTACGCACTTTATCCATTTTTTTTATTTCCCTTTTTCTCTCTCCCACCTGTTACTATTGGCTTCCAGTACCCTCCAGCCCTAATTCCCCTCCACCCCACCACCAATGTAGAGAGCAGCGCCGTATCTGCATCCAAGTGAACATCCAGCTCAATTAGGGGTAGCAACTGCTGAAACAAGCAGGCCACACCCCTGCCCCATACTCTTACCCACCCATGTTTTTTTTTTTGTTTGTTTGGGGTTTTTTTGTTGTTCTTTTTTTTTTGGAGATGGCAGCCCTCCATCCTTCCGCTCCGTGAAGGTGGAACGCCAACCACTGGCATCCCACTCCGTGAATGCCTCTGTGGCTACTGCCGCTCCGTGCAGTGTTTTGCTGCCTCCTCTTTATTCACACCCTCTAGACTTGATGGATCCACAGTGTTTATCCCACGCCCCTTTGAAGGTACACACACAGAAAGCGAAAAACACATGATAGAGGAATGAAAAAAAATAGAAATACCGAATACTTCAAAATGGTGGAAAAGCATATTTAAGCAGTGGCTTCCTGTGGCAAATTTTTAGATTCTGCGGCAAGTCCTTTCGCACTGAGGATATCTCCCAAGGCCTACTGCCCAAGAGGGAAGGGTTAGGTTGGCCGTCATAGTTGGTGATTAGATTATTAGGAATATAGATAGCTGGGTGGCTGGTGGGCGTGAGGATCACCTGGTAACATGCCTACCTGGTGCGAAGGTGGTGGACCTCACACGACACCTAGATAGGATTTTAGATAGTGCTGGGGAGGAGCCGGCTGTCGTGGTTCATGTGGGCACCAACGACATAGGAAAATGTGGGAGGGAGGTTCTGGAAGCCAAATTAAGGCTCTTAGGTAGAAAGCTTAAATCCATTCTCTGAAATGCTCCCTGTCCACGCACAGATCACCAGAGGCAGGCAGAGCTCCGGAGTCTCAATGCGTGGATGAGATGATGGTGCAAGGAAGAGGGATTCAGTTTTGTTAGAAACTGGGGAACCTTTTTTCGGAAGGGGGAGTCTCTTCCGAAGTGATGGGTTCCACCTTAACCAGGGTGGAACCAGACTGCTGGTGCTAACCTTTAAAAAGGAGATAGAGCAGCTTTTAAACTAGAACAAAAGGGAAAGCCGACAGTCGCTCAGCAGTGCATGGTTTGGAGAGAGGTATCGTCAAAGGATACTAATGATGCATTAGAATTAGGGCACCCCGACAGTGAGGTACCGATAATAAAAAAAGTAGTCCAAGTGCCTGTAACTAAAAATTCACTTGAGCTAAAAAATTCTAACTTATCCCTATCAATTAAAAAGCAGAATGAAAATACAAACAAAAAACATACTTTGAAATGTTTGTATGCTAATGCCAGAAGTCTAAGAAGTAAGATGGGAGAATTAGAATGTATAGCAGTGAATGATGACATAGACTTAATTGGCATCTCAGAGACATGGTGGAAGGAGGATAACCAATGGGATGGTGCTATACCGGGGTACAAATTATATCGCAATTACAGAGAGGAGCACCCGGGAGGCGGTGTGGTGCTTTATGTCCGGGATGGCATAGAGTCCAACAAGATAAACATCCTGCATGAGACTAAATGCAAAATTGAATCTTTATGGGTAGAAATCCCTTGTGTGTTGGGGAAGACTGTAGTGATAGGAGTATACTACCGTCCACCTGGTCAAGATGGTGAGATGGACAGTGAAATGCTTAGAGAAATTAGGGAAGCTAACCAAATTGGTAGTGCGGTAATAATGGGAGACTTCAATTACCCCAATATTGACTGGGTAAATGTATCATCGGGACACGCTAGAGAGATAACGTTCCTGGATGGAATAAATGATAGCTTTATGGAGCAATTGGTTCAGGAACTGATGAGAGAGGGAGCAATTTTAGATCTAATTCTCAGTGGAGCACAAGACTTGGTGAGAGAGATAACGGTGGTGGGGCCGCTTGGCAATAGTGATCATAATATGATCAAATTTGATTTAATGATTGGAAGAGGAACAGTATGCAAATCCACGGCTCTCATGCTAAACTTTCAAAAGGGAAACTTTGATAAAATGAGAAAAATTGTTAGAAAAAAACTGAAAGGAGCAGCTACAAAAGTAAAAAATGTGCAAGAGGCGTGGTCACTGTTAAAAAATACCACTCTAGAAGAACAGTCCAGATGTATTCCACACATTAAGAAAGGTGGAAAGAAGGCAAAACGATTACTGGCATGGTTAAAAGGGGAGGTGAAAGAAGCTATTTTAGCCAAAAGATCTTCATTCAAAAATTGGAAGAAGGATCCAACAGAAGAAAATAGGATAATGCATAAACGTTGGCAAGTTAAATGTAAGACATTGATAAGACAGGCTAAGAGAGAATTTGAAAAGAAGTTGGCCGGAGAGGCAAAAACTCACAGTAAAAACTTTTTTAAATATATCCGAAGCAGAAAGCCTGTGAGGGAGTCAGTTGGACCATTAGATGATCAAGGGGTTATAGGGGCACTTAGAGAAGATAAGGCCATTGCGGAAAGATTAAATGATTTCTTTGCTTCAGTGTTTACTGAAGAGGATGTTGGGGAGGTACCTGTACTGGAGAAGGTTTTCATTGGCAATGATTCAGATGGACTGAATCAAATCATGGTGAACCTAGAAGATGTGGTAGACCTGATTGACAAACTGAAGAGTAGTAAATCACCTGGACCAGATGATATACACCCCAGCGTTCTGAAGGAACTAAAAAATGAAATATCAGACCTATTAGTAAAAATTTGTAACCTATCATTAAAATCATCCATTGTATCTGAAGACTGGAGAATAGCTAATGTAACCCCAATATTTAAAAAGGGCTCCACGGGCGATCCGGGAAACTACAGACCAGTTAGCCTGACTTCAGTGCCAGGAAAAATAGTGGAAAGTGTTCTAAACATCAAAATCACAGAACATATAGAAAGACATGGTTAATGGAACAAAGTCAGCATGGCTTTACCCAAGGCAAGTCTTGCCTCACAAATCTGCTTCACTTTTTTGAAGGAGTTAATAAACATGTGGATAAACGTGAACCAGTAGATGTAGTATACTTGGATTTTCAGAAGGCGTTTGACAAAGTTCCTCATGAGAGGCTTCTAGGAAAAGTAAAAAGTCATGGGATAGGTGGTGATGTCCTTTTGTGGATTGCAAACTGGCTAAAAGACAGGAAACAGAGAGTAGGATTAAATTGACAATTTTCTCAGTGGAAGGGAGTGGGCAGTGGAGTGCCTCAGGGATCTGTATTGGGACCCTTACTTTTCAATATATTTATAAATGATCTGGAAAGAAATACGACGAGTGAGATAATCAAATTTGCAGATGATACAAAATTGTTCAGAGTAGTTAAATCACAGGCAGATTGTGATAAATTGCAGGAAGACCATGTGAGACTGGAAAATTGGGCATCCAAATGGCAGATGAAATTTAATGTGAATAAGTGCAAGGTGATGCATATAGGGAAAATTAAACCATGCTATAGTTACACAATGTTAGGTTCCATATTAGGTGCTACAACCCAAGAAAGAGATCTAGGCGTCATAGTGGATAACACATTGAAATCGTTGGTTCAGTGTGCTGCGGCAGTCAAAAAAGCAAACAATGTTGGGAATTATTAGAAAGGGAATGGTGAATAAAACAGAAAATGTCATAATGCCTCTGTATCGCTCCATGGTGAGACCGCACCTTGAATATTGTGTACAATTCTGGTCGCCGCAAATCAAAAAAGATATAATTGCGAAGGAGAAGGTACAGAGAAAGGCTACCAAAATGATAAGGGGAATGGAACAGCTCTCCTATGAGGAAAGACTAAATAGGTTAGGACTTTTCAGCTTGGAGAAGAGACGGCTGAGGGGAGATATGATAGAGGTGTTTAAAATCATGAGAGGTCTAGAACGGGTAGATGTGAATCGGTTATTTACTCTTTCGGATAACAGAAAGACTAGGGAGCACTCCATGAAGTTAGCATGTGGCACATTTAAAACTAATCAGAGAAAGTTCTTTTTTACTCAACGCACAATTAAACTCTGGAATTTGTTGCCAGAGGATGTGGTTAGTGCAGTTAGTATAGCTGTGTTTAAAAAAGGATTGGATAAGTTCTTGGAGGAGAAGTACATTACCTGCTATTAATTACGTAGACTTAAAAATAGCCACTGCTATTACTAGCAACGGTAACATGGAATAGACTTAGTTTTTGGGTACTTGCCAGGTTCTTATGGCCTGGATTGGCCACTGTTGGAAACAGGATGCTGAGCTTGATGGACCCTTGGTCTGACCCAGTATGGCATGTTCTTATGTTCTTAAGAGTTAGAAATTTCTCTTGCAGACTTTTCAAAATTCTTCAGCAATTATTAAGCAAGTTTGCATAATAGTATATTAGTATATTGGCCACCCTCCAGTTTTCAGGGACAATGGATGATTTTAATGATAGCTTACAGATTTTAACTAACAGATCTGAAATTTCATTTTTGAGTTCCTTCAGAACCCTGGGATGCATATCATCCGGCCCAGGTGATTTGCTACTCTTTAGCTTGTCAATCTGGCCTACTACATCTTCCAGCTTCACAGTGATTTGGTTCAGTTGATCTGAATCATAACCCTTGAAAACCATCTCTGAAACCGGTATTTCCCCAATATCCTCATTAGTAAACACAGAAGCAAAGAATTCATTCAGCCTTTCTGCAATGGCCTTATCTTCCCTAAGAGCCCCTTTATCCCCTCGGTCATCTAACGGTCCAACCGACTCCCTCATAGGTTTCTTGCTTCGGATATATTTTTTAAAGTTTTTATTATGAGTTTTTGCCTCTAGGCCAAGTTCATTTCTCCCAGAGCCCCCACCCTAAGCTCAGTGTGGCAAGACAGTAGCTAGGGTCACAGAGATGCTGGGATGCATAAGGCAAGGCATATCCAGAAGAAAAAAGGAAGTGATCATGCCACTGTACAGGTCACTGATGAGATCTCTCCTAGAATATTATGTGCAGCACATATCTAGCAAACTTGTCATACCAAAAACAGTACCAACTCCTTGATTTTCCACTGAGCTCTTAGATGTTAAGAGGAAGCTGCACCAGGCTGAGTAACATTGGTGAAAGACTAAGAGTAGACATGATAGAAAAGTGTATAATATGGTATGGAGTATCGATAAAAGGTGTATTGAGACAGCTTGGAAGTCTTATTATACTAATGGTTTATACAATTCTTTGAATTGCCCTCTTGAATTGTTTGCTGTGGTGAAAAATCTTATACCTGCTGAGAAATTAGCTTGTGAAATCGAGCTTCTGAATTGTGAAGCTTTTGCATGTCACGGTACTGAGATTACTGATTTACAACTCGGACTGGGAATTATTCCCCCGACTGTAAATTCTGTTTTGGGTAATTTTATGGGAAGGCCTATACTTTGGTATACTTCTAGACAAGTGACGACTTTTGAGATTGAGCAAATCATGTTGAAGCTTAACCCTTCACACTGCCTACTGGACTTTTGCTCGGTTTCCTGTTTTGCCTAGTCTTTTTGACTTGCTCAATTTAAGGTGTGTGCGCATAAAATAGCAGATGTGCATGCAAATAGCTTGCATAAATACGCAGAAGTACCAGTGCGTGAATAACTGCTGGTATAAAAAAGGGGCGGATTGGGGCGGGGCAGGGGCATTCTGGGACATGGCCATTTACGTGCATAAATTGTGATTCTATAACCTGCGAATGCAGCGCACGTACGACTGTTACCTGCGCATATTTAGTTCTGCTAATTATCAGGTGTAAATCAGAATAAAACGTGTTATAGCCAAAAACTGACTGTGTGATGGATCTGGGTAAACTGGGGGGGGGGGGGATAGACTGGTCAAACTGGTGCATTAACTGATAAAACTGGTCATTTCCTTCACGTGCGCCTGCTATCAAATTTGATGACTTCTGCGCGTAAAAGCCAGATCCTAAGGAAAATACGCAAATAACATTTCCTTGTGTAAATGCTTAAAATTAGGAGCACACATACACGTGAATAGGCATATTTTATATAATGTGCACGCACTTGTGCGGACAATATAAAATTCATGCACATGTGCGCATACATGGGAGTGTGCGCGTTTGTTTTAAAGTTACTGTCTTTGTCTTTAAAAAGTGCAAAGAACCATTTATCTTTGAAATGTGCGGTAGCACAGCCAGTGCCAAAAAAAAAAGATGTAAAGGATCTGGTTGATCCTTCTGTATATCACCCTGTTTCTAATTTGCCAATTGTAAATAAGATCTTAGAAAAGGCAGTGTGTTAACTCAACTGATTGCTTTTCTGGATGAAAATAATATTTTTAGTGTTTCTCAGACTGGCTCCTGGAACTTCAACAGTACAAAAACACTGTTAATCTCAGTTTATGATTTTTTCGCTGTGCCATCTGGATGCAGCCTTTGATGTTGTGCTTTACTGCTGGCTAGGCGTTCCTTGCTAGGCATTGGAGGGCGGGGTCTGGAGTGATTTCGGGACTTCTTATTATCTCGTGAGCTGCAGTTTCGATTGGGGGGTGCCAGCTCATCTTGCCATTCAGTTAAAGCAGGAGTACGTCAGGGCTCTGTGCCTTCCCCTCATTCTATTTAATATCTAGCTACAGCCTTTGTGTGCTATTATTCAGCAATGGGGGATGCATTTTAGGATCTATGCAGATGGTATACACATCATCTGTCCTGTTACTCAAGACATTAGCTCTGCTACTGCTGCCTTGTCTAGCTGTTTGAATGATGTCCATGCCTATTTGTCTCACAATGGACTGTCTGGATGATCAAAAGTCAGAGGCAATGTTGTTCAGTCGTGTTACTGTTGCAACTGATTTAGCCACTATTTCTGTTAATAGGGTTTCGTTAAATATTCCATGGTATGTGCGCAGCCTTGGTGTTCTATTCGATTCTCATTTGCCTTTAAAACCTCAGAATAGTGCTTTGTTGAAATGTACTTTTTATAAATTACGTATGGTAAGACATTTGAAATATATTTTATCAGTCCCCCACACCAATCCACATAGCTCCATTCCCAGACCTCTTTACCTATCTCTTTCCTTTTAAAGTTCCCTTTGCCTAACTACTCACCCCTTCTCCCCTTATCACAGCCCAAGTCCTCTCTCCCAGCTTGTATCCCTATTTCCCTTCTCACAATCCATGTCCCCTCAATCATTCTTCTCTGCTATTCTCCCTACCCCTCTCACTCTCACAGCCTGGGTCTAGTCCTCTCCCTCAACTCTTCTTCCAGTCCCTCTTTCCCTCACAGCTCTTCCTCTCCCAGCCAGTCTCCCCTTTCTAACCAACTCCCAGGCCCAGCAGTTCTCTCAGCCCATCTCACACCCTGTTTATAACTCTTTAGTCTCTCTGCTCCTTTCTAGCCCTTCTATCAGCAGCCTTCCCCATCTCCGCTGCACCTCAGGAAGCCTGTCTGTCCTAGACTGCTGCTGCTCTCTGGTCCTTCATAGTCAGAGATTCCACAGCCGATGGCGTGCAGGGGGGAAGTGCTCCTGGCAGCCCTGCAGCATGGAGCACTCAGCTCCCAATATGCAGGAGTGCAGGAGACAATATTGGGGGTGCTCAAGCACCCACAGAACTGGCGCTTATGATCACAACATCTACCCCTTCCTAGCATTTCCATTCTCCACATCTCTCTACTCTGCACCCCTTCTGGGCCTGGGTCCTCCTCCATCACCTGGCATATCCAACATTCCTCTGTGGGGGCGGGGGGGGGGGGGGAGAAACATAGCCTGGATTGGTCTTTTGATCTTCTGCTTTCCCATGCTCCAGGATGTCCCAGCTCCCTCTCCCCTGCTGGCAATCTTTTAATTTAAATATTGCAAGCTGCTTGAGTCTTATCGCGGCAGGAACTGCACCGAAATGAAGCAGTGAAGGCACGGAAGGATGGGAGACAGTCTGCATGTACGCTGCTTCCAAGCACTGTAGTGGTCGCACACCTTCCTAGTAGGAAGTGGGGCCACTCTCATCCTTCACTTGCCTCCACTCAGCACACTCTCCCATACCATTCTATTCAAATTCCTCCATCCCCTTTCTAGTACTTCTTAAACTCCCTTTCCCCCATGTTGACTGAGGGCAGAAGAGGAGAAAAGCATATCAAGTTGCTTCAACCTTTCTTGCCACCCCAGCTTGCCTACAGCTTTCAACTGCGTGGCTGAACACATAGTTAGACAGTTGAAGGCTGCAGGCAGGCCCAAGCAGGAGAGGAGGAAGCAACCTAATGTGCTGCCACTTATCTCCTCCTCTTCCTGCTGCCAGATCAGCGCAAGGGGGTGGGGTGGGGTGGGGTGGGGTGGAGAGAGGTTTAGAATGCATTGCTGGATAGGCCCTGATTTCCTGTGTCCGTTCTGTGGAGATGGACAAAATCTGCAAGAAGAGACTAATTTTGTGGCTCTTCCTGCGACCACGGAATCGAGAGAGACCAGGGGTCCCGCATAAAAGTGACGAAACTATAAGTGCAAGCAGTAGACCCAATATTTATGGACGAAGGCCTAGATAGAACTAGCAAAACTAAAACTGGACAAGGCGATGTGGCAGATGAAATATAACTAAGGATATTAAGGGAGCTTGGAGTGGTACTGGCAGCACTAGCAACCTTGTTCAATCACTTGCCGACAAAAGCAGTGGTTCCAGAGGATAGAAGAACCAATGTAATCTTTCTGGGAACAGGAAGAGGGTAGACAATTACAATCCAGTCAGCTTGACCTCAGTGGTCAGAAAATAAATTGAATCACTATTAAAGGAAAAGATTGTGTTGTGTATTGAATCCAGCAGATTGATCCAGTATAAATTCATTTCGGTGCCAAGGTATTAGATTAGAAGAGAGTTGTAGATGGGTTTTATTTAGATTTCAGTGAAGCCTTTCATTGTGTTTAAAACAGAAGATTAATAAGCTGAGTAGTATGTAGGGAGTTAGGCGGCTCCCAAGACAGTTAATTTGAAGGTTAGTGATGCATGGAATTAACTCAAGAAGATCAGAAATGGATGACCAAGTTCATATACTCAATGTGATCATCGATTCTAATTTATAAATGAATTAAAAGCTCCCTTAACCATTAAGCCTTATGCTCACCTTTGATGCAACTCCAACATTACTCTCTGCATCAATGGCAGGGGGTGGCAGGAAATTTGAATCAAACAGTTACCAACAAGGGCCCTGAACTTGGGTCGGTGAAACAGATAAATATGGGAAAATAAGTGTGGGAGTTTGCTGGGCAGACTGGATGGGCCGATTGGTCTTTTTCTGCCGTCATTTCTATGTTTCTATGTTAAATCCACTGTTTCTTCATTTACAGCTTTTGTGTCGTCATCTTAGGCCATCTTTATGAGGATCTGCTCTCAGTAGTGGACTTGACGATCACCATTAAGGATCTAGAGCTACAAGGGAAGACTTTTCTGAGATTTCAGTTGATTCAAAATAATACAGTTTGATTAATTGTGTATTTGATGATGAGAGGTCATACCTTACTGACATTGAAAACCTTGCACTGGTTACCAGTTGCAGGGCATATCAAATTTAAAGCTTTATCCTTGATACATAAATGTCTTCATGACTTAGATCCAGAATACTTAAAAAGGAAATTTGTTCTTTATAGATCATTAAGATATGCCCATAAAGTAAATTTTTGGCTTCCCGCATCAAGAGAGATTAATCTTCAAACATTCAAAATAAGGCTTTTTTGTACAAAGATCCAGTTTTCTGGAACTCTCTGCCAAAAGCCATTCAAGAAATCAAGGATGATGTAACTTTTAGGAAATCTGTGAAGGCTTGGATCTTTTCACTTCTCCTGGATTAGTTTGGTGAAGGTCTTGACTCAGTGCCTTGTTGTATTGTCTCCTGCTTTTGGTTATTTGGTTTGGGTACTTGCTGGGTACTTGTGACTTGTATTGGCCACTTTTGGAAACAGGATACTGGGCTTGATGGACCCTTCTTGATCTAACTCAGTATGGCATATCATATGTTCTTATGTTCTTATTTTTTCTTATTTTAATGTGAATTTGCTTAAGGGTTATCTTAAATGTTTATTTGTAGGAGTTCGTTGTGGTTTGTTGTGCCCTTGACGCATTGTGAAATATTATTTTAACTCTTTTGCTGTTTTTTTAATTCTTTATGCTTATGTATTTAAAAGTGATATGCTTTGTCTTTTTCTTTAATGTTTTTTTTAAGATTGCTATTGAGGGCCTGATTTCCAAAGCCATGTGTGTACACAAAACACGGTTTTATGCACATAAATGGATGTTATAAAATAGGCTGGATCTCGGTGCATGTAAAAGTCTGCGAGTGACCTGGTTTTGCATGTGCGTTTACATACACTGGGGAGAGCCATTTCTGGGGACTTACGCACATACTTTTTGATTTTGGTAGAATAATATATGTTCACCCGCATCAGTTACGCCTTTGATAGAGCAGGGGCAGTTTTGCACGGGGGAGTTTGCACCCATACCACAGACATTTACAAGCAAATGTTCAACGTGAATGTAGGCGCATACATTCACTTTGAAAATCTGGGGAGAAGTCTACACATAAAAAGTACAAGTAGACTTTACTCCAACCCGCACTGTTATAAAATGAGCCTATATTTATTTTTGTACAAATTATGTGGAAAAGCAGCTTCTAAGCTTAAATTAATAAATAAACTGATGATCAGTGGCGTGCCACAGAGCAAGAAACTAATGAGGCTGGAGGGGAGTAAATGCAGGAGCAATGTAAGGGAGCATTTCTTAATAAAAAGGGAAGACAGTCTTCCAGTGGTGGTACAAAAATAGTACCATGAAAGTCATGGAACACGAGCGGAGGAGCGGAGGATCCTTAGTGCTACAGAAGCAAAGATAAAGCCAGAGATCAGCTAGCGTCTGTAGTATTGCAGTGGATAAGCAAAATAGTCAGGCTAAATGAGCCTGTCAGTTTCTGCATTTCCATGATAGCATTAAAAACGACAAACATAAACCATGCTAAAATGAGTTTAGTACTCCCATTATTTTCATCAGGAGTTGCATGGAGCTGAGGGCTGAAGGAAATATTGCATGGACGGCTTTTCTACCTTATGCGATTCCTGTCACAATTATTCATCAGCAAAACTAAACAGTTTTCTTTTTTTTTGTTCATTCTGAGGGCTCATTAAGATTTTAATTTGCGTTTACTGCCTGTTCGTCATTCCTTCAGTGATCTTCCAAGTATGCATTGGCTGAAGAGTGATTCAGCATGTCTTCTTGATAAGAGCACAGCACAAATTGTAATGCTAATGAAACATTTCATTTAGCACTTCACAAAAAAAAAAAAAAAGGGGGGACGGCATGCAAGGCAGGGGAACTAATTGGTTTCTATAAACTATGTTAGAAGTAACAAAGGAACCCCAGCGGGCCAGCTTAAAAACGTTATTGGTTCCACTGGTTCAAAATGATCACCCTTCCTCTGTGGCAGTGGTTCTCAACCCCGTCCCACAGGCACACCCAGTCTGGTTTTCAGGATCGCCACAAAGAACAGGCATCCGATAGATTTGGATGCACTCGGTGTTCAATGAATGCAAATCTATATCTTATGCATATTTGTTACAGATATCCTGAAAACCCAACTGGCTTGGTACACCTGGAGTACAGGGCTGAGAGCCATTGCTCTATGGATTTTGCAGTCTTCTTTCAGAAAATTCCCTCCAAAAGGCAACCATGCCATGAGCAACCTAGGCTAGCTGAGAGCCTGCTAAGGTGATGCACATATGCTGAACAATGAAAGGGGAATAAAACATGAATACTTCTAGCTAAATTGGAAACATTCATTTTAATCAGTCAAACTCTCTAATCAGATTAAGCATGATTGGGTTCAGCAGCTAATCCTCATCATTCACTTTTCATGGCTATTTTTGAGACTAGAAAATTTTGCAATACAAAATTAGAAATTGCAGACAGAAAATAAAAATAGTGACTAGTGCAGCAAGAAAGTATATTGGACCTACTTTGTAATATTTTATTTATGCTAAAAAAAAAAAAAAACCCACCCATATGCATAGAGAGATTAGTTACTTGCCTTTGATCTTTGTGCAGGCTAGCTATATAAACCCTTTTCTGTTTTCTGCAACAGCTTCGAGCAGTTTTTTCATCAGTGTCCGCTGGAGTTCAAGCCTGATCTAGCTGACCCATAGTGAGTAAAACTCCCAAAATGAAACCTGTTGGCATTAATAAGGAACTGCCTTGATTGCTCCTTAGTTGCTGGAAGGATTTCAAAGGTGTCCTCTGAAAATTAATCACCATTCACCCAATGCCCGTGAAATCAGATCTGCGTTATATGGACTGGGATGGTTACTAGGGACTGTATATACTCCGAGGTGGCAAAAAAAAAAGAAATTAGGCACAAAGATATCATAATCTCATATGAGAAATCATTGTTTATACTTGCTTGCTAAATAAAGTAACTGAGGAAGGGCAAACTGGCTCACTTGGGGAAGTAATTTTGTAAGAGATCAGATTAATTTCATGGCAAATATGCACCCTGCTTTCAGAGCCAACTCAAGTACGCAAGTCACTTTGAAAATGATGCTACCAAACCTACTTGCACACAATTTACACTCGCCAATTTGTGCACAGAAATGTTTTCGGGAACTTTTACGGGGCATACTTTTGAAAATGCCAGCTCCCCTCTCCCAGCCCTGCCCCTGGGATTAGCTCCGCTCAGTCCTGGGAAAGGTACAACCTATGCAGGCCGCACGCGAGCAAGTTTACCCGTAGCTCGGGCAGGCACATTTCTAACAACCTATTCCTGTTTTAATTGTGCAAATGCCTTTGAAATGCCTCCCCGAGCTTGTTAGGGTCTTGAAATTAGAAGTTCATTGCCATATTTTTAACTTGCAATTTCATGACTATCGGCTCACTGGAAGATTTTTTTTTCCGGTTTGTTTAAATAAAATAGTGGTAGGGACAGAGTTGTACGGGGAAGACCAGTTGGGAGCTTGGCAGAGGACAGCTGACTGCTAATTTCTCAGAAGAGGAAGACCAGGGGCAAAGCAGAGGTCATATCCTTAACGGCGAGGAGTGTCAGCAGAGCCTTGCTTTGTTTTTCTACATCCACAGACAGCCAGCAAAGACACAATTAAATCAAAACTTTTCTTCCCCACAAGTTCCTGAAATCTTCAAACAAGGACTTTCACTCTAGGAGCAGCCGGTTGTGGGGAACAGCAACGCCCTTTTCTGCAGGTCACCGAGTAAATGTCACTACAGAACACTCTCAACCATAGGGCCAGATTTTTAAAAGTATTTACACACTTTAACATTGAATTTTACACACATAGATGCACTTTACCTGTGTAAGTGAGCTTTTGAAATTGCTACAATATATGCTGTTGAATTGTCCATAGAATGTACCTCCGTAAGTGCTCTTTACATGCATAAATGGCTTTTGAATATTGCTACAATATACGTGAAACATCTTTAAAATTACCTCCTATGTGAGAAGGGGAAGAAGAAGCTGGAAAAAGGAGGAGGTTAAATAATGCAAAAGGACCTTGAAAGAAGGGAGTAAGTGAAAACCTGGCTAACTTGACCTGCATCTGGCCTCAGCTCAGAAGGACGACAGTACAGTATTTTATGACCGGGACAGACCAAGCCAGATCTCTTTTTGAATTTTTATAATGTGGGGTATTTAGGGTTGAAGTTATTTGTTTTTACTGAGCAAGTGTCATTCCATGATTCTGTTTGCTTTTCACTGCAAATGCTGCTGCTGCTCATAGTTTGTGCTAATATACTGACTCAATTATTTGTGCTCCAGTCGTACATGTATTGTCAGTTTGTTCACATCTGCAACAAAATAAAAGGTTTAAAAAAAAAAAGAAGCACCCCGAGCCTGCACAGCTAAGGTTTCTCTGGTGTGAAATAAAATGTTTGTTGGCTGCGTCTTACTTTTCTATAAGAAAAAAGGTACAGCTATATTTTTTTTGGCATGGTTCCAATCGATATTGAAGGCACAGGAATTACTGTGTGTGGGCAGGAACGAATGGAAGATTCATGTACAATGAAAATAAAAAAAAATCAATCCAAAAAAGCACTGCCTTGCTAAGGCACAGGGGCTCTGAGAAGGAACAGTCACTATATGCCTGCAAAATTCCCAGCAGCAGGATTTTAGAAACAAAAAGGTATTGAAGCATGGGCCAGTAAGTGCAAAAGTTGAACCTATGTGAAAATACTGATCCTGCTATATATCAATTACACACAGACAAACAAATAAAAAAAAAAGTATACATATATACCCCCCACGAATAAACATATCATATTAGTTTCACTCTTTTGGTTCGCAGTGATTTCTTAGCGACCGTTTGAAATAGGAGAAGGCCATGTGGGGGTATCAATAGCAAAAACCAGCCCTTTCCTGTGAATCATAAGTGATCTCACAGCCCTGTCATAGAGTGGGTCAGACAGGTTGGCAAGGAGAGGAGAATGCAACCTATTAGAGCTAAGCATTTTTTTAATGCAGCCAATCGCCGCTCTCACTCAGTGCTCTGTCACGCTGTTCCTGATGATGCTGTACTATTTATACCTTAAGCACATGCTGTGCCACGCACTTTTTTTTAGGGTTTTGCCTGAAAAGGTTGTTGCTTTTGAGCTCTCTCCGAGTATCTCAAATCTGTATTCGACTGCTAGCTACTTTGATAGAATTTTCCATTGAAAAAGATATTTGTTCATTTTTGCAGGCTTTTTTTTGACTACACTTTTTTTTTATTGAACTCAGACTGTCTCTCTGTCTCTCCCACGGAGACAAGCTGCCAGCAGTGGCATTTTGCTGCTGATCTTAAACCCCCCCCCCCTCCCCCCGGGGGTAGGTTGGTGCAGGCACAGGCAGGGTTTGGGTGGTGTGGGTGGGAGATAGTGTGAGTTGGTATTTTCAAACAAGAAGCAGCATCACTAGGAATTGTGCTTGCTCAGGCTTCTAGTCGTCTTTTCTCTGCAGTTTCATTTTTTTGTGCACATACAGCAGTCTCAGTTGTAGTGTATCAAGGCACTGCACTGTGCGTCTGTGGGTAGTTTTCCAGACTCACATATATTGGTACAGCAGTGCTCTTTTAATCCAAATCCCCAGTAGGCCTCTTTTGGAGTTAAAATTTTGTTGTGTGCACATACAGCACAGTTGTAGTGTACATCAAGGCACTGCACTGTGTGTCTGTGGGTGGTTTTCCCAGACTTACATATATTGGTACAGAGGTGTTCATTCACCAATAAAGAAATAATTCTTGTAATTGAAATCCCTAGTAGGCAGTGACATTAAATCCATGATGTCAGGGAAAGGTAGATGAGTGATTGGGACTGGCAGAGGAGGCACTTCAAAAGGCAGTGCCAGTCCCCCATTAAAGTTAAAAAGTGAGCTGTTCCAATCTAAAATCTCTGGACGGGCAGGCAGTTCCATCCAGAAAAAACTGAAATTTAAAGATGATGCTCTGCAACCACCTGTTTCTGACCCTGTAGTTTTGGAGGTGAGTGAAGGGGAGGCTGAGTCATGCAAGACGAAAGGGAGAGACCCAAAAGCAGCAGTGAGACAGCAGACTCTACTTAGTGCTGAAAATGTAGTGCAGGCATTGTTTGCTTCTGATTCAGATGAAGAATCATCTTGTGTGGGATTCTCATCATCAGAAATGGAAGAAGTAATAGCTGAATAAGGTTTTGGAGGATTAGTTAGTTCTGTCTTAGCCTCCACTTCAGTGCTGCAGGGGAGACATGAAACTGATGATGAGGAGGAGGAAGAGCAGTCAGCGCAGGCACAGAGTGTGACTGATGCCCCTGGCATTGCTTCTCAGGGTGCACCCACTACTTCAACTCCAGTACCAGCATCCACCCCGAAGGCTATAGAGAAGGGATCATGAAAGAAATCTGTGATCTGGAGCCACTTTAAAGTGACGGAGGATTCGCGTTTTGCTCAGTGTAATTACTGTGCCAGGGCTATTAGCAGAGGCAAGCAAATGGGACATCTAACTAATTTTGGCATGATGCATCATATGCAGAAGCAACACCCAAAAGTACTGCCATCTGGGGATGGTGGCAGTACCAGTCAGAGGACCCCTTTTTCCAGTCAGCGTAAAGTGGTTGAAAAGGAGCAGAGTCACCCCACACCCTCAGCCCCTTCTAGCAGTCAGGTGGCAGGCCAGCAGCCCCCTGCCATGTGCCAGAAGCGACAACCCACCATGGAGGAAATGGGATGGTGTTCGGTAATGCTATCCCAGGGAAGGAGGCAGGCAGCCTCAAAAGTTGTAACCAGGAGCATCGGGGAAATGATTGCCCTTGATGACCAGCCCTTGCAGGTAGTGGAGAATATGGTTTTCAAGCATTTGCTGAAGGTCTTAGTTCCAAATTACAAAGTCCCCTCCAGAACCACATTGTTACCATATAGCCTTGTTTCTTATATAGTTATGTTACTGCTCTTTCTCATAGTTGTTTCTCATACAGTTGTCTCTCATATGGTTATGTTATTGATCTCCTTCATCCCCCTCCATTGTTCATGCCTGCTACATTACTCTTTGCAATCTCACAATTGGTTTTACTTCCACTGTGTTACCATATAGCCTTGTTTCTCATATAGTTATATTACTGCTCTTTTTCTCATATAGTTGTTTCTCATACAATTGTCTCTCATATAGTTATGTTCTTGATCTTTCTCATATAGTTATTTTACTGCAGTTTCTCCTCTCCTGAATCTTCTGAAGTTCCTTAACTCCTGTGTTAACCCTGAACCAGTTTCATGTAACTCTTTTTACCAGTTAACAATGTGCTTACAAATGTTGGTATATAAAAACAATGTGCTTACGAATGTTGGTATATAAAAACTTTAAATAAATAAAATAAATAAATTTAAAAGAAAGGTCATCCCCAGCCTGTACAACCAGTGTCGCAGTCGCATCCAAGCGCTGCTAGCTAAGGCACAGAGGAGTGTGCCTTTCACCTGTGATATCTGGACTGCCATGAATGCTGCACACTCTTACTTCTCCCTGACACATGGAAACCTCCTCGTCAACTCGCCACATTTTGAAGGCTCGTGCTCCACTCTAGGGAGCCCTTTCCTGGGCAAAGGAAAGGGAACTCTCCCCGGGTGTAGCCAGCCTCTCTCTTAGTGCTCGCCAACCCATGTTGAACCAGAACTGCTGTTCACATGGAAACCTCCTCCGCCTTCAAAATTCTCGTTTGTATATCTGCTATGTCGACCAGATTTTAAAAGACCAGCAAGAGCTCACTAGACACCAACAGAACCACCACACTCTAGGGGCAAACCCATTCTAGGGAGCCCTTTCCTGCACAAAGGAAAGGGAACTCTCCCTGGGGCCAGCCTGTCTTGCTCCTATCAAAACCACAGGGACCAGACTATCTCCGCTCTGCCAGCCTGTCTTGCCCTATTCAAAACCACAGGGACCAGACTACCTCCACTCTGCCAGCCTGTCTTGCCCCTATCAACTTTCTGCCACTCTGCCTTGTTGCCATACACCAGATGACTCACTCTACTCCTTGTGGTGTTCTTGCCACTATCATGGTTCCTCAGTGTATTGGAGCTAGTCTTTCTGCTGCTTTGTCCCTTTATCAGGGCCTTGTGGTTTTTCTGACACTCTTTCTGCTTGCTATGTTCCCCTTTCATTGTGCTGTAGGATGTTGATGCCACTTGTCTTGTTACTTTGCCTGTCGTGCTGCCTTCGAGGGTTCATGCAACTGTTATCGGTGCTCTCTTTTGAAGCTGTGGTGTGTTTTTGACACTCTTGCTGCTGCTTTGCACCTCTGTTAAAGCACTCTTGCCACTCCTGGTACCCCTTTGCCCCTTTACAGTGCCTTAAGCTATTCATGTCACTTTGGTGCCACTTTGCCACAGTCTAAGTACCTTGGAGCTCTTTTCTCATTCTGATGATTGTTCTCCAGAAGTTTCATCAGAATTGATAAGAAAAGCCCAATTCTGTAGCCAAAAATAGGCTGCAAATACTTCCCCAATTGACTTTAATGGGAAAACGAAAAATGAATGAAACTAATAAACAAATTGGTTTTCCACCCCCTAATGAAACGGATTTTGGTCCCGGCGAAACGAAAAATGAAACGAAACAAATTTTATCCTTCTGCACATCCCTAGAATTTACTACCTTCAACAGAGTACCAAACACCTTGGAAATTCTCTCTGTTTTCTTTATAAATATTAGACTTGCTTCTGCGTAGTGTGCATGAGGCTGCCCTCTTCTTACTCCATCCTGCAAAGTGCTAGGACAGGATTGCACAGTTCACCGGCAGCATCTGTAGGGAAAGGAACATTTTTCACGGGATATGCCAAGCCCTGAATCATATTTCAAATCAATGCTATTTTCTCCTGAGGGGGTGCTATATACTGCGTGAGCTAGGTGGAAATAACCTCTTTTTTAATGACTTTATTAAGACATCAGAGGAGAATATTACAATAAGATGTACACATAACATAACAGCATAAGTATAGAAATCACATGCTAGATTGTCTTAATAACCTAATTCTGGGTGCTTTCCAGAGGAGGGCGGCATATAAATTGAAAATGTAAAGTAATGTAACATTAGCCTCGTCTACAAAGTTTTAATACATTGTAAAACTATGTTAATATGTGCTTCTGTGATATTTTAATTCCCCACCACACACACACACATCTATATAGAACAGCACTTCCACTGTATCCTGCTTATAAGATCTCCAGCTGTATTACATTTAACCCAAAGCTGCACAAGTTGAGTATATTTGTTATATAGGAGGTAATTTTCAGAAGGATTTACATGTGTAAAAGTAGCATGTATTGTAGCAATTTTCAAAAGCCCATTTACGTGCATAAAACCTATGGACAATTCAGCCCATAGAAGCTATTGGGTAATTTTTAAAAAGAATGTGCGAGCAAAAATACAATTAATTTTACAAAGTATGTGCATACTTCTACAGCCTTTATATGCATATCTTGCAGAGAGAGAGAGACTCAGTATAGTATCAGTCTGATACTCTCTATATAAGGGCCTCTCTAGAGGGCAGAGTCGGTGGAAGCACCAGGTGAACTAGGCCTGGGCCTAGGGTGCCGAGCATTAGGGGGGCGCGAGCCACGTGGGGCCGCGTCCGGCGGCGCCAAAGAGGAGTGGAGATTCAGCAATCTCCACTCCTCTTCGCCACCATGGCGCAACCGCTCGCGGCCCCACGTGGCTCGCGCCCCCTAATGGGGGTGGCACAACGAGGGGGGGGGGGGAGGGAGCGGGCGCAAGGCAGAAGGTGCCTAGAGCGCCTAATCCCCTTGCACCGGCCCTGCTAGAGGGGCACTTTGAATCAGGGTGGGTGTTGTTACAGACACATTCAGAGGTATTCATAGTAAAACTGACATCAATAAAGAATGATAGTCCTTATAAGTGAAGAAAAGTCTAACAAGAGGAGTTGATTTGTACACTGCAGTGCTAGCTGCATTGTACAGTACAAATCTACTCCTTTTCATCACTTACAAGGGCTATAATTCTTTACTGATAAATTCTCCCCCCCTTCGCACCCCGGCTCCCCTTTTGGTAGGTCTCCCCCTCCCACCACTGTCATAACTTTGTGCTTTTTCATCCCGCTCTAGACTACAGTTAAATGTATGTGCTTTAGTTTAATTAATTTTTTGCTCGTTATTTCATATTAATTTTTAATTTAATATTTATTAATTTTTAATTTAATATTTATTGTGTACGCTTAACTCAATCTATTGTTGGTGCAATACTCGAATATCATACTAGCAGTTTGTATTTAACCCCAGGTATTTATCTTTTTGGATCCCAGTTCCGCGTAACCCCTGTTCTATGTAATGCTATTATGCAACCACTGTTTCAATGTAAACCGATGTGACATGTATCTGCTACATGAACGCCGGTCTGGAAAACTTCAAAATAATAATAATAATAAATAATTTTACTACAAATACCTCTGAATGTGTCTGTAACAACACCCCCCCTAACCCCAACCCACCTCCCAAAAACCCATTCCGATTCAAAGTGCCCTCATACCTCTATATAAGAGTATCAGACTGACCCTATACAGAGTCTCTCTGTCTCCCTCCCTTCTCCGGCTCCTGCGCCTCATGAGGAGCAGCAGCAAAGTTACGCAGGCAACATACGCGCCTGCTTATTCGGAATGCATGTATGTGTGCCCTTCCCGGCTTCTTAAAATTCGCATTGCAAATATGTGGCTGTTTCTGCGGGAGCTATGTTTTTAAAATCTATCTCTGAGTTGTAAATATAGCCATTTTCAAAAGCCCATTTATAAACATAAAACCCAGTTTTTAAATGCGGAAATCCTTCTGAAATTTACCTCCAAAGCCAGCTGCTGCCTGCTTTTCTCTAGCAAACAGACATTAAATCATCAACATCTTTGAGACCAGTTGAATGCACGATATAATGATTCAACAGCCCATTGGGTTTCAAAGCAGAAACCTCTCATTATCAAGGAACTGACTTCCTGTCGCTCATTCTGGGTTATGAACACTGACTTTAAAGCGTCCCTTCGCTAATAAGAATCATTGGGTATAATATTGAAATCTGTATGGCTGTTCTCCGATTTCCAACTCTCTTCCTTTTTTGTTAAAAATCCTATGAATAAATCAGTCAAATAAACCTGCTTCAGTTTACTGGTTAAAATGTTGTTCAGTTGTTTAACAATGAGAAAGGCTCATGAAACTCAAAGAGCAGTGCCTAACTGGGAACCCATCAGAGTCAGCAGGCAAGATTAGGCAAGGACCATTCCTCCTGTCTAATGACAGGGTGGATTTCAGGCCTGATCATTTTCTCTCAGCAGCATGTAAAATCATGAAACGAAGTGGAAAACTGTACTCCAGACATTTCAAGTCACAGTCCAGATGGCACAAGCAGTTTAAAGACATTTTTTTTTTAGCAGTGGCTTTTACCACTAAAGGGACACTTACTTTAATATTAGGAAATCTCCAATGCAATAATTGAATGTAAAAACTCCTGTGAGGGTTTAAATCTTCCTCCTATAGATGGATACAATATGCTCCTGCTTACTGTGCATGGAGGTGGAGCTGTGCTACAAAGCATATGAGTAGTGATGGAAAAATCCACAGCACGTTGTGATAGTATTCTAAACACTTTGGGATAATTTTTTAAAGGATTTACATTCTTAAAACTGGGTTTTACATGTGTAAATGCACTTTATGCATGTAAGAAGGTTTTTGAAAATTTCTACAGCATAAGCCTTTGAATTATCAATAGGTTTTACATGCACAAGTGCACTTTAAGGAGGCAATTTTATAAGGAGTTACACGCCTAAATGTAACATACTATTGTAGCAATTTTAAAAAGCCATTTACGCGCGTAAAGTGCACTTGCACGTAAATATCCTATGGACAATTCAATGGCATACATTGTAGCAATTTTCAAAAGCCCACTTAGATGGGTAAAGTGTACTTATACGTGTAAACCCAATTTTAAGAGCGTAAATGCTTTATAAAATCAGACCCATAGTCCGTAAATGGGTTTTGAAAACTGCCACGATAGTATGTTACATTTACACACGTAACCTCTTTGATAATTTCCTCTACTGCATATAGATATTCACTTGGATGCAGTTCCAACACTGCTCTCTACATTAATGGTGGGGGTGGAAGGGAAATAGAACCAAAAGGTTACTAAGAGCCAAAGGTAACAGAAGTATGAGAAAAAAAAAAGTGCATAGCTTGCTGGGCAGACTGGATGGGCCGTTTGGTCTTCTTCTGCCGTCATTTCTATGTTTCTATGTAGGTAGAGGACATGAAAGGAACTCACAAGATTCTTGCACAATGTGTCTAATGATAGTACTGCAAAGAATACATTGAGGATAGTGTTCAAATCTATTCACATTACTGGATTTACACGATTTATAAAATTCCGCATAGCTCAGCTCTGAAAGTACAGGCGTATGTTTCAGTTCACGTGAATACTTGCAAAGCACCGAAAGCGTGTACTCTATTTTATAAACATATGTGTGTATATTTTATGCACAAAAACAATATAATATGTACGCGTAAAACCCCAATTTATATGCAGAAGCAGGTATTATATGCATATTTGAAATCACGAGTTTGCACCCAGTCCATCTGCAGTTCACTCAGACCCTCTTAGTACTTCACCATGAGCTCCCTTAGGTCCCCCAGACCTTCCACCCAAAAATAGCAGGCAACAGACGAGTCTGATTTAATTAGCAGTTGTAAAATTGCACGAATAAGTGGCCTACTGTATTTCTATTTGACAGCAAGTAAATGTACATGTGAAATGGAAAATACACGCGAACGTTTGATGTTTATACAAGAATACAGGCTACTTATGTGTATACGTGCTAATTTTCCTTTTAAATTTTACTCAAACGTGTGTAGCAATGACATACTATACAGAATACAAATAGTACTCACAGGGCTCCTTTACAATAGGTGACATGATGAAAGTTAAGGCAGTATAGGTCCACTCACAACGCACAGAGTGTGATGATCTTCTCCAGCACAAGGGGCACACTTGTAGGGTCTAATTGAGGAATCAATGCATATTATAAATAATGGAATGGCGTATAAGTCCCGAGGTTAGAGCAGCAGGCTGCAAACCCCCTAACACTCCTTGTGACCCGAGGCAAGTACAAACGTAGGGCCTGATTACCTAAGGTGTGTCTCCCATTCTGTGTGTATGGGAAAAATGTCTACTAAATCGGGCCCTACGATTGTAAGCCATCTGGAGACCGCAAAATACTTATGGTACCTGAACATAATCCGCCAGTCACAAAAGGCAGGCAAGGAGCCTGGAGGGCTGCAAGGCCAGACGTTCTCTGCAGCCCCAGACAGCACAACGCAAATGAAACAGGGCCAGGCGGTCTGGCAAAACACAGCTGTGAGGTTCCACAGAGGCAGGAGGCCTGGTAGCCAGAGGTGATGGAGGCAGGTTTAGCAACCTCCAGTGAATTTCACTGGCTGTCAGGCTAGTAATATATTTATACCCGATGTCAGAATTTTAAGGACATAACTAGTTCTGCATAATAAGGATACATAAGTCGATAAGGTTCAGTGGTCTAAAGTGAGTACTTTAGTGTGAGCTGTTTGCACGTTGAACCACAAACAGGGGCACATAGAAACTAGAACCTCTGAGGTGAAAACCCCAGAAAACTGGTTTTTTTTTTTCAGGCTAGTTCTATAAGAAAAGGCAAAATATTCAGATAATGGAATATAAAACACTTAAACACTCCAATCTCCTTTCCTCTCTCAGCTACCGTATAGAACAATCCCTTGCTAGTATTTATTTATTTAGGAATTTTTTTTATAGTACTCCAGCAACTCTTCCCTTTCACCAGTCTCTTATTCCTTAATGTTTACCACCTGCCTCTCTACCTTGCCCCTACCTCAATTCTTCCTTTCCAGCTCATTGGGCCCCTTGGGAAGCATTGCCTTCTCCAAGCCTTCTCTCAGCCAGGACCCTCCCTCAAACACACAAGCAATGGGCAAAACAAGCAAACCACTGAAACAAATTTACAGGTGCACGAATAATATGCAAAATACATAAACCTGCCTAATCTGCACATAAAGTATTTGCAGTTTTCCAATGACCATGCCGAACAGTCGGTTAGATAAGAGTGAACGCTGAAAAGTAAACCTCTCATTTTTCATTCATCTCTCCTATTCTTAAAGAGAATTTTCAAGCCCTCTTAACATCCTGGGGATGCTCCCAACCTTGTGGGAATTGCTCACTATTATTTTATTTGTGTGTTTAAATGTTTAAACCCGCAATCAGTCTGGCAAAAGCCTTGTGTCCCCCAGGGGTTGGCTGGGTAGATGGAACAAATTAAGAGTTAAACAAGAGAACAATGACATTATAACAATTACATAAATAATTGGCAAAGCATTTATAAACATGTTTCGTTTTAATAAATTGGACTTGCCTGCACATGGATATAAATCATGTATATGCATTCCTGGAACCTTTTGCTATATTTTAAGTTTTATCAAATTTGCTTCGGTATTTCTTTGCAAAAAAATGTGTTTTTGATGCAACACTTTCCGCAGCTGTGTTAGCTGGGTCAACTGCAAGAAAAGAAGACTCCGTACCCAGCAATCATGAAGATGCATGGGCCTGTTGCCTTGTATATACCTTTTACTATCCATGTTATAGTCCAGACACGATGGAATCTGTGTGCTAAAACTCACACGTTAAAACATCACTTAACAAGCAATGTTAGAGTGCTATATAGCATAAGGATGCTACACCAAATAGTGCATATGGACTAAATGAAGCATGTGCAGTCCTTTCCCCCCATGGCTCTACCTCCTTATTTCAAAACTGTCGCAAAGCAACCTGGCACATAGGGTTGCTTATTCGTGCTGAAGGGAATTGCGACAAAAAGCAACTGGACTCTAACAGAGGAGGTCAAAAGAGAGCAGAGACTGCTAGAGGTTAGAAAAAACAGACGTGAGTGCATGTTTCTGCTCATTTGGCTTCTGTGTCAGAAGGATTTTAAAACAGAGGAGTGAGAGGATGTGGTTAATGAAATAATGGAGCATGAAAGGGGAAACCCAGGGAGGAATCTGACTGCCTTGACTTGAAAGGGCATTGTTCTCTGATCATTCATTCCCTCATCTACTGTATAAGAGTCTGCAGTGCTTGGGTAGCAATGTCTGCATACCATTGCCTGTTAGGGCTTCAAAGGCTGAAAGAAAAGAACTCTGCATTCAAATCAAACCAATTGGTGAGCTCAAAGAAGCTTTTGAAGCCCATAGCGCTGTTCAGGCTCAAGCTTCAGAACACCTACTCTAGGGTTTGAACAAACTAACAATATCAGTGAAAACAATAACATTGCCATTATTTATTTAATTTATATTCCACCTTTCAGGCCAGTGACCAGACTTCGGGCAACCATTACCACCCCTATGCACCCCATGCACTGAATCTCCTCCCATCCCTTCCATCACGGTCATTCCCTGCATGATATGCAGGCGTGTCTATGTCAAAAGGTCACAGACCAGAGGTGGACAGCTGCAGGGGATATCCAAATTTTGGTGGGAAGAAGTTGCCTTCTGACCATCCCTCTTAGTTGTTGTGTCGGAGGTGGACCCTTGGGCCGAGGTGGGGTTGACGCAACCCGTAGGTAGGAACCCATGGGTCCCCACCGTCGGCAGGCGGAGTGGGCTGAAGTATGGAGGCCCGCTGGCGCTTCACCAATACCAGCCCTTGTTCCCTGCGGGTTGAGCCTTTGGGTGCCCAGGCTGGCTGGACTTAGGTGGGCCTCTGTATGTCGTCGAAGAAGAGAGCAGGGAGGTCAGCCCTGAGGCAGCAACGATGGAATGACGGAGTCTACACTGGACGAGGCGTAGTCCTGGAGACCCGGGCGCTGAGGAAGCACAGATGGATAGGGGGTGCCCGAGCAAGAACAGGCCAAAGCCGGAGTAGGCCAAGTCCAGGACGTAGACTGAGGAGGCGTAGTCGGACAATGCAGAGGTCATGGCTCAGAGAGGATCAGAGGTGTAGTCAGGCATTGCAGAGGTCGTGACTCAGAAAGAATCAGAGGCGTAGTCAGGCAATGCAGAGGTCGTGGCTCGGAGAGGATTGGAAGCGTAGTCAGGCAATGCAGAGGTCATGGCTCGGAGAGGATCGGAGGCGTAGTCAGGCAATGTAGAGGTCGTAGCTCAAAGAGGATCAGAGGTGTAGACAGGCAATGCAGAGGTTGTAGCTCAAAGAGGATCAGAGGTGTAGACAGGCAATGCAGAGGTCGTAGCTCAAAGAGGGTCAGAGGTGTAGACAGGCAATGCAGAGGTCGTGGCTCGGAGAGGGTCAGAGGTGTAGTCAGGCAATGCAGAGGTCGTGGCTCGGAGAGGGTCAGAGGTGTAGTCAGGCAATGGAGAGGTCGTAGCTCAAAGAGGGTCAGAGGTGCAGGCAGGCAATGCAGAGGTCGTAGCTTGAAGAGGGTCAGAGGTGTAGACAGGCAATGCAGACGTCGTAGCTCGAAGAGGGTCAGAGGATTAGTCAGGCAATGCAGAGCTCATAGCTCGAAGAGGGTCAGAGGTGTAGTCAGGCAATGCAGAGGTTGTAGCTCAGAGGCAAAGAGAAGACAAGGCAGGAAATCAGGAACACAGAGAAGTCCAAGGCAACAAGTAACAAGGAGACCTGTTGCGAAGGCAACTAGTGAGGACTAGGCCCGGCCTTAAATACCGGGCCACGTGACGTCACTGCTTGAAGTGCTGGCAGCCTTAGCATGCCGCAGGCCCTTTAAATTTTCCAGTGAGGTGCGCATGCGCGCCTAGGGAGCTGAGCTGGCCAAGGAAGCGGTGGCGGCATTTCTGCCATGCTGCGAAGGTGCCAACCACCGACAAAGGCCGCCGTAAGGGGGGGCAGCGCTGGAGATGTTCCAGCCATGCCGGAAAGGGACCGGAACCTGTCCCAGGGAACGTGGCAGAAGGTGAGGAAGGCCGACATAACAATAGTTCCCAGTTGATGCCTTCTTTGAGGAATTTTCCTGATGCAGGCTGTTTGAATTATCTGAGCACATACAGGACATAGAACACGTGCATTTCTGCATAACTGTGGCGATGAATAAGAACATGTAGGATGACCCTTTACTTAAAATTGTGACACAACTGAACCTTACAAATTGTTAAGTGTGCAGAACAGATAGAGAAATCATTGGCCTTCTTGTCTGGAAAGATTTACATTGTGTAAATAAGTGCTGCACTATTTTTGAAGGGCTCAAGTGTGTATTGGTGTCTCTCCTCTGTTGCCTCTATCACTCTCTCTTTCTCATCCATCTTTCCCCATCCTGTACTGCACAACTTTCTTACCTCCTTTTGTTGCAGCAGCCATGTTGCCATCATTTGTAACCCTCAGTGCACTCCAGTTCCTCAATGACCATCCTATTAATGCCAGAGAGGTCCATATTCAGATGCCTTTAGGCAGATAACTCAGAAGTAATCCGGCTAAATTATATCAGATATCTTATCATCCAGTGAAAATGTAGCCAGATAATTTAGGGGCATTTCAGGGAGGAGTTATATTATCTGGCTAACTGCAATATTGAGAATTAGCAGGTTGGGCCAAAGAGCTGTCCTAAAGTTAGTCAAATAAAGTTAGCCAGGAAAAATTAGCAGATAGTCAGATATATTCAATAGTGCAGCTGCATTATTGAATATACCTCCAAAGTAAGCCGGATACGTTTATCCGGCTAACTTTGCTATTCAGACAGTGACTGAATATCAACCTCACAGAGAACATTCTGCCAACCCTCATTATGGAGTGCACTAGCATCTGACCTTTCATCCTCACCGAGCACTGTCTGGTGGTGGTACCAGGGCTGACAATGACAAGACACTGGGGGGGGGCCACCAGTGAGGACGGTCAGCAGAATGAAGAACTGGGGCAAGATCTCAAAGCTGTCCTGAAAGAGCTTCACAATCCTTTCAAAAGGTCTATGGTTCAATGATAAAACATGTTTTTTAGCCAGACTGCTATTCCGAGTCAAGCCTCAGAATACCGGCAGTGATCTTTGGATGGACTAACCACTTCCATGATAACAATGATCATAACAATCATGCGAGACTGTAAAACAATTATTGTGAGATGTCCAAGGATACTTCAACACCAGTTTTTGTATGTTACCCTTTTGTCTGCGAAGACTTTGCAGTACAAACAAATGTGGTTTGTGTACAAAGTTCAAAAGCTGCAAGTGTTGCCATCTTTTGAACTTCCAAAAAAAAATATAGGAAGAGGGGTTATGCTTCAAGGATCTGTGGGCAAATTTTTGCAATGTCATCTCTGATATGTGTGTGCCACCTTGGCAGCTGAGGCCTTTCATTAGCATGCACACTAAAAAGTTAACATTATTTATTTATTTATTTATTTACTTTTATATACCGGTGTTCGATTTTACATATCACATCGGTTTACATTTAAACAAAATTTGCAGAAACTTATGCATTACCTTTGTCAAATACATTAAACATCTGGGCCAAGGTATTACATTTTTGGTTTTAACAAGCACTTGCTATGTAGCACATGGAAAAGAGCATCCCATGCTATTACCCGTGTGCCTGCTAAAGTCTAATTTGCATACGATGTTCCTTCATTTACATGTGCATACCTGTGAAGTTTAGCACTGACTTCTGTCTCTTTAATCCAGTTTAGAGTGCCTGTTAGGGCTTTGAAGGTTAAGGATGCATAAATCTGCAGGCTGTTGCCTGCACTAATTACAGCAATTTTTAAAGCAAACATACTCAAATTCGCTTTGAAAATGATCCCAGCAAAACTCCCTGCACAAGTTACACCTGCTAATTTGTTCTGGGAGTTTTTCTGAGAAAAATATATGCACATACTTTTCAAAATCAAAATAGGTGTATAAATCCAGACCCTACCCCCAGACCACTTTTCCACTATGCATGTAAAATTATATGTTTACAAGGTATTTTGTTTTATCTGTAGAAGACCCTGTGAAAATTACCCTCTGTGTACATAACATGCTCTTTTTTTTAAGCACGCTAAAAGGCCTCAGTGTGCACATTAATTTTAGTTCATAGGCCCCCCTATGTGCAAGGTCCAAACTAAACCATCTTTGGATAGATCTAGCTGTAATACCTGGGGATTCTGCACCAGTTTTCAAAGAAAAGGTAATAATCCTCTCCCCGTGCAACAGATGTAAATTATATCCATTAAACTCCATGGGGCTGGTATGTAATAAGGCAGATTCTGTGTCCCCATACTGAAGCATTTACAGCCACCATTCAGGCCTTGGCTGAAGGCACATTTATTAAAGGTCTCATGTGATAGACACAAAAGCCCTCGAGCCTACTCCTACAAGCAGTAGAAAGCCAGTGTTTATTTGGGAATCACTAACCCAGTGGCTCTATTGAGACTATTGGTGGCAGACAAGCATCGGCCATGGCAGATGAGGACAATCTTTACGAGTGGTTATTTTTATTTATTTATTTATTTAAGGCTTTTCTATACCGGATTTCTTGATACAGATCAAATCAATTCGGTTTACATCGAACAAGAGTTTTAAACAATAACATAGTCAAAAAACCTATCAGTACGGAGCAGAAAGTGGCAGAGTCAAAAGTTACATTATAACAAGGGCGAGCAACTGGGGATAGTGAAAAGAAAAGGGGGACAACAAAAGTATGCAAACAATAGGAATCTGATAGGAATTTGGGAGCTGCAGCCTCAAGTGCAGGGAGGCTCCCATGCCTTGAATATATTTTGTCTACACGGTTTACCACCCTGGCACATAAATAGCTCCCGGCTATGAATAATCAGACAAACACAATATTCAAAAACGTGTCGTTCCTCCAGGCGTTGGGCCACAGGCTTCATCCCCCTTACTTTTCCTAATCTTGGCTTCTTTCTTTTCCTCCCTTTTCAGTGAACTTGCTTTATGGAGTGAATGCAAAAACAAACATCTCCTGTGAGTTGATCTGCCTGGGGGCGGGGGTGGGGGGGGGAGGCTTGTGTGGTGAGAGATTAGGACTGACTAAGAGAAGGGAGGAATCGGGCCTGTGATTGAGGAGGCAGCAACCAGAAGAGGGAGGTGCCCATCGGGAGGGCAAGCAAGAACAATAAAGGTAGAAAAGAAAGCCAAAATGTTTGGGGGTTTGTTTGGGTTTTTTTTGTTCTAAATCATCTCGTCTTGGAGAAGGCAATTTTCAGAAGTCATTTGCCCGGATAAAGAAGCTGTTTTGAAACCTGCCCGGCTCTTAGCCCGACTAAAGGAACATGTGGGGATCAACAACCTGTGGACTTTTAGGCGGGTAAAACGTAGGAGGTCCCAGGGGGGCGTGTTTAGATCGGGGGAGGGGCAGAGAAATAACACGCAGGGATCATATTTTCATATCTACAAGCGTTATTTGCAAGGGAAAAAGTACCTGTAGGAAACGCATGTGCAAATCTCCGTGGGTACTTTTTTCTGGGGCAATGTTAAAGGGGAAAGGCTGCTCGAATGCTTCCTTTGAATACGCTTGCGGAGCGGGTGGGGAAAAGCATGCCTGCACTTTGCCTGAATGGGCCACTTTTGAAAATGGCTTTCATTTCAACTTTGAACCATGTTTCCACTTTTTTACTTGGATTCTCTTGATCTGATCTTCCTCATAATGTTTCCCTCCCAGAGAAGGCTGAAGTCACTCCTATTAAGTGGTGTTTTACTGGATCTACAATGACCGTCCAGATCCAGTGCTCTTTCTACACAGGGCGCACTGCTAGCCTGCGCACATATAGCACTCCGCCTCTTGCTCACGTGACTTCTTTGGCAAAACTTTAGATAAGCCACCCTAGACTCCTTCTACATAGATTGAAAGAACATCACAGCATCCTGAATTAATTCCAAATTTGATTCATTGACCATTTTTTCCAATGTGACATGCTCCAGCCAAAAATGTTCAACAGCCAAAAAGAAAAACAACCAACATACCCCATAGGTGACTGTTTTTAGTGCATACAAAAGACATCTGGACATTTGCAAACATTCATTTTGTGGTCAAATTTTCATGCCTTATGGGCTGGGCTTGTGACTCAGTGGCTGCAGTACAGGGAATCCCAGCTCAGGTCTCCCCACACCTCAGGCCAGGGAAGCGAAAGATGATGGCTGATGCTATTGTGGCGGTATCTGGTGGATAAAGGACAGCGCTGAGGGTGTGACTTAGAGGAGGTGCCCCTCCAGCCCTCAGGCCAGGTAGGGTTACCCAGAGTAAACCGAGAATTCGGTCTAGGAAGGGGAGGGGATACGAAGATGAAGGTGCAAATAAGTCTGATACTTTCCTCAAACATTTTTTTTAATGATTTCCTCTGTAGCCTGAACCCTAACTTCTCTTGGTATAAAAGGGCACACGTGGGAGGGCATGGGTCACTGCTACACTCATGCTCCTGGGTTCTTTCCCTACAGGGGGCAAAGAGTCAGTTTATCAAGGCCAGGGTTTTTTCTTCTGGGAGCACATCTACAGCACAGTTCAGTACAAAAAATAAAGCAGAGTTGCTTACCTGTAACAGGTGTTTCTCCTAGGACACCAGGATGTTAGTCCTCACACATGGGTGACATAAGATGCCATGTTGGGTCAAAGCAAGGCCCATCAAGCCCAACATCCTGTCTCCCACAGTAGCCAGTCCTGCTGCAAGAACCTGGTATAAAGTAGATCTATTTTGTGCTATTCATTCCCAGGGATAGCAATAGCTTTCCTTGGTCTATCTGGCTAATAACGTGTTATGGACTTTTCCTCCAGAAATTTGTTCAAAACTCTTTTAAACTCTCTATCCTAATTGCCTTGATCACATCCTCTGGGAACAGATTCCACAGCCTGATAGTGCACTGAGTGAAAAACATATTTTGCATGATTTGTTTTAAATCTGCAAGGTGTTAGTTTCATGGACTGTCCCCTTATTTTAGTGTGTTTTGAAAGGATTAATAACTGTCCTTTATCTACCCCTTCTACCCTACTCATGATTTTAGAAATTTCTATCCAGACTCCCCTCAGCCGTCTCTTTTCCAGGCTGAAGAGCCCTAGGCTGCACAGCCTCTCATCATAGGAGAGCTATTCTTTGCCCTTTATCATTTTTGTCGGCATCTTTTCTATGTCTTTTGAGTCTCTGGGAGTGTTAAACTTTCCACTTCTACTCCACTCTACTTTTGATCTCCATGCACCCTCTCCCCCCCCCCCCCCCGTTTATCATTCAATATATCGGACATTCTGGCACTTAACTCTTAATCTCCCCCTCTCTATATAAATTCTCTGGTAGTACCCTCCCCTGTTAGTTCACCCTGTAACCCTATCCGTTAAAGCATTTCCATTAACTCATTTTTGATCTGTACTTTTTTTGTACTCATTTCCATTATGCAGTTCCTGTTAACTTATGAATTTGTAATGTAAAGCCTGGTGCTTTTTGTTCGTTCTCTCACGTGTTTCTTGTAAAGCCCGTTGCTGCATTATGTTTTATTGAAAACCGAGGTGATGTTCCAAACCTGCAGCGGTATATAAAAAAACTCTTAAATAAATAATAAATAAAATACTCTGACATCGCACATCTATCACGGTGACTGAGGAGACCCCGATGCCCAAAGGGGCAGTTTTGGAACCCCTTTTACATTTCAAAATAAAGGGAAACGTTTTGCAGATCATACAACTATGGACACAGGTAGTTTTTCTGACTGAAAAAATTGGATTGCACAATCATGCAAAAGTGCACCAAATCATGTTTTGCAATCAGGGGAAGAATATTCATTGGACAAAAATATTTTTAACCTTGAAATGTGGTTTATTCTATTTATTTCTCTTTATAAACAAGATAACCAACTTCAGGGGGAGTGCAAATTAAAGATCAGTAACTTTCACCAAATGTTGACATTCCTCTGCCTGCAATATGTTAGTGCTTTTTTAAACTGCCAAAATATATGGCTTGTATAGATAATGTATAAACCTATGTTCTGATAATTCCTGCTGAACACACGGATGACATGGAATAGAAAAGTGAATGAGGAATTAGAAAGCTTTAGCATAAATATAAAGCTAAAAAAAAAAAGTTACAAATGCTAAAACTAAAAATCTCAATTGAGTAACTTAGTGGTGAAAACCAGGGAAATCAGGCTTCAAATGAATCTTCCACTGATGCTCCTTGTGATCTTGGGCAAGCCACTTCACCCTCCATTGTCTCAGCTACAAACTTAGAACCGTATTTAAAAAGCTGTGTTAGACCACTACCATGCGGTCAACGGCCTAACACACAGGCCGATACAGTAAAAGTCGCAGGTGAGCGGGCAAACGCCCGCTCTCCCGGCACACGCACAGGCCACTCTCCTGTGCGCGCGATTCACTAAATTAATTTATTTAAATTAGTGTCCCTTGCGCCTCTTTTTGCCGAAAGCGGTGGCTGTCAGCGAATTTGACAGCTGATGCTCAATTTTGCCGGCGTCGGTTCTCAAACCTGCTGACAGCCACGGGTTCGGAAACCGGACGCCGGCAAAATTGAGCGTCCGGTTTTCAACCCGCGAGCCGCGGGCCCATTTTACTTTTTTTTTTTTTTAACTTTGGGGGCCTCCGACTTAATATCGCCATGATATTAAGTCGGAGGGTGCACAGAAAAGCAGTTTTTACTGCTTTTCTGTGCACTTCCCCAGTGCCGGCAGAAATTAACGCCTACCTTTGGGTAGGCGCTAATTTCTTAAAGTGAAATGTGCGGCTTGACTGCACATTTTACTTACTGTATCGTGCGGGAATGACTAATAGAGCCATCAAGGGGTAATAGCGCGTTTTGGACGCACTATTACCCCTCACTGAATAAGGGGTAAAGCTAGTGCTTCAAAAACGTGCGTCCAAATGCCGGTTTTTATTTATTTTCTTTGATTTATATTCCACCTTTCAGGCACTTCAAAATGGATTACATTCAGGTACTATATGTATTATGTAGAAAACTTGCATAATTTTACATTTATTTGCATATTAAATTTAAAATACCAAGCATTATTCTATTGCTGGCACCTCATATATGCTAATGAGCTAATTAGCATGAAAATACATGCTAATCAGTGCATTCATACCCTAAAGTATGCATATCAAATAATGCAGCTTGCCTCAAAAATTGCAAGCCGCTTTGAGTTGACATTAACTCACACCACATGTCCCAATGCTCCAGGGGCCAGTCCTGAGCAACACCCCCCACAACATGCGTAAAAGACACTTTGAGTACTTTTCTTATTATTGGAACCTCATTGCTGGGATGCCCTAATTCTAATGCTTTGAAGATACCTCCCTCAGACCCATGCACTGCTGAGCAACTGTCGGCTTTCCCCTTTGTTCTAGTTTAAAAGCTGCTCTATCTCCTGGTTAAGGTGGAGCCCATCCCTTCGGAAGAGACTCCCCCTTCCCCAAAAGGTTCCCCAGTTCCTTACAAAACTGAATCCCTCATCTCATCCACTCATTGAGACTCCGGAGCTCTGCCTGCCTCTAGGGACCTGTGTGTGGAACAGGGAGCATTTCAGAGAATGCTACCCTGGAGGTTCTGGATTTCAGCTTTCTACCTAAGAGCCTAAATTTAGCTTCCAGAACCTCCCTCCCACATTTTCTATGTCGTTGGTGCCCACATGGACCACGACAGCCGGCTCCTCCCCAGCACTGTCTAAAATCCTATCTAGGTGACGCGTGAGGTCTACCACCTTTGCACCAGGGTAGGCATGTTACCAGGCGATCCTCACGCCCACCAGCCACCCAGCTGTCTACATTCCTAATAATCAAATCACCAATTATGACGGCCGACCTAACCCTTCCCTCCTGGGCAGTAGGCCTTGGAGTCACATCTTCGGTGCGAAAGGACAATGCACCACCTGGAATGCAGGTCCTTGCTACAGGATCCTTTCCTGCTGCACCAGGTTGATGCTCTCTGATCATGAGACCTTCTTCCTCCAAGGCAGCACCAGGGCTGCCAGTCTGAAGTTGGGACTTGGCTATATGTCCCTGAAGGTCTCATCTATATACCTCTCTGTCTGCCTCAGCTCCTCCAGTTCTGCCACTCTAGCCTCCAGAAATAGGACTCATCTGACAGGAGCTCTTTGCATCGGATGCACATGTACAACTTCTCACCAGCAGGTAAAAAATCATACATGTGACAAAAGACTGGGAGGTCCCCCTCTTGCTGCTGGACTGCTGCCTTCATCTCAAATTTGTTCAGTTCCTAGTTAAGTTTTAGGTTGTTATGGGAATAGGAATGTGTCTAATTAGCGTCCTTTAAATGTATTAGTGTATTCACTTTGGGCCAGATCTTAAAATCTACGCACGGGCGTAGATTTGACGTGCAACCCGGCGCGAACAAATCTATGCTCGATTTTATAACATGCGCGCGCTGCCAAGCGCATGTTATAAAATCCGGGCTCGGCGCATGCAAGGGGGTGCACACATGGGCACCTTGCGCGTACAGACCCCGAGGGGAGCCCCAATGGCTTTCCCCGTTCCCTCCAAGGCCTTGGAGGGAATTTTTTCCACCCCACCTTCCCCTCCCTTCCCCTATCTAACCCACCCCCCAGCCCTAACTAAATCGTCCCCCTTGCCTTTATTTCAAAAGTTACGCCTGCCCAAGGCAGGCGTGACTTGTGTGCGCCAGCTCGCCATCCTCCAGCACAGGCCGCTGTGCTGGAGGATTCGGCCCTGCCCCCGGACCACACCTGACCCGCCCCCGAACTGCCACTATGCCCCAGGACTCGCCCCTTTTTCGATGCCCCGGGACAATCGCGCGTCCCAGGGCTTGCGCGCGCCAAGCCTATGCACGTGCAGGGGCAGATTTTTTCAGGTTACGCGTGTAGCCTTTCAAAATCTGCCCCTATATGTCTGGTAGTGGCCTACAGGGGAATGATCAAACTCTCAATAAGGTATGGGGAATTCGTGAAGTGAAGTTAAAAGGCAGATTTTTTTTTTAGTGTGAAAGTGACACCTGCCTATAAATTAAAGGATGAGCTAGGGGTGGGAGGGTTGGGAAATACAAACATACTAACTTCTGCGTATTAGCTGCCTTACTGAGTATTTAAAAATAAACACACTAACTTCTGTTTATTAGCTACTTTACTGACTATTAAAAGCACAAACACCCTAAATAATATACCCCAATAGTTTACTTCTCCCTAATACTTTAAAAAAAAATTTCCCAAGCAACACTTACTGATTCCTTTCAGCCACCAGCAAGGTGATCCTCTCCTCTCAGTGCTCCCACTGATACTTTTGATGCAACTCCAACATTGCTCTCTGCGTTAACTGCAAGAGGTAACAGAGAATTGGACTCAAACAGCAAGCAAAAAGGGCCCTGGTCCGGGAAACTGATAAGTATAGGGGTGACTTGTATGGCATAGCAGATACTACTATAATCTTGCTGGACAGACTGGATGGACCGATTGGTCCTTTTCTGCCATATTTTCTATGTTTCTATATGTTTCTATGTTCTGTTCATATACTTCTACAGATATGGCTTCAGAGCTGATACAGTATTCCAGATGAGATTCTGCTAATAATTGGTAGAGATGTAGCACCGTTTACTTTTTTTCTGTTGATGATACTTTTGCCTAAGCACTGGTTCCACTGCTTTGTCACATTGTTTGGTGACTTCAAGATCAGCATCTATGATCACTCTAAGATCCGTCACTGGCATGATACTGTCAGTATCTTATCCCTTATGTACTGTTCCTGAATTTCTGCACTCAAATACATGACTCTTCACTGGTTTGCATTTAATGTTAGCACTTGACCACTCCTTAATTTTTTTTAAATCTCTCTTTATTCCATTCCCTCCAAAGAGCTAACCCTGCTACAGATAGTAATGTTATTTAGAAAATTGCATACATTTGCTTCTAATCTTCTTTCAATATTCTTTAAGAAAACATTGACTAGATCCAGTCCCAGAACAGATCACAGTGGTACCCTCCTGGTCACTTCAGAATAAACTTCTTTTTCCAGTACCCTCTGCTGTCTATCACTTAACCAGTTTCTAACATGGTAGTCAGCACATAAATGTCCCTAATAGTTGTATTCCATCTAGCCTCTTCACTTTAATTTCAACCAGATTCTTGAATGCAAAAATGAACCAAAGTTTGCCTCCCTGCAATTAGTGTAGTCATTTTTTTTGTTCCTCTTAATCCTCTTCTGTAAATGTTGAGCAAAAGTGTTAATCAGAAAAAAAAATCAAAGCAAGATGAATAGCTATTAAAAAAACTCAACCCAACTTCATTCATATGGTGGCATATGAATGGTGCTAAGACAGTCACTAATATAGCAAACTAGCATATACGCATTTAATTATAATCATCCATTTACATCAAAATATTATTAATAAAATAAAATGTTTTTATTTAATAGATTTATGGGAATTTAGGCATGACAACACGAGCATACATAAATCCCAAACAAACTTATTTTGTACTTGATGGTGATCCTCAAAGACTATTTCCTTCTTAAGTCCCAAAGTTCAAATGCACTCTCCGTTGGATCTCAGATCTGGCAAACCATTTTGGAACTGAACCGAAGCTCACTGCTGATTTCCTCCTCAAAGACTGTGCTGCTTTCTTGAGCACAAAAAAAAAAAAAAGGCACAACTTAGGTTCCAGACACTCTCGGTTTTGTCTTGAATCTGGAGAAAGTAGTTCAAAGTTCAACCAAAGTTCGCTGCTGACCCTGACGCTAGTGTTTCAGCAAAACAACTTCACCTGGTTCAGGAGTAATCACTCAGCCATGTTGAAAACAGTGTCTTAAGGGGAAGAATTTGTTCCAGATATGTTTAAATCACTAACAGTAGCTTCATGATAGGTGCAACATGGCCTCTCACCCAAGGGTTTCTGGGAACAAAAAGGGTTTTCAGATTTCTATTTAGCTCTATCTACCCAGGTATTCTCCTTACATTTCTGTCCAACTTTTCTCCCTGTTCTGGAGGTCTTCAGACCGCACAGCATAAAAGGCAGTTCTGTTTCTTGGCTCTAGGGTCACACACGGGGCCTCGTCACATCACTGCATTTCTATTGCTTTTATGTTATCCTTGTGTCACTTCTAACTTTTCATGTTCTTTCTGGACAGAGTATTGCAGACTATGGCTATATCCCAGTCACAGTTCTCAATGCACCACATCAAAAGGGACAGAATTCAAGTCAGCCACTATCTGGTCTAGGATATTTGAAGGCTCTAATGCCAAATTAGCCTCAGCTTCCTACTGATTTAACACTTCGAAAAAGACTTGCACAGAATCTGAATCTCAGTATTAGCACAGCACTGGGGACTGAAAAGCAACTGCTAAATGCTGCACACAAGTGGACAAATTCAACTGTTCTTTGAATTCAAGTTCCTTTTATACTACTTTTTCAAAAATAGTGCGGTGCCATTTGAAGTCTTAAAAAGTCACAGAGGCATGACTTCCTACCAAGTGATGTACCGGGGGCTCCACAGAACCCCCTTCTTAAAATGAAAATAACATGTTTCACTAGGTGAGGCAGAGCTCAAGGGAGCATCTTGCTAAAGCCTAACCCAAGCCTGTGCAGCGACTCTCTGACCCCTAATGACATTGATCCCTTTCCAGCTGTCCTCCGTATCACATTATAAGCTGGTGCAGTCTGTGTGCTGGCACATGCAGCTCCTCTAGGAACGTGACATAAAAGATGTAAAAGCATAGACTATAAATGCCATGAGTTTCTTTTCATACATTCCATTTCTGTGCACGGTCCGAATGCATAGGCAGTAAACCCGCAGTTTTATCAAAGCAAGGATTTCACAACGCAAGACAGTAAAATTTGAAAATGCAATAATACAGTGACAAGATGCCATAAAAGAGGATGTGGAAAATGCCGACCTTTGAGGTTAAAGGCATACCTTAAGTCATTTATTTATGGCTCAGAGGTTAGTGGTAGTATAGCTACCAGTCAAATCAGCAGCGGCTTAATCCAAACACAATGCTCAGTGCGATTAGAGAGCGCTTCCTCTCAACAAAAGATTCAACAATCTTTATCGCTTGCAGATGTAATCCAGCAAACCTGGATGGGTGAATTGTGGCTAATATATAACTTAAAGTGCTCACGTTAAGAACTAGCCCTTGGCCCCGCATTCACAACTGAGCTATTATGTAACCAGGAATCATCTTAGTTTTGCAGCAGAGATCAATTCCAGAGAGAACCTCGTCAGTAAATGCGACTGCATTTTTATAAACTCAGAAAAAATACTTTGAAACCTTGTAGAAGAAACTCGATGAGCATCTCTGGAAACGTACTCTCTGTTTTGTTTTTTTCTATAGGCATTTCGATGTTATTTTATACAGTCACTGCTGCTCCAAAGGAAGATAGCTTCAACACTTTGAATCTCAACCACCTGAAATTCCAGAAATCAGAAATACCTGTACAATATCCCTATACTCTGAAGTTTCAACAACCAAACCAGACTTTGGGATTTCTATGCTGTTTCAATTTGCAAGTCACTCAACCAAATAAAGTGACTGAACCATATATACTGAGAATGGTAAGATGTTATCTGCTAGCAATGTATAATTTTAGGGGTTGAGTTTTTGTATGTAACTTGCCTCAGGGTCCATAAAATGGGAGAGCAAATATACTAAAATAATCAAATAAAGTAAATAAAAATGTGCTCATATTGCCAAGATACACTTAGCGGATTATAATAATAGACTGCATAAAAAGGACAGACTATAATCAGAGCAACAACTCTGATCATATTGGTGACTTCCTTATTTATTCCCCAATTTCAGCAGAATATTGCTAAACAATTTCAAACTACAATATGAATTATGTTGTTGTATGTATTATGTTGTTCTCATGTAAACCGGAGTGAAGGCAGAATGCTATACTTCGGTATATAAAAGATCCAAATAAAATAAATAAATAAATAAATAAATATACTCATCCCCATCCAATGGAACCTATTCATCAGATAGCTGAACGGATGACCTTGACTCCAAACTATGATGCACAGATTAGTGTATATATAAGCCCAGCCCAGGCTCTCCTTAAGGTGTAAGAATAAACACTCAGTACTGGGGCGAAACCCTGGACTCATTCTAGAAGCTCCAAAAGCAGGTCCTCTATTGAAGGAAGGATAAATCTCCAAGGCACTAGGTATTACATGAGATTTCATTTGTGTGCAAATAAAGAAGCTGGACACTGTGAAGAGATGATTCAAAATAAATAAATTGGCACTTAGTACACATCTCTCAGATAAAATCCATAATACAACTGAAAATAGATAATCTGTGAATCTGTGGTCCCTTAATCTATCCCTCAGGGTTCCTCCCTTATCCTTGGATAGAATGTGAAGTGGAAATGGGTCCTCCTATCCCCATAGGCCATTTGTATTCACTCCCTGCCCTTGAGGGCTGGAAACAGTTTGGATTTTCAGGATAGCCCTACTGAATATGCATGAGAGATTTGTTTTCACACTGCCTCCATTGTATGCAAATCTATCTCATGTATATTCATTAGGGATCGCCTGAAAACACAACCTGTTTGCGACCCTCAAGGGCTGGGATGGATACCACTGCCATAGGGAATTCCTCTGAAATACCTGGGATCTATGGCTTGCTCTTGAATTCATCAATTCTCTCCTCTTCTCTCTTTTGTTCCTCGGGGGCACATGTTTAGCTATTCAGTCTAAAGGAATACTTGTGTGGTGGGTGGTGGCTCTTTTTCCTCCTCTTGTCTCTTGGTTATGGTGTCAGCTTGGCATGCACACTTCACAACTAATTGCCTGATTGCCAAAAGAATCCGTCAGACTGAGGGACACCTGGATGACTTGAAATTACCAACTACCTGATGTGGACTGGAAATAAATCTTCTACTGACTAAGACTTCTCAGCCAAAGCTTTGGGCCTGTACTATACAAACTTGTATGGGTTTGGCCCTCAGAAAGCCATGTGTAAACTGGAATAGGATTACAACACAGTGAACTTTCCATGTCAAAAGAGCACTAACTGCCAGTAGTCCAACAGTAATAACCCTACCTATGAAAAGGCAACCTTGCAAATATTACAGCAGGCCCTAGAACACCAAACAGATCAAGCTCGGCTGCTATAGATCTCCACTTAGAAACTACACAGTAGCAGAATATCTCACCTCCATCACACATGCAAAACACAGATAGACCCTCACCAAATACAGAAAACAGTAACCATGAAGTATACACAGAAATGTGCAGATAAAAACTGAACTGGAAACCACAAGAAGTCAGACTTTATATGGAGTGCAACAATTGATAAACTAAAACATCAAACCATAAAATCAAGAAATATAAAACAATCATAATACAATCATATAGTTAAAACCAATAAGGTTAAAACATATTCCCCACTGAAAACTTTTGATTTCCAGGCACTCTGAGATTGTCATAGATTAGCAAGGGGTAAGGGTGGGGAGGGGGCTTATATACACATTCTCATTCTCTCACACAGACACACACACACTCTCTCTCTCCTCTTACATACACACTAGCGGTGACAACCGGCTCCAGATTTTCACAACACGGTGATCCAGTCCTGGTTTTACTCTCCTGTATGCAGATACTTTTGTCTTGCTTTTCTTAGGGAATACAATAGGAAAATCAGAATAAATCCCAGCAAGCAATGGGGGTAAAACCAGGATTGGATCAACCTGCCTAGAAAATCTGGAGCCAGTTGGCAACCCTAATACACACGCACACTCACTTCTCTTCCTCTTCCTCTACCACCCTCTCCAGACAGTGGCCAATGGGATTCCTACCTCTTTCTTCCAGCCTCATGGGCAGATGCTGCTCTTGCTCCTTCTCCTGCCCACCCATGCAGGCCCATGTGACACAGCTTCCTCTTTTGTTCACTGGTCATGAAGGCTGAAGTGCTAAATCTCTGGTGAACCAATTATATAGAGACAGCCATAGGGGATGTGGCTGGCACCATTTACCAAGTCCTGTGTGCTAAAGGCTATTAGAGGACAAGCATTGAGTATCCGTGTATAAGGTGCAATGTTACGCTGTTGGGTAGATGTCACAAAGCTAAGGAAAATTCAGGCCAAAATCAGTCATTTTTTTCACATCCTAGCCGCTCATGGCTCATGCCGCTCATGGCTTTGCACACAGGTCTGGCATCTAACAGAAAATGAATTAAACTCAAGTTTAATTTAAATCTATGTAACCCCTCTTTGGGGACCTCCTGGAAGGCAGGGGCACAACAGTAGTTCTCAGAGCCACTCTTACTCCCAGCTCTTCACCACATGTAAAGGACAGTGCTCTGGCCACAGGAGTGTCAGGATTTTTCTGGCAAGAGGAAGATAAAGCTCTGGGGCCCTAGGATCACAGGGGTGGGAGCAGGCCACACAGTTGGGATGTTCTTGCTTTAGGGCACCTCGGACTCTGAAGAAATATGCTGGATACTCAGGTTGGGTGTTCAACAAAACATTTACTGCAACCAAAAATACTTAAAGTCTAATTCACAACAAAAAGTCTCCAGATAATCTTCATACAAAAATAAAACACAGTGCAAAGGGCCTTTTTCTTCAGTTTAGTTAGCTGAGTCAGTGTCCCTTTGGATGGCAAGCATTCGGAAACCTCACAGTCTAAGGGGTAGATTTTAAAAGCCCTGCGCGCCCCGGGGTCAGGGGCAGTCCGAGGTGGGTCTGGGGGTGTGGCGACGGTTCGGGGGCGAGCCGGGAGGGCGGTCCCGAGTCCCCCGGCACTGCAGCCTGTGCCGGGGGATGGCGAGGCGGCGCGCAAGTTACGCCTGCCTCAAGCAGTGTTATTTGATATATGTGCTGTTTTGAAATATTTTATTGGTGTTTGGGAAATTGTAAAAAATGTATCTGATTTTAATTAATAGAAATTCTATTTATCAGTAGTTTTAAAATATTCTTTTATTATGGTTTTACTATTATAACTGATGCTTTATGTTTCTTGATTTTGTTTGTTTTATGAGGAATGGTGGTTCTGTTTTTCCATTGTTAATACACAGTCTGGCTTCTTGGGGTTTCCATTTCAGTTTTTTCTAATTTGTGCTCCTTTATTTTGTATTCTGTATTTGGTGAGGGTCTGTCTCTGCTTTGTATGTGTGACCATGATGAGAGATTATGCTTGCATGTAGTGTCTGTATAGGGATCTATAGCAATCGGGTTTGTTGTTTCCTCAGTAGGTGGTGTATTGGTATTCTAGGACCCAGTGTAATATTTACTCTTGCTTATTCACAGGTAGGGTTATTGTTGTTTGAGTCCTTTTTGTTATTACTGTTATGTTACGATGGGATTGCAGTTTAGATTTTGAATGTCTTTTTTGCAGGGTTTTGTGTTAGTTCACAATATGCCTGGCAGTGGAAGGTGTTTGTGCTGCTGTTACTGTGAGGTGACACCAGAATTTGAAAACATCTTTTAGTATGATGAGCTGTAAGGGAAACATCCAAGCTCCATTGTTTGGGGGAATTTCAGTGGATGCACAGAGTTAGAGAACTGGAGGTGCAGGATTTATATTGACATTCTGTCCCTTCCTATATATTCCAGACTTCACTCTCATAGCCACATAGAATTAGTTGAATGAGGCTATCAAATAATTTTATAGTGTGAAACTGGCCAGCTTTTTAAAATTACGCAGAAGACCCTTTGGACTTTTTTATTAACACTTTTTTTTTTATAACCAATTTTAAAGCAGGATCCAAGCTATAGAGGTGGGTGTGATGAAGAAATGTCATTTTGGCTCCCCCCCCCCCAACATTTCTTCTGTCTAGAGACGCCACTGATTTTCTGTGACCTTAAGCATTAGTACAAGGATTACGGGGGGGGGGGGGGGGATGCTGGAGAGGCACACAAATGCCTTGGCCCCCGGGCACCGGAGACCCTTGGTGCGCCACTGGGTGCGAGCCATATGGGGCCGCAAACAGTGGCAAAGAGGAGTGGAGATTTGGCGGCCGCAAGCGGTGACCAACCTGCTCGTGACCCAGAAAACCACACAGTCAGCGGGTGTGATCGAGAATAAGGTAGGAGTCGGGGCCTAGATCGGGGGGGGGTGGGGTGGCTGTGCAACCGGGGGGGTGCACAAGGGAGAAGGCTCGCCTAGGGCGCCAAATCCCCTTGCACCGGCCCTCGACAGCACCATATCTAGTAATGTTGGGAACAAGACAAGAGCAGACTGGATGCCAAGTCCTGGAATTTTGCATGTGAGCTGTTCCTAGGGTTGCCAGCTTGCTCCAGATTTTCAGGACAGGTTGATCCAGTCCTGGTTTTACTTCCCTGCATGCAGTTACTTATAAGTCAGGGAATGCAACAGGGGAATCAGAATAAGCCCAGCATACAACTGGGTAAAACCAGAATTGGATCAACCTGTCCTGAAAATCTGGAGCCAGTTGGCAACCTTATCTGGCCCCTGGGAACTTGAGATCCTCTGTGTCTCTGTCATGACCTTGGGATACAATGCAGTATCCTCCGATGTCAGTGAGGGCCTCTGCGACAGCAAAGCAATAAACCTGAAACTGAGAGTTTGGATCAGGAGAGCCAACAGAAGGAGAAAAAAGGGGGAAAAGACAGGATTGGAGGGCTCTGCTGCAAAAGCAAATGGAAGTTCCAAACTCATGGCCGTGCACCACCACAAAGCAGCCCTGCAGCCTCTTCTGCACCGTGTCATGATACGGGAGTCAGACAACTAAGCAGCAACTATCAAAGTAAGATTTGGTCTGTCCCCAGTACTCCTTCCTGCACTGCCCTGCTCTCTTATCCTGCTGAATGCGCTTCTCTGCTGAATCTGCATACCCGAGGACTACCACTCGAGGCACACGTGCGAAGCTGGTGCATGGTGTCAGGGACAGGTCCCGTACCCACTCAGTTTGCATTCATCCATCACTACTTGCCTGCATATCATCCTGAGCTGCAGGGGCGAGCAAGGACAAGCCAAGTGATACCAGCCCAGTTCTGCTGCTGCTACCCCCAAAACCATGATGCTCTAAGCGGCTAACTAGTCCACCTAGTACTTCCACCAGCTATTTATAAATGAAGGGCGTGTTTATCAGACATAATTTTGTATCTTTTTTAATTCATTGAATGAAGTTATTTCTCCTTCCTTCTAGAACTGTCAAACATATTTCGGTCCACATTGCTGACACCCCCAATGTAAGTGAAGGAGTAATAGGACACCTTCTTAGTAAAAGAAGAGAGAGATAGGAGACAGCACCCCCTTAGGTTCTCCGAGACAGCTATGTACATGCTAATCTCCAGATGTTGATAGTATGTGCCAGGATAGGACTTTTCTAAGAAGGTTTTGGGCAGACAGAGAGTTATCGGGTAGGGTTAAAATTATAATAAGGGAAAAGCCAGCAAGTTACTACGGATCAATGGTGATGTAAAAGAATTAAGTACTGTATAAAGAATTAAGAATTAAGAATTAAGAATTAATGGTGATGTAAAAGAATTAAGACTGTATAACAGTCTGGGTAAAACAAATAAACATGGGTGCAGATTGCTTATTGCGGCGGCTTCTACCCCTAACTAATCAAGCTAGATATTTCACTTGGATGCAGCTCCATCACTGCTCTCTACATTAAAGGTGGGGGTGGAAGGGAAATAGAACCAAGAGCTAAGAGAAACAGATAAGTATGAGAGAGAAAATTTGCGGGGCAGACTAGATGGGCCATTTGGTCTCCTTCTGCCATCATTTCTTTGTTTCTATGTTTCTATGTTTCTACCTGACATTATACACCTCAGGTAAGAAAGACTACTACTACTTTTTCATGTTGAATTGCCTGATCAAAGGTCACTCTTCATTCAACGGTGATATCTGATGGCATATGATAGTCTATAAATAGTGCCAATGGACTCTCAAGGGAGTAAGTTATTGCATATCTGAAGTGCATTGATACAAGTTACCATGCCGGATAGGGCGCAGGACATTATGTACATTTGTTATCAAGCAAGTACTATGTTAAGATTTACAAAAAGATGAGCAGCTAGTTTGTAGATAGAAAGATAGAGAGATATACTAGCAAAGACTGCAGGATGTTGCTCGCATTGTATGGTCCATAATGGCTATAAATTTTAAAATTGAACAAAAGTGAAAAGGAGAAATATTGTTTATTTTGTTAAATAATTAACAGGAAGCATATAAAAACTTGGGGAATTTCTCTATAAATTACATTGATAGTATATTAGACACCTCTCATTGCCCAGCTCTAGAGAGCACTAAATAGTGATTTTTACAAAAAAAGAAGAAAAAAAAGCACCAGTTCCAGTACAGATCCCTGGAGCAGTGCACAATTTACTGTCCTCCACTGACAGAACTGTCCCGTTAGCCCTTCTCTCGGTTTCCTGTCTTTTCACCACAATCCACAATAGTGGTGTAGCCACAGGGTGGTTGTGGCCCACCCACTTAAGGTTCAGGCTCATGCAAACAGAGCTGCCAGACACCGGAGACCTGCTGGATGGCCACCGCAGTTCCCATCCCATAATGGCCACGGAACCCCTTCCCACAGCGGATGAAGAACAGGTCTGCCGGCAACTACAGAAGATGGAGTCTGTGTTTGTGCATTTGCGAGCCTGTGCATGACTGTGTGTGTTTCTACGCATATGTGTGTTCAAGCCTGTGTGAATGTGAGCCCATGTGTGCGCGTGTGCAAACTTGTGTGCACTTGTGCGAACCTTGCATGCTTGTGTGCATGCCTATGTGTATGAGCCTGTATGTGCGTGTACATGCATGTATGCTTGTGTGTGCTTCTGCACACTTGTATGTGTATATGCCTATACCTGCCTCTCCCTGTGTGTGGGAACATGAGAGGAAGGGCTTTGCAGAGCATATTAGCGCACCGCACCCAGTGTTGCTCGGGTTTCCAGTCTATAACAGCCTGTGCGTGTATGGGTGCCTGTGGGTGTGGCAACCTATGCCTGAGTATGGGTGCCTGCACTCGTGTATATCTGTCTGTGTGTCTCTGCTTGCATGGGTCTGTGTCTCAGTGTGCGTGCGACAGGGCTCTGCAGACAGAACAGATTGTCTTTGCACCATGTACTTTTCGGATGTCACCTAATGGCCAAGCACAGGACACAACAATGTGACTGACTGACTGACTGATATGACACAAGCCTTTAATCTATACATATACACCACCCTTCCTATTTGGTTTGTAGACTGTATGATCATCGCTGTTCCAGGGGTTCCCCCTGAGGAAGCTGTTTACAGTGAAACAAGGGCCTTATTGGGGACTTTACATCAGACCCAGGAAACTCCATACAGATCTTTTATCTATGATTTATCAATGTTGCATTTGTGAGATTTGTGAGTGAAAAGAATGTGTGGCAGCAAGAGTGGTTACATGCATGTGTAGATTAGTGTATCTGTTATGTCTATACAGAGGGAGAGTGGCAGTAGATGCTGTACTTCTGTTTCACATTGTATTTCAGCCATTGATTTGTTACCATTTGTTTTTATACTGAGCAGAGATACATTTCCTGCCTGATATGTTTTAGTTATTGCCCTGAACAATGCAACATGATACAGATACAACAAAACTACATGTTTTGTTGATGCTATGATGCAATATTCATAAACTGTTTCATTCTGTTGTGAAACTGACAGTAATTGACTCACATTTGTAGTTCCACTGAGATCTTTATACTTCACTTCTATTCTATCTACTGAGACTAAGTAATGTAAATGCTATTGATCAAGGAGGGAATGAGGATGACGTGGGTAGCCCTGGCATAACTACTTTTTTAGAAGAGTTGTTTGATTTGATAACAAATAGGGCTACATTAATGGTGTGCTTTTGTGCTGAACAGGATAAGGATCTAGTGCCTACTAAATTCTTTAAAAATAAAGATATCACCTTTCGTGGGGCAGAAAATGTGTGTATTTCCAGATAAGTATGGGAAAATAAGTGTGGGAGCTTGCTGGCCAGACTGGCTGGGCCATTTGGTCTTTTTCTGCTGTCATTTCTATGTATGTTTCTATGTCTATGTTTCAAGCCCGCAGGAGACATTTCCTCTCTCTGAAAAGTAACGTTTTAACCTTGGGTACTTCTTTCTTTTTAAAATGTCCATGTAGATGCTTTATTCATTTTCAGTCTAAAAAGTTTGCTTTCACAGACCCTTTGCATTTGGAGACCTTTATAGCAGATAAAGATGCTGATTGTGCATCTCTTGCTTAGCTTGGAGGATGTCATCATGGCTAGTTTTTTCAGATGCTAGACTCCTCTCCTATTTGATTTCTTTTAGATTTATTCTTTTTCTTGATGTTCTTCTCCATTTGATTATTTGTTATTGGAGCATACAGATATAATTATGATGTATTTTTGCTTATTTATAGATGTCTATTTTCCAGATATGTATATGCTGTTTTCCTTGTTTTTCATTAATTAAACAGAAAATTAATAAAGATATCATTTAAAAAAAAAAAAAGAATTGTTTTAATTTTGTGAGTCTGTTAGTGCAAATTGTATATTAGTGCTTTTTCTTCCCTCATAGGAAGCTTTTTTGGTAGAGATAGATAAAAAGCTTGTGTTGTGTCGGTCAGTCAGTCACACTGTCGTGTCTGTTTGTGTCTACCAAGTGGTGCCCAGATGAACTCTTCAAAGACTGTCTGGTCTGTCTGCAAAGCCCTTTCACACACACACACAGGCATGCACACAGGCACACACAAGGCCCCCCCCCCCCCCACACACACACATACACGGAATCTTTCCAGACAGAGACACACACAGAAGCACACAGACCCTCACACACATTAGCCCCCCCTCCCCCCCCCAGGCTTCCATTCATTTCATACACACAGGTCGTATTCTTCAAGCACTGCAGGACTCCTCCTTCAGCTGCTGTGGGATGGGGTCCACACTGCTGTGCTCATATTAGGTTTTTTTTCTGCATGTTGTGAGTATTCCTAAAGTACACCATATACTATTTTTAACATTTTTTTTTAATGTGGAGAGAAGTGATGATGATAGGGTAGTGTCCACTTGGAATATTCATCATTGACATCCCCCCACCATCTCCCTAAAGTGAGCAATGTAAACTTGGGCTGTCCAGCAGTCCCTCCCCTTGCTGCTGTACCCTCTATTCCTCCAAGGAACTAAAAACTGATGCCAATTTGTCAGGAAGAGATAACGTACCACAAGAAATATGCCCTCTAGTTTCCTTAGCATTACCTATTTTACCATGCTGATGTCACTTCCTGTGAGGCTCAATTTGAAAGCTTCTGGGTTGTGTGTGTGTGTGAGTGTATGTGCGAGTGTGTGTGTGAGCGTATGTGCGAGTGTGTGTGTGTATGCATGTAAGCGTGTGTGTGTGATGGAGTGTGTGCGTGTGAGAGCGTGTGCGTGTATGTGTGTGAATGTGAGCAAGCGTGTGTGTGTATGTAAATATGGGAGCGTGATGTGTATATGTTTATTTGGCAGTTAAATGCCTGTAAAGGGCTTTGGTTTCCCCTTACTAAAGGAGTGAACCATTATGCTGGGGAACATCAACAAGGAAATAAGTGAGAAAGGTTTGGGTTTTGCTCCCCCATTTGGGAACATGCAGATGGTGTGTGCTAGGTGTTTATCATCTCTATCCACATGCTGTCCTCGTGGATTTTGATTTTCAAGCAGTAAGGAGCTTGTTGTCTCCTGCTGTGTAATTTTTTTTCTAAGTTATGGAACAGGAGTAAGGAAGAGTCCCTTCTATTGACTTGACTATCCAGCCTTTTCATATTGTTTTGAACTTTTAAGACAACTTTTAAGAATTCCCTGTGAGAGCCAATCCCCCTGGTTGCAGTGGATTGGGGGTGTCCCTGTATTTGAGGCTGGATTTGGGGTAAGGAAGATCTACAGTGAGCTATATCTCCTTCGGAGTACAAACCTGACGGTGACCTTTTACAAAGGAAGAATATTTTTGCATTAATTGTCTTTTGAACCATCTCCTTTGTTTGAAGGCATGGAAGTTTGATTCAACCTTTCTTGGTTTTTCCCATTTTGGGTTCATCAAATGTTTTTTTCCACCTGAAACTGATAACCCATGATACATGGGAGTCAGTGTACCAAATCTTTGGAAGAGGGATCCCAGTAATGTGCACTACAGGAGAAACAAAGAAGAGACAACATAAAGGTAATAAGAACTTTGTTGCTTCTAAAGGAAGTTTTACATGGGGGGGGGGGAGGGGTGAGAAGTGCCCACCAGGCACTGCCTAAAGAGTTACAAGAATCAGGAACAAGAGTGAGGATCCCTTCTGGTGCTGTCTGAGCAGTTAAAGTATGTCTAAAGGATTTATTGGAAGATATTAAAACTGGAACCAAGTTCTGATTAAATATTGGGACTGTAAACATTCTAACCACCTTCAGTGGGAAGATTTAAGAATTACATTAAGAGTTAAAGGCCTGGACTACATTCAATCTATTGGAGAAAGAATTTGGAGCGCAAAAGGAATTCAGTGTAAATCTAAGAGCTTCCAGTTGAAAATAGAGACTGATGAGGAATTGGAGTCACCAGTTTATTATATCTTCTTGCTATCTTATTATTTATTTACTTGAACTACAAAAAGAGTTTAGTTGTAAACAGCATCTAATCAACTATCAGTAAAGAAGATGGAAACCACCATTCTTCTCCTGTGTGTTATTTGGATGCAGAGACAGTGTAAAGCTTAGTGTTGTGTACGGAGGATGGGAAAAAAGGGCTTGAAATGCAAAGAAGCAGGGAATAAGTACTATTGTTCGTCCCCACTCAGTTAAGCTGTTCGGTGGGAGGAAGGGAGTTTCCGAGAGACATTGGAGTAGTTGTACAAACAGGGTCCATCTCTATTTCATTCTATCGGACCCTAGTGCCAGTTAAAGGATTCGTCCCACCCAGGGGTTAATGCCAATTGAAAAACAAGCTCAAATAGCACACGAAAATGTAAATATAGTATATGCTGTGAATTTTTTATTTTTTGTGACCCTGGAGGTTTGGTAAATCATGAAAGGTTGAGACGCACTGTATTACAATACAGATTTTTGGTTTCTAATAATCTTTTCAAGTATGGTTCACACTTTGATCAAACTGGGTATGAGTTTTAAGTACAGTTAGTTGTTGCAATGCTGGGGGGAGAAGTTGGAAGGCTTGGCGCTGCAATGATTATCAAGCACGGCTACATTTTGAATAACTGCATCTTTGATTACGCTTGAATGATACATTAACATATTTCTTTTGGATATTGGGGTCTGTGACTTTTACTTAGCGTGTTTTGATTCTAGCTGTTAGCACTTGTGGCTTTCTGATTTATCAAAAGCCAATTAAATAAAAAGGACTTGGAGCAACCAAATAAAGTGACTGAAATTTTACTACCATCACCAGATTAATAAAATGTCACATACAACCTTAAAGGTGAATTTTCAAATCAGCACATTCACGTGTAAATAGCACATATTCATGTAAACGCAATGTTATAAACCTCACACATATGCGCACACGTAATGGAATGCGGGTAAATGTACTTGGATAAAAAAGAGCAGGCCAAGGGCGTTCCGGGGCAGGGCCAACATTTATGCAAATAATTGCTATTTTCTAACCTCTGAAAAGTGATGCGCATAAGTCTGCTGCTTGCATATATTTACTTCTGCTAATTATCTGGCCTAGGTGAGAATAAAAGTCCTCATTGACAAATACTGACTGGGTGAGGACTCTGGCTAAACTGGGGGCAGGGGAGTCTAGGCTGAAGAACCAGGGCAGTCTTGATGACCTAGAGATAGACTGGGCCAACTGGTGGACCAATCGGTAAAACTGGTCATTTCCTTCACACACGCATGTTGCAAACTTTGAGGGCTTGCATGCGTAAATGCCAACAAGCAGTAAGAAAAATACGCAAGTGAAATCTTCCAACTGTATATGATTAAAATTAGGGGCACAAATACTCGCAACACTTATCCAAATAAACTGTAACTTCTGCAGGTAAGTGGAGGCTTTGCTGCCACTTAACCGGATAAGGAGTGGAGGAGTAGCCTAGTGGTTAGAGCAGTGGGCTATGAACCAGGAGACCAGGGTTCAAGTCCTGCTATCACTCCTTGTGACCTTAGGCAAGTCACTTTACCCTCCATTGCCTCAGGTACAAACTTAGATTGTAAGCCCTCTGGGGATAGGGGAATACCTACAGTACCTGAATCTGCTTTGACGTGCTGCAAAAAGTGGAATATAAATCTAAATAAAATTTCTTGAAGTCTCAAAACCCACGACTTATCCAGCTAAGTAATATAGCCAGGTAAGTGTTAAAACACTACTTATCTGTTTATGTTGAAAATACATGCCACCTATCCTTGTTGGATTGATTGAAGCATATTTTGTACAGGATGCGCACATTTGCATACGATACAAAAATACATGCAATTGCGCATGTGCACCATGCTTGCACATGTAGTAAAGTTATCTTCCCTATTTTTTTTTAAGTATTTTTATCGGCATATTCAAAACAGGTACAAGACCACAATAGGCCGCTGCTTACATATCATAACATACTGTAAGACAGTAACCATAATTCCTTATTTCTCCCTCCTCTATCCACCCCTTCCCTTCCTCGATTTGTCCAAACCACACACAGCATGAGCAGAAAAGAAAAAATGAAAAAAAGAAAAATACACCAGCAATATAAGAAAAGAAAATATACCAATTCATATGGTGAACCACTGGAAAACTCCTGTACATGTTACTTTATCAAAAAAAAGGGGCACTTTCCAGTCTTAACAGTAACAATAATAGTAACACAGGCAGGATTCATGGAAGAGAATAAAAAAATTCCATCGATTCCTTAATATTTACGTTAGTTAGGTAGCTGAAGTGATAAACCACCGTCAACAGTACTCTTACCCCTCCCACTCCCATGATAAAGAGTGCCATACTTTTGCAGGCAATGCCCTAAAGAAAAGGCTTCCAAATCTCACAAAAGCGTCTGTACTATTTAAAAAGAAAGGATTAAAAGATTTACGTTCTAAAAGTAACAGCTCTAAGATGTTCACTTTCCACATACTTTCAGAAGGGACATCTGTATCCAACCATTTAACCAGAATACACTTTTTCGCCACTAGGCTAGCTTTTAATAAAAGGGCCTTTTGGGCCTTATTTCCCAAAACTTCATCTTTTTTTTGCATCTAACAGACAGAAAGTCACTGACCACGAAAAATGCACTCCAAGAGGAGAACACCAGGACTGCAGAACAGATTGCCAGAATTCCTGGATTTGTGCACGTTCCCACAGACAGTGCAGTAATGTGGCTCCGACAGTAGAGCATGTCCAACATTTATCAGAGGGGGCAATATGAGCTTTATAAGCTTTTAGAAGTGAAAAGAACAACTGATGAATTACCTTAAACTGCATTTCTCTCAAGTACATACTCTCTGTAGCTTTATTGGTTAATAGCAATCCTGCCAAAATGTCATTCTCTTGTATATCGACAGACATATCCTTCCCCCAAATATCCGCTAATGTCTGAAATAAACTAGAACTGGTAACAGAATGGATATATTTATACGCCTTGGACACTGAATCTTTTCCCGCCTTCACTAAATGATTGAGCCTTTGAAAAGCACCAGAAGTAATTCCCTTCCCTAAGCTACCAGAAAAGCAACTGTAACTGAAAATAAGGCAAATAATTATTTTTTATTCAGACCTAAATGCTCAATGCAATACTCCAAGGAGTGTAGCTTTCCTGTGTGGAAATCGAAAAAGGACTGTAATGAATCTGCCCCACTACCTTCTAATCGCTTAAACACAGCCTGCGATTCTCCTAGACAGAATTGTGGGTTGCCAGTCAGTGGCAGCATGAGATACTTCCCAGGAAAGGTGTAATACATTCAGAATGAACTTCCATACCTCTCCTCTAGCTGTTCAAAACAGCAACGATTGTGAAATCAAAGTAGGGAGCTTATCTGCTGGCACGTGCAAAATGGATTTTAAATTAAGAGGAGCAGCAAACTCTCTCTCTAATGCCAGAGTGTCGCTACTACCACGTCCAGCTATCCAGCTAGAAATTATTAACAAGTTACATATCATATTGTAGTATTTTACATGAGAAAACTCTACTCCCCCCTTCCAATTTAGGATAACTTAATTTAATCACTGGCAATCTTGCCTTTCTTGAGCTCCATATAAATCTAGAACAAAGACTGTTTATATAATTGATATCGTTCCTTCACAGTATAACGGGAATCATTTGCAAAAAGATATAATAATTTCAGGATCAGTATCATCTTTAATAAGGCCACTCGCCCCAGAAATGATATCGGAAAATCCATCCAAGCATGAGTTTTTTGTTTGTATTCCCTGAGAAGGGGTATTAAATTGCATCTGTACCACTGTGTAGGATCTCGGTGAATAATTACCCCTAAGTACTTAATCTTCTCCTCTGCCCACCACAATGGAAAGGAAACCCATCTATCTTGAAGTTTCCCCAGACACATCAAGGCTCTCTGATTTACCTAAACCTCCCAAATTTAGACACCAACTCTAATATTTTTGGAAGGGACTGGCCAGCCCTTGACAATGTCATTAGGATACCGTCTGCAAACAAAATCACTTTGGAGTTCCGATGTCCTATGGGGATCCCCTTACTACAACTCTCCTGTCCTTTTTATTAATGGATCCAAGGTCAAAATAAAGGTGATAGCGGCATCCTTGTCTTGAGCCCCTATTTAAAGAAAATGCCTCCGATAATGTGCCATTTATCTGAATGTAGGCCAGGGGGTTAGTGTACAGGACCTTTATCGCGTCTAAATAGATCCAGAGGACCCATTCTCTTGCAATACATACTTAAGAAAGGACCAGGAAACCCTATCAAAGGCTTTCTCTGCATCGAAGCTGACAACAAGTGGGTCCTTTATTTTATTGAATAGGCTCATTTCCATAGCTAAGAGCAACCGTCTATTGTTGGAATTAGATTGTCTGCCATAAACAAAGCCAGACTATTCAAAAGATATTAAGTTTGGAAGAACATATTTCAACCTATTTGCTATCAACTTTGCATACACTTTTATATCAATATTTAGTAGTAAAATAGACCTATAGGAAGTGGGATTGTCCAGTTCTTTACCCAGCTTAGGCAGTACTATTATCACTCTGCATTAATGTTTCCAGCATTTCTCCCTTCTGAATCATATTATCAAAAAGACCTTTTAGAGGCTCTTGCACATGAACACTCAGCACCTTGTAAAATGAAGCATGAAAGACCATCTGGCCCTGGAGATTTGAAGGGCTTAAGTTCCTGAAAGCTTCCCTATTTTTTTAATATTTTTCTCCTGTCTGTTCAAATTTTTCCTCCTTTTGGTATTACTGGAAACCAGAGAGGGAAAGACGTCATACTGCAGTCCTGCAAATCGCATGCAAAGAAGGTCATTAATGGGCCACTTGATGCAAATATTTTATCACGGGCTGACCAAGGAGGTGGTCAGCTGCGATAAAATAACCACCTCTTTCAAATGCAGTAAATCTGAGGTGGAAGGCCTGGGACACTAATGCAGATCCTGAGGCTTACACCTCACATTTAAAGAGCCGGCCAAAAAAAAAGTGCATCTCAGCCCTGACGTGGGACCCTCTACTAATTTTAAAGGTACATGAGGGCACATGAGGGTATATGGGGGGGCCATCTTGCTATTTTTCCTACCATTTGGGGGGAGAGGGATGAGGGGGCTATCTATTATTACTGTCATTTGGGGGGAGGGGGAAAAAGAAGGAGTGGGGTTTGCCCGAACCGTCTCCGCGCAGCTACATTTAAACTAATTTTTTTTTAATTTTGGGGGAGTCTAGGTCACTTCGATTGGCAGCCACAAGTTGAGACAGAGTTCAGCCCTGACCCCCACTCAACCTCCCCTTTTTGCCATACATCTTTTTTTTTTTTCTGCAGGATCTTTAAGGCAATGGGCAGTCCCTAATGCATTCTTTTTTCCCCACAGTGTTCAGCTGCGAGACCAAAGAGCGATAGTGGGACCCCTCCCATGTAAAAAAATCATGGCTTGATGCATCTATGTCTAAGTTAACTAGATAAGCAGCCATGCCCTGAAATGCCCCCATCCACCTACCAATTAGCCAGATAACTGTTTATCCAGATACATAGTTATCCAGCTAAGTGGTGGCCACTAATGACAGCCGAATATTCAAACAGTGCCACTTAACTGGATAAGACCAAACTTATCTGGCTAAGTGGCACTGAATATCGATCTCCTAATGAACATAAGAAAATAAATCGGAAGGACTTAGGAGATACAGTACTGTTGCTTTAAGATTGCTTAGATGTCTTCACTTCACAGTTACTGTCAGCAATTATATAAACATCCCTGCTGATTCCCCAGAGGAAGGTCAGGGGAATAAAAGTTAATATTATGCATACTGCCAGGCAGGGAAGTGTTGAATTTTCCATGCTGAGCCACTGAAAGAAAGGTCACTGGGGGAGCAGGCCTTTAATGCAATAATGGCATCCAGGAATTCCTCTCTTAATTACATCGGAACAGCATCAAACTGAATGTCAGCTTCTGAAAACACAGTTCAAAATCTAATACATATCTTCTACTTTTATTTATTTATTTCACTGGAAATGTAAAAAATGCCTCTCTAGCATCTATATAATTTGTTGTTTTGTTTTGGTTTTTTTTAATTGAAAACTATATAGCATGGGACTTTTATGGTATGATATTTTTAACAATAACATATTTTTGGCCCAGCAGTTTCCTCCTTCTCTTGGCAATTGACACCATGAGTCTTCACTCGCTACTATCCAGGGATTATTGTTCATCTATATCCCCTTCAACTTACTTTTATTCCAGTCATTGCAGCATGACTTGGAGTCATGCACCAAGGCTCCTTCTGGAAGCCTACAATCATGGGCCTTAAATGTGGCCACTAGGTGTTGCCATTGCACAATGACTGGAACTCCTTCCCCCCTCCCAGAGACTGTGAACGTCCCCTGTGCAGCATCCCCATCTGGCCGAGCTGGGGAGCAGACAATCTGAACTGGGATCAAATCTGGGTCCCGCCGCATGACAGTGCATGCACAGCACTGCCGCTGAGCTACTTGGCTGGACCATAATAAGATGTTTAATTAAAGAAGAACAGATCTAGAGAATAGCATCAAGGAAAGTTTGAATAACTGTGCTACAGATATCCCTCGGATCCTCCTCTTAACCGGAAACATTTCCAAAGCTGGCTTAGAGTCTTGGCGATTCCAGATTAAAATAAATAAATCTGCTTAGTTCTGCCTGTAGTTTTTAGAACACTGGGAACTCATTGCAGTAATGAATATTTGTGCAGTACCTTGGTTCCTAGGTAACTAGGGACTATACAAATCAAGTGTGAAATTAGCATTATTGTTAATTCTCATTCTAATAGACTCTTGCCAGTTTGGACCACGCACGGTACTGCATCACCTGCTGCGTTGGCACATCAATGCTAGTTTTCTTAGAAATATTCCCATGATGCCTCCTTTCCTCCCAGGATCTCAACCTGGTGCTCCTGCCTCAGTTTAAGTTCTTCTTCAGTAATACCACAGGAACACAAATACTAGACAAGTTCAAATATGATCATAAACCCATATTACACACTTATTTTTGCCAGGGTAGGTTTGGACCAGACTAGCATGAGACTAACTGAAATAAAAGCAAGAGAAATTCCTCTTCTGTTGGTTATCTGCCAGTCTGCATCATACAAAGACCTATTTTGCAGCATACCACTCATGTGTGTTACAGAACTTTTCATCTTCCAAAAGCCTCATCCACTGATGACCGCCCGTCAATGGGGAGGCCAATTTTCAAAGTCATTTCTGCTGGTAAAGAGCAATTTACCCACATAATCTGACAACTGCTCGTCCTCAGCTCAGCCAAACAGATACTAGGTACAAAATGAACAACTTTTCAGTGTCAAGCTCCAGTTCTTTGGAATTCTTTGCCATTAGATTTATGTTATGAATCAAACTATTTAAAGTTTAGGAAACTCATCAAATCATGGCTATTTAGTTGGGTTTTTGATTGATAACTGGTTTTGTTTTTTTATCTGATTTTTTTTAATGATATTTTATTAGCTGCTTTTATTTTACATATTACAATATTTTCGAGAAAAGCTGGAAAGCTATGAGCACAAATGCTCGTGGTCTGGCAATAAAATCCCAGACCTGCAAGCCTAATGGTGGAGACGGACTTGGACATTGTTGCTGTCATGGAGTCATGGTTCATGGAATCTCATGATTGGGATACGGCCATACCAGGCTATAACTTGTTAAGGAAGGATAGAGAAGAAAGAAAAGGGGAGGAGTAGCTCTAAATGTCAAAAACAATATCCAAGCAACTGAGCTGCAAGGAAGATGGGGTAAAGAAGAAGCATTATGGGCCGTCCTATAAAAAGATGATGGTGCATCCATTTGTACTGGCGTGGTTTACAGGCCTCCGAATCAAATGGAAGAACTACACAGAGATCTGGTTGAAGACATCCAAAAGGTGGGAAAGAAGGGAGAAGTGGTGATTGTTGGAGATTTTAATCTGCAGGACATAGACTGGAGAATCCCTTCTGCAGAATCTAACAAAAGTAGAGAGATAGTGAATGCCCTGCAAGGGGCTCTATTCAAACAAATGATAATGGAACCCATGAGTGAGGGAGCTATACTCAACTTAGTGCTCACTAATGGGGAGAATATCTCTAATGTCCAGGTAGGTGCCAACCTCAGCACCAGTGATCGTCAAACGGTATGGTTTGATATCGCAAATAGGATATGGATAAGTCACATGAAGACCCGAGTTTTGCATTTCAAAATACAGACTTTGTTGCAATGGGGAAGTACTAGAAGACTGGGAGAAAATGAGAGAGGTGGAACAACAGTGGGCCAAACTAAAAGGAGCAATTACAAAGGCAACTAATCTATATGTTAGAAAAGTAAACAAAAGAAAGAGAAATAAAAAACCTATCTGGTTCTCAAAGGAGGTGGCTGATAAAAGCAAAAAGAACAATGTACAAGAAATATAAAGGATTCCAAAGGGAGGAACATATCCGGCGAAACTGAGGGAGATGAAGAAATTAATCAAGAAAGCAAAAAGTCAAGTGGAAGAAAGGCTTGCCAAGGTGACAAAACATTTTTCAGATACATCAGAGAAAGGAGAAAGTCCAAAGTAGTATAGTGAAACTGAAAGGTGAAAAGGATCAATGTGTGGACAGGGACAAAGAAATGGCAGAAATATTAAATAAATACTTCAGTTCGGTGTTCACTAAAGAAGACCTTGGAGAAGGACAGTCATTAGTTAACAAGAAAATGGAGGGGGGGGGTGGAGTAGACAAAACTCCACCCCCCCCCTCCATGGGAAGAGCTAGGGTGTGGTAACCAAAAATTGCTGTATGTCTTGGGGGTGAAGGGCTGTTGTGCACAGAGCAAGATAGGGACCTTGGGGAGATAGTGTCTAGTGATCTGAAGATGGCAAAGCAAGGTGACAAGATGGTAGCTAAAGCCAGAAGAATGCTGGGCTGTGTAGAGAGAGGAATAACCAGTAAGAAAAAGGAAGTGATAGTCCCCTTGTACAGGTCCTTGGTAAGACCTCACCTAGAGTATTGTGTTCCGTTCTGGAGACCGTATCTCAAAAGGGATAGAGACAGGATGGAGGTGGCCCAGAGAAGGGCGACAAAAATGGTGGTGGTGGTGGTGGGGGGGGGGGGGGGGTGTCTCCATCAAATGACTTATGAGGAGAAGTTGAAGGACCTAAATATGTATACCCTGGAGGAGAGGAGGTGCAGGGGAGATATGATACAGATCTTCAGAATCCTGAAAGGTTTAATGATGCACAACCAACAAACTTTTTCCATTGGGAAGAAATCAGTAGAACTAGGGGAACCATAATGAAACCCCAGGGAAGATGATTCAAAACCAACGTCAGGAAATATTTCTTCTCGGAAAAGTAGATGCTTGGAATGCCCTTCCAGAGGAGGTGGTGAAGACAAAAACAGCTTTTACAGCAGGGGGGAAAAGAGGAAAAGGGGAATTAGATTCAGACAGCAACCAACAAGGATATTGGATTTTACGATCTGGGAAAATAAATAAGCATGAGGGTAACTTGCTGGTGTGGCAGTTACTACCCTTAACCAACATGCCTGATAATTTTGATGCAACTTCAACATTGTTGTCTGCCCAAATGGCAAGAGGTAACAGGGAATTAGACTCAGACAGCAATCAACAAGGGGCCTGACTTTGACGGTTTGGGAAACTAAGTAAGAGGATGACTTGTATGGCACAGCAGATGCTACCATAAGCTTGCTGGGCAGACTGGATGGCCTGTTTGGTCCTATTCTGCCATCATTTTCTATGTTTCTATATATAATATATGAATTTTATATTTGATTATAAGCCAGTTTGGTGACATGTTAAAAATTGCTATAACAAAGAAAATATAAATCATCATTACACGTTGCTCCACAACACATGTATTTTTAGCTGCATTTAGAGGTGATCCCAGGGGAAGGAAAATGATCCATGTAGATTGCATTTTCAACTGTATGTATGACGGTAACTTTAAAACGAGTGTGAGGGTGCCCAAGCACAAGCCTATGGCCACGTGAGCAAACATGCATTGGAATTTTAAATAATGCATTCATTTACATGGGTATGATTTAAAATAGGCTTACCACACATATATGTGCTCCTAATTTTAAGTGCTTACTTGAGGAAATGTATTTTGCATATCTTCCTTAGGACTTTGTCGGCTTTAACACATGCAGGGAAGTGGATTTTAAAGCATACTCCCATGAAGGCCATTCCCAGTTTTACCAACTCGTCCTCCAGTTTGCCCAGTCCATCATGAGGTCATCCAGACCCCTCTGGTTCTTCAGCCTGAAATCCCCTGACCCCTCACCCAGTTGACTTAACATCTCATCAGAAGTAGATATAAACATGCATGGTTAACAGCCCGCCATGCGCTGCGGCCGCCAGTTTTAAAATACGGATTTATGTGCATAACTTAGGACTCTGCCCTGGAATGCCCATGCCCAACTCTGATCCCTTTTCTTTGTTCAAGTCCGTGCATATATGAGCATAATTTGCGGCTCTTGAAATACACCCAGATACTCACAAATATGGTGCTTTTATTGCGAGCAATGCTTTTAAAATTCACCCCAATATTTTCCCTAAAAAAGTACCCACATAAAAAGGGGGTGCTATGGATAGATATAATTTGTTTTTCATAATCAGGCCTCTAATTCTTTGTATTGGAGAAAATGTGGCCACTGGGGATCCCATAAACATATTTGGTGGACATGTCCCCATGTTCAGGTTTTTTACTCAGAGGTTTTTGCTGAAATTTATAAGATGTGGGCTTTGAATGGCCCCCTTCCTGAGCTGGCCTTGCTGGGATATTGAGGCCTCACTTCAAATATCAGGCAAAATGAAGACATTAATCTTTCAAATGCTATTAACAGCCATATTTACAATAGCTAAACACTGGAAACATATACCTCTGGTTAGTGGATGGTGTACACAGTTTTTTGAAATTGCTTGCATCAAAAAAACTGACACATTCTCTCTTAAGGAATCCTATTGAGAGTAGATTTTGGTCTTTTTATTCGGCATTACATCAATGAGGCAAAATTATACTTCTCCAGTTTGCTTGGCTTTGTTAGTACTCAGAATAATGTAGTATTCTATTTCTGCTAATACATGCAAATCAATTCAAATAATGCAGTTTACCTCAAAATTTGCAAGCTGTTTTATTTAATTAAAAATTCGCTACACCTCATGAAGTGCAGCTAACTTCTTCCTGGGATGTTAATGCACGTTCCAATGCTCCCGACCTTAGGTTTTAAAGGGGTTGATGCAATCCTGGGGCTTCCCCGCATGTAATAAAATCAATGCAGATCTATAGACCCCTCTCCCAACACTCCCCTCAGTTACCCTGAGGCAGCAAAAAGTTACAAATACTGAAAAAAATTTTAAGTTGACTCCATCCAGCTGTTCTGAAACCCTTTCCCTTATGTCCTAAAGACTCAGCCCTCCCCCTCCTTCATGACTCATCAAACTTACAAGTACCCATGGTGATGTAGTATGGAAGGATAGAGCACCCCTAATGCCAGGATGCACTGGCCATCCTTATTGCCCTTGTCATGTGCCAGGGGCAAAGGAGTGCCATTTTGAATAAGGCACTGGCTCCAGAGAACAGGGATGATCCGTCTTTCTACACTACACCACTAGGGATGCTTGTAATAGCAATGGCAATTTTTATTTAATAAACTGGGGAGAGTTCCAAAGGGGTGTGGGATGGTAGGGGTAGGGTGCTGAGTATTTGGAGAAAGGGGAGGGCTTTGGAATGGTAAAAAAAAAAAATTCCCATTTGTAACTTTTCAGCACATAAGGGGGTGTCTCGAGTGGGAGGTTGAGAGAGGGGTCTCTATAGATTCCCACTAATTTTAGTACTTGGGGAGGAACACCAGGGCACATCAGCTCCATTAAAAGATGTCAGGCCCAAGATGTGGGGCCACCATTGCACAATGTTAATAGGTTCAGCTAAGCTGTAGGTTTTTCCCCATGGTATTTTACCGCTAGGAAAATATAGTGGGATTCAATTACCTGCAATACTCTGTATCACAGCTTAGTGCATCATGATATTTTTCCCTATGGGAAAAGTTCCTGTTGTGTTTGTGCCTGTTCTCGCCCTCGCTCCACCCTCTCTACCTTGGTGGCGACTCCCTTTGGGTCTGACAGACAGATGCTGCCACGGCTTCTCCTCGCCGCTTCTCCCCGGAATCCCCGGGCTGGCCTGACGCTGCGGATCCGCCCTGTTCCTGATGATGTAAGGGCGCGTGCTCCAGACTTTGTACCAGCAAGGGCGCGAACCTCGGGGGCATCCCCCCGTAGTGACGTCATCCGCTTCCAACTTAAAAGGTCTTTGCTTGCAACTACAAATCGAGTTAGCAAGGGAAAGAGAACATCTCTCTGCTGCTCTGCCTCCACAAACTTACCTAGGGGTACCCGACCTTCGGGGGCCTTGCTCTCTCTTCTTGGTTTCAGATTGCTAAGACGGGATCCGGTACTCATTCCTCGAGGGCCTACGTTCCTGAATGCTCAGAAGACTCCTTACTGCCTGGAAGCGATCGCAGACGTAAACACTGTGAGTTCTATTACAGATAGGAACCGGTACTTGCTCCACAAGGGCCTATGTTCCTAAAACCCTCCAAAGACTCTCTTCTATTCCAGAAGCCATCTCATACACAGATATTGTGAGTTCTTATTCCAGAGTGCATATAGGAACCAGTACTTGCCTACGGCTCCTGTTCCTGAATATACTGAAGACTCTCTGTTGCATAGAAGCCATTACAGATATCTACAATTGTGAGTGTATCATCTACTACTGGTTATGTATCCAGCATACCCTGTCTACTCACTACCTATAGTCTCTCTCTACAGCTCAACAATCCAGAGATTGCTATTCCGGTATCTGAAGGACTTCAGCCCTGCCGTGCACATCAGCTCACTACTGCCACCTCTGGTGGTTCTACTTCCTGTCTAATAAAGAACTATCTGTGTTTGTCTACATACTCCAGCCTAGCCGGTGATCCCTCTCAGGATATCCTCCTGGGGGCGCTGTCATCTGCCATTGGCCCAGGGATTCACCAATTTACACTGTGTTCGTTCCTTACACTACTAGAGTGGTATCATAACAGATTGCCACTCTGTGGGGAGCCAACCCACAACAGATTACTAACTTCATCTACGGAGTACATCGGACTGCTGACTACTATCCTCGGGGGAGCAGATTCCATAACAGACTGCTACTCTTCCTCTCTGGAGGAACAGATCTACATCAGATTGCTAACTCCTCCCCTCTAGGGAAGAAGATCCATAACTGATTGTTACTCCTCCCCTCGGGAGGAGCTAATCGATATCAGATTGCTAGCTCCACCCCTTTGGGGGAGCAGATCCACAACAGATTGCTAACTCTTTAGCAGATATACAACAGTTCAATTAATAAATAGACTTCTAAGTTTGTACCTAAGGCGATGGAAGGTGAAGTCACAGAAGCAAGATTTGAACCCTCGCCTTCCTGATTCTCAGCCTACTGTTTTAACCACTAGGCTGCTACTTAACACAGGCCCTCAAACTTCAAACATTATAAGTGGTTTCCTGGGACATATGCAATACTGTGTCCTGTTTATCTTCTTACAATATCGATATGACTTTATTCTTTTGCTTTTGTAGTTGTGAGCTTTTGCCTACCTAGTCCCTTCAGACACAGACTTTGGGGCGAAACACGGGATCGTGTTGGAGGACACATTGACTTTTGGAAATTCACCATCTTAAGCAGCATACTAGAAGTTTCTCACAATAAAATCTTTGCACCTATTTGCTGGCAACACTCTTCTTACTAAAGGATATACATTTATGCTTTCCTGCAAGCTTGTAGAATAAGGCATTCAGGGTAGCTGGCAACAGTTTAATAGTCCTTGCTGAATGAAGATGTATTACAGAAATAGAAGAATTAAAATAAGATAGAGTTCCATATTCAAAGGCATTTAGCCAGATACATTGTGAATTATCCAGCTAAATGCCTATTGCTGAATATCTAATGCACTTATCTGACTGAATTTTAGTTGGTTGTTATTATCCAGCTAAAATTAGATGGATAAAAAAAAAAAAAAAAAAAAAAGAGGACTTTCAGAGCAGAGCTAAATTATCTAACTTAGCCAATTTTCAGCTGTGTCCAGCTAAGTTAGCTGGATATCGTTAGACCTGCCTCAGAGCAGAGCTAAAGTTATCTGACCATATGTGGCTGCATAACTAAAGACTTAACCAGCTATACTGAAAGCTAGCCAATTAGGATTAAAAACTTAGCTGGATAACTTTAATCCTCGATATTCAGCAGGATGTTCATCCTGCTGAATATCCTGGATATTGGGCCCATAATTGGACCCAATATTTTTACATATAGATAGGTAATTGGTAAATTATAATGGTTAAATAATATTGTTGGGGTATGGTGCATCGCATAAATAGTGCAATAAACAATAGAAGGTGAATTTTAAAAGCCCGGCACGCACATTCATGAGGGGATGCATGAATGAGTTTGGCTCACGAGTGCCGAGCAGATTTTAAAAGCTGCCCGAATTCGCGTGTATCTCCCACAGCGCACATATCGCCAAAGTTTTCAAAAGGTGTGGGGTGTGGGCGTGACCTGGGTGGGGCTTGGGCGTTTTGGAGTGTGAACCAGAGATGTGCGCATAAATACCTCTGTGCATCGGTGCACCCCCATGGTCCCCTGCCGTGTAACTTTACTTGTGCTATGGATGACGTGCAAGTTAAAAAATAAAAATAAAAGGACCGAACCATTTCTGAGGGGTTTATTTATATTTATTTATTTTTTTAATTTTTATATACCGAGGTTCTTATAGAGACTACAAATCACTCCGGTTTACATATAACGATAAACTGCCCAACAGAGATAAGGGGCTTTACATAGAACAGTGGCACATATGGAACAATATAACTGGATGACAATTTAACATAATGATAATAAATAATATGGTATAGTTTAACATTGTAATTAATAAAATTATGTAAAGTCTGGAGTAACTGGGGGGACTGTAGGCTGTTAAACCAAAGGGGGGTGGAGGTCCTGTTAACTGGGCAAACTGGTGGATGAACTGGTAAACTGGGAATGGCGTCAGCATGTACCCCTTTTAAATTCCCCTGATTTACACGGCATATGTGGGATTTGTGCACATATATATGTACCCACCTACAATAAATTTGGCGCACGTGTGCGTGCAACCAGAGTATTTTATAACATATGCGCACGTATGTTATTAAATGGCCGTGGCCCTGGGCATGGGCCAAAGTAGGTGCGCAGATGTGCGCCAGTTTGAAAGTTACTGTCCCTGTTTATAATGGACTAAACTCTTTAGGACAGTGTGTGTCCTTAGTTAAGATACCGTACAGAAACAGTGCAGCCTGCCCACATAGTGAAATAAGGTCTGGGATAGGACTTTTGTCCTTCGTTTGGTACAGAGTCCCTGAAGGGCTTTGCGATTTTAGTACAAACCAAAGGTTGCTTTCAGCAGCCATGTTTTCACCCCTTTCCTGAAGGCTGGGGCAAGAACAAATCCCTTATAATAACCCCTTTCATCTTATCATGATTCTGTTGCAGGAAAGGGTAAATTAGTAGAACTACTGACTTATTTAACTTTTAATGTGACCCTCTTTAAACTTATCTTGTTTACTTCAAGTTAATATGATCTTGTTTTGTGTAAAGAGCTATTTCAGGTTTCTTCAAAATTATTTTTGTTGTTTGTGGTTTTCCTTTATTATTTTGTGTTCCGCGGTATGAGCATGTTTTTTTGTGCAAGTTTTGAGAGTTTGAATCCTATTCTGAGTGGCCGGTTAAAAATACAGCTGTGGAACAACAGACAGAACCATTTTTTTTTTCTGTGTTTTGTAACATGTTTTTGTGGTTTTTAGATTCAAGAACATCAGGAAATATTTTTTCACAGAAAGAGTAGTGGATACCTGGAATTCCCTCCCAGAATAGGTGGTGGAAGCTAAAACTATAATGGACTTCCAAAAGTTATGGGAGAAATACAGAGGATCCTTATTTGCAAGACGTGAAGGGATAGCGGAATCATAACCTAGCGATACCACAGGCTATGAGGGAAGTCGAGGGGTAACCGGCATTGAGCAGCAATTCTGACTCCAACAGCTGTGATATGAGTGCAATGGTCTTCCAAGCAGACTCGTCACTTCTGTTAAGCGTCATAACGACTGCCCATGCAGGTTATCAATATGCCTTAACACAGAACGTAACAGCAGAGGAATATGATAGGGCCTATCCAGTCTGCCCATCCGTACCTCCTGCTCAGCTCTACAAACCTTTAGCAATCCTGTCATTGATGTTTTAGGTTGGAGCGGCAAAAAGTGCCCCTCCAAAATATCTCTACCGCAACCGCTGCCTCACCCTGCCTCCAAAGTCAAACATTGGATCAAGCAAGGATAAACCAAACCCATCAATGGGCAGACTGGATAGGTCTAAGGGTAACCTGCCTATGCTACCAAGAAAGCACTGGGGTATTCTGCATGGGGGTGTTCAGGGACGGCTCAAGGCAATCTGCTGCCTGAGGTGAGGGATGAGACAGCGTCCCCCGCTCTCGCCCCTCTAGCCACCCCCTACCCACTCTCCCCCTCATACCCCCTGCTCCCGCCCCCCCTCTCACACATACACTGTCACATACACACACATATACATATTCTCATACACACCCACAACCTCTCTCACTCTCACTGACCAGGTCTGGCGGCAGCAGGAGATGACGTCGGGAAAAACGCAACTCCTACTGCCCGGGTTGCCACTGAGTGGCTCGGGCAGGGGTTTGGTTTATCCTTGCCTGATCCGATGTTTGACTTTTGAGGCAGGGTGAGGCAGCGGCTGCAGTAGAGGTATTTTGGAGGGCACTTTTTGTCGCTCCAAAATTCTGCCGCCACACCCTGCCTCATGATAGACCCGCCCCTGGGGGTGGTAGTTACAACCTAAAAACATCAATGGCAGGACTGCTAATTATCTGGTGTAAATGATATTAAACATGTTTGTGTAGGACTCACTGGGAGGGAGGTCTGGGTGAACTGTGGTGGGGGTTGAGGCTGAAGAACCAAGGTCTCCATGACCTAGAGAAGAAATGGGCAACCTGGTGGGTGGGGATAAAAATAAGCGAATGAGTTGGAAAATGCATCCATGTGTCTTTTCAAATAGCAACTTGTGTGCGTAACTGCTGTCCCCTCTTGGGAACGCCCCTAGACTACCCCTTTTTGCACACATATATGTGCGCACGACAATGAAAATGCACACACATTTTGGACTTTCATAAAATAGAAAATGCGTGAGTAGAGGCTTCTTATGCATGTATATGCTAATTTTTACATGCGTAACGTTTTGAAAATTCACCTCTCTCTGTACTTCCAGAAAACAGTTAAAGCACATTTTGTCCAACAGGTATTTGGGTAACTGCTCCTGTGTTAGCCCTTGTCTTTGTTTTTACTGCCTCTCCTGTGAAAGCCCATAAAGAGGGCAATACGTGAGGGTGGCCCCAACAATTTTTTCGCCTGTTTTGTCTCGTTTTCATTGCTTTGTATGATGAGTCTACTTTTGTGTCATATGATTGCATTTCATGTTTAAAGATTGTTATGTGCAAGGTTTAAGCATTAGCAGATTAGAAATTTCGGTAAACAAAACCAATATGAAATAAGGAAGGAACTCAATTTCGTTTTTCTGCACGATGCCAGGCTAGGATATCAAGTAGAACTATAACATGAAAACTGTGGCCATGGAGACTTGGTTGCTTTGCTGGACAGCTGGCACAGTCTCGTGCTGCATCCAGCACTCAGGGATTGGGTATCTGACAATACACAACCATCCGAAGCAGCAGCATGCATGTCATTGCTTCAATCACTCGCATACAGCAGAGTGACTTCTTTCAGCAAACTCCTTAGTAACAGATTTGGATACTTTTTACTCACCTTATCGCACTAATACCCAAGGTAAGGTATAGCATAACAAATCTACAATGTCTTTGAAATCTTTATTTATAGATTATAAATTTACATCAAAGTAAATACTTTGGTCAAAAAAAAAACCCCAATCTAAGGTTTGATAGAATAATAGAACACTTAATTGTAATACATATCTCACATCAAGGGGAGAACATTTAAAAAAAATCAAAATAAGAACTTAATGGTAATCAAATTAATTACTGGCCTTATAATATGGATTACAAATCAGGTTACACTATACTGATTTTTCCTATTCTGCAGAAAGCTTTCATATTAAAAAAAAACCCAAGAAAACAGGCAAATTAATTTATAAAAGAAATAGTCAAGCTATCTTAAAACAATTTAAATTATAAAACGAAAATATAAAAAAATCAAAGCATGTCAAGATAATAACAAGCCACAGTAAGCTATGCTTCCCCAGTTAACGGATGCCTAAGGAGGAATCAACTCAACACCAAAACAACTAAAAAATAAAACAATCACATCAAATCTTGAAATTAACCAAAATACCCACAGATACAAACAATAATTCAGCCAGTGCAAAATATCATATTCCTACTAGCTGAATGCTTGGCTCAACAACCATGTCTTTAAGTTTAAATCTTTTTATTAATTTTATACTTTACAAAGCATAGCATAGCATATATTGACTCATATACATACTATGCCTAGAAACAATAAAAACAATATCCAACTCAGCATGCCTCACCAGTCATCCAAACAATCCTCCCTCCCATCCTAGCCCACCCCGTACCCTTTGTCAATTACAATTGAGAGGAGAAGAGCTTGTTTTACAACGTCCTTCTTCACAAATAAACGCCAGATATTCTGATGCAATCTTTCGGAAGCCTGTTCCAAAATCTATGAGCTAAACAAGAGAAAGCCCAGTTTTTGGCCACTGCTAATCTAATTAAGGTCACTGAGGGAACCTCCAAAAGGCTGCATCTTGAGACCTCAATGACCATTCTGGTCTGTAGAGATGGAGGCACTCCCTCAAGTACGGCTTTAAAGATTAAGAGGCCTATTTTGTGAATTACTAGTGAATTAACTTATTGACACGCACAAAGGACCGAGCATCCATTCCTCCTGCATCGATTTCCAGTAGGGAAGTAAGACTAATTCACTACCCTAATCAAATACGAATTAAAATACGTTTTCATATACGTGTTTCAGATAACATATGTGAAAGGATTTCTTCAAATGGCTACACAATTGAATCCTACTACATCTGTAAACTCCATGTTTGCACCAAACTCCTCTTCAAATTAACCTGACATCGGTCCACGTGTTCTCCAAGAACTGGAACTTGTACAACCCAGGGAGCACAAATTCTAACACAGCACCCATCAGGCAAGCAGGTTTTTTGCTAGAAAGCGCGAAAGCTTTTTTTTTTGTTAATGAAGACTTCGGTGGGCATGAAAATGAGGTTTTAGTGAGAGCAAGAAAACTAACACGTAACCATTAACACTTTTTTTTTTTTTACAAAAATGTTTCACTTGGTTGCAACCCTAACTCTTTCTGGCATGATATAATATTGTCTCTGTTCCCTACAGGGAGGAAACCACAAAATGATTTTACAGAAACAGTTTTCTGAAGAAAAGGAAAAAAATGTTTCTGGGCAAGAAAGCCAGCAAGGTAACTTAAAACTTTCCTCCCACAAAAATGTATAGTGCCCGCTGTTGGAAATTAATTGTAATATTGAGAATACTGTTAACAGAAAATTTCCGTAATTAGTGAAATTAGTGAAATATTGAGAATACTGTTAACAGAAAATTTCCGTAATTAGTGAAAAGCCAGAACGCCTCCCTTCAGGCCTGGCTAGACAATATCACACGGTTAGACCACATTTTCGGATCCAAGTCCTTAAGAAATGGACTGGGAACGTGAGGGGCCATTTGTGCAGGCTGGAATTATTGCTCTGCTGCTGGGTGGGAGTCATTAACTTGTTATGGGTGGGGGAGCTTGTTTCTGGGACCAAGGTGGGAAATGTTTGCTAATTGTGTTTAATGCCTATTACTGATTCTGAATATTTTATCCTATTGTGTATTTCACGAATTTGTATTGCGCTTTGATATTCGTTTTGAGCTGCTCCGGGTCCTTGTTGGAAGGAGGGTGGCATGCAGGTACAAAAATGAAATGAAAATGGAATGGACAGAGTAAATCTGCCAAATATTTCTCTCACCTTCTCTTTGGACTACGTGAATCACAAACCTCTCAGCTATGTTAGTGCAGTTTAATCATAACAGTTGGGATGATCTGCAGTAAACGTAAATAAATCAGACACTCACGGATGGGCTATAGGATTGGCTCCCTATTTTTCCACAGCATCAGCCGCAAAACTGCACCTCAACTACAAAATCTAGGTTAAAAACATGTTTTCCATATACTTCTTGGAAATAACAAAGAGAGCACTGGAGATGTAACCCAGAACTGAACAACAGAAGAGGACTGTTATCAGGCTATCAGCCACCATTTACTACGTTATCGGCAGACATGCACATTCCTGGCTCTAGCTGTTTACGGGGGGTTTCTGAATCATAATTAATAATACCCCCACTGAAAACATTTATTTGTGTCTGAAGGCTCTAAAGCCACACAAGCTAATTACTAATAAAAGCTCCATAGTCTCGCTTAATGTGTGGGAATGTGGCTAGACACAGCAATCATCCCAGTTGCGCAAAGCCCAAAGCCATGGGAACATTTTGGTATTTTGTTACATTTTATTATTAGAGTTTGAAGTACAGACCAAATCAGAATGCAAGCTGAGAGTGCCTGAGGCAGAATGCTTACCAGAGCTAGAAGTTAGGCAAAGAATTATTTCATGGGTGCCAGCTCCTCCATGGGCTATGACCTTCCTTCCACATTTATAACGTTCAAAGGTCGTTCACTCTTCAGTCTCTTGGGAGAAGGGATATTATAGTCCCACATACAACGCACCGGCATGCGGCCTTCAAGAATCCAAAAAGGTACCTCTATAGAGAACTATCTGCCAAACACTCAAAGTGAAGTTGTAACCATCACAGATAAGCACAGGTGAGCTAAACCTTGATTCTAAAGCTCAGCCGACCCAGGGGTCACAGCAAATATACCTGGTCTGTGCTGAGGAGGGGGGGGGGGGAGAATAGGAGGGCAGAAGACTTAGGTAGCTGCAGAGGGCAGTGTAAAAGAAAATGATTTCATAAAACACTGAGCCGACATATGATGCCGACGTCCCAATTGTATGAAAGATGCATGCCACTATAAACAGAAACATTCAGGGCATCTAATACTGGATGCCTATAGTATAATAATGCACAGGAGGGAGAAAGAGGAAAACTTAGGATCATTCAATCAGTATTTTTTTTTGGGGGGGGAGGGGGAGGGGAGAACCCAGCAGCTTCCTCCTGCTCCTTTGGGCTTCCAGCTCATTGGAGCCAGGGCTGCGATCTGGTGCTATGAGACTTCCCCCTATTTTATATCCATCCTCAGGGTACTTACTCTAGTTATTGCAGGTACAGTCCTGGTCCTAAGCCAGGGGCCATACAGCAGGGCTCTGCATAGAACCCTGCAATCACAAGCCCTGAATCTGGCCACTAGGTGTCACCCTTAAGCAATGATCAAGACTCACCCCCAACCCGGAGAGCATGAACACTGCCTCCGCAATATCCCCAGCGCCAGCCAACTCGGGGAGATGAAGACTCGAGTCAGAGATCGAAACAGGGACCTCTCACGTGGCAGTGCACAGCCCTAATCTAGAAATGTACTCTTTATTTTTATGATCTACTTTTCTTCTCTGTACTTTTTAACATCTTTATTGGCGATAAGGTAGAAGGATTTGCAGGAATAATACACCCTTTGCAGAGGGCAAAAATCTGTAGAAGACTAGACACATGGGGAGGTATGTTAAAAGTGGAAGGTAACTAAGAAAACTGAAAATTTTAACGTCCATCCGGGCGCTCAGGTCACGGCGTGCACTCATGCGCCTTCGCTGCTTGAGCGCCCAAATTGGACGTGTGTTCATGCACCTTCGCCGGCGGGGCTGCTGGAAGCCGCTTTCGCCGCCGGCTGCCCCCGGGAGGCAGGGGAGCCACGGTGGGCACCTCGGGAGGAGGGGAGAGAGGACTGGGGCTGCTGGAAGCATGCAGTAAGTTTACTTTTGTTACAATTTCTATTTGCTTTAATAATATGTCGAGTCGATTTTCGCCCTGCGCCTTGCTTCGGGAGGGGGGGAGAGAGGACTGCCAATCCCCGATGCCCGAGCATAGGAGAACCATCCACTTCCTAGTACCTGTCATTTCAAATGTCATTTGAAATGACATTTGAAATGACATTTACCAGCGCACCCAGGATTCAGTATAGGCGCTGTATAGCGCTCTATACAGTAAAATGGATTGCACTTCATGGACGCTTCATGGACGCGCTTTGGACGCAGCTTGCATTTGCATGCCATTTAAATACTGTATCGAGCGGTATGTGATCCAAACTGTGTGCGCGGCAAACGAGTGGGCGCCCGGCACTACCGCACTTTTTCTTACGCGCCCTTACTGTATCGGCCTGTGAGTGAGGGAGCCTGTATGAAGGGGTGTGTGAGAAAGAGAGGGAGCTTGTGTGTGTGTGTGTGTGTGTGTGTGTGTATGCATGCACACAAGAGAGAGAGGGAGTGTGTCAGAGTGTGTGGGTATGTGCATGAGAGAGGGATCTTGTGTGAGAGGCTGGTGTGTGTGAAAGGGAGGGACAGAGGGAGCATGATAAAGGGGTCAAATTCTGGGAGTGGAGGGCTGAAGAGTGAAGACAGAGTGGAAGGGATTGAGCCTAGATAGGGAGGGGAGAGATAGTGGAGGGTGGAAGAGTTGGGGCCTGAGAGGGCAAAGTGACAACGGTCGGGCCAGGGGAGTAGGGAGAGAGGGTGAAAGGGATGCTCTTACAGCATACTTCTAGGAAAATTTTGCTCAAAATATTTAAAACTCTGTTTCTTTGATTAGTAACTTTTCTGTATTACATTTTAAATGAATTACTCAAAAACTGTGATTCATATTGTATTTTAACCAATATAAAGTATGAGGAATTCTGCAGAATTTTACAGTTTTGTGTGCAGAATTCCCCCAGGAGTATATGGTAATGGTGGAAAACAGTTGCACCTGCAGATAAATAAACTGTAATAAAGGTTATATAGTGTTTTAGGTGAGAAAGTATTTCATAATCTAATTATGTATATGAAAAAGGCTTGCTTTTTCTATGTAATAGCTAGAGAGCAACCCAGCTGTGAAAAATGAAACAGGCAGATAAGACTCAGTAAGAAGAGGAAACCCCAAAATCCAAATAACAGGCAAATGAGAAATATGACCCCCTTTTTAAAAGGAAAGTAATATTCTCCTCCTAAGGATCTATACTTTAGCCCTGCAAACCTCAAGGGAAGCATTTCATCCTAAATAACTAGCGTCAGCTAGACTGAAATGCTGGCTTAAAATATCATTTCTCTCCCCCTCGTAAAAAAATAGCAGTGGAGCCTAAGAACAAGGCAATTTCTTTAAAGAGAGAAAAGCTTTACCAGCCCTGGTCCAGCCAGTCGTACTTTTGCAAACCACTGAAGAACGCAGCTATCCTGAAGAAAGTTCTGGGTGCTGGGAGGATTTTCCTCCTAGCCTCCTATAGGTGGAATGGCACCAGAAGGTTGCAGAACCATCCGGACCGCACACCATTGACCTTGCCGTGGTCTGTAAACCAGCCTCCAGCCAAAGCAGGGCTATCACAAAGACTTCAAAAATGTTAGCTGAACAGATTACATTTAAGTTAAGTGCCAACAGATTTACAAACATTACATAGTACTGAGGGGGTTCACATGTTCTCTTTTCCCTCTCCAGTAGTGTAGCCAACTTTCAGCTGTGAGAGGTCCCAACACTTGGATGCGCAGAGTAATATTTTCACCTAGGTTCTTCCACATGACTATTTTAACTTTTTTTTTGCTAAAAATACTAATAGCATTCCAAATTTGAATGTGTGTGGGAATGGTCATGCAAGGCTGTAAGCTTTGCCTAGTGCACTTAATACCCTTGCACTGGCTCTGGGATGGTGTGATATAACCTAATGGTTATAGCGGCAGGCAACAAAACAGGGAAACCAGAGTTCAAATCCCACTGCCACTCTTTGTGACCTTTGGCAAGTCACTTCAGTCTCCATTGCCTCAGGTGCAAACTTGCAGGCTAATTTTAAAACAAACTCGTGTGCGTTCATTAACGTGCGTATGGGCGTGTGAACAAAGATACGATGGAATTTAAAATCGTGTGCGTACTTGTGCACATATATTTTAAAATACACCAACTGCACATAAGTAAGCTCCTAATTTTAAGAGGTTACTTAGGCCTCTTCCATAGGACTTTGTTGGCTTTTACACACGTACGTAGGGACAACTCAGTTTTTCCAATTAATCCCCCAGTTTGCCCAGTTAATATAGAGGTCTTCCAGGTGCCTCTGGTTCTTCATCCTGCATGCCCCCCAGTTGACCCAAACCCCTCACCCTGTCCTGAAAACCCTAAAACTCGAGATCTACAGACTTGCTCAGTAAAGTTACACGGAGAGCAAGCCAATGCGCGCCGCAGTCTCTGGTTTTAAAATTCAGAATTAGGCGTGTAACTGTTGGCCCTGCCCCGGAATGTCCATGCCCCGCCACTTTTCCACCCTCTTATTTTTGTCACGTGTATTTTGTGGCTTTTTAAATCTGCGTTGCTCGCGCCTAGCCCACATACGCTTTTTATGTGGCCATCTTTGCACGAGCAACGCTTGTAAAATCTAACTCTAGATTGTAAGCCCTCTGAGGATAGAGAAATACCTACAGTACCTGAATGTAATCTGCTTTAAAGTGTTGAAAAGCAGAATATAGTTACAAGTTATAAGTTACAGAATATAGTTACAAGCTTACAAGTTATCATGAGGATGGCTCCTTGCCTCCCTCATATACTCCCTTGTATATTATACTCTATCTTCGTTCCCCTTCTTATTTCCTACTCCAAGTTAACGCATCCTTGTTATAATGTAACTTTATACTCTTTCAAATTGTCTCTTGTTATTGGTTGGTTATAGTTACTGCTTGTTCGATGTAAACAGAGTTGATTTGATTTGTATCAAGAAAGTCGGTATATAAAAGCCTTTAATAAATAAAATAAATAAATAAAATATAAAAATAAATAAATAACAAAATGTATAAAGGATAAGATAGTGGGGGGAAATTGGTGTTGGGTTGCATGTGAGAATGTGTGTGCTCATCTACCAAAGCAGAGGAATCTCAATTGGGCAGATTGGATGGACCAGGTTGGACTTTATTTGCCATCATCTGTATCTTACTATGAGACTGATCACTGGCTTATGGGATAAGAAACAGTAATGGGACAAAATAGATTTAATGAGTTATTAGAAAGTGTGTGTGACCCGATAAATGACAAGCATTTGTGATTATAACAAATTTCCCATGGAAAAGGACAGTCAAATGAGGTAAAATATTACTTACGTTATATTATATTTAGCCATGCTGTCTGGGAGAGCGTTGCGATCTCGAGTAGGCAGAGTTTCCTCAGCTAACCACAGAGTTTTGACTATGTGCGTCTGTGCGATAGTGTTCCCGCGCGTTTCCCTCACCTCTTCAGTTTCTTTTTTTCCGCGAGCCGTTCGCACACGGGGTTTTTCCCTCTTGCTCCTTTTTCCTGACACGAATTTTTTCGCATTTTTTCAAGAATGTTTCTTCTCAGATGGCTCCGAAGCCTTCTGGGTTCAAATATTGCCAGTGTGGCAAAATTATGTTCTTCACGGATGGACATAATTATTGCTACATCTGCTTAGGCCCGGACCACGACCAAAAGTCATGTTGGGACTGTGGTAGAATGTCACCGCGATCCCTGTGGCAGCAGGCAGCAAGGACGGAAAGACTTCAGACAGGCACTTCGGCCCCACCATCCTCCGTTCATTCCTTGCCGGGACCAGCGAAATCTGGTAAGGCCAACTAGAAACGGGTGTCCTGGTTGGGACCAGCCGAATTCGGAAGAGTCATCCCAGTACCAGGCCAGGGTCTCACATACCCTCAAGGCCACGCAGTAATGCCGGGGATCCGGCAGTGGTACTCAGATCAAAGGAAACGGAATGAGTCATCAAAATCTGCACCTTCAGCGTCAATAAAAAGAAAGCACGACGCACAAAAGGCCTACAACGCACGAACGACACATGGCGCATACAAATTGCACGGATCGACGCACGGCGCATCCATGATGCATGACCATGCGCACGACACATCCTCGACGCATCTAACGGTGCATGGCGCCTCCACAGTGCATGGCCAACCACACGGCGCATCTACGGTGCAGAAACCATTGCACGACGCACCTAAGGTGCATGGTGCAAAAAGGATGCAGGTGGAATCACCAGACCACAATGTAACGGGCAAGCATCATCATAAATCACATCATTCACGTTCATTGAAGCACACGGCAAAAGAGAAAACAACAAAGACAGCACCCTCGAGATTCACAAAAAATCTCCAGTATCAGCTCTGACATGGATGTTGAAAATGTATCTGCGCCTGACTATCCTCAGGTCAGACGCCACTCAGTGAAAGTTCTTTGGCTAGTCTCTCATCCGCATCTAGAGCTAAGAGACGCTCTCCTTCCCTACAGATCCCGTTATCAAAACGTGTTCGCCTGTCTCCAATTATTCCTCCTCAGGACCAACAAAAGGGAACATCAACTGAGGACATTTTGCTAGTGGCAATTCTAACAAAAGCCCCTAAGCAAAGATTACACATTCCTCCACAGGGCACTCTTGCGGCACCTACTATGACTAAAATCTCGGACATCCTAAGCTCTTTTTTCCAAGAACTGGAACAAACTCAACAAATACCACCACAGAACTCCCCTCACTGTTCACCTGCTTCACCTTTATATGTTGAACCTTTGGAACCGGAAACGGAACATACACCAATTCAACCACTTAGCCCAGGTTCTCCGGAATCAGTTCACTCTTTGAACTCAGGAATGCCTTCTGATCCTCCGGAAGGCCTACCTGAGCCTTATTCTCCTCCAGAAGACTTGACTTATGCAAAATTCATTGAGAAAGTAGGCAGTTTTCTTCAGGTAGAAACCGGAAGAGTACCTGATCCCAGGGCTGAAATGCTAGGGATCCTAAAAATATTCGAATCTCCTCCCGAGCAGACTGCACTTCTCCCACATTCGGTGTTAGAAAATGTTCTGTTCAAAATCTGGAAAACTCCATTCTCAACAACGGCTACCTCCAGAAAGATTGATATTAAGTATAAGATGCGTAATTCCACAATTTATGAGACTGCCCAACTCCCCCATCAATCTATTGTGGTTGAATCGGCCTTATCCAAAGCTAAGTGTACTAAACTACATTCGAATGCACCACCTGGCCAAGAGAATAAATGTCTGGATGACTTTGGGAAGAAAGCGTACCACTCCTCCATGCTCACAAATAGAATACAGTATCATCAATTCTATACCACACAGTACATCTTGGAATCACTCCAAAAGCTGCGTCCACTTTGTTTATCAGAAGACAACACACTTCCACAGTCTTTCTTGGATATTGAAGAAAGTCTCAGACATTTACTACGGTCCATTTATGAGTCATTCGAGTCATCAGCACAATTCGTCTTGACATCCATGAGAAACTTGCCGATATTCCATGCACAGCAGATAATCTCTTTGGAGATAAATTCGGAGACACAATCTCCCATTTGAAGGAACAAAGTGCAGCTGTACTTTCCCTTACAACACCTGCAAAGTCTCATAAAACTCAACATCGTTTTTATCCTTACCGTCGTCGGTATTGCAAGACCTTACAATAGACCCTATTCCCAGTATAGGCCTCAACCATATGTCCCACCCAGGAACACAGCTCCACCTGTTTCTAGGGGTCGTGCCAGACAACAGAGGCAATTAAAGCAAACGCCAGCTCCTCAACAAAAGCAACCTTCGTCTTTTTGAAATTAATACAGCCACCTAACTCGTTCTAAATTGATTTATATTATATTTTGTTCTTAAATTGTTCTTAATTGATCTATATTATGTCCACCTTAATTTATATTGTATGTAAAGCCTGTTGCTGATTTATTGTTTATTGTAAACCGAGGTGATGTTTTTATTACATGCTGCAGTATATAAAAATCCACTAAATAAATAAATACCAGTATTCATAGGAGGACGCCTTCAATTTTTCTCCACATTTGGGAATCCATCACCTCAGACCAGTGGGTACTAAACATCATAAAAGACGGTTACCCTCTAAACTTTCACTCCACTCCTTCTCTTCCTCATATTCCTCCGAAGAGGATGATACAAACCCAGTCCACATCCCTCACAGCGGAATTGAACAACCTACAACTTCAACAATCCATACAGATCATCCCTCTTCATCAACATCATCAGGGATTTTATTCCCAATACTTCCTTATTCCAAAGAAGTCAGGAGGTTTACGACCCATTCTGGATCTACAACTACTCAACAAACACATACAGAGAGAGAAATTCAAAATGACTTCTCTCAAATCTATTTTGCTGCTGATTCAACCCAATGACTGGCTATGTTCCATCGACCTGAAGGATGCATATTCCCATATACCAATTCACCCGTCTCCTTGGTGTTACCTATGTTTCCAAGTTCAAAATATACATTACCAATACAAGGTTCTCCCATTTGGCCTATCTTCAGCCCCAAGGGTATTCACCAAATGTCTAGCAGTGGTAGTGGCTCACCTCAGAAAACTTTCGATCCAAATTTTTCCTTATCTGGACGATTGGCTAATAGTAGCATCGAATCAGTCTATACTGAAAGATCATATGTTACACACGATCGAATGCCTTCAGAAATTGGGATTTCTTATCAATTACGAGAAGTCTCACCTGCAACCTACTCAACTACTTCAATTCATAGACACTCTCATAAATACAGTGGAACAGAGAGTGTACCTTCCTTCAGACAGAATGCAGAACCTACAATCATTGGTACACAGCCTTCTCCACAAAACCCGGGCATCAGCATGCCAGGTTCTCCAACTTCTGGGTCACAAGGCGGCAGCGATCTACGTGGTTCCCCACACCAGACTTCACATGCGCCACTTACAATGGGGTTTAAAAACTCAGTGGTCTCAATTCCTACAGCCACTCAACTGCAGGATTCAAATTACGAACGCAATGGAGGACATTCGCTGGTGGCTCCTTCCCAAAAACCTTTCCTTGGAAGCCCCATTCCACATACCTCCTCATCAGATCACTCTGACCACAGATGCCGCCAACAAAGGTTGGGGAGCCCATCTGGGCGACCTGAAAACTCAGGGTCTGTGGACCCCTCAAGAATCTACATACCAAATCAATCTATTGGAATTACGGGCCATTTGGAAGGCACTTCAAACGTTCTCTGCTCAGATATGGGGATCAAGCCTCATGGTATATACCGACAACCAGGTAACCATGTTTTACATAAACAAGGAAGGAGGGTCCATTTCCTGGACACTATGTCAAGAAGCAACTCAAATTCTCCATTGGACAGTCAAAGCCCAAGTATCAATTCAAGCGACTTATCTTCCAGGTCTGGACAATGTAACAGCAGATCATCTCAGTCAGATTTTTCATCCACACAAATGGACCTTAAATCCAGAGGTGGCAGTAAATGTTGCGACCGTCGCTGCCTGACGTCTCCACTACGCCCACCTTACCGCTTTGGCGACTCCCTCTTTGCCTGTGGGAAATTTAGCTGCCGCGGCGTCCTCATGCCGTTCTCCTCCAGTGTCTCCAGACCGGCTAGACGTTGCACTCCGCCATGTTTCCACAAAGCCTAAGGGCACGCACGCGGCGCAGCCCCGACTGAAGTACCAGCAGTGGCGCGAACCTCAGGGACATCCCCCTGAGATGACGTCATCCGCACCGGATATTTAAGATCTCTGAAATCGCTAACATATCGAGTTAGCTACTCTGCCTCCTCGAACTTACCAGGGGTACCCGCTCCTTGGGGGCCTCGCTTTCTCTTTGTTTTTCAGATCGCAGTCTGGAACCGGTACTCGCTCCTCGAGGGCCCTCGTTCCCGGACTTGCTACTGAATACCACTTCTGCCAGGAAGTCTTCGCTACCTTCAACATCAGTGAGTTACTCTCTCTCTCTCAGAATGTTCCCTGGAACCAGGTACTCGCTCTTCGAGGGCCTACCTCATTCCAGCTCCTGGGCTGCTTCCAAGAACTACTGTGTGAGTGTTACCATCAAGGTTCTGTTCTTGAACTCTGCATACCCTGCCTACTCACTATATTCAGTTTCTCTACAGCTCAGTTATCCAGGATCGCTGTTCCAGTATCTGAGGGACTACAGCCCAGCTGGGCAATTCAGCTCATTACTGCCACCTCTGGTGGTTCATTATACTGTTTAATAAAAAACTAGTGTGTGTCTCCATACTCTGAGCCTGACCGTTGGTTCCTCTTGGGATCTCCCCCCGGGGGCGTGGTCATCTGCTACCGGCACAAAGATCCACCCACAACTACCTCAAACATTAACAGAAAACATCTTCAAACAGTGAGGTTTTCCCACAATAGATCTCTTTGCTACAGAAGCCAACAGACAAGTCCAGACCTTTTGCTCAATTTATCCAAGCAACCAAAGGTTTGCTCCCGATGCCTCTCTCATTCCATGTTCACCAGGCTTGATGTATGCCTACCTTCCCATTCCACTCATCTCTCAAAACAATTCAGAAATGCATCCAGGATGTGTCAGACATGATTCTAATCGCCCCGGCATGGCCGAGTCAGCCATGGTATCTGTACCTCATGACACTTTCCATTCATCCACATCTTCTGATACAAGAAGGGGGCTCTTTACTTCACCCCATGAACCAATCTCTTCATCTCACAGCGTGGAGATTCAAAGGCAAATACTAAACCCCTTAGGTTATTGCTTCCAGAAAACCTTCAACCGGACACAATTACACGGGAAAGTGGCAGGATTACTTGAACTGGTGTAATCCAAAAAAAATAAACCCCTTTTCATCCACTGTCACTCAACTACTGCAGTACCTGCACACACTTTACAAAGCAGGGTTAGCCACCACTATGGTACGAGTTTATATCAGTGCTATAGCAGCTTTTCATGAACCTCTTAATGATCTTCCAATCTCTAATCATCCGTTAATTTCCAGATTCATGAAGGGAATGATACGGCTTCACCCCCATATTTAAAAAGGGCTCCAGGGGCGATCCGGGAAACTACAGACCGGTTAGCCTGACTTCAGTGCCAGGAAAAATAGTGGAAAGTATTCTAAACATCAAAATCACAGAACATATAGAAAGACATGGTTTAATGGAACAAAGTCAGCATGGCTTTACCCAAGGCAAGTCTTGTCTCACAAATCTGCTTCACTTTTTTGAAGGAGTTAATAAACATGTGGATAAAGGTGAACCGGTAGTTGTAGTGTACTTGGATTTTCAGAAGGCATTTGATAAAGTTCCTCATGAGAGGCTTCTAGGAAAAATAAAAAGTCATGGGATAGGTGGCGATATCCTTTCGTGGATTACAAACTGGCTAAAAGACAGGAAACAGAGAGTAGGATTAAATGGACAGTTTTCTCAGTGGAAGGGAGTGGGCAGTGGAGTGCCTCAGGGATCTGTATTGGGACCCTTACTTTTCAATATATTTATAAATGATCTGGAAAGAAATACGACAAGTGAGGTAATCAAATCTGCGGATGATACAAAACTGTTCAGAGTAGTTAAATCAAGAGCAGATTGTGATAAATTGCAGGAAGACCTTGTGAGGCTGGAAAATTGGGCATCAAAATGGCAGATGAAATTTAATGTGGATAAGTGCAAGGTGATGCATATAGGGAAAAATAACCCATGCCATAGTTACACAATGTTAGGTTCCATATTAGGTGCTACAACCCAAGAAAGAGATCTAGGCGTCATAGTGGATAACACATTGAAATCGTCGGTTCAGTGTGCTGTGGCAAAGAAGCAAACAGAATGTTGGGAATTATTAGAAAGGGAATGGTGAATAAAACGGAAAATGTCATAATGCCTCTGTATCGCTCCATGGTGAGACTGCACAGTTCTGGTCGCCGCATCTAAAAAAAGATATAATTGCGATGGAGAAGGTACAGAGAAGGGCAACCAAAATGATAAAGGGAATGAAACAGTTCCCCTATGAGGAAAGACTAAAGAGGTTAGGACTTTTCAGCTTGGAGAAGAGACGGCTGAGGGGCAATATGATAGAGGTGTTTAAAATCATGAGCGGTCTAGAACGGGAAAGTGCTCCAGTGAGCCTTTAATTGCGCCATGAGCAGAAGGGAGATGTCTGTGGCCCTGCTCGACTTTTACTTGAACTGCGGGCGGGAGAGGTTGAATCGGCTGCCCAGCTATGCCTCTTACTGTTTTACTATGACCGAAGAAAGGAGATTTTAGGCATGGGTCTCATGCCTGTGCTATTTGGTGAAGCAGAGAGAGAGAGGGTCTGTGCAGTCAACCATAGTGCCACCATCGGCTGTGGAATTAAAGCGTTCCTTCAAGATGAGAGATGCAGGTGCCAATGTAACCGCTGGACTGGAGGGTTAAAATCCAGACAATTTCCAGACATTTGAGCCTTCCCTTTGGCTTCCGGGCACTACCTTTAAATTCCATGCTGTCTGGAGAAAATCCAGACAGTTGACAATCTTATTCTACAGTATTCCAGGAAAAAAATACACACACAATAGAAATTCCATGTCATAGACTGATTGTTTCTTAAGATAAGCACTAAGCAATTGTAATACTTCTTCCAAAATGAGGTATTATCTCATATACATAAAACTGCAGTACTTCAGATCAATTATTTAACACCAAACTGCTCAAGCTACGAGGCAACAATTGAATATATATGTGCCACATATTACAAAAATGCACATTAATAAACAGAACCCAATATCATGAAAACATTTTCTACTGTGTTACAAGAGGACTCTGTTAAAAGCCAACAAGAAAGAACAGGGGTTTTTTTTTAAACAACTGAGAACGCTTTCCTTAATAATAGCAAGTGCATTTTTCTAGATTATAAAACAGTCAAGACATGGAAAAGGCACATCTCTTCTGGTTAAGGACGTCTGCAACTATTTTTTAAATATACAATCACCTCAGCCCAGAAGCAAGCTATTGTGGGACAGGTCCAGAAATCCATGTAGAAACCTTTCCGGCTTTAAATCATTTACCTGGCTGTATAATTTAGCCTTAAAATCCCAACTTTGATCTATATAAATACTTCTTAAAAACTTGAAATGGGTTTCCTGTAAAACAACATTTTCAATTTTCCCTTAATACGATGAAAGCAACTTTGTAGCCTATCCAGAATCAGATTTATCGCCATATTTTGCCTCCACTTGTCCAACAAAGCTGCCATTTTATTTTCAATAAGACTAATGGTAGTGGGGGAGGGAAGGAGGGAAAGGAAGATTCTTTAATCTTAAAAAAATATATATTCTTCAGCATTCTTTTCTTTACTACTTCTTCTCATCATGCCAGTTCATGTAAGAAAAGCAAGTTTGCTTACCTTAAATGGTGTTTTCCGTAGATAGCAGATGAATTAGCCATGCTGTCTGGGTACGTCCTCCGTGCCACTAGGTGGCGGAGCTCTCTAAGATCACTCCAAAGTCTTTAGAGGAGGTGTTCCCTCCTGCCTGTCCCTGTGCCTGCTCGATGCTCCTCAGTCTGTTTTTTTCCACGTGACTGATCGCACGTGGAGCTCTACAGTTCTTGTGAGGAAAAGTTGCTGTGAAGAGAAAAACATATGCAGTTGGTAAGCCAGGAAGATAATGTTCTGTTTGAAACAGGAAGACCTGGCGAAGGTCTGGTAGGAGATTGAGTGCGTTGTTTATGATATGCAAGAGCACGTTTACAGTCTAAAGAATGAAGACGCTGCTCGCTGTCATTTGCGTGCGGTTTAGGATGAAAGATTGGTAGTGTTATGGTTTGGTTCAAATGAAAGGTGGAAACTACCTTAGGTAGAAAGTTGGGGTGTGTACGTAGTGTAACTTTGTCATGGTAGAATTCCAAGTAAGGAGAATAGTGAACCGGTGCCTGAAGTTCACTGATTCTTCGTGCGGAAGTGAGGGCGATTAAGAACAGTATTTTCCAGGAAAGGTATCTAGGATGGCAGCTGTGCATTGGTTCGAAGGGTGGTAGCATAAGTTGTTCCAAAACTGGGTTAACATCCCAAGGCACTAGGGGTTTCTTGACTGGAGGTTGTAAATGCAGAACGCCCTTCATAAATCGGGAAACCAGAGCATGACATGCTATAGATTCTCCATTGAGAGGAGTGAGATACGCTGATATCGCACTAAGAAGAACACGTAAGGAAGTGGTGGCTAAACCATGTGCATAAAGGATGTGGAGGTAAGTCAATAACCTTTCAGGTGGGCATGTGAGTGGATCTATGTCCATAGAGGAACACCATGTGGCATAATGTTTCCATTTACGTTGATAGTTCAGACGAGTGGATAGTTTTCCTTGATGCTAACAAAATATCTTGTAGTTGTGGAGATATGTTTAGGTTTTGGAACATGAGCCATTCAATCTCCATGCAGTGAGATTCAAGGATGCGTGGAGTGGATGGAGAAGTGAACCCTTTTGTTGGGTGAGAAGATTGGGGGCGTTCCCCAGAGGAATTGGTTTGCAGATTGATAGTTGGAGTAGGTAAGAGTACCATGGTTGACGCGGCCATGCTGGCGCAATCAGAATTAGGTTTGCTTTGTCCTCGATGCACCTCTGTATTGTTCGAGAGATCAGGGGAATTTGTGGAAATACATACAGCAGATCTTGAGACCAATCCAGTAGGAATGCATCTTGTATCAGACAGTGAGCACTGGGGTAAACTGAGCAAAAGAGGGGATCCTTTCTGTTGCAAAAAGATCTATTTGGGGAAGATCCCAAGTTGAAAATATCCGGTCGGCCACGCGTTGGTCTAGTTCCCATTCGTGTGGGTGAAAAGTTCTGCTCAACTTGCCCACTTTGGAATTGTTGATTCCAGGAATATATGTGGCTTGAAGGGAGATTCCCCTGCTGTGAGACCAGTCCAGGATCTCTACCATTTCTTTGCAGAGGTTCCATGAACTGGTCCCTCCTTGCTTGTTTACATAAAACATTGCCACTTGGTTGTCGATAGGGATCATGACGACGTGTTGCCGTAGCTTGTGTTTGAAAGCTCTAAGAGCGTCTTTGATGGCTTGTAGTTCCAGGAGATTGATGTGATAAGTGCGTTCCTGGAACGACCACAACCCTTGCGTTTGTAGGTTGGCAATATGGGCTCCCCATCCTGTGGGGGAGGCATCTGTGATAAGAATCAATTGATGTTGAGGAGGCCTTAGTGGTGAGCCTTCTGACAATGCTGGCGGGCAAATCCATCAGTGAAGGTCCTTTTTCATGCTGTTCATTAATCTCACTTGGGTGGACAAAGGGCTATGGAATTGAGACCATTGGTGTTTTAAACCCCATTGAAGGTGACGAATGTGGAGTCTTGTGTTCGGGACTACATATGTACATGCTGCCATATGACCCAGGACAGTCAAGATTTGGTGGGCAGAGGTAGTCGCAAGATTTCTTAGACGTTGGGCTAGATAAGTAAGTGCTATTGCCTGGGGTTGTGACAAGAAAACTTTGTCCTGAATGGTGTTTATGGATGCCCCTATGAAGTCCAAGGTCTGGGTAGGCTGAAGATGAGATTTTTCATAATTTATCAGAAGACTCAGATTGTCTAGGCAATTGATTGTTTAAATTAAACTGTTTCAGAGGAGACGGGGAGTTGAGGCTACTAGTAGCCAATCGTCCAGATAACAAAATATTTGAATCCCCTGACGACGGAGATGTGCCACCACTACTGCTAGGCATTTCATAAATACCCTGGGAGCAGATGAGAGACCGAAGGGAAGGACTTTGTATTGAAAATGTCTTTTTCCTATCTGAAAGCATAGGTAATTCCAAGATTTTGGATGCATTGGGATATGAGCATATGCATCTTTTAAATCTATGGAGCACATCCAATCCATAGGTTGCAGAAATGGAAGAATTGATTTGAGAGAGGTCATTTTGAATTTTTCTTTCCGAATGTGTTTGTTGAGGAAGCGTAGGTCCAGAATTGGACGTAGACCTCCAGATTTCTTGGGAATGAGGAAGTATTTTGAATAAAATCCCATCAGATGTTGGGAGGGGTGTACTTCCTGTATACAGTGTTGATGAAGTAAGTGACTGACTTCTTGAAGGAGAGTCTCCCGATGAATACTCTGAGATCTTTTGGTACTCAAATGCAGAAGACGAGGTGGGGATATAAAATTGAGGGAATATCAGTCTCTTATTATATTCAGGACCCAGGAATCCGTTGTGATATTGCTCCATTGTGTGAAGAAGTGGGAAAGTCAACCTCCTACTGCCTAGATGTGTAGTGGTGGCAGAATCATTTCTAAAAACTCTGTTGAGTTTTAGGGGGTTGAGGTTCTGTAGTCTGGCATGGTTGACGAGGTGCGCGTGGGCGTTGATGAGAAGCTTGTTGTTGGTAAGGCTGTTGGTGGTTTGATTGATATGGTTGGGGCCTATAGGTAGTATAAGACCGATATTGACGTCAATGGTAAGGTTTTTTGTATGAACCGAATTGACGTTTAGATGATGACGAATCATGTTGAGTTAAGGAAAGTACAGCTACTTTCTGCTCTTTTAACTTCGCCAGTTTCTGTAAGTTTATCCCCGAATAAGTTATTGGGGCGACAAGGTAGGTTGGTCAGCTTATCGTGAACATCTTCACGTATGGCACTTGCATGTAACCATGCCAGTCTCCTGGCTGCTATAGCATTAGCTGTTTTTGCAGAGGTTTCAAACCCCTTGTAAATGGAACGTACCAGATGCCTTAGCCCTTCTTCCATATCATGGAATTCAATGGAGTTGTATTATCTGCAGAGCTTTGTTGTAGCAAAGGTTTTAAGGACTGAAGGCATTCAAAAAGATACTGAGCTACATAAAATTGATGGTTCTGTATCTTAGTGTTAAGGATTCCTGATTGGTACACTTTCCATGCAAAATCATCCAGATTTTTGTTGTCTTTTCCAGGTGGATTATTTGAATGTAAGCGAGATTTTCGTGCCTTTTTCATGGCTGATTCAACCATGACGGACGCGTGCAGTAACTGCACTTTGGTGTAAAAAGAGAATCTCGCATCCTGTACTTCAAATCTGTCTTTCTTGAAGTTGGAGTTGTGGAATATGGAGAATCCCAAGTCTTTTCCAAAAGAGATTCCAGCACTGGATGAGAAGAGAGTGCTGTAGGTTCAGCCGGTGTATCAAATATTTTTAAGACACCGAAAATCTGTCTAGGGTCAGGTATCTTTTTTGTTTCTATTCCCAATCAATGACCCCTTTCTCCAAAAATTGGGAGTATGTGAGATCCTCCGGTGGTGATACTGGTTCTGGAGGCAATTCTTTTGGGTCAGACGGGTAGCCAGTTGATGACCCTGGTGATGAAGATGGAGTAGGAGAATCTATTGGCAGAGGAGATGGTCTGCTAGGCAGCGTCTTTGGTGCTGGTCCCGGTGTAGGTGATGAACGCACCTCCGTCGGTGGATCAGGGGTTGGTTGATTTTGCTGCTGAACCAATGTTAAAAATTGTGACAAGATAGAACTAATCTGTGTCAGTGTATCAGAAGCTGAAACTGATGTGAAGGGTCTGATATCTGGTCCTTGACCCGATGGAGACAAGGCTGCCTTGAGGATGTCCTTGTTCGGTCCTTGAGGACGCCCAATATCCTCACGTGGATAAGGGAGTTTGGAATGTAAAGGTTTCTGACATAAGGATCGTCTACAATGTTGAGGTGCTGTAGAAAGTCATGAAAAACTTCAGATGAGTGGGAAGAGGCCTCTGATAATTGTGGTGGAGATAAGGAATCTTCTGAGTCCACCACTAAGAGTGGGGATGGGCTCCTAGGCCTTTTATGACCTGATGTATGCTTTTTGTATTGTTGTACAGGTTGCTGAAGTGTCGATACGCTGCTGCGTTGATCTTCCTCAGGTGCTTCGAGGTGTCGATGCTCTTCAGGTGTTTCGGTGCGTTGGTGTTCCTCCGTTGCATTGATGCTGCTCCGATGCGTCGATGCTGCTCCGATGCGTCAGTACGTTGATCTTTCCCTGAGGTGTCGGGGTGCCACCGAGTCGGCCTATCTGTAGGTCTCGACGCATCCGACGCAGGTTTGGTCAGCGGCACATCCTCAGCAGCTTGCAAAGAATTTTTAGTTTTCTTTTTCTGTTTGAGACCTGGAGGGTCAGCAGAGGTGGACCTCCGATGGGCATGAGTCTTAGGGAGTCGACTGCGGTCCCGGAGCCGACCTGGCTGAAGCGTCAGAGGGGGTATACGAGCCCGTTGCCTCCTCTCTGCACAATTTATACAGTTTACCTGATCATGTTTTGGACCAAGGCAAATGTAACAAAACTGATGTCTGTCGGTTACAGCCATTATTTTGCCAGTCACAGAATTTAAAACCTGGACGAGGCATGATGTAAGTATTCTGTGTTGAAATTTGAAGTTTTGAAGAAATAATTGAAGTTTTTCTCTTCACAGCAACTTTTCCTCACAAGAACTGTAGAGCTCCACGTGCATCAGTCGCGCGGAAAAAAACAGACTGAGGAGCATCGAGCAGGCACAGGGACAGGCAGGAGGGAACACCTCCTCTAAAGACTTTGGAGTGATCTTAGAGAGCTCCGCCACCTAGTGGCACGGAGGACGTACCCAGACAGCATGGCTAATTCAGCTGCTTATGTATGGGAAAAACTAGCATCCATTCTGTATGCAGGCTTCCTAATGAGGGAAGGCTTTGGTGAGAGACATTTGGAAGAAATATCTAGTAACGCACCTTAGTCTCCTATGGAAATGAACTGGAGCACAGGAGCAACAGAGCACATAAAGTGAATTCTTTTAGATGAAGTCTCAGTCGTTGGTGGAGTTGGGGGAGGCAACCTCCAGTCCTCAGGCAAGCCAGTCTGCTCGCATTTTCAGGATACTCCCCAATGAATATGCACAAGATAGATTTGCATGAAACTGAAGCCACGTGCATGCAGATCCATCTCCTGCATATTCGTTAGGGGTATCCTGAAAACCCGAGCAGATTACCGTCGACAAAGGCTGGCAGCTGCCTACCCCTGCTTGGTGGGCCCTGCTTTCGAGACCACACAGACTCCCTTCTTCGGACATGTCCCAGCTGAGAAAAGGGGCCTGCGCAGGCTCGAAGGCTCTAAAAATGCGTCCTTAAAAGGGTATCACACCTGAGACTCCAGTTTTCTCCAAATTTGTATTTACTGTGCAGCAAAGTACCCTGAAACACAAAACTAAAAATTCATCATGCAGAACCCTAGCCCCCGAAGGAGTTAATGCACTTCGCTTTTGATTAGAAAATAAAAATACAAAAGGAGAGCAATCAGGATTCTTAATAAGGGCCTGACATCTCAAGGATTTTTAGTTCAAAGATAGAAAATGACAAGAAATCCAGTGCCTGTGTTTGTTCTGGAAGGGTTGAGAGCATGGTTTAGGCTGAAGAGTTCTTATTACAGATAATGGCAATAGACAGGTGGCCTGGTATGAGGCAGCAGCTAATGGTCTCTCTCTCTCTCTCTCTCTCTCTTTCCATTGTTTTTTGTTTCTGTTCTTAATGAGCCATTGAACACAACTTGTGCCTTTTGCGCCACTGGCCTCCATCCTGTCCCTGGTAATTATGTTGTTACAAAACAAAGCAGCGTTAAGTGTATTCAGAGTAGGTCACTGCCACGGAAGTCATAAAAAATGTATTTAAGCTTCCAAAAGTGGGGTTAGCAAGGGTGTCAGAATGAGATGTGAAGCATTTTCCCCCATCAACAGGAAATAAAAACTCCCAGTTCCCGGGAGAAGACATCCCCTGAAGCATAAACAAATGAATCCTGGGGATCAAGTGATGTTTCTTGCCTTCATTTTTAGAAACAGTTCGGCTCTTTAGACTAAGGCTGGAGCTGGTGCAGCTCAGGGTAGAACTGACCAGAAATAAAGGAGTTCCCCCATATCCCAATTCCAGCAAATCTGTCCCCACTCCCACAAAGAATCCAGAGAATTAGTCAAAGAAAAACTTCCTGTAGGATAAGGCCTGTGAATCTGAAACATGGCCCCATGTGATACCACTATAGAGTGCCGTCACGGCAGGAAAAGACAGATCAGCCACGCAGATATCCGAGACAGACACAAAGCTGGAGACTCACCATAAAGTGAACCCAGGCATAGTGACAGGAGATCCTAAAACAGAGGTTTTACCTGTGTGAGACAAGGATAGAGACAGGCTGGAAGCAGAGTTTACACTAAAAGCCATGAGATAAAACTAAAGGTCCAAAGTACGTATGTCTTAGAGGAGGAGAGATAGAGGGGATATGATACAGACATTCAAATAACCTCACAAGTTTAAATCAAGCGCAAGAGTGAAACCTTTTTCATGAGAAAGACAAACAGAATATTAGGAATTATTAGGAAAGGAATGGAAAGGAAAACAGAGAATGTCATGATGTCTCTGTATTGCTCCAAGGTGAGACTGCACCTAGCGTACTGTGTACTATTCAGGTAAGCGCATCTGAAAAAACAGATACAGCTGAACTGAAAAAGGTACAAAGAAGGGTGATCAAATGATAAAGGAAATGACTAAGGAGGTTTAGCTTGGAGAAGCGACGGCTGAGTGGGGATATGATAGAGATCTGTAAAATCATGACTGGAATAGAAAAGTTAAATGCAAATTGGTTGTTTACTCCTTCAAAAAAATACAAGAACTTGAGGACACTCCATGAAGTCACTAAGCAGCACATTTAAAACAAATCAGAGCAAATATTTTTTCACTCAACACGCAGTTATGCTCTGGAATTTATTGCCAGATGATGTGGTAAAAGCAGATAGTGTCTAGGTTTAAGAAAGATTTGGACAAATTCTTAGAGAAAAAGTCCATAAACTGTTATTAACCAGACAGACTTGGGGAAAACCACTTCTTATCGCTGGGCATTAGCAACATGGGATCTATCTTCAAAATTTGGATGAAGTATGCAGTATATAAATTTCTACTAAACTAAACTACTGTTTAGGATCCTGCCAAGTACTTGTGGCCTGGATTGGCCACAGTTGGAAATCAGATGCTGGGCTTGATGGACCCTTGCTCTGACCTAGTATGCAAGCCTTATGTTCTTATAATGCTCTAAAACAAGAGGTCATAGGGGGACGAGACTCAGGGGCAACATCAGTAAATATTTCTTCACTGAAAGGGTGGTGGGTGCATGGAATGGACTCCCAGTGGAAGCAATGGGGTAAAAAATGGAAAGAGAATTTAAAAATGCATGGGATAAGGATTCTATTGAAGAAGAAAAGACGGGAAAGCTAGAGATGAACTGGGGTTTATAGCATTTAACCAGGAGGGCACCGCCTAACCAGGAATGAAACTAGGCAAATTAGAAGGACCTCATGGTCCTTATCTGTTGTCATATTCTATGAAAATGGTGGCAGCAGTCCTGGGAGGCTGCAATATTGCAAATAACCCACCCCTTACTCCCTGAAGGGCAGAGGAACGTGATAAAAGGATAAGGACAAAACAAAGGGTGGATAAAGGAAGCATGACACGGAAATACTGCAGGCTAAAACTCCCAAAAAATAAACCTGGGCAATGCCAGTAGATTGTTTGTAGTCATGTGCTCTCCAGCAAGGCCACAGGCACCTAGGAGGCCAGCCTCTCCTGCAATAGCCTCATTCGTGTTTGTAGCTGCTTGCTTGTAACACATGGGAGGGGGGGGTGGCATCATGTAGGCTCATTTGTCCAGGATAGTGGAGAATCAATGAGAAAGAAAACAAAAACTGGACTTGGATATCCTAAAATTGGTCAGGCGGCATAAATATATTCTTATAGTGTAGACAGGAATAACCGGGCAAACTGGATGGGCCAATTGATCTGTTTTTCTGGCATCATCTACTATGAAGGCAATATTCAAAAGGATTTGTCCAGCTAACTTTGAAGCTAGCCAGACGATGCCCGAGGTTTGAATTTCCCGTCCCTCTTAGTGGTTACATTTTATCTGGGTAGATGAGACAGAAAGGAAGTGGTGCGGGGGCATTCTGGGGTATTCAGTGCTCGCTGGAGGAACTTTCCCGGCTAGGTCCGGTTGGCGAAACCCTAGGCCTAACGTTATCTGAGCAACCACTCCCTGCCTGAACTAATATTGCCCTAGTTTTACAAAAAGTTAAGAAGGGGTGACCCAACAGCTCCCCTGCTGCCAAGTTTAGAAATTAACAAGTGGGGCGCAAAAGCCCCCTGCAGGATCCCCCTCCTTTCTGGCCAAAAGATATAAGAAAATGGGCAGCACCAGGACCCCCTTGCCTCCAGTCCACCCCTGCGATTTTATACAAAAAAACTGCTATCCCGTCCCTCTTCCTAATCCTGCTTCTTATCCCTCTCTTTATATATATGTGTATATATATATTTTTTTTTTTAATAAAGACCATGGCTTCAGATGCAACCCTACCCTCCCAACCTACCCAGAACCCCCCAAATCCTAAAGCCCAAGCCAGAAAATGGTACCAGCATTGCTGTCAGAGCAACACTGGATGCTGGGCAGGGCCAGTGCAAGGGAATTAGGCACCCTAGGCACCCTCCCAGTCCAGACATTAACCTGCTGGCAGCAGCTCTTGTGCTCTTCAGCCACCAGCATGATAGTCTCCGCTGGTGGCCCCAGACCTCCTCCCACAATTTGGATGCCCCCAAAATATAGTGCTCTAGGCAACCACCCAGTTCACTTAATGGAAGCGCCGGTCCTGACACCAGGAGTGCAGTAAGATTCTACCACTTCCCAGCCCAGGGAGGGTAAGAGTCAGCCAGGGAGGCTGGCACAAAAGCTTTTTGTGTAACAGAGAGGTAGTCAGCAAGGTAAGGGGTCCCAGCACTGCACATTTTCCTATAGCTTTTGGCCAGAAAGGAGGGGGTATAACCGCAGGTGGCTGTTGGGCCGGTGAGCTGTAAAGTTACTAGATAACTTTATCCTGGTAACCTCAGCCGAGTATATTCAGCAGAAGTTAAGTTCTACTGACTATCTGGTTATCCAGGTAACGTTACCTGCATAAAAGGTTCCCGCTCACCAGCTTACTCAATGTGGACCTCTATGTTACTATGTAAGTTTCCTAAAGTGAACTCTCCACTGCAACACGTATTTAATAGCCTCAGCGTACATTTGGGTGGCTGAAGCAAGACATTTGAATATGAAAGCAAAAATAGGATAAAGATCTTTATAGCACGACAATGAGACCAGAGCCAAGGTCATTACTGCTCTGCCATTGAACTCCCCTGGCAAGCGCTTCCTTTGAGGAACACCCGTGAGGTCGGCTTTCAAAGACCTGCTGAGCGGATAAGAGAAATCGTCTAGTTTTAGCCAGTTATCTTTAGGAGAATTCTTCAGCCGAACCTAACTGGCTAGGTTTTCAGCTGAAAATGTACCCGCATCTAGCTGGGCAAACTCTGACTGACTAGATGTAGGACTGCTATGTGTGTAGCCGGGGTGGGGGTGGGGCAGGGGGGGAGGGATTGTCTTCCTAAATTAGCTGCTTAGTGATGAAAATCAGTGCCCCCCCACCCCTGGAACCACCCCCCTTGACCGGCTAAATATGGCCGCCTTGTAAATTAAAGGGGTTAAATTTAACTATTCAGTGGTGGGCGTGGGTGGGGGGGGAGGGGTTTATAAACAGAGGTGTAGCCAGTTTACTTCCCCAGTTTACACAAGATGGGGGGGGGGGGGTTTAGACCAGAATTAACAAGAAAAGTAAGTCAACCCCAGAGCAGAGAGAAGCAATTTTTGAATTTCTCGTATGCATTTTTTCCACCAGTGCTGAAATTAATGAAGGATTTTAAAGTAATGAAATGAGCTCCTATAACAAGCACAGATATTCCCTTCACGTGCAAAATAATCATCAAATAAGTTATAGCATACATAGCCAGAAATATATCGACCTATGCTTAAAATCAGTCAGTTATTCTCAACCTCTCATGACTACTGTACCCTTTGCAAGAGTTTGAAATATCTCATGTACCCTCAGGTTCACAAAAAAAAATCTTAATTTATACCAAATACTATACCTACATTTTTTTCTCTATTTACTAAAGGGAAACCTCTTACAACCACAGTAGAGAAAAACAAATATAGCTATAGTATTTGCTACTACTCTTCTCTGCTTTCATCTGGCTCCTGCTCCTCCTTTCCATCTTCTCTTTTCTTCTATGCTTGTCTCATTTCTTCATCAGGTACATTTCTTTAATCTCATTTCTCTCTCTCTTTCTTTTCCAAATCTCTCTGTCCCTTCTCACTTGCCCACCTCCCCCAATCTCTCATTCCTTCACTTTCCTGTCACTTCCCCCAGTGATCCTCGGATCTCGCCATCTCTTTCCTGGCTTTCAGCCCTCCCTTGCTCTCTATCTTCCTCTCTATGACACTTCCCCCTACATCTCCATTCCTCTATCCCATTCTCTCTGGCTCCCCCATCCCCATGCCACACCTTTCCAAGTTCTCCATCTCCTATTCTCCCTATCTATCAGTCTTTCCCTTTCCTCTATTAATCTCCTCCCACCAATCAGCTCTCCTCATGCCTTCTCTTGATTTCTCCCCCCACCTCTTAGCTCCAGATCACTCCTTTTGCTTTCTCCAGCCCCAATCTACACCCAATCCCTAATCTTGGTGTCTCTCCCCTGGCAATTAGAGAGTAGCAACAGAGCCACTACCTCAAAGCCAGGAGTAGTGGGACTCAGAAAAGGAAGTTGCCCACTGGACTAAAAAGCAGAGGCGCACTTTCTGTCCTTGTGGCTGCCTCTTCTTCTTTCTGCCCCTGTGTAGGCTTGATTTATAATCAGGACACCTACGCAACAGCGAGATAGGAGGAACAGGAGACAGCCACAGGGACAGGAAGGAAAGCACTTACGTTACCGCTTGCAGTGCCTGCTTTCTCTGCTTTAGTTCTGCAACTGGCTGCCTCTCGTGCCAGTGGTGGCAGCGGAGGGTTTCTCGTCTCCTGTGCGGTGACAGGAATGCCAAATATATCAATTTACCTCTCCAGCTGAGGACATGACAACCAATGTGTGGTGGGGCAGGTGGTTGCTTTCCATGGTTCAGGCTCCCCTTTCCTATATGGCAGACGTTTGGTTGTGTGTCCCCTGGCAGGCTTCTTACTATCTCCGGGAGGGGGGAGGGGGATTACATGCACCTCTAGTTGAGAACTGATTTAAATCGAACAACGAAATTTAGATGTTCAGAGTTTATGATTGGTGCATGCCTCAAGATTCTTTGTTTAAAAATGCATCCGCTAAGCAAGGACTGATTTAAGGCAATTTCTCTTCTTGGTCTTGTCTGCATGAAAAAGTGGTGACCTACTTATAAATGTTTGAGTTTTCATGCTTTCCATGGAATAGCACTTTGTGATCTCCTACCTGCATCTCTCATTTGTGACTCTTCCTTCCTTCCTTCCTTCCTTCTTCCTCCAGTCTTGTCCTGTCTTTCCCTAAGATTTCTGGCCATGGATATCCTTAGGATGTGCTCTATATCTAACTCAGCATTTAGCCGTTTTCTCAGAATTAGTACAGCACTTCAGTGTGACTCTTGCCCCAAAGTCTTCATGCAGTGTTGACCTTACTTCAAGTTTCACTGGCCCTCAAAAATCGCTTGCCCTGGGTCAATAAAACACTGCTAAATTTGACTGCAGTCTACCTAGCATTTATTCATTTTATGATCTACAATAATTTCACAAGTACATTTTAAAAGATCCAGCAGAAACATCTAGATGTACTCAAAACACTAATGCAAAAAGAAAACCATGGAGAGGATATTCCTTGTAATAATGTACAACCGGGAGCTAGAAAAACTGAGCAAGTAGTCCTTCAGCTACTACTATTGGAGGATGAATCACTGAAGGAAATATCCCCTGTGCCTTCAATTTGAGCTTTCCAGAAACTATCTAACCTGAAGCAGAAATTAGTATGAAATAAGCTTTAAATGAAAACTCAAAAAGAAGAAAATGCAAAACCCTGCAAAATACCAGGTTACAAACTGTACTACAACATATCATAAGATGGTCTAGTGACCCACATGGGAAAGCCATTCATTATAAAGGATTCATATCCATGCTGCTCTATAAATACAGTACACGATACAATGCAAAAAAAAAACAAAACAAAACAGAATGTGAAAAGCAATGCTATAAAATGAGCCAAAAATTAAACATGATTAAACCTTCATTCATATTTATTTTTTATTTAGATATATAAAATAGCACATTACAAAGAGCATAATGATATCTCTGTGAGGAACCCTTCTCCAGAGCACATCATTCCTTTAATGACCTAAAATCAGGATACCTAAAAAACAAAAAAAACTTCAGAAATAGTAAAAAAAAAACCAATGCAAATCATTCAAAATCAAGATGATTTAATCCTTCAGATTAAACACAAAAGGACTTATTGAGGGTAATTTTTTTTTCAATCAGTAATTTTTATTGTATCCATTGCAACAATACAATGTGAAAAAAAGGCAGACATAATTCAACTATGAACATTACCATAATATGTCTGGAAACAAACGTTTTATAAAAATACAGTGTACAAGTACATTTCCAAGTCTAGCTCCAAAACTCCATCCTCCCCACCTTACCATCACATTCTTGAATTTATAAAAAACAAAACAAAAAAAAACGAGAGAGCGAATAATACCATATGAGCAAACCATCAGGGATATGAGAAGGAATGAGTGTAATAGTCATCTATACACATTTTGCAGAATGAATGCTGGTATATACCCCTGCCATAGGTTAGGCACATTGTAGTTTTATATATCAAAATAAAAAATATTATATAATCTGAGGTAATATACAATAAATGCAATCCTCTCAAAAATAATGCTCAGGAATAAAGCTTAGTCCAGAGGCTTCTTTCCAGATTTGATATACCACCCAGATAGACTCAAACTTTGCATGTTGTGATGCTTAAGAGCTGTTAACTTATTGATTCTATACTCCAGTTCCAATCGCGAAACAACAGCCCTTATCTTTGGGGCAGTTGTGGGCTTCTAACAGAAAGCAATCTCACAACGAGCCACTAGGAAGATTTGTTGCTGAAACAACTGAGTGGCTTGATTGAGATTTTCATCGGGCATATTCAGCAAAACACATCCCGGATTTAGTGTAACCAGCTCTTTAAGAATGTCAGTAATCAATATAGCCACATCATTTTTTGATGATCTCACATGCCCACCATATATTTAAAAAAAGGGACCTGCCTGTGAACATCCCCGCCAACATTTATCACTACTTTCGGATACAGTCTGTGTAATTTTTCTGGTGTAAGATACCATCTAAAGAGGAGTTTGTAACTATTTTCAGTAAGATACGTAGAAATAGAAGACTTATGAAACCTTGCAAAAGATCAGCTCCATTCTTCCGCAGGAAATAATGGACCCACATCTTTTGCCCAAATTGTTATATGGGATGGGGTAAATTTCAAATCTGTGTTCAAACTCTTATAAAGTTTGGATATCATCCCTTTCATTTTGTCAGCTTGCTCATAGATTCTCTACCAATGTTTTCCCCAATGATAGGCGATCCAAAATGTTCTTACTTTTCAAAAAGTGCTGAATTTGTAAATAAGATAAAAATTCCTCCTTAGGAAGTTTATATCTCGACTGTAGCAGATCAAATGATGCCTGCCACCCCCCCGGATCCCAAATGTGCTTTAGACATGATATTCCACTGGATTTCCAGGCTTTAAATGCACCCACAGAAAGACATGGAGAAGAAGTATTATGAAACAGATTTGTTGTGTAAAAGTATTCTCTTTAGCCCACAAATCTATTGCACCATAGCCACCAAATATTTAAAGTATTACAAGTAATCGGTACCATATCCGCACATGATCGCCAAGTATGACGGGGCTGCCATAATAGCGCTGGCAGAGGCATATTGGCCATCCAAAATTGTTCCAGTAATTTTGTTTTATGACAATCTACTGCAGCACGCAATTGAGACGCCACATAGAACCAGCACAGATTGGATATGCTAAATCCACTCCAAGCCTTAATTTGATACATCACCTTTTTACTCACCCCTAGGAGACTTTCTTCTCCAAATAAAATCAAAAAACCTTTTCTGTCAACCTTTCAACGCAACGATCGGTATGCTAATTGGTAAAGTTGGAAATAGGTAAGCCAGCCTAGGAAGGGGGTTCATTTTAGTTACAGCAATCCTTCCCAGCCAAGAGAAAGAGAATCTCTCATCTTTCAATATCATTACAGATTTTGTGAATTAAAGGAGGGTAATTCAAGTTAAATAACTCTTCTACCTTTTCCCCCCAAGTATTACCCCTTAAATATTTAATTTTATGAGGGGCCCATTTATACAGGGGAGATTGCGGCAACGTTTGTTCCAAGTGACTTGGACATGACACACATAGAATTTCTGATTTGTCCCATTTCCTTTTCTACCCCAACTAGGGACTGCTCAGGATCAGTTAATGTAAGTAAAATATCATCTGCGAACAAGCCTAATTTACAAACTTCTTTTCCTTCCTGAAAAGCTGAAATGGTGGGATTCCTTCTTATCTTTATAGCAAGAGGCTTGAGATAGATAGCAAACCAGAGGGGAGATAAAGGACACCCTTGCAGAGTTCCCCTCTCTACTTGGAAATTGTTAGCAAGAGTTTATGGTGCAATTTGACACATCTGTCCTGCTTTCAGGTTTTATTAAGCTGTGATGTTTAATGGTTAGAAATACTCTCCAGAAATGCCGCAAGTTACATTGGCATTACAGAGGTAGGGAAGCATTTTTACCACTTTTAGTACAGATTGTGATTTCCCAACTGCACAGATGCAACGTCCGCGGGTACTTTTACTCGCAGGCTTTGCACCAGTTCTCATCAAAGAGAGAACTGAGCAGACTCTCCCTTTGCCCGCTGCCCCTCAGAGGACTGTGCCTGCTTTTTCAGCTAGTTTTACATTGTATTTATATTTTATTTGGTTTTAAGTATAGAAATCCGCCTCGCAATGAGACCCGTTATAAGCGGAATATGAATGCTTTTAAATAAATAAATAAAAACAAACACGTGTAGATCTTACATTTTCCTACTCTCCAACCTAAATATGGTCCTCGGGAACACATGCAGTTTTATCCACATGGAAGGTGGCAATTTTCAAAAAGCCGATTTTCACAGGTTAAAAAAAACCAAAAAAAACAGTTTTACCCAAGGAAATCTGCTTTAAAAATTGACCTCGCTGGGACTATAGGCACATCAATTTGAAAGTAGTGTCTAGCAAGAAAAAAAAACCAACTCACACAGGGGCTCAGGTATAATATTTCATTGAGTAGCCTATCTTTTCCAAGAATCTATGTTACTCTGAGGAAAAAAAACAAACAGTAATAGCCCTTGAGCTGCCTATTTATGCCTCTTGCTCACCCGCTCCTGAAACCTCAGCGGTGCTGCTTGTAATTCACTAGCACAGCTTGCAGTTCAAGACCTCTTTTTTCCCCTTAGAGTTTTGCTGTTAAGTTGCACCTACCTAAAGAAATTACAGCCATCATTTTTCTTTCCTAACCCTTTGTAAACCAAGAAAGTAATCCTAATGGATATAGTGCTCCGCTCCCTCCAGCCCCCACCACTGACAATGTGCCATTTGCAAGTTCCACTAGTGAGGTTTACTATTCCCATAGCCCCAGTGTTACCAAGTCCTCTGGAAGTGTTAGCTGCCTTGGTACCATAGACAGAGTTTCACTGCTTAATGTGGGGGGGTGCAAGGGAAAGACAGGTCAAATTAGCTGGAGGGAGGGGGGAGGGCATGTGTGTGAGAACTTTGTCCCACTAATCCCACTTCTTATAGGCATTTCTTGCTTCTAAATCAGGATATACTGTACATGAGAGCAAGCAAAACCAAAGATATATATACAAACAAAAATCAAAGAAAACCATTACAAGTTCACATCCAGGAAGGATAGAGAAGTCATTTTAAAGGAAACTTACATACCCAAAACAAGGTGGAAGGCCAAAGATACCTCAAACTATTGGAGTTCTAGTGAACCTTTCCAAAATAAACCGATCTAGATTAAAAGGGTCCAAACAAACAAACGTGTTCTCTTCAAACACAAAAAACCAACTACCCTCATACCTATTTAGCATACGCTTAGCTTCAGGAATATCGCAGCACTGAGACAAGGAAAGCTCCTCATTTCGTGCAAGCTGCAGAACTTCATAGGCATGTTTCCTAAAACTTTCTACTGGGGACAAAAATCTGGTTTTCGGAAAATTCAAGAGATGTAAATATTTTTGCTCTAACAACATCTTCCAAAGACTTTACTTAGTTATGAAGAATTAAACTGTCTTTGATATTGGCCCCAGATGTACCCTGTAGCATAGAAGTTTGATTCTTAAGAGATGCAACATTAACTTCAATAATCCCCACTCTCTCCTCCAAATCAATCATTTTGGAAACTGCCCCTTTTGAGAACTCACAAAGTTGAGATACAGTCTGCATTAACGTACTCTCAATGCGTGTAACTACCTGCCAAATGCCCCGCAAGGAGATTTCCACTGGATCCAGAGCAGTCTTACACAGTTCATCTTCCCACCAGGATAATGGAGGAGATACTGGAACTGGTACAGAGACAGCACCAATTCTAAGAACTGAAATGGCAGGATGGAAATCACACCGCAGAATTCATCAGTGTAGGGGGACTGGAGGCAGGGTACGCTGATCAAGGCTCAGAGAAACTCCTCAGCCTTCACTGCCCAAATTCTCCAAAGCAATGGGGGAATAGATGTTGAACATGGGGCTGTGTACAGTCTTAAAAACCAAATGTGTAGCAGATGGCTATCCTTTTCTTTTCCTTCCTATAGAAACAAATGAGAGAAAAAAAATGCACAGAGGGCCGTGCACGCAGATTTAGCACATGCCAGCAGCAGCTGTACGCCTCTGGACCCTCGGTGATATAGGGGGATCTGGTCGCCTGTGGATGACATCAGGTCAGGCGCTGCTGAGAGGGAGATAAGCTTGGGAAATCCACCACACTACCGCCAACTCATTCTCTTTTTCCTCCACCTGCATGCCGCTGGATTCTCGCTGATACAGGGGGATCTGGTTGCCTGTGGACAAAATCGGGTCAGGTGCCACTCAGAGAGAGGGAAGCCCAGGAAATGCGACGTACTGGCACTCCACTGCCAGCTCACTCTCTCTCTCCTCCAGCATGAGCATATTTTAAAATTCGCTGACATACACATGTAAAAGCCAACATAGTGCTTTTGAAGACATATGCACTAGCGGTGCTTGAGTAACCTCTTAAAATTAGGCACATACTTACGCGTGGTTGGTGCATTTTAAAACATATGCTCATAAGTGCGTGCATGAATAAAAATTCTAACGTGTCCTTATTCGTGCACAGATACGTGCGTGATGGGTGCATGTGTGCTCGTTTTAAAATCAACCTCTTTGTTTTCTTCCTTGCAAAAAGGACTCGAACCATTTAAAAAAAAAACCAAAAAAAAAAACTGTCCCTCCAATTCTCGATAAAGCATCAAAACAAAGAAACAGAGAAATGACGGCAGAAAAGGACCAAATGATCCACCCAGTCTGCCCAGTAAGCTTATGCCAGTATCTACTGCACTTTGCAGGTTACCCTCCTGCTTATCAGTTTCCCAGACCATAAAAGTCAGGGCCCTTGGATATTGACTGAATCCAATTTTCCCTAACCCCTGCCATGGAAGCAGAAAGCAATGATGGAGCCACATCAAAAGTATTAAGCTTAATGATTAAGGGTAGTAAAAGCCACCTTAGCAAGTTACCCCCATGTTTATTTGTTCCCCAAACCGTAAAAGTCAGGGCCCTCATTGGCTGCTGACTTAATCCAATTCCCCTTTTCCTACCGCCTTTGAATCAGAGAGCAATGAAGGAGTTGCATTAAGCCTTGATACTGTTATTTGTTAAAAGTGGCAACTGCCACACCAGCAAGTTACCCCGTTACCCCCATGCACTCTTTTCTTTAATTCCATCCTCTAGCCTTTAGGGATCCACAGTATGGATCCCTAAACATGATTAATGGCCTCCAACATGGCTGACACGTCAAACTGGGACAACAATCCAGCACCACCTTCCTCAATTGTATGGTCCAGAAAGGACAAAGGTAACAATTCTGCATTATGTCCCTTATGGAAACCCAACTGGTTATGATCAAGGACCTCAACATCTTCCAAAATGTTTTCCAACCGAGTCAAAACACACCTCTCCAGTATTCTTGCCACTGTAGGGAAATTGGATACCGAGTGAAAATTAGCCAGATCACCCACAGGGAGATTAGTGGGGGGGGGGGGGAGGTGCTTTGGGCTAACAGTTGCCACCTAACACAACAGTACTTTATTTATACGTTTCTTCCCACTCATGATTGTATACATTTTTATCATGTCCTCTCGCAGCCATTTCTTTTCCAAGCTGAAGAGCTCTAAACTGTGTAGCCCCTCATCACTGGAGAGCCATTCCATCCACTTTGTTACTGTTCTCTGCCACATCTTTTTTTAGATGGGGATGACCGGCCCTGCACACACTCAAGATGCGGTTGCACCCTCGATCGATACAGAGGTAATACGATAACTTCTGTTTTATTCTCCATTCCTTTTCAGATCATTCTTAATATTCTATTTCCTTTTTTTGACTGCTGTCGTATTGGTGCACCTCTCCCCTCTTGCTCATAGCAGATCCCCTGCAACATGTACTAACCAGGTCCACGTCTCCATGCTGGTTATCACAAACAGCAGGTGACAACCAGATCGCTGCTACATTAAAATGGCTGCATACAATTTAATACAGTGATTTTAATACAGCTGTGAGCTGTATCTCCTTAGCATGATGGATATAGTTGGGTTGGGTAGTAAACCATGGGGAATAAGGAAAAAATTGTCAGACTTCTTTCATGAAAATATTGATTTATTGTTGTTTATCTACATGTTAATATTGTATATTGTGACACTGTTTATCTTGTGTTGACATCAATAAACATTAAAAAAACAAAAAAATAAAAAAAAACACATTTTAACACACATATCAAAATTGACATGTAATGTATATTACTTACTGATTCTGATGCACTTTGGTGGACAGACCCCTATTTCTTGAATTTGTTCTCATAAATCAGCAATGTCCTGTATTTTGAGCATTTGGGAAAACCCAACATCCATAGACAACTTTAAAGGAATGTTTACTAATAAGGTATTTCTTGTGGCAAAAGATTGTACAATGTTCAAATTGCTTGAAGAGACCTCCTGATGTTGCTATTTGACATTCAAAAGTTACACACTTACAAAATGATAGCTGTGCTGAAAGGCGATTAATATCCTTGCTTGTTTGTACAACTATAAAAGTCATTTATTGTACATTTGCCTACTGAAGCATATAGAGCTTTGTTGGATTTGATAAATATGAGTTGCTGTGAAGAGGATTTGCTTCTCTCCTTGCTCCGGTCCCTGTGGGTGAATCACCCCCTCCAGGGCTTTCAGCACCATCTCCGCTCTTCCTGGGTGCCTGCCTTGTTCCTTGGCTCTGAAGCGATGCCCCGAGAGAACTCTCCTCAGCCGTGGCATAGTGTGCCTTGGCACAGACTCACTCTCTCTTTCCGGGTCAGCCAGTCCCCCGTACCTTCCTCTCTGAGGTGTCTCCTCTTCAGTCAGTCCTCTGGAATCCAGTGGGAAGAATGTCTCTTTCTCTGGTTCCGTCCTCAGGGCTAGTTCCTCCTCTCTGACCACCCCTATTTCCTCTTGCCCCTTCCTTTCCTATGGGCCAACCTTTATTTTCTTTTAGAGCTTTGGCTGTTTCTCTTCCTCTGTATTGGGGCTGTTCTTTCAGGCTTGCCTTCTTAGGATTTCCTGGCTCCCTTCCTAGTCTGTTCCAGACTACCTAAACTCCGTTATAGTTATATTGCTCTTGATTCATTTAAATGAATGGCTGCTTACAGATAAATGTTGTTTGCAAGCACCAGTACAAGAATTACATTCACATTTTGCTTTTTTTTTTTTTTTTTTTTTTTTAATGAAGATTAGTCATAAAATAGCATTATGAACTTCCACAATGCGAGGTGAAAGCATAAAAATGTCGGGGTGTTTCTGTACTTTTATAACTGTATCTTCTCTGGTATTTAATACAAATGATTTATCTAAACTTAATAGGAGCACAGGAAAGATTTGGCATAAACTTAAATTGTCCAAAAGGGGGGTTTTTTTTGCTGTTCGACGTAGGATTTTATTGCATTCATAAAATCACAAACAATTCTTTTCCACAGAATTCACGGTCCCCCGACATGGACCGTGTTTCGAAAAACTTGACCATTTCAAATCATTGTAACCAAGATTTGATCCCTCCTGTGCTCTATTTGAATTGATGGTTTGGCTTTCCACCTCTACTACTATGCATTAACCAAATTAATACAATATTTTATAGTGTAATAATCTGTGTAAAGAGAAAACTATTAAATTATTGCTTGTATGCATGTTTTTGAATATACTTCTAACTAACAGTAAAATCCTGTCTTGTAAATATTTAACCATCAAAGTGACCAATCATAATAAGCACTTCTGGTATAGTCAGACCTTCATTTGCCTTATACTTAATCATTGACCAATTGATTATTTTGTACATATTTTTTATATTTTTCAATATTGCAAATAAAATGTACTTATCTTGACAACAAATTCCTGAAACGGAGCCGTGTTTTGAAACCTGCATCAGAGGGTAGTTCCTTGTGATTTGAAGTTTTCAATACGTAGTTGTCACAATTTTATAAAGATATTTTACTGAGGTCAGTGAAACAGTGTTTGTGCTCCATGCAATGAGATACGATCAATATCACTTTTTCAAATGTGCAGTTTTAAGCCCTTATAAACAGTGGAAAACTTTGTTAAAGAAAGCAAAGATGACAGATGTGATTTTACATTTCTTAAGACACGTGCACGTCTCTATTGTAAAACAGCAGTGTCAGAAGAACCGCATTTCTAGCATAAAGCACAGATATCTCGGGTAGATCATTTAAACAGTCTAAAAACAAGGAGGTCAATATTCAAAGCACATGCAGCATTATTTAGCCGGATAAGCGGGACTTATGTGGTTAAGTAGCGCCCATGAGCTTCACCAGGCTGCCACGCAGACATGCTTCAAACCCACTCCCAAGGGACACAGGTGGACAAATCCAGTACTCAAGATTAGGGTAGACCGGATTTTCAGGATATCCACCATGAATATGCATGAGATATATTTGCATACAATGGAGGCAGTGCATGACTATCTCATGCATATTTATGGTGGATATCCTAAAAACCAAACTTGTTTGTGGCTCTTCAGAACTGGAGCTGGCCATCCCCACTCAAGGGCTAAGAGGATAATTCAGTCTCCAGGACTGTGCAGTCTCTGGCCTCTCTACTGAAACTACTAATCATGTGGGACCAAATGGGAAGGGATGGTTTTAGTTACGCTGGCACTGGTTCTCTGGAAACCGAACTGAGACCACCAACTCATTTCATGTATGCCAGATGGTTTTCTCATGGGGAGAGCTGGCTTTGGAGAAAGGTTATTTAAGATGCTTCCACAGGCATCGTGCTAGGAGTTAAGAGGGAGATGGAACGGAGAAGTCTGAGGAGGACTTGGGAGTGTAAGGGCTCCTGAGGCAGATATGTTTGTTTCATTATTGATACAACTGAAAGGATTCCTACAGTCATCCAGAAGGAAGAACCCAAAATGGCAGAGGGTACTGTCTTTGCTGGGGAAGCTCCAGGAAAGAAGTTTTTTGAACCCTGTTGTCTCGGAGGCCTTGGAGCTAACTTGGATTTTGAGTAATTCCCTTTTCAAAGAAAGCTATTTAAAGAAATGAGATTTCTGCTGATCTTGTTTGAATTTTGGACTGTATCCTATGACATGATTGAAGAATTTTCCTGTGAAGAAGTTTTTACATTTGGATTTAGAATACATTTTTCTTATTTGGGACCAACAATTATTATGGACATTAGACTTTGTTATATTTGGTAAGTTTTCCCTACTGGTGATCCTTGGAGGACAGTGTGTGTGTGTGTAATTTTTCTGGGCGTTATGTCCAAAATGGGATTTGCAATAAATATCACAGAGAGAGAGAGAGAGAGAGAGAGACACCTTGGCCACCACCAAAACCTCACCCCGAGTTACTAGTTGCCCCTCTTACAGTGGTATAAATAGTTTACTTATCTGAGAACCTTATAAAAAGTCTCTCTCTCTCTCTCAGCCAAAAATAGTTTGCATGTTGTGGTATCTGGAAAATTACCCTAACCACACCCCTTTTTTTTTTTTTTTTAATTTAGGATTTATATTCCGCTTTTTGCACTTTTTGGATTACATTCAGGTACTGTAGGTATTTCCCTATCCCCAGAGGGCTTACAATCTAAGTTTGTGCCTGAAACAATGGAGGGTAAAGTGACTTGCCCAAGGTCACAAGGAACGACAGTGGGACTTGAACCCTGGTCTCTGGTTCATAGCCCCACTGCTCTAACCACTAGGCTACTCCTCACTCCAAACTATTCTTACGAAGTTTTTAGCAAAACAATGAATCTAGGTCTAAGTTAGGGGCGTTCTGGGGCTGTAACTGGAAGGGATTGAGTAATTTAGCCGGCTAAGTCTAGTCAGGCCAAAGCCCTGTCCTAAAGTTAGAAGGCTAACTTTAAGATAGCCGACTATATAGTGAACATACTTCCAAAGTTAGCTGGCTAAGGGAGTTATTTATTAAAGGTTTATTGCACGCAAAAAGGGCCTTTTCGCGTGCAATAGAATGTAAACTAGCTGGAGGAGAGGAGTCGGCCGCAGCACCGCTGCCGGCGATAACGTGAGGAACATTCTCGCCGGCAGTAGCACAGCGAAGAACACCTTTTACGGTGTCACTATTTGTGTGAAAGGCTGCAGCTGGCCGCACTGCGGCCGTCGAAATCGCAGTGCCGCCGTGCGAATGGCTGCGGCCTTTTGCAGGCCCGCCCTCCGCCCCCTTTTTCGCGGGATTCATCATTCTGCAAAAAATGATGAATCCAGCCCTAACTTTGCTATTCTCTGAATGTGCACCTCTGTATATCTATATTCATATCATGCTAATCTGTCTCTGGCAGTACTATTCTTGCACTTCTAAAATTGTTGTTTATGTTGAAATAACAAATGAAGAACATAACAAAAATAAAACAAACCCAACTCGGGATTCCAACAGGGCTCAGTCTTTTCTGCTTTGTTGTTTAACATCTATCTAGCTTCTATATGCAACTTGCTGACTGACCTCGGTGAAGGCTTCCAAATTTATGTAGACGACAACATCCAATTCTATATGCCATTAGAAAGCTCTTGGGATGAGACAATGCATGCAGTGTCCAGATGTATAAGATTAGTTAAATCTTGACTAATTCAAAATAAACGTGCCCTTAACCTAACAAGAACTGGGATGCTGATTATTCAACAACATGAACTGGACCTGATTTTTGACAACCAGGATATTAAGATAGTCAGCCAAAGAGTTTGGGATTCATTATTGATTCCAAGCTATCGTTCACTGTTGGGATCTGTCATGAGAATTGGATTCTACAAACTGCGCCTGTTACGTCCCCTTGCTCCTTTACTAAAACCGAGAGTCTTTCAGATGGTAATTCAAGCACTAATAATGTCTCTTTCTGATTACTGCAATGCTCTGTATCTTGGTCTACCTTATAGTACAAGCAAATTAATGTAACTGTTGTAGACTGCTGCTGGTAAGCTTAATTCAAGACACTCACATCAGGATCACATTATGCCAGTGCTTTCTGATTTTCATTGGCTTCCAGTTAAGTGAACAATTAAAAATAAAGTTGCCCTCTTGGTGCCCAATCTGCTCACTAAGAATTGTTTTCCATGGATTAATGCCCTATTGAGGCCTTATAATCCTATAATATCTTTATGCTCATCACAGAAGGCCCTATTAGAGGTACCCTCTGTGTGTCAAGTGCATGTATCCGAAACTCATCAGCGCACATTCTCAGTGGCGGCTCCTGATTTTTGGAATAACTTGCCTTTTGTTAAAGAACATAAGAAATTGCCATGCTGGGCCAAACCAAGGGTCCATTAAGCCCAGCATCCTGTTTCCAAGAACCTGGCAATTATCCAAACACTAAGAAGAGCTGCATCATACACAAAAACTTAAGACACTCCTTTTTATGGATGCTTATTTGTAGGATATTGATTATTGTTTGATCTGTTTTAAATTGATGCGCTGATAGATTATTTTGTATCTGTCTTTTATGAGAATTTTAATGGTTTTGCATTTTTATTATCATGCCCGTCACTGTATTTTTAACAATTATTGTGTAAGTTATTCTGTAAGCCACCTAGAGCAATGCTGCCTATACAATATAAATAATCAATAACCTATAATTGACATTCACCCAATAGTCACTGAACCAAATATTTTCAGTACTGCCCTTGTGTAGAAATGTACATACCACTATGAAGCTTCTGCTCTGTACACTGTGAGCTGTGGAGAAATGCTTGAACAGCCTCTGTAATGTGTAACTGTTTTCTGTGAGAAGACATTTGTGGTGTGAATATGTGTAAGAATTCTTGAAAAAAAAAAAAAAAGTTTGCTTACTGTATTTTGGAAAATATAAATGTGATCGAATATTCATCCCCAAAGGCCCCTGTGTACAGTTTTAGTGTCTTCTGTCCATTTCCTTCATTTTTCAGGCCCTCTGTTTGCAAGAGCTGAATCCTCTACCTTGCATGCATGTTAGAAAGTTATCACCTGGTCCCAGATAGGTATTGCATAGTGCTCTATAAGCAAGCACTTGGTAAATAGCATGGAAGTGACCATACCGTATTATTTATCTTTCGCATGCTAAACCCTCCTTTGCATAGACATTCATTCCCTTGCACGCAAAAGCAGAGTAATTGTTTTTAGTGCTTACGTTAGGGTCTTTACGGAACGCCTTAACATGTAAACAGTGAGGTCCCAATAATAAGAAAAGCAGTCCAAGTGCCTGTAACTAAAAACTCACCTGAGCTAAAAAATTCTAACTTATCCCTATAAATTAAAAAGCAGAATGAAAATACAAACAAAAAACAAACTTCGAAATATTTGTATGCTAAATGCCAGACGTCTAAGAAGTAAGATGGGAGAATTAGAATGTATAGCAGTGAATGATGACAGACTTAATTGGCATCTCAGAGATGTGGAAGGAGGACATTGTTCGATATGTTCCATGTAAACCGCCATCCCGGCGATAGTTATCTCTGTTATCTGTGAACCGGAGTGATATGTATATTATACAGGAACTTCCGGTATATAAAAACCAAAAATAAATAAATAAATAAATAAATAAATAAATAAATATAATGGGACAGTGCTATACCGGGGTACAAATTATATCGCAATTACAGAGAGGAGCACCCGGGAGGCGGTGTGGTGCTTTATGTCCGGGATGGCATAGAGTCCAACAGGATAAACATCCTGCATGAGACTAAATGCATAATTGAAACTTTATAGGTAGAAATCCCTTGTGTGTCGGGGAAGACTATAGTGATAGGAGTATATTACCGTCCACCTGGTCAAGATGGTGAGACTGACAGTGAAATGCTAAGAGAAATTAGGGAAGCTAACCAAATTGGTAGTGCGGTAATAATGGGAGACTTCAATTACCTCAGTATTGACTGGGTAAATGTATCATCGGGACATACTAGAGAGATAAAGTTCCTGGATGGAATAAATGACATTTTTATGGAACAATTGGTTCAGGAACCGACAAGAGAGGGAGCAATTTTAGATCTAATTCTCAGTGGAGCACAGGATTTGGTGAGAGAGGTAACGGTGGTGGGGCTGCTTGGCAATAGTGATCATAATATGATCAAATTTTAATTAATGACTGGAAGGGGGACAGTAAGCAAATCCATGGCTCTCGTGTTAAACTTTCAAAAGGGAAACTTTAATAAAATGAGAAAAATTGTTAGAAAAAAAACTGAAAGGAGCAGCTACAAAGGTAAAAAGTGTGCAAGAGGTGTGTTCATTGTTAAAAAAAATTACATCCTAGAAGTACAGTCCAGATGTATTCCACACATTAAGAAAGGTGGAAAGAAGGTAAAAAGATTACCGGCATGGTGAAAAGGAGAGGTGAAAGAAGCTATTTTAGCCAAAAGATCTTCATTCAAAAATTGGAAGAAGGATCCAACAGAAGAAAATAGGATAATGCATAAGCGTTAAATGTAAGACGTTGATAAGACAGGCTAAGAGAGAATTTGAAAAGAAGTTGGCCGTAGAGACAAAAACTCACAATAAAAACTTTTTAAAATATATCTGAAGCAGAAAGCCTGTGAGGGAGTCAGTTGGACCATTAGATGATTGAGGGGTTAAAGGGGCACTTAGAGAAGATAAAGCCATCGCGGAAAGATTAAATGATTTCTTTGCTTTGGTGTTTATTGAAGAGGATGTTGGGCAGGTACCCGTACTGGAGAAGGTTTTCATGGGTAATGATTCAGATGGACTGAACCAAATCACGGTGAACCTAGAAGACGTGGTAGGCTTGATTGACAAACTGAAGAGTGGTAAATCACCTGGACCGGATGATATACACCCCAGACTTCTGAAGGAACTGAAAAATGAAATTTCAGACCTATTAGTAAACATTTGTAACCTATCATTAAAATCATCCATTGTACCTGAAGACTGGAAGATAGTTAATGTAACCCCAATATTTAAAAAGGGCTCTGGGGCAATCCGGGAAACTAAGACCAGTTCGCCTGACTTCAGTGCCAGGAAAAATAGTGGAAAGTGTTCTAAATATCAAAATCACAGAACATATAGAACGACATGGTTTAATGGAACAAAGTCAGCAAGGCTTTACCCAAGGCAAGTCTTGCCTCACAAATCGGCTTCACTTTTTTGAAGGAGTTAATAACCATGTGGATAAAGTTGAACCGGTAGATGTAGTGTACTTGGATTTTCAGAAGGCGTTTGACAAAGTTCCTCATGAAAGGCTTCTAGGAAAAGTAAAAAGTCATAGGATAGGTGGCGATGTCCTTTCGTGGATTGCAAACTGGCTAAAAGACAGGAAACAGAGTGTAGGATTAAATGGACAATTTTCTCAGTGGAAGGGAGTGGGCAGTGGAGTACCTCAGGTATCTGTATTGGAACCCTTACTTTTCAATCTACCATATAAATGGGCTCTGACCGATGGCCCGCAAGTGCGCAGTAGAGAGCAGCTCTACTGTGCATGCGCGAGAGCACGTCAGTCCGAAGGAAGCAACATGGCGCTGGGAGGAAATGGAGCAGCGGAGGGCTGTCTTGGAAGCGGCGGGGAGGAGCAGCGGCGGCAGCACAGAAGGTCTCCGGGGGGCGTCTCTCTCGTGCGGGGAGAAACAGCGGCGGCGGCACAGCCACAGAAATGGGAGGTCTCCAGGACTCTCTCTCACGCGCGCCTCATCACCGAGCGCCGGGCAGGCCCGGTGGAGAGGCGCGCGCAAGAGAGAGACCCCCGAAGACCTCCCATGGAGCAGCGGCGGCAGTATCTAAGCGTCGGGCGGGCCAGCAATGAGCCCGGTGGTGAGGAGCGTGTTCTGGATAAGAGAAGAAGAGGGAGTGGAGTAGGGCTGAGTGAGAGGGACGGGGTTGTGGAGGAGGTGGGAAGGGAAGGAAAGGGAAGATGAGAGGGGATGGAAGGAAGAGGATGTGACTGGGAAGGGTAAAGTTGTGGAGTACAGAAAAAGGGAGTGGAGGAGGGCTGAGGGAGAGGGAAGGGGTTGAGGAGGTGGGAGAGGAAGGAAAGGGAAGATGAGAGGGGATGGAAGGAAGAGGATGTGACTGGGAAGGGTAAAGTTGTGGAGTAGAGAAAAAGAGTGGAGGAGGGCTGAGGGAGAGGGAATGGGTTGAGGAGGTGGGAGGGGAAGGAAAGAGAAGGGAAGATGAGAAGAGATGGAAGGAAGAGGATGTGAGTAAGTGGGAAGGGTAAAGTGGAGTAGAGAAAAAGAGGGAGTGGAGGAGGGCTGAGGGAGAGGGGAGAAGGGAAAGGAAAGGGAAGGGAAAAGGATATGACTGAACAAGTGGGAAGGGTAAGAAGTTCTGGAGAAGAGAAAAAAGAGTGGAGAAGGGCTGGGAGAGTGAAGGGGTTGTAGATGAGGTGAGAGGGGAAGGAAAGGGAAGATGAGAGGGGACGGAAGGAAAAGGGAAGTTGTGGAGAACAGAGCGGCTCTAACCGTGCCGGTCTGACCGATGGAATCTCACCCGTTTTAACAGGCTTAACGGCTTGTATATATTTATAAATGATCTGGAAAGAAATATGATAATTGGGGTAATCAAATTTGCAGATGATACAAAATTGTTCAGAGTAGTTAAATCACAAGCAGATTGTGATAAATTGCAGGAAAACCTTGTGAGACTGGAAAATTGGGCATCCAAATGGCAGATGAAATTTAATGTGGATAAGTGCAAGGTGATGCATATAGGGAAAAATAACCCATGCTATAGTTACACGATGTTAGGTTCCATATTAGATGCTACTACCCAAGAAAGAGACCTAGGCATCATAGTGGATAACACATTGAAATCGTCGGTTCAGTGTGCTGCGGCAGTCAAAAAAGCAAACAGAATGTTGGGAATTATTAGAAAGGGAATGGTGAATAAAATGGAAAATGTTATAATGCCTCTGTATCGCTCCATGGTGAGATCGCACCTTGAATACTGTGTACAATTCTGGTCGCCGCATCTCAAAAAAGATATAATTGCGATGGAGAAGCTACAGAGAAGGGCTACCAAAATGATAAGGGGCATGGAACAGCTCCCCTATGAAGAAAGACTAAAGAGGTTAGGGCTGTTCAGCTTGGAGAAGAGACGGCTGAGGTGGGATATGATAGAGGTGTTTAAAATCATGAGAGGTCTAGAACAGGTAGATGTGAATCGGTTATTTACTCTTTCAGAAAATAGAAAGACTATGAGGCACTCCATGAAGTTAGCATGGGGCACATTTAAAACTAATCGGAGAAAGTTCTTTTTCACTCAATGCACAATTAAGCTTTGGAAAATGTTGCCAGAGGATGTGGTTTGTGCAGTTAGTGTAGCTGAGTTTAAAAAAGGATTAGATAAGTTCTTGGAGTAGAAGTCCATTACCTGCTATTAATTAAGTTGACTTAGAAAATAGCCACTGCTATAACTAGCAACAGTAACATGGAATAGACTTAGTTTTTGGGTACTTGCCAGGTTCTTGTGGCCTGGATTGGCCACTGTTGGAAACAGGATGCTGGGCTTGATGGACCCTTGGTCTGACCCAGTATGACGACATGTTCTTATGTACATTAAGGTCCTATTACATAGTTTACTATTTTTAGCATACACATGAGAGCCTTAATGTGCATGCCAATTTATTGCATAGGTCCCAAAATGGTTAGTTTTGAAACTGTTTGCAGTACTTGATATCACTGTTACTTTCAAACTATTATTAAGTCACTAAATTTAAAACACAAAAAAGCAAAAAACTTATTATGAACAGACTAAAGGAATGGTAGATCTTTGGCTGCTTCTCCATAAATAACTCCTCTCACCAGCTTTTCCCAGCAATCTCCTATGTCACTTAGCACATTACTCTTTTTAGCTGAAGCAACCATGGAGGAAGTTTTTGATCTCAGCAGAACGAAGAGAGAGGCAAACATTCAAAATTTACCACTTTTTAAAAAATTTTAACTGAAATCTGGTTTATTATAGTAATGATGCACTCAAATGTAGCCCTTTATTATTCCACTGAAGACTACAGGACAAAGTCTCAGACAGTTTTACAACCCCTAGAAATCCTTATACTAATCACGAAGCTTTTCTATTTGGCTATTGTTTCTGTTCAGCTTGAAATCCTTTAGGATAGGGACCTATAGCCTTTTGTACTGAGTTTATGTTGGAAGTTCTTTTGCTTCCTTTATACATGTCTCCCTGTCAATCCCACTAGTCTAGCTCCACTCTCCCTAGACAGCATGCTTGGGCAGCTTCTCCTGCCAGGCACATCCTCAGTACCTCTTGCTAACCAGCGAGGGAGGGGCAGCCACCGTGCTCTCTTCCTCCCGGGTTCTGAGTGTACCACCTTCCCAGTGCCCTCGGATCTGTCATGCTGCAGCCCTCCTGAGCTGGCCCATGTACTTGGACAGTATGTATGCTTGGGTTTAGTCTGTATAATTTATATTTTAAAATCTATATTTTAAAAGCTCCTATACAGTTTATTGTTCTGTTTCAAAATTACTAAAAACAAACTTGGCAATTTAGGAAGACTCAACACCAACACCAAAACACATCACGGAACCTGCCTAAATCTTTTCTTGGCATAAAAGCGTCTCTCTCTCTCTCTCGTCGTTCCCTTCTTGTGAACAAAATTCCAGTCTTTAATATAATGATGTCATTATACAATCAAGAGTGGTCAGAACTCAAACTGCTAAATGCATTTAACCTTTAATTACTCTGCACTCTGAGGTTCCTATGTTGGTTTGCTCAGAAAAAAAATTGGTCACTTCACGGATGGCTATCAAGACGGACTGATGTCAGAGTGAGACTCGCTAATATAATAATTTTCTTGGTCACAAACCTGAAACCGTGCAAGTATATGGAGGACCTTGATTAGATAGTGTGTTTACTGAAAGTCTGAAATGAAATCACTCCAGCAACGAACTCAGCTATTTGCAGTTGGTTTCAGTAAGCCATCAGCTCTGAAAGCAGCACCATCGCCATGCTTGCTATCAACATTTCTTCACACAAGGAGGCAAAGAATCCTTGGAAGAGCCGAAAAGTCCAGCTGCTCATTTGTTCTCTTAAACTGTTTGCATTGTGATTCACCACTGCAGCTAAGGTCCAGCTCCTCCTTGCTATGATAAGAGATACATTATCATTGCTTGCTATAAAATTATACTTATTGAAGGCAGACTTTCTATTCAGTTTTTTCTTCAGCTCATGTAGGTTCTGAAACTCAATAAAGCATTTGGTCAATTGGCTACGTACAAAATAAAGGGCGAAGCAGGACAGAGAGGGGAAAGGATAAAAAAAGAGTGAGAAGAGGGTGAGAAGGAAAGAAAAAGGGTGAGGGGGAAGCAAAGATGAACGAGGGAAGGGTTACAGAGAGCGAGGGGAAGAAAAGAGTGAGAGAAGTGAGGACAGTCATGCTGAGTGAAGGATTAGAAAGACTGATGGGCTAAGAACAGAAAGAAAGGGGAGAGAGAGACAGAACAGTTCAAGAAGAGAAAGGAGAGAATTCCCTTTTGTCTCCAGTTCTACACATGGCGCTCTCTCTCTCTCTCTCTCAGATTTCACGTTCTGATTCTCAGGCCTGCTGGAAAGCTGGAGCTTGCTTTCCTTATGGCACTGACTGTAAATGAGTGTGTTGCCCTCTGCTGGGAGGGAGGGGAATTCCCAGAGAGAAGCAAAAGGACAGCTGGAACTACCAAAGGCTGGGTGAAGGAAAAACCAATCATCAACTTGGGGGGGGGGGGCGGGACGGGAAAAGAAGATCTGAACAATACTTTATCTAGAGCATTTTTTTTATCTGACCCTTTCATTTTTAAATTTGACCTCTACGTTCTAGCCCAAGCACAGACATTGCCTCATTTGAAAAAAACAAAAACAGTCTGAAATGAACCCTGTAATTGCTAATAGCTACAAAGAGAGCTCCAGTCTGTGGATCTTGATTACAGGTACATCATCGCAATGCCGATGCAAGCCTGAAATAAAGACCTGCAGAGAAATAAAAGAGGGAGCAACAGCAGCGGGTAGTGGCCGTGAGATTGCCAGCAAGCAGGTGGTGGTGAAAGAAGAAAGTTATTGCCTTGTTAAAAATCCTACAAAGAACTTTCAACAGGAAACCGTGGCTTTCTCCCACAAAGCTCTCAGAGCAAGGGGCTTTAATAAACCGGATGGGATGGGGGTCAGGGGCCCAGAGCCCATTAGGCAGACCTGGGACTGAAATTAACCACCCGTGGAGGGACAGGGAGGATTATAAAGTGAACGTGCTAAGGCCGTAGAGTGCGCCGGTCAGAAGCGCCATCCTTCCGGTGGCATTAGTCTCGGGGGAGGGGGAGGCACAACTTCAAAGTCTCAGCGGCCGTTACTTGAGCAGTCATCAAATAAACTTCCAGGATCCATTCCATTATAACATATCTCAGCTAGGAAAAGGTGTGTGACAAAACCATAAATCCAGACTTTACAAGAAAAACTGCATCCTGGTTGCCCTGGGCAATATTTCAGCAAGGGTAGGAACCAAATACAGACCCTGTGTTACCATTAAAAAAAAACAAAAAACCCTGTTACTTTCAAGTTAATTTTTAAAATTCCTTGATCCGCTTCCCTGTAAATCCTCTGAATTCTTGGGAGAAAAAAAAAAACAGAAGAAGCTGAATGTAACTTCTCTAACCTTCAGAGCATTTCCAAGTATTACTTGTACCCTTCTATGAGGTAAATTCTATCAAGGACTATAAAAAGACAATAGGGCCTTAGTTCTGACTTACCTCCACCCATAAATGGTTAAAAATTAACAGTCAATGTGTTTCAGCCAAAAATCCCTACATACTGTTCTTTCAAAGCTCTGCTTTCCCACATCTTTCTCCTGTTAATCACTTCCTCTGCGTGGCTTTTTGTTCCAGAAGGTAAAGTACGTTTAGCCGCTGACAGTACATTGTAAAATTTAACAAACAAATACATTAGACTCGTAGTAAAATATCTTTCCTCACCAACATCCTGGCAAGGGCTGGAAACACAGCAAATGCCTTTACTGGAATCTAAATGTGCACCTTATACAAACAGATGTGAAAACTCTCAACGGACAGAAGAGTGGCCCACATGTTGCACAAAGATTTTGCCGACACTAGTCTTTGTCCATGCATTTCAAAATGACCTCCCGGCAATCTCTTTGGTTGTTCGTTTCCTTGCTTCCTCCCCTTACATCACTTCTACCAATTTACGTTTGCATGTAGTTTAGGATAATGCATTTTACCATTTAAAGGAATTTCTGATATGCGATGGATCTCAGCTTTATGCCATAGTGATGTAGAAAGAAAGGTCAATACCTTTTCACTGGACGAACTTAATGCATCTATGACTGGTTTTTGAGAGCTAAGCTTCCTTCATCGGGTCAGTAAAGAAACAGCACAAATGCACTGCATTTAAATAGGACAGAGTCAACTAGGTCCTAGGTTATCTGCACATGTCATTACAGCTCAGAAAAGAGAAGGGATGTTGATCTGGGTGACTGTGATAGTACAACTTTACTGTTCAGATAGCCTATATCTGATAATGGGTGAAAAAAACAATGACCTTTTTAAAGTCCTTTTATGTTTGCTTCAAAATGTTTGATTATCTTAAATTTGAAATGTTTTACATTCTGGTGTGCTCCTGAAATTTCCTCCAAGTACTTTGATTATGAGGTCATTAAGGTAGTGATCTTCCTTTGGGAAAATTTTATTTATTTATTTAATTTATTTATTTAAAGTCTCTTCTATACCGATATCCGTTCGCACATCGCATCGGTTCACAAAAAACAAGAACTTTTGGGCGGAGCCCTTACATATAACCGAATAAATACACTAAACAGGGAGAGTGGATAATACTGGCTAGGCAAAGCAATATCAATAAATCAATAAATAGATACCACAAACTATAAACATAACTATAAACATAAAAGGCAATGTACAAGTACAAAAATCAGCGGACATAAGGCATTCTTAGTCATAGATCAATGGAAATTACAGAGGAAATTTATGTAGTGGGGGGTGACATGGGGTAGGCTTGCTGGAAGAGCCAGGTTTTCAGTTTTTTTTTTAATTTGGGTGTGTATGTCTCCAGGCGTATATCATGAGGCAAAGAGTTCCATAAGGTGGGGCCGGCGAGAGAAAAAGCTCTGCTTATAGTAGAGGAGAGCTTCAAAGTTTTGATGGGTTGGGCACGTAAGGTTCCTTGGAGGGCTGGGCGGGTGGGTCTATTGGAGGAGCGGAGGAGGAGGGGGGGTTGATCCAATTGAGGTTTGAGTTTAACAGACTTTTATGGATGAGGGAGAGGGCTTTATAAAGAATTTGTGATTGTATTGGGAGCCAATGTAGTTCGATAAGTGTGGGAGTGATATGGTCTCTTTTTTTAGAATTTGACAGTATACGAGCAGCGGCATTTTGTAAGAGTTGTAATGGCTTAGTGTGTGTTGCGGGGATGCCAAGAAAGAGTGCGTTACAGTAGTCTATTTTAGACAAAATAATAGACTGGAGTACTGTACGGAAGTCAGAGAAGTGTAGCAGGGGTCTGAGTTTTTTTTTATCGTTTGTAGCTTAAAATAGCAATCCTTTATGATGGATTTAATGTATGGTTTAAAAGTAAGATGATTATCAATAAGGACACCTAAGTTGCGAAATGTTCAGATTTGTTGATGATAACAAAATTATTAAATCGCAAAAGAATTGTGAGAGATTGCAAGAGGACCTTGCAAGACTGGGAGACAGGGCATCCAAAAGGCAAGTTACATTTAATGTGAACAAGTACAAGTAATGCATGTAGAGAAGAGCAACTCAAATCATAACTACACAATGCAAGGTTCCACTTTGGGAGTCATCACCAGGGAAAAAGATCTCGATGTCATCATGGAAATTTGCTGTTCAGTGTGCAGCAGCAGCAGCCAAGAAAGCAAATAGAATGCTAGGAATTATTAGGAAAGGAATGAAGAATAAAACAGAGAATATCCGAATGCCTCTGTATCTCTCCATGGTGCAACCTTACCTTGAGTATTATGTTTTCTGGTCACAGCATCTCAAAAAAGACATAGCAGAATAATGACCAAAAATTATAAAGAGGATGGAATGATTCTCCTATGAAGGAAGATTAAAGCGGTTAATACTCTTCAGTTTGAAGAAGAGACAGATGATGAGAGATAAGATAAAGGTCTATAAAATAATGAAAGGAGTGGAATGGGTAAACTCTAATCGATTGTTTACTCTTTCAAAAGGTTCAAAGACTAAGATCCATTCAATGAAATTATTAGGTGATACTATAGGATTCCCGGTCCAAAGAGACCCCAGCAGTTTAACAGCTACTGGCAAGAGCCCTGGTTTATCTCCACAAAGCAACAGTTTAAATGAATAATGTGGCAATGGAATGAAAATCTGATCAGAAACCAATACATCCTCTTTGTGGTTTATATTGAAATAATAATTTTAAAAAACCCAGATTACATTCTTTGATTACAAGTTTCCTTTCATCATCTCCTTAAATTTGTTGCCATGCAATTGGTCCAATCACGCATCAAACCTGCAATCTGCATCCAATCACATGTTGCCCCGTCTACCTATGTCCTCCATCTTAGGTCTCGTCTGCCATTTCATGCTTTAAGGCGACGTGTCCTTAAGCCCTCCATTTTGAGAGATACCTCTTAGTGGGTGTCTTAAGCAATACTAACGCAATATCTCATGATGTTTTTCATTGTAGCGAAAAGCAAACACTGCAATTTTCACTGAGACTAAGGAAACAGGTGCAGATCTAAGATAACCTTCGGGCTGATGCAATAAACGTGCATAGAAAGCAGGCGCTGAACAGTGCTAACGAGAACCCGATCGGTTTTCCTAACTCGGCCATCCACTGGTTAGGAAAACTGACGCCGGGGGTTCAGGAAACGGTCGCTTATTAGTTGAGCGTTCATTTCCTGCACCCTACTGTCAAGTTTTTTTTTTTGTTTTTGTTGTTTTTTTTAAACTTGTTTCACTAAGGTTTTCCTCCTATTTAATATTGCAACGATATTAAGTAGGAAGACGTACAGAAAAGCATTTTTTCTGCTTTTCTGTACTTCTTTTAAATGCTCTCAGCTATTAACGCCTGCTCCAGGCAAGCTTTAATAGCTGATCACTAAATGTGCTTCCGAGACACACATTTTTTTTTTGCATCGGAGTGAATGTCTAATAGCCTCATTCACATGCATTTGCATGTGATAAGCACTATTAGATTCACTCCGCATTGGGCGCGCATTGAATAGGGGCTAATCCCCTTATTGCATTAGGGGATTGATTAGCGCCTATTCAACCCACATCCAATTGCAGGATATACAAAGCGCTCGGCTGGTCGCACTGTATTGCATCAGCCCCTTTATTTGTTAATTTCAACACAAGAACATAAGACTTTAGTAACATATAGTAAATAACTAGCTGAACTTAGCAATATATATTTTACTTTATCACTCTCTGCATAGTTGGCCTACATGGAGACCCCAAGACCACAACAGAGGGGTCTTTCTACTCTAGTTCCAGAATATATTTAAGAAAAATAGGAGAAAATATTTTTTCACTCAACACATAATTAAACTCTGGAATTCATTGCCAGAGGATGTGGTGAAAACTGTTAGATTAGCTGGGTTTAAAAAAGGTTTAGATAAGTTCCTGGAATAAAAGTCCACAAACCATTATTAAGGTAGACTTGAGGGAATCCACTTCGTATCCTAGGGATAAGCAGCATGGAATCTATCTACCTTTTGAGATCCTGCCAGGTACTTATGAACTGGATTGGCCACTGTTGGAAACAGGATACTGGGCTTGATGGACCTTTAGTTTGACCTAGTATGGCAAGTCTTATGTTTTTATGAAATATTAATTTGAAGTATGACTGTTTCTCTGTAATGATACACTGATGAACACTGATGAACTCTTCATGATTTGGACTAAGGGAGGAGAACTTTCAACAATTTTTTACACCTCCAATGCATTCCATCCCACACAGACTCAAAATGAACTACTCCATGAAAAATTCACTTTGTAGATACTATAGTCTCAATCAATGGGCACTTAAAAAAGCATTCTTTATGTAGAAAATCAACTCACAGATGCAACTACCTTCTCAGTTCCAGCTTCCATCCTTCACATACAAAAATGTATTATACACAGCCAAGCTATATAATACTACCACATTTGCTCTGACCCAAAGGACAATCGATATGGGTATAATTGACTGGATGCTGGGTTTTCATTTTATTGTATTTGCATTGCTTTATTTAATCTACAAGCCGTTAAGCCCGTTAAAACGGGCTACATCCCTCTGTCTCTCACCTCCCCCTCATTCTCTCTCCCCTACCTCCCTCATTCTCTCTCCCCTACCTCCCTCCCACCCACTCACCCACTCCTCCCCAGCCTCCCTCTCCTCTCACTCAGTCCCTCCCTCCCACTCAGTCTCACTCACTCCCTCCCCCTCTCTCCCTCACACTCAGTCCCACTCACTCTCCCTCAGTCCCACTCCCTCCCTCCCTCTCCCTCAGTCCCACTCACTCTCCCTCAGTCCCACTCCCTCCCTCCCTCTCCCTCAGTCCCACTCACTCCCCCTCAGTCCCACTCCCTCCCTCCCTCTCCCTCAGTCCCTCCCCCTCACTCAATCACTCCCTCCCACTCTCTCTCTTCGTCCCTCCCACTTAGTCCGTCCCTCCCTCCCTCTCTCTCTCTCCTCCCTCCCTCGCTACTGGCCGCTGCCGCTGCCGCTACCGCTGCCCGCTACCGCCGCCGCCCGCCACCGCCGCCCGCTACCGCCGCCACTGCCGCCCGCCGCTACCGCCTCCGCCGCCCGCCCCGCTGCCGCTACCGCCGCCGCCCGCTACCGCTACCGCCACCACCGCTGCCGCTACCGCCGCCGCTGCCGCCCGCTACCGCCGCCGCTACCGCTGCCCGCTGCCGCTGCTACCACCGCTGCCGCCATGTTTTTTGGTTTTTTTTGACGCTGCCTAAGACTGACGTGCTCGCCCGCACATGCGCAGTAGAGCTGCTCTCTACTGCGCATTTGTGGGCACGTCGGTCAAGCTTCATTTATCTAGTTAGATGTTTGTGATCCGCTTTGGAGAGTTAATGAGGCCCCCAAAAGGTAGACTATAAATTAATAAATGTAATGGAAACCCTCCAAACAAAAAAAGAAAAAAAAAAGGTTATCACCCCATAATAAAATACAAGAAAATCACATCCTCACTGAAAATGGGTAGGGAAAAGGTAGGGACAAGACCTGGAGAGGAGATGCATGGAGCAGGTACCACAGCCAGAAAACCTTAAAAGACCTGCAACCACTACTACTGAAGGCTGAATTACTGCTCCCTCACTCCTAGCCTTCCAATACCCATCTCGTCTGAAACAAAAACTAATAAGAAGCTTCAAATAGAAACCCAAGAGAAGAAAATGGCACAAAACCCCGCCTGCTACTATGATGCCAGCTATGAAAACACACATCACAGGACCCCATAGCTATCCATGTAGGAAATACACTCCGAATAAAGGAGTCACATTCATGCTTCTCTATCAATGTAGTGTATATGACACAGGGCAACAAATGTAAAGAAGGATGAAACAAACCAAGAATAAATCTTCAGATATAAAACACCACATTATAGAGAAGAGAGTGAGACGTCAGTAAATGAGCATTTCTCAAAGGAAGATACCTCCATTAATGACCTCACAATCAAATTACTTAAAGGGAATTTCGGGAGCACACAAGTGGCTAAACTGAGAGATATCATTGAGGCAGAGCTTCAGAGAGCATGACACTGGCTGAACCCAAGTGTGGCTAACACTGGCCCTAGATTTTTCACAAAACCAGGCACCTACCTACAAGTGCCCACTTTTCTTGTTTGAACTTATAAACTGAAAAAAAAAAAAAAAAAGTTTGCAGCAGTGGTTCAATTTAATTTGTGTATTTTGGATAGTGCATTTTCATATTTTTGTCTTAAATTGCATCTGATCTGGCTGCCATCCATTCTAGCCCTACTTACTTCCCCTAAAGTGTCACTGTACACTAGCAGGACTCCACCAAGAGAACCTGAGTCTGGCATAGCAGTGTCTATGATGGATTTCTACAGCATTTGCCTTCAGCTACTCAAAAACAAAAAAAGTGAAAACCCACCACTTGAATTATTCTTAGAAACATTTTGAGCTCAATTTTCAAAAAATGTTCAGTCCCTAAATGTAGGTGGATTTTCAGCTAAAACTGGGGAGCCTAAGTTTTCAGCTGAAAATTCTAAATTTTGGCCTGCAAAACATTTGCTTAGATTTAAGCTCCTAACCGGGTCATTCATCAAGCTGCATTAGGGCTCTAATGTGCATTATATCACGAGACAAATGTGATATTTTGCATCTCCCCAACCAGATACCCTCCCCTATTACAACAATCTTCTTTAAATATGATTTGCATGCATGAATAATGCAAATGCATGCAAAGACAATCATTACTAGTCAATTTGATGCACATATTTTATCACAGTCGTCTGAGAAGGTGGTCAGCAGTGATAACACACACTTCCTCCCTGGAGAGTGTTAGAGATGTGGCGGGAGGCCCGGGACCCGTGTTAGGGTCTTGAGGCTCCCGCCACACATTTAAAGCAGCCAAAACAAAAAAAAAGCGGCCAAACGGGGAGGTTGAGTGGGGGTCAGTGCTGAACCCCATTTCAAGTCGAGGTGGCTCCCAACTCCCTTAAAGTAGAAAAAAAATGTTTAAATTATGTGTGCGGCAGCGGCCCTCCAAGTCAAAGGCCCTGATATAACACAATACGCCCCCCCCCCCCCCAAAAAAAAGATACAGCAGCCTGCACTCCTCCAGAAACCCCCACCTTAAAATGGATCTCCTGCTGGGGGATGGGTGCACCCTCGCTCCTGTCCCGGTCAGCGACATTTTCCAAAATGGCACCAACCTGTCCTTGCCCTAGCCATGTGACTAGGGGTAAGGTCTGGGGATTGGACCCAGTCCACGTGGCCTGGGTTTTTGAAGGCTTGGTTGAAGAAAAAGATCTTTAGGGCTTTTCAGAATTGCTTTGGGTCACTGGTGCTGCAAAGTTGGATCGATACAGAGACCAACAAGGTTGGACCCACAATAGAAAAGACCCGCTCTCTGGTGGAGTCAAGACGAGTGAATCAAAGAGAAAGAATTTCAAGTAACTGTTGGTTAAAGGAATGTAAGGTTTTACAGGGAATGTGTAAGTTAAGAGTGGCTTTTTTCCAGGAGAGGTGAAATTGTACATCAGGTTGTGAATAATAGAGGCCAATTTGCATAACATTTGCCAATGTACTAGAAGCCAATGGGGCGAAAAAGGGCTGGTGTAATGTGCTAAATAACCCTCTCAGACCTCTGCGAGAATTCCTATATTGTCATGAGCCTTCATTTGCAGCAATCCTGGGTATTTTACATCCAGCTTCCTCTTTTTCTTTTTTTTTCTCTCATGGATATTTCATTGTGGATATCCTGAAAACCCGACTGGCTGGGGGGGGATCCCTAGGTCAGGGTTGGGAACCACTGCTCTAGAGTGTGCAGTTATGATTCTAGAGTTTGGCCACAAGGTGTCATGAGCAATGGCCAGGGGCTATGAACTCTACCCTCATGGCACCTCTGGCCAGCCAGGGGAGCGAAGACCTAAAATGGGACTCAAACTCAGGTCCCTCTGCATGCCAGCAAGTGGCACTGTGCTGAGTCACCAGGCCGGTCCATAAGCACTTTCTAAACTCAAAGATTTCCTTGACATCATCCAAGAAAGACGGCGCATATCTAAAAAAGGGATAATGAGGGAAAGAGGCAATAAAATGAACCAATAATGTACAACAGTGCCACGAGCAGGGCCTGAGTTTACGAGCCACATCAAACCTGGTTAGGCACTTTCACTGAGACATAAGTCATCTCTCTGGCTCTGTTTATTGAACTCACAATGTAAATTTGTTTCATTCTTTAGTATCTGTCAAATATTTTTGGATGAGATTTTTCACACACTACCACATTTGCCAGAAAGCAGGCCTAAATAAATAACTAAAGGTCTTTACAATGACCCTGCTCACCATACTCTTAAAAGTGAATTTTCAAAACGTTACATACGTAAAACTTAATATATATACACACACATAAGTAACCTCTACTCACGTAATCTGCATTTTATCAGAGTCCAAAATACACATGTATGTTTGCTTTCACACATGCATATAGGAGTGAAAAAAAGAAGCAGTCTAGGGGCATTTCCAGGCGGGGGTCAACAATTATGCATGTAAGTTGCTATTTTAAAAGGTACTTAAGCGTGTACATTTTTCATCTTGCTCGCATATTTTTATACCTGCAAATTATCTGGCGTATGCGATATGAAACGTGTTTGTTGTGCAGTATTGACTGGGTGGGATGTCTGGGTGAAGTGGGGGGGAGATCAGGCTGAAGAACCAGGAGGGTCTCCATGACCTGCAGAAGGACTGGGTGAACTGGTGGACTAATTGGCAAAACTGGTAATTTCATCAATACATACATGTTATAAATATACCAACTTACATGCATAAATTAGGACTTATGCGGGTAAGTCCTATTTTACTTTTACGCGTAAAGGGGTAGATCTTTAAAAAATACGCGATCGCGTACTTTTGTTCGCGCACCAGGCGCGAACAAAAGTATGCTGGATTTTATAAGATACGCGCGTATCTTATAAAATCCGGGGTCGGCGCGCGCAAGGGGGTGCCGAGCCCAGCGGCGCGTGCAGTTACGCCTGTTGAAAGCAGGCGTAACTTTGCGTGCACCGGCAGCCCCGCTCCATCCTCCGGTCCCGGGGGCTGGTCCAGAGGCCTCGACCACGCCCCCGGGCCGGCGCCACACCCCCGGGCCCGCCCCTGAAACGCCGCGGCACGCCCCCGAAACGCCGCGTCGTTTCGGGAACGCCCCCTCCCGCCCCTTTTCAAAAGCCCCGGGACTTACGCGCGTCCCAGGGCTTTAGGCGCGCCGGCGTGTGCAGGCCTTTTAAAATCCGCCCCAAAATATTCACATTTTTTAAACAGGTGGGTAAAGTGCGCATGTTCGATGCATTGATATGCATGGTTTCAATGCTCTGCATGCATTCGTGCGCAAGCCTACATTCGCATGTACACTTATTTTATAATATGTGAATCTACACATCGCCACATCCACACGTACGTGCCACCGTGTGCGGCTGTTTGAAAGTTATCTTCTCCCTGAGTATGTGTCTTCTCGATCTCCGTTTGGGGCGATATCAACAGATGCTTCCAAGGTTGTGCAGCACATGATTATGTTAATTGGCATTTTAATTATTTAGCATGTAAACATACAGACAATTCTTGAAATAAGACTCTCATGCAAAATAAAGCCTAAACAATACTCATGTCTAGAATGCACCCAACACAGAAGTGGGATTAGTGGGCATTTCACAAAAAGAAAAAAAATCCTACCTGGCATGGATACTTTTACTAGTTTTTACCTACAGTTTCCCCTTTCCTCACTAAATTCCTTTTTTAAAAAGGTAGCGCTACATTTTACATTGTAGCAGGTCAACTCTGTTTACTTTTGTTTGGTTGTGGGACTAGGGAGAATTGCAGCTGTCTAAGCCTGCATCCTTTTCTGTTCTGTGCTTAGGGCGGTACAGTTAAGGAGGCAAAGGTCTAAGCCAGCAGGGGAGCAAGCACGTCAGACTCACCCGAGCGGATTTCCAGAAGGACATTACCTCCTTCTGTATGCACACAACTATCAGTCCTCCACTCCTGCCCAACAGCAGAATTCTTTCAAGTCCGTTGCATGAGCTTGGGGGGGTTTTTTTCACATCAGCACAGTCACCATACTAATTTACCATGAAGAAGAAACCTAAGAATTTTTCGAGACCTTGATGTTTATGCCAAAAAAGTGTAGAAGGTGCGGATTATAGCACTTCTGACTCACTGGAAAAATGATTAAAATGTGTGTGTGTGTGCCAATGGAGGATTACATTGCCTATGGCACTGGAGCAGTGATTTTAGTAGCCTTAATCTTGCTCGGAATAAATAATCATATAGCAGTAAAATAAATAATATTTTATTTTATGGCAAACATACTTTGCCAATGACTAGCTTGAAATGAGGTCATTTGCAGAACAGATTAATCTAGAGTGCAGGATCTTTGGTTTGAAACAGAAAATAAGGGATGAACTATATTCTTCATACGAAGCTTAACCATAACAAATCTACATACATGTACAGAAGAACTAGGCTTCAAACATTCAGTTCATAAGAACAAAGTCTAAATTTCAACTTCAGATCAATTTACTTCTAAAATAAACTGCTGACTAATCCCGGCAGGCCGCAGCAAAGAAAATTTCCTATACTCATTGAAATGCTTTGACTGGGAAAGGCAAATTAGGACCCAAGCTTTCTGGTTCAATGAAGTACTGGGAGGCAACAGGGTACATGGAGCTTAATAGTAAAACAGAACCAATATATCAATAGCTAATCCAAACATTTACAGCTATACCTAGCAAGTGTAAATGTGTACTAGATGAACCTCTGATAGTAAGAGTTTAACATTCAGGGCAGGGTAATTGAATACTCACACCAGGAAACGGAACCATTATAAAAATAAGACTTTTACCTAATTCAGGACCTGACCCTTTAAAGCTTGTCTACGTTCTCTTCTATGGGGGAAAAAGCTTAGGACCTAACCTGCAAAAGCATTGCCACGCACAAATGTACTTCACCCATGAAAGCGGACTTTTGATAATTTCTACAACATATGCCATTGAACTGCCCATAACCTTTACCCTCAAAGTGCACTTATGTGGCTTTTGAAAATTGCTACAATAATATGTTACATTTACAAATGTAACTCCTTTGAAAATTCACCTGTATGTGAATCAGGACCTCAGTGTTTCAATTTTTATTTTTGTAGTTTATTCACTTTTTTTTTTTTTTTTTTTAATATGGCCCTGAACACCTTATTGCAACTGAGAACAATAAAAATCAAGAGAGTACAAAATATAAATGCTAGGCAAAGTGAAATGCAATACAAGCAATGGTGCTTACACATTGGGGAAAGCCAGTTTGAAGAGGTGGGTTTTGAGGGGTTTTTCCTGGCAGATTACCAGCGAGGATGCCGCCTGAGTGTAGAGAGGATGCTTATTCCATACGGTGGGCACAAAGAAAACAAAGGCAGGGAAAATGAGAGGTAGTCCTGCTCTGTGGCTGGGAAAGTCAGCTGCCTATGAGGTTCAGAGCAAGTAGGTACATAAGCAAAAAGAGATATAGTGTGGAGCTAAACCACGGAAGTCCTTGAAAGTGATGACACGAAATCTGAACACAGCACTTATTTTTTTTGGAAATATAATTTTTCATCAAAAAACAACAAGAATATATCTTGCATGAAAATCTGCATCAAAGTGCCACAAAGCATTAAAGAAAAAACATAGAAATACTACTATCTTCACTTGATACGACATCCAGAACACAAAATGGGGCAATGTCCAATATTATTTATTTATTTATTTATTTATTTATTTATTTAAAACACTTTTATTCCACCTATAGTGGCAATGTCATACGACACGGATTACAAAAAACACATACATTATTATTGTATAACAAATAAACAATCAGCAATAAAAACTACATAAAAGCCTCTCTGAATAAAATTCCCTTGACAGTTTTACGAAAGTTTGAAATCAGTGAGCTCCCTTAACTCCACAGGTAAATCATTCCATATAATAATCAAGGAGTATAATTCAATGAAATAAAAATAAAAGGAGAGAGGCTTGGGTAGTAGGAACCTGACCATATCTAACAATAGGTGTAACCTATTAGAGATTCCAATTACCCCAGTATTGACTGGGTGAATGTAGCATTAAGACATGCTAGAGAGGTAAAGTTCCTGGATGGAGTAATTTGTTCAGGAACAGATGAGAAGGGGATCCATTTTAGATCTAATTCTTAGTGGAACACTGGAAGGGGGACATTGAGTACATCTAGAGCTCTAACACTAAACTTTCAAAAGGAAGATTTTAATAAAATGAGGAAAATAGTTAGAAAAAAACTTAAAATTGCAGCTACAAAGGTTAAGAGTGTACAACAGACATGGACATTGTTTAAAAATACCATAATAGAAGCACAGACTAGATGTATTCCACACATTAAGAAAAGTGGAAGGAAGGCAAAACGATTACTGGCATGATTAAAAGGTGAGGTGAAAGAGGCTATTTTATCCAAAAGATCTTCATTCAAAAATTGGAAGAAGGATCCATCAGAAGAAAAATAGGACAAAACATAAGCGTTGGTAAGTTAAATATAAGACATTGATAAAGCAGACTAAGAGAGAATTTGAAAAGAAGTTGGTGATAGAGGCAAAAACTCACAATAAAAACTTTTTAAAATATATCCAAAGCAAAAAGCATGCAAGGGAGTCGGTTGGACCTTTGGATGATCAAGGGGTTAAAGGGGCACTTAGAGAAGATAAGGCATAAAGATTAAATGATTTCTTTGTTTCGATGTTTACTGAAGAGAATGTTGGAGAGATACCTGTTCTGGAGAAGGTTTTCATGGGTGATAATTCAGATCAACTGAACCAAATCACGGTGAACCTGGAAGATGTTGTAGGCCTGAAGAGTAGTAAATCACCTGGACCAGATGGTATACACTATTTTAGTGTATACCAGATGGTATACACTAAAATGTATACCAGATGTATACCAATTGGTATACACTAAAATGAAATTTCAGGCCCAGAAATCAGAGCGGCCTCGGAGCGAACGGGGAAAGCCATTGGGGCTCTGCTAGGGCTTGGCACGCACAAGGTACACAAGTGTGCAACCCTTGCGCGCGCCAACCCTGGATTTTATAAACATGTTATAAAATCGGGCATAGATTTGTGCACGCTATGTTGCACGCACAAATCTACGCCCACGCGTAGGTCTTAAAATTCGGCCCTCAGCGAATAGCTAAGCTCTAGAATTCATTGCCAGAAGATGTGTTTACAGCAGTTAGTGTAACTGGATTTAAAAAAGATTTGGATAAGTTCCTAGAGAAAAAATCCATAAACTGCTATTACGGAAATTATTAAGCAATAATAGCTTGTGATTTATCTAATGTTTAGGAACTTGCCAGGTACTTGTGACTTGGATTGGACACTGTTGGAAACAGGATACTGAACTTGATGTACCCTTGGTCTGACCCAACATTGGCATATCTTATGTTCTTTCACCTTTCATCCCTCCAAATCACATTAAATCTTCACTAATGGTAACTGTGCTGTTCGTACGTATGACTGTGCATGTAAAATTACCCCCAGAACCCACCCCACCCCACAAACCTCACCCCGAGTTACTAATGGCCCCTCTTATAGTGGTATACAAAGTTAACTGTTTGGTAAGCCTCTAGAGTGTCTCTCTCTCTCTCTCTCTCTCCAGAAGTGATGTGAAAATAATATGGGTGTGATAAATTTAACTCGCGTTGTGAAAAAATAACTATGCGATGTAGTACCAGGAAAATTAGCCTAACCACGCCCCTTTTTTTCACGGGCACTATTTTTGCTACATTTATCGCAAAATGATGAATCTAGGCCAAAGTGTGTTCTAAGAACAGGGACAATGACATCTAGTGGACAGACCAAGAGGGACTGCCACAGTAGAATGAGATTTATTTACTGTTTGGGTTCTTGCCAGGTATTGTAACTTGGATTGACCACTGTTGGAAACAGGATGCTGGGCTTGATGGACCCTCGGTCTGACCCAATATGGCAATTTCTTATACTCTTAGACAGATGTCAAGGAAGACGACACTGCTGGGAGGTCCTCAGTCAATCCCATTCTGGTACTTAAAAAGGCAATAAACTGGTGGGGCTCAAGAAGACATCTCTTTTTTTTTTTAAAGGCTAAATACCTGGCTCTTCAGCCAAGCTTTCCCAGATACATAATGCTACCAGGACGACAGGATTTGATACCTTAATTTAAGTGCCATCTCATTAAGCTCACTATGCAGATCCTCTTTATAAGCAGTTACTTCCCCCTTGCCGTCCTCTTACTCTCCCCTTCTTTCTCTTCCCCCAAGGTCCTCCCTCTTCAGTAGACAACGTTGATCTCCTCCCTCCCACGTCAGTCCTCCTCTACAATCCAACCGGATCTCCCCCCCCCCCCCCCCCTCTTTCCGCTCCGCTCTTATATCCCTCCCTTTCAGATTTGAACTTCCTTTCTGGTAGTCATTCCCTTAATGCATTCATCTATTACTCTCCTTTTTGCTCCTGCTCCACTACCTTGATCAATTGTTTTCATTTTAAACCAGTGGCGAGTTACTGTTTAATTTTATGTAAAGCCTTAGGCTTGCACTTATTGCCCCGGGCAATTTTCTGTTTAATTGTCATATTGAGACTAACTGTTTTAATCGTTATATGTAAAGTTTTGGAGACTCACTGTCTAACCATTTTATGTATAAGCCTTGGGCGGGTTTGTAAACCCTGGGCGCTTTGCCGTTCCATGTAAACCAGATTGATTTGTATTTCATACAGGAATTTCGGTATATACAAATTAAAAATAAATAAATAAATAAATAAATAAATAAATCTCACTACTTGATATTTAATAACATACTGACAAGGATAATTTAACTAAAACTTGGCCAAGTTGTAAGATCTTGGGCTGCATCTAAAGAAATTGCTTCTTTTTCCATTGTTGTATCCTTGGGCCACATCTGCAAAGCTTCATAACCCAATCTTTATCAGGCTCAGGAACAAATTTTAATCATAACGTTGAATCTGAACTAGAATCTTCCTCTGTCTTTTCCAGAACACCAGAAACATCTAAGAAATCAAATAGTTGTGGAGTGACAGATTGATCCTCCTTTTTGCGATTTATCAAGTAATAAATTGGAATAATATACTTTTGAAATAGGTGAACAGGAATTCTCAGAAACTGTCAATATTTCTGCAAAATAGCACTTAAGCAAAGCCAATGAGGGAGATGCTGTCTATGTGAAAAAATTATTGGGGGTCAATATTCAAAGACATTTAGCAAGTTAACTCAAGCATCCAGCTAGATTTTAGCCAGGTTTTTTAAAAATTGCTTTGGGTGCATTCTGGGGCAGACCTAAGTTATCCAGCTAACTTAGTTGATTTTTAGTTGTTATCTGGCTAAGTTAGCGAGATAATTTGCCACTCAACCAGCTATATTCAAAAGATATTTGTTATTGTGATGAAGCAGAAAACAAATTTTAATAAATTCAAATATCTGGTAAAGTGCCACTGTTTTTGTAAATTAAAGTGCAGCCTTGTGGCCCAATACCCAACCCCCAAATATTTAATAGATGCCCCTGTTACACTGAGAGCCCCCCCCCCCAAAAAAAACCCCAAAACCCTCCAAATGCATATTAAAAAGAGGTGGTAGGCTCCAGAGGTTGGCCACTCTCCCTCCATAGTTCCTCTGAAAATGCCCCAATGTGCTTGCTCCTTTTCTCCCCCCCCCCCCCAACCTCAACTCTACTACCCCTCCCACCTGGTATCTTTAGAAATGAAGGCCACGTCTGAGATCACAGTTCTCTAGTACAATTCTGATCACTTTCATCACTGATATGAGAGGAATATTGTTTATTCCATTGAATATCCGGCACAAATCATCCAGCTAACTTTAGCCAGATAACCTGCCTGTTCACTGGCTTAAAGAACATTGCCCCCAATAAATCGCAGCTTACTTGTTATGGACTGAAATTATCATTCACAAGAAAATATTCACTATCCTGAACTTTCACAATTTAGATTCAATGGTATCCACAAGTTTCTTTGAGTCAGTTACTACAACTTCCAGTTCCTTCACTTTACCAGATATCCCATATCCCCTACAAGTTGATCACCTTAGGTCTTACCAGACCAGTAGGCTCCACAACCCTGGAGCATCAGGGGCGATGGCCAAATTCCTCCTTCTGTTGGAGCTTAAAGATCTCTCCCTTCCAGTGAAAGAATAGCCTAATGGTTAGAACAGCAGCCTGTGAACCAGATAAGTCAGAGCTTAAATCCTGCTTTCGATCCTTGTGGCGATGGGCAAGTCACTTCAACCTCCATTGCCTCAGGTACAAACGTATCCCTAGATTCATCAAAATGTTATAATATTGCATGCATAACACCTGCGGTAAGAGAAAGGGGAGAGAGAGAGCCCATTTATAAGGCCCTCATAGTAGTCAACTATTTATATCTCTATAGGAGGGGCCAGCTAATAGCTCGAGGTGAAGTGTTGGTGGTGGTTTAGGGTTTAGAGGCCAGTTTTACACGCAGAATGAGATGTACAAACTGCACAGTACACCTCGGTGAAGATTTGATGTCATTTGGAGTGAGGAAAGTCTCACAAAAATGATATTCCTACAATGATCTTTTGCCCTAGCCTGATGGACTCTATAACAGGATACCATCAAGCTAGGCTGAGATAGCATAGTAGAAATCTCATCTTTGTGAGATTTTACTTACTCCAAATGATGTCAAATCTTCACCTAGGTGTACTGTGCAGTTAGTACTTCTCACTATGCATGTCAAACTGGCCTCTAAACCACCACCATCTCACCTCGAGCAATTAGCTGGTCCTCCTATAGTCATATAAATAGTTGAATACTGTGAAGGCCTCCCCAGAGGCTCTCACTCTCTCTCTCCCTCCCCCCCACCCTGCCTCCAAGCCCAGAAATAGCTGAAATGCAATTTGCAAAATTTATCGCAAATTGCGTTATGGCCGTTTTGGGCATATTGCACAGCTTAACAAAAGGAAAAAAGGTGTGGCTATTTCCGGCATTAAAACTGTGCGATAGCATGTGTTATGCTATCACACGGTGCGATATTGCCCTTCATTTCAATTAATCCTGCCCAAATCCCTCCCCTTCCAAAAATTTGCATTCGCGCCATATAATAGTACTATTATTGCATGAGTTAACGCCATAACACATTCGGATGAAGCCCTCTGGGAACAGAGCCATACCTATAGTATCCGAATGCAGTCCACTTTAAAGTGGCTGAAAAAGCGGAAATAAAATATAAAATTCTTTCCTGCAAAAAGCTCTCTTCTTCATCCTCTGATATTGCAGTGATCCAACTCCTGTAGCTTCCACCACTGCTACAGAATGACATCTGATGTCATCTAACAGCGCTGCAGCTTGGAAGCTGCCAGTAGATAGTGCTCAGGGTGAAACTGGGGGAGGATCCCATATCTCTGGGCTTAATGATGTCTCAAGGTCCCTAGAATTCCCTGCTGCTCCTTCAGTCAACACCTTCCCCAGAGACGAAACACTGGAGTCAACTGGTAGAGGCAAACTGGTAATATAGGCATCCTTTCTCAATATTTACCGCCTTATCCCTCCCCGCTCAACATGCCAGCTCCTAGTTTAACCCTGTACATAAATATTTCACAACTTTGGTTATATCTATAACTACAATTCTACTTATAACCTAATGTATTTTTTTCCTGTTATTTAAATAGTTGATGTTTTACTGGTTTCATTTTGACACTTCCTCCTAAGCTTTCTGTTCATTTGTATCCCCCACCCCCTGCTCTTTGTTATTTCCATCTGCTGTTATAATGTAAACCGATATGATATTGCTACGAATATCGGTATAGAAAAGTTTATAAATAAATAAATCCATTGGTAAGCCCCCAATCCTGAGGCAGCAAGGAAGACCCAGAGGCTTCCCTCTCCAATTAGCCATCAGGCAAGCAATATGGTACACCTAGCAGCAAAACTGCTCACCGCCTCACAATCACCATCTTGGCCATGCCATATATTTATTTTATTTATTTATTTAAATTAATTTATATACCGGAGGTTCCTGTATAATATACATATCACCCCGGTTCACAAAGAACAGTAACTATCGCTACAAATAGCGGTTTACATAGAACAGAATAAAAGAAGTTTTACATTGAACAAAAACAAAGTAATAAGTTTTACATTGAAGTCAGCATGTGTAAATTTCTGATTAACAAAGGAAGAAAAAAATAGATCTGAATAACTCGTTGTGGGCTTGAAAAGACTTTTCTTCGTGTTCTTGGCTCTAGGGGAAAGCTTGTTTGAAAAGCCAAGTCTTAAGTTTCCCTTTAAATGTAGAGTGGCATGGTTCCAAACGAAGGTCTGGAGGGAGCGAGTTCCAAAGTGAAGGGCCCGCTGTGGATAATGCACGTTTCCTCAGAACGGATTTCGCAGGTTGCGTGATTAGTCTGTTCTGATAGGCGCTTCTGGTTGGTTTCACAGATGTGTGTAATTGAATTTGGAATGTTAGGTTGAGAGGTGCGATGTTGTGTAAGGCCTTATGTATCATCATATAGTACAATATTTGACTGGAAACTAGTGCAGGGAAAAAAGGGTCAGAAGAGCAGGCATGCAGTGCAATTTGAAAGAAGCTGAAGAGGCAGAACTGCCAAGGGAAGCAATTTTTAAGATTTTCAACCTATGGCATCGCACACCCTCACCCTCACACTGTTACCCCAGAAAAATACCCTTATTTACTCCAGTGACTGCAGGGGCTAGTGGAGGAGGGCAGATATCGGCTGCTCCTTTCCTACTCCCCCAACTTTGACACACCAAACTTAAAATCAACAATTTTCCAACCTTTGATTTCTCTCAACTGTCTCTGCTTGCTCTAAATCAGGGGTCAGGAACCTATGGCTCTTTTGATGGCTGCATCTGGCTCGCAGACAAATCTTTAATAAAAAAGTAAAAATCTAACAAAATCCCCCACCCTCCTGATGCCCTCCAAGACCTCCAAAATTAATTTACTACAACCCCCACCAAGACTTGACAAAAGTCCCTGGTGGTCCAGCGGGGGTCCAGGAGCGATCTCCTGGACTTGGGCTGTCGGCTGCCAGTAGTCAAAATGGCGTAGACGGCCCTTTGCCCTTACTATGTCACAGGGGCTACCGCCGCCATTGGTCGACCCCAGTGACATAGTGAGGGCAAAGGGCCGTCAGCGCCATTTTGACTACTGGCAGCCGACAGCCCAAGTCCAGGAGATCGCTCCTGGACCCACGCTGGACCACCAGGGACTTTTGGCAGGTCTTGGGGGGGGTCAGGAGGGTGGGGGTTGTAGTAATTAATTTTGGAGGTCTTGGGGGGCGTCAGGAGGGTGAAGGTTTTTGTTAGATTTTTACTTTTTTTTTTATTAAAGATTTGTCTGCGAGCCCTGGACCCCCGCTGGATCACCAGGGACTTTTGGCAGGTCTTGGGGGCATCAGGAGAGCAGGGGGTTGTAGTAAATTAATTTGGTAGGTCTTGGGGGGAGTCAGGAGGGTGGGGGGTTGCAGTTAGTATGGCTCTCACGGAATTACATTTTAAAATATGTGGCGTTCATGGCTCTCTCAGCCAAAAAGGTTCCTGACCCCTGCACTAAATCTTCTACTGTTACTACTACTATTAATCATTTCTATAGTGCTACAAGACATACGTAGCACTATACAGACACATAAGAGACAATCTCTGATCCCTGGAGCTTTTACTCTAATCACAGCACACATAAGAGGAACTTTATAGAAAATGGTTAAAATCAAGGAGGCCATGACCAAAAAGAATGAGGGCTTATATTTAAAATATTTTTATTGACACAGTGATAAAAAATATTTTAAACATGAAACTTAAACCTTGGCTCTCTTTGATCACAGCTTTCCTAATTTAAGTTTTAAAAGCAGCCTCTAAAAGAAAGCCAGGTCTCAGTCAAAGTGAAAAGATTGAGATTTTAGCTTCCTCTCTGTCTCCTCATTCTTGCTCTTTTAAAACTTATTTTCCCATCTTCCTCTCATTTCTTTAGCATTTCTGTTCTCTTTCCTCTCTGTGTGTCTATTTCTCTATTTGTAACTGCAGCTTGTTACCTCTTCTCACTGTCTTCTAGTCTCACACATTCATGATACTTCTTGTCCTCCTCCTCCTCACCCTCCACAATGACCTCCCTCTCCTGTTTACTAATGAGTATTTTGGGGAGATACCAATTCCGGAGATGGTTTTCAAGGGCAATGAGTCAGATGAACTGAACCAAATCACTGAGAACCTGGAAGATGTAGTAGGACAGATTGACAAACTAAAGAGTAGCAAATCACCTGGACCGGATGGTATGCATCCTAGGGTTCTGAAAGAATTAAAAAATGAAATTTCAGATCTATTAGTTAAAATTTGTAACCTATCATTAAAATCATCCATTGTACCTGAAGTCTGGAGGGTGGCGAATGTAACACCAATATTTAAAAAGGGCTCCAGGGGCGATCCGGGAAATTATAGACCAGTGAGCCTAACTTCAGTGCTGGGAAAAATAGTGAAAACTATTCTAAAGATCAAAATCACAGAGCATATAGAAAGACATGGTTTAATGGAACACAGTCAACATGGATTTAACCAAGGGAAGTCTTGCCTCACAAATCTGCTTCATTTTTTGGAAGGGTGTTAATAAACATGTGGATAAAGGTGAACCGGTAGATGTAGTGTATTTGGATTTTCAGAAGATATTTGACAAAAGTCCCTCATGAGAGACTTCTAAGAAAACTAAAATGTCATGGGATAAGAGGCGATGTCCTTTCATGGATTACAAACTGGATAAAAGACAAGACAGACAGTAGGATTAAATGGTCAATTTTCTCAGTGGAAAAAGGGTAAACAGTGGAGTGCCTCAGGGATCTGTATTGGGACCGGTGCTTTTCAATATATATATATAAATGATCTGGAAAGGAATACAACGAGTGAGGTTATCAAATTTGATACAAACTTATTTAGAGTAGTTAAATTACAAGCAGATTGTGATATTTTGCAGGAGGACCTTGCAAGACTGCCATTTGGGCATCCAAATGGCAGATGATATTTAAAGTGGACAAGTTCAAGGTGTTGCATATAGGGAAAAATAACTCTTGCTGTAGTTACACAATGTTAGGTTCCATATTAGGAGCTACCACCCAGGAAAAAGATCTAGGCATCATAGTGGATAATACTTTGAAATCGTCTGCTCGGTGTGCTGCAGCAGTCAAAAAAAGCAAATAGAATGTTAGGAATTATTAAGAAGGGAATGGTTAACAAACATAAAATGTCATAATGCCTCTGTATCGGTCAATTGTGAGACCGCTCCTTGAATACTGTGTACAATTCTGGTCACCACATCTCAAAAAAGATATAGTTGCATTGGAGAAGGTACAGAGAAGGACAACCAAAATGATAAAGAGAATGGAACAGCTCCCCTATGAAGAAAGACTGAAGAGATTAGGACTGTTCAGCTTAGAGAAGAGACGGCTGAGGGGGGATATGATAGAGATCTTTAAAATAATGAGAGGTCTTGAAAGAGTAGATGTGAATCAGTTATTTACACTTTCGGATAATAGAAGGATTAGGGGGCACTCCATGAAGTTAGCAAGTAGCACATTTAAGACTAACTGGAGAAAATTCTTTCATTCAATGCACAATTAAGCTCTGGAATTTACTGCCAGAGGATGTGGTTAGTGCAGTTAGTGTAGCTGGGTTTAAAAAAGGTTTGGATAAGTTCTTGGAGGAGAAGTCCATTAACTGCTATTAATCAAGTTTACTTAGGGAATGGCCACTGCTATTAATTGCATCAGTAGCATGGGATCTTCTTAGTGTTTGGTTAATTGCCAGGTTCTTGTGGCCTGGCTTGGCCTCTGTTGGAAACAGGATGCTGGGCTTGATGGACCCTTGGTCTGTTCTTATGTTCCTCTCACATTCCTTCTCTCAACTCACCTCCCCTATCAGCCCCTCCTCTCTCCCAGTCTTCACTTCTTTCATCTTCTCGCTGCCCCTCTACAAGCTCCTCCCTCCTTCTTTAGTCCTTTTCTCACAGCATCTCTTACACAGTCTGTGTCTTCCCCTCCCAGTCCCTCTCCACCTCTTCCCCTCATAGTCTATATCCCCTTCTAGGTCCGTCCCCCCCCCCCAGTCTCTGTTCTCTCACCCACCTTTCTCAGTTCCTCTCCCACCTCTCCTTCCCCATCACCCAGTCCTTCCCCCCTAATCCTCTCCTAGCCCCTCTTCCAGCAAATCTCCCAACCCGTATCCTCTCCCTCTCTCACTGCCAGCATCACCATTAGTCTGGGAAACCAACAAAGGCACCATTACATTCATTTAACATGGAAGTAGATAACAAGCACCATATTTGAGAAAGGAACAGACAATGTTATGAAGCTGGTAACAGAGAAAGGAGCAGTGTTTGAAAAGGTGAACAGTAAGAGAAAGAAAGGGATCCAATAATACATTAGGGAGGGGAATTTTCAAAATATTTTTATATGAGCACTTTGTCAGGTAGGAATTAATCCCAGACAGTAGGTATTAGATAAATTTCTGTCCTTTACTGTAGAAAGGCATGTGAATTAAAAAATGTTTTAGGAATGATCTTTTATGACTTTAGAGGGTCTTTAGTGTGTTTCTGAATTGTCACTGATCCAGTAGGGGGGGGGGGGGCGAGAAAGCCAATATCTGAAAGCTCTCTGGTGTATTCGCTAAGACTCGGTTGTATAGGCTCCAAGGTTTTTCACCTGCTTTAGGAGTGCTTGTCATTTCATGAAGATTCCATTCACGTAACCAAATTTGAAATCTATGTGAATATTTCCAAGCCAATCCAGTAGTGAAATTGCCAAAAAAAAAAAAGATGTAATCAACATTTTTACCAAGTTTTTATAATTACATCCTTAATGCATGCCAGGGAATCTTCATCCATTTTTGGAGACTTGAAGGGAAACCTCAGTGACAAATGTATCGGTACATTTAAACTGAGCTGCAACATAACTCTACGGGAATATGAGGACATCAAAGTCAGAAATTACCCCCGGAGGCATTATTCTGCTGCCTACTCCAGAACTCCTCCTATCCTTGCAGAACCGAGAACATTCCTCTAATGCAATGTTTCTGGCTCTCTCCTGGAGGCACACCCAGCCAATCAGCTTTTCAGCATAGCCATAATGAATATGCATGCAAATCGCTTTCCTGCATATTCATTGTGGCTATCCTGAAACCCAGATCAGTAGTTATGCCTCCAGGAATATTTTAGTCTTTAGCCACATGTCACTAACAGCACTTACATGAGGGCAGCATATTTTAATGCAGCCTCACAAAATATGAATTGTTAAAAATAACAAACATAATAGCACTTCTCAAAAGGTAATTTTAGAGGTGGATTTTAAAAGCGTTGCTTGCGCAAAAACAGTCACAAAGGCACGTATGTGGGCCGTGCGCGAGCAACGCAAACTTTAAGAAGCCGGGAAGGGTGCGCGTACATGCATGTACACACGCCCAGCATAAGGAGGCAGAAAAAGGCAGGTCATGGGCGTTCCAGGGGAGGACCAAGACTGTTTTTCGGGAGGTGGGTTAGGCTGGGGGTGGGTGTTGTTACAGACAATATTCAGAGGTATTCATAGTAAAACTGACAGCAGTAAAGAACCCAAAGCTGGTTTAAGCTTTGACACCAAAAAATAAAGAGAATGGTGTAAGCAGCAATTGTTTGACAACTAATGGAAAAAGATCAATTGCTGGCTCATACTAGGATATAGTCCCCACTAAAGAAGAAGTTCGAAACACAGACCCATATCAGGGAATCCTTGGACTTGGTTCACTACGACTGAAGTTAAGTTTTTAAATGCACACAAAAAAAAATTACAAAAAAAAAGGTCTTTGATATTATTGGCCGATGATTAAAAATAAGGCAAGGAAGCTGTATCTCACCGGTAGTGCCTATTATAATGGCCTCCTAAAGACTCAAAGTGTATGATTATTATAGAGAAGATTCTTTGTTGTGACAAGCTTATATCAAGCCATTTCCATGGGGAAAACAGAATTCTTTTTGGCCCTTAAGTCAGGGAAATGATTGCACATGTTACAGGTTTGTGTACATTTCCAAGTTCAGATGGCACTTTCAGGCTGGGTATAAGAACGAGGCAGGCAGGCAGACTGCAAGTGAAATCAACCCAAGTCACTGAATCTGAGCAATGGACTGAGAACCAGGGTTCAGACCTCACCTCCTCCACCGACATTCCTGGTAACTTTGGGCAAGTCACTTTATCTTCCTTTCTCTTGGGTATCTATAGGGAGGGTACATTTTCAAAGGCATTTTTTGTGGGTAAAATAGTATTCATTACCCACCCATTCCTTGCTTGGCTCCTTAAGAGAGGAAGAAATGTGGTCCTCTGAGCCCTTCCCCCTGCACCATCAGACACGGCAAATTCAGAAAGCAAAAACCATATAGCATGCGGCAAACATTTAACAAAGTGCCTGAAGGCAAAAGAGAATCAGAAGTTAAGTCCTCATAGTCCCCATTGGTTTAAATCATCTTGAACCACCAGCACCTCTTACCCGAGGACTCACACCTCTACCTACTTGGACCAGTTGAAATAGTTTCTGGTTTTGGCGATACAAAGTAATAAGAATGAAACGTGCCAGGCTTTGTTCTTTAAAGCTGAGGCCCCCATGTTTCTGAATCAGGTGCCAAAAAACCTCAGGCAATGATGTACAGCCTAGTTTTTAAATTTCTGTTCTAATAAGGACACTTCAGATTATTATCCTGCATGAGAACTGAAACCCAAGCCTGGGCAGGTCTAATCTTTATAGGTCTAAGCTGTTGCTATAAAATGTTTCTATTGGTGCAGTGAAGGGTGAACTTTCAAAAGTTTAACCGGGACTGATGTGCATGTAAAAATACCGTGCTACACATACAAGCTGCTGGTACACAATTACATGGATTTTGAGTCACCTAAAAATATGCAATGAGAGTAATTTTATAACAGCCTGCACAAGACTAAAGTCTGAGGATACTTACTTTAGCAGACTTATAAGCATACGCCCGCTCTGAAAATTCACCAGTCGTCACATATCCACCAAAACTTGCTCCTGCTCTCGATTAGGTGGAACTCTGCGTATGCATTTGCACACATACTTACGAAAATCAAAAGTACATGCATAAATGCCTTCCCCTCCCCGACATGCCTCTTCTTAAAATACACGTAACATGGGGGGTTTGCATGTGCTTTTACACATACAAGCCACTAATTGATTTTCAAAGCGCCTCGTGCAGGGTCTTATGCATGCACAAAGTTGCTTTGAAAAATCAAAACTTGGCCACACTGAAAAGAGATGTTCCAGGGTGGGAGCGTGGAGGCGTGTTTTGGGTTGAAGCACGTAACCTGAATTTGTCAACATTCTGGAGGTCAATTTTCAAAAAAAATGCTATGCACATAAATGAGCTTTTGAAAATTGCTACACCTTACACGCTTAACTCCATTGAAAATTCTCTCCCATGTGTGTAAACATCATGTCGTTTACATCATAACTTTGTAAAGTATAAAGTTATACACATACATTTAGCAACATAACAGCTCAATATTCAAAATGAAGTAATGGGCGCACATAGACCGTGCTTGATATTGCACATGTAACTTTGCAGTTAGGCGGATTACTGAAAATGTACTCATAAGTGTCTCGAGACCTGTTTTCACAGCCATAGCTTATGCAATTAGATGAGCTGTGCACATTATTGAGCCGGCCACACAAGCTAGCAATAAATATGCAATCATTTCTAAATTCAACCAGGCCAAATCTGGTGTGTAGTGGTGATCCATTATGAACAGGAATAAGGGATATTTTGGAGACAATCCAGTACGACTGGAGTTACACACATAATAGAATTTGAACTCTCTGAAAAAGTGAATAAAAATGAACTGATGTCCATGGAAAGGAACCTCAAGGTGATCATATGATTCCTTGGAGTATAACTGTGACATTTCTCTGCTCCAGAAGTTTTGTTTTAGCTGTTTATGAGTTTTATCTCAGTGGTTTGTTTGTTGTTGGTTTTTTTACTGTTTTTGTTTCTACTGTAAACTGCTTTGAATCCCCCCTAATGGGTATAACATTTTTTAAATAATTACAATTATAGCCACTGATTTCAAGGTAGCTAAGCAGTTGATAAGATGGTGGCTGGAGCCACAAGGATGCTAGGGTGCACAGGGAGAAGTGTCACTAGTTAAAACAAAGGAAATGATTATGCCATTACCCAGGTCATTGGTGAGCCCTCACTTGGACTGGAACCTGGCACCATAGATATTTGTTAGCAACAAATGAGGAATTTTTCCTCTATTTTGCCTCCCTTCCAAGTCATTTAGTTACAGTCATTACAGTAAACGTCCACAGCTGGGGGCCACGCGTCGGGGCTTGACCCAGAATCCTGACATCGTGGGCCCTAAATCCAGCCACTACATGTTGCCATTGATTGATGACCATAGCTGGGAACTTTGGAGCTGTGCTCACCCTGAGATTGCTGTTGATTAGAAGATGGTGGGGGGGGGGGGGGTGGAAGGAATGGAATAATATGTATCAGCTTTCTCTCTTCCACCCCACCCCCACCATTTCTCTCTCTTTCTTCCACTCAGCACTATTACCTGACCCCTCCACCCCTCCAGAGATTAGCCCAACATACTTCCCCCCTTCCTCTCTCCCTGAACTCAACACTCTCTTTGCTCCCTCCCCCTCTAAGTCTCAGCTCCATGACGTCTGCATCCTCACTCTACTCTCAGCTGAGTGAGTCCCAAGTCCTGGAATCACAGTCGCAGACTGAGGTTTGTGTGTTGCAGCCTCTCTCCACTTTCTCCCCACATGCTGCTTGCAGTGTCTGCTCCAGGCTCGCCCCACTTCTCCTGCTCTCTGCAGGCTTACTGAGGAAGGGGAGAGGCTGAGCTGTATACAGAGAGGCCCCGAGACTTCTAGTATTTCCCCCCCCCCCCCCCCCGAGACCTGCAACTGTTGCAAATTCCCTGAGTCTCAGGGTGAAATCACGAGAGTTCCCCTTTGAAAACTGCCTCCTATGGGGTATGAGGAGAAACTGCAGGACGAACAGGGTTGCCAGCTGGCTCCACATTTTCAGGACAGGTCGGTCCAGTCCTGGTTTTAACCCTCTTGCATGCAGGGACTTGAGTTTCGATTTCCCTGTTGCATTTCCCTAAGAAAAGCGACACTTTAACTCCCACCATGCAATGGGATCAGCCCGTTCTGAAAACATCTGGGGGGCAGTAGGCAAAGCTTGAGTACCAATGGAGTCCCTGAGCTGTAAACGCAGCACAACAGAAACTCTCTGAAGAGAGGTAGAGCGTTATCAGAGGTGCCGACCGTCAGTCAATTAAAAAATATATATATATACATTTAAAAATCATTTTATATGTTAGTAAAACTGCCACGAATGACAGGGCCTGTGGGCTCAGGCTTTGCACGGCTGCGAGGCTCGGGAGTGGCGTTGTATATGTCTTGATGCATAAAAAAGGGGAAAATCGCAACATTGTGAGCCCAGCTGGGCACAAAATAGCAACAGTAAAAATGCGTCTGCAAAAAAAAAAAAAAAAACCAGACTGCCAGTAAAAATCTACCAGAGCTTCAGTCAATCAGGAACTGGCAACCCCCAATGCAATGCTGCAGTAATACTGGATTTTTATGTTTAAATATTTGTATTGAGAAATTTCAAAGAAACAGGTACATAACACAAAGCTGTACCATGGAAACAAGATCAGAAACATCGGTGAATACTTTCCCATGTCTGCATGAGATACACGTTCCATAGTCCCTTCCAACCAAACAGAGCCCCAGAATACCAAACCCCGCTCCCCCCGGCCATTATCCAGAAAGGTGGTGCCCAAAGAAGAGAGCTAGAGATCATTAAGTATTACACACCGAGCTCTTGGAGACAAAGGGCCGGATTTTAAAAAGGTTACGCGCACCGGGCCTATTTTACAAAGGCCCGGCGACGCACGTGAAGCCCCAGGACGCGTGTAAGTCCCGGGGCTTGCAAAAAGGGGAGGGGCCAGAGGCTCCAGGCACAGCGGCCGTTTGCCGCTGTGCTTGGGATCGCGCGCCCGCACTCTGCCGGCGCGCGCAACTTACTTCAGCCCCAGGGCTGAAGTAAGTTTAGCAACAAAAAAAATAACTCAAAAAAGGTAGGGGGGGGAAGGGCGGAGAGCAGTACGGCTCTGTGCGGGCTCGGCGCGCACAAGGTGCACCCCCTTGCGCGTGCAGATCCTGGATTTTATAACATGAGCGCACACGTTATGAAACCGGGCATACATGTGTGCGCACCCGCGCACAACCTTTTAAAATCTACCCCAAAGATTGCAAGTAAAGTTCCTAAACAGGGAGAAATAACTTATGCTTCCTTGTCAAGTCAACCTGATCAATGCACTTTTCATTCAGACCCAGAACAGGATTCCACCAAGGCATAAGACTAGGGGAGACAACCCCCACCCAATGTTGCAGTATAACTTTTCGGATCCTCAATCTAATGTTAAAACTACCCAACGCCACTCCCCGCATGTTATCAAAAAGCATCACGTCAGCCTGGAAGGGAAGGAGTACATCGGTAATCTGAAAAATATAGTTCTGTACCGTCTTCCAGAAGCCTTGTATTCCTCATAATGGATTAAAAAAAAAAAAAGTTACTGGGGAACTGGACACAGCTTGCAGGGAAGAATTTAATGGCATCTGGCACATGCCGGGGATGCAATTATAGATGCAATACATTTTTACCTTCTGGATTATGCTACCCTGAATAATAGTGCTCGCTACCTGTACAAAAGTGGTTATGCACTATTCAGAAACAGAATCCAAACCAAGCTGTAGTTACATTAAGGAGTGGACTGTGAATGAGCACAGTGCTCTGATGCTGAAAACAAGGACAACATAAGCCCAATAGAAGACTTGAGAATCCAAAATCCCATCCGGAGAGAAGTTCAAGTGCCGCACCAGCACGACCGACAAATGCATTCTACATTCCTTCTCCAATCAGACTCCATGCTCTTTAATGGGGAAATACAAAATCCTATCAGAGCTGTAAAATCCCACGGGTGCTCATCCTGCCATCTTCTTTTAATTAAAAGACAGCAGGCCGAACGTGTTCACAAAACCCTAGAACCTGAATAGCCACCAATTCATTCTGGCAGATACTCATTAAAATTATGTCTTCAATAACACAACATTAATCACAAAAAATAAGCCCTTGGAAACCCACGTATTCCAGAACCTTCACACACTATAAACACACATCAAAAGAAGGGGGTATCACTGGTCAAAATTAGATATAACCACATATGCAATGTCAAATACATTCATTTGTAGGACCTATGACTTGATGAGTTTGGCTGTCATACAAGCTCATACATTAAGTAGAAGGTCCATTTACTTTATTTTTTACACACTCAATTTTTTTTTAATTTTTTTGAACTCAACAGAGCTCTCTTGAATAAAATTCTAAATCAAAGATCTGAAGCTGTCCTAACCATTGAAGCGCTATGTTTGTGGACAATGAAGAAATGAAGTTGAACTGAAGTTTGAGTGAAGAGCAACCTCAGAGAGTCGTTGGCCCCTGAAGCAGGACCCGATGTGGTCCGAAACACGATCGTGTCGGAACACTTTTTTTGCAGTGGACTTCTGCCTTCAAATGAATAAGATGAGTATTTTTTTTCAATTATCTGGGCATTTGATGCTTTTTCCATATGTGCTTATGAGACTCTTTTTCTAAGTAGATAGAGGTTATTCCATCATTTTTGTGAGTATTTGCCTCTGATATTTGAAGTGTTTTAAGAAACGTGTGGTTTTTTTTAAGTACTTTGTGTGGCAGCTTCAGTTCTTTGATTTAGAATTTTATTCAAGAGAGCTCTGTTGAGTTCAAAAAATTTTTTAAAAATTGAGTGTGTAAAAAAATAAAGTAAATGGACCTTCTACTTAATGTATGAGCTTGTATGACAGCCAAACTCAACAAGTCATAGGTCCCACAAATGAATGTATTTGACATTGCATATGTGGTTATATCGTACTGTGAACTAATTTTGACCAGTGATATCCCCTTCTTTTGATGTGTGTTTTCAATAACACAACACCATGGACATCAGCCCCAGTGCTAGCTTATTTTACACATATATACATACACATGTGCAACTGTGTGAGCAGAATTACACATAGCTGTCTTGTTAAAGGTCCCCCCATCATAACTACCGACTATGCAAACCCAAATTGAAGACCTGATATGTCTGAGCCATCTCTTTTTGTGGTAACCTTCTCACCACACGAAGAGGAACTCAGGGAATCTGCCTCTTCTCCACCTTAGTAACAGGACTGTACAAATCCGACTTTCGTCTGTTGTTGCAATGACTGACTAGACAAGTTCTGAGAGGTTATAGAAGAAGATATCCCCAGGTAGCTGTGAAGGAAAGCTCATGACACCAGGTCCAGATTTGACCGGAGTTGAAAGCTCAACAAAACAGGAGGAAACCAATAAGTCCCATTCAACAAAGTCCCTCTCGCCCCCTCCCCCCAAAAAAACAAACCAAAACAAATATCAGACACTTAAATGGTTTCATCGCTTAGCATGCAAGACCATCTTACTTTAGAGAAATGACAGGGCCCACATACAAGTAAATAATGTTACAAAGGAAATTGGGGACATTTATGGCAATGAGTTCGGTCATTTTGGAAGCATTGTAATAATCACTTTTACTCCTGCAGGATGAAACCCTGCTAGCGTTTTAAAGAATAGTTTCACTTCGGCCTTCTCCTTTTCAAAGAGCAGGAAATGGTATCGATGTAAAAACAAAAAAATGCCTGCCACAATCCTATTAAAACAACACCATTCGAAGAACCTATTGAATATTGTGCGAGTGTATTCATGGTATTAAAATCCTGTTCTGCAAACTATGCAGTGGAGTCTTTGGATATAGAATTAGTAAGGCATAAAGACTTAACAACTAGAACAGAAGTACTAATTGTTAACAAATTGCCTTTTCAGATAGAAGAACCAAAGCAACTGAAACTGTACTATAGACTCCAATTGTGTTCTCTGCACAATAAACCCAGCAGCACAGCTTCTGAAACATAAAACTCTTTTCTATGCATAAGATTATACTAAGTTCTGATGGCTCAGTTCCAGCTCTGAGTGCTATCATAACAGACCCAAGTTTGACCACAGACTCGGGCTCCTGCATTTCAGGGACAGTCAAGGTCAAGAACCCAGCAGATGCCCGGAGAAGGAAAAGCAAGGATAATACTGCTGGAGTGTGCCAAGACCTAGAGACAAATAATGCAGAGGCATTGTACCTGCTCTGGCGTAGATTGTCTTTCCTAGCAAAGCCATATAGAGTTGGAGAACAGACAAAAAATAGTTTGTAAGCTGGCAGTGAACGTTCGATGATGCCTTAGCCTTGGATGCCTGCTATTAGCAACACAGGAACAGCCTTTCTTTCAATGACTGGTTATTAGCAAGCTAGCTGTGAAGGACTGATCTGGAAATCAAAGTGGATAGAATACTTTTGAGATTGTGATAACTTATTGGACCAACAGAAAGACATTATGGGGTAATTTTGTATAAATTTTTCATAAAATGTCAAAGAAGAGTACTTCCCTTATTCTTGAACTGACCATGTTCCAGAGTCCGACGTGAACACGTTTCACAAGCCGTTGCCGCGGGGACTTCTTGGGTTGACTCACTAAGCACAGCGATAGGGAAGTACTATTCTTTGACATTTTATGTAAAAAGTTCAAATCATGGGAAAAATTGCAAAACTACATTAGTGAACCGATGATTAAAAAAAACCCGCAGCGGTGAAAACACAAGTCTATGCTCGTTAAACCGTCAATGTTATAAAGGTCCCAAAATTACATAAAAATTGTGTTGAAATATATAACAATAGTAAATGTTTACAGCACCAACAATATAAGGAAAAATCTTTGTGATACAACGTGATTTCTAAAAGTTACTTTTCGTCGTCGTTCATTGGATAAAAAGACATATCTTCTTTTGGTAATTTTGTAACATCCCATATCAATAAATTGGTAAATATGCATGAAAGTTACACCAATTTTCAAAGACTTACGTGCCTAAGTCTGCTTGGAAAGTTATCCCAAACATTCACTTACACCTGCTATTTTGTATGCATAGTTAATTTATGCACAATGGGGGTAATCTTCAAAAGGATTTATACACATAAAAGTAGCATATGCCATAGCAAAAGCCCATTATAAGGTAAATTTGCAAAGAGTTGCACACATAACAATTAGCAGACGCATGCCCAAATAGCACATATTCATGTACATGAATACGCACAAGTGTAAGTAATGGTACGTAAATAAATGTGCTTGTATGAAAAAGGGGCAGGCCAGGGGTGTTCTAGAGTGTGGCCTTTATAACCTGTCAAATCAATGCACATGTTTTACCCGTGTATATTTACACCTGCTAATTATCTGGTGTGAGACTAAAAAGCTTTATAGCCAAATACTGACTGGGTGAGGGGTGTGGGAAAACTGGGGGGAGTTTAGGCTGAAGAACCAGGAGAGTCTTGATGACTGGGCAAACTGGTGGACTAATGGGGAAAACTGGTAATTCCCTTTATGTGCACGTTACAAAATTTGATGATTTGTGCATGTAAAAGCCGACAAGTGCTAAGGAAAATATGCACGTTAAATCTCCACGTGTAAATGAATAAAATTAGAGCACAAATATATGCTGCCACTTAACTGGATGTCTCAAAAGCTGCTATTCTTTTTCTGCTTTGCCCCTGGGGACTCCTCTTGGATATACATATTTAGGTCCTCGAGTTTCCTCTCATAAGTATTGTCTTGTAGACCCCATATCATTTTGGTTGCCTCTCACTGGACTACTTCTAACTTCTCCCTATCTTTCTTGAGATATGGCCTCCAGAACCGAACACAGTACTCCAGGTGAGGCCTCACCAGTGACCTATACCCAGGGGCATTATCTCCTTTTTCCTGCTAGTTATGACTCGCTCTGTGCAGTCCAGTATTTCTCTGGCCCTAATCATTGCCTTGGCACAATGCTTCACTACCTTCAGATTCTATCACCCTGAGGTCTCACTCCTGATTCGTGCTCAGTCTCTGACTCCCCATCGCGCCCAAACGCATGACTCTGCACTTGTTGGCACTGAATCTTAACTGCCAAGCCTTGGACCACTCTTCAAGCTTCCTTAGATCACTTCTCATTTTCTCTATTCCTTCAGAGATATCAACTCTGTGGCAAAATTTAGTCTCATCTACAAAAAAACAAGCTTTTGCTTCTAATCCCTTCACAATATTACATAAGAACATAAGAAAATGCCATACTGGGTCAGACCAAGGGTCCATCAAGCCCAGCATCCTGTTTCCAACAGTGGCCAATCCAGGCCATAAGAACCTGGCAAGTACCCAAAAACTAAGTCTATTCCATGTAACCATTGCTAATGGCAGTGGCTATTCTCTAAGTGAACTTAATAGCAGGTAATGGACTTCTCCTCCAAGAACTTATCCAATCCGTTTTTAAACACAGCTATACTAACTGCACTAACCACATCCTCTGGCAACAAATTCCAGAGTTTAATTGTGTGTTGAGTAAAAAAGAACTTTCTCCGATTAGTTTTAAATGTGCCCCATGCTAACTTCATGGAATGCCCCCTAGTCTTTCTACTATCTGAAAGAGTAAATAACTGATTCACATCTACCCGTTCTAGACCTCTCATATCCCCCCCCCCCCCTCAGTCGTCTCTTCTCCAAGCTGAAAAGTCCTAACCTCTTTAGTCTTTCCTCATAGGGGAGTTGTTCCATTCCCCTTATCATTTTGGTAGCCCTTCTCTGTACCTTCTCCATCGCAATTATATTTTTTTTTAGATGCGGCGACCAGAATTGTACACAGTATTCAAGGTGCGGTCTCACCATGGAGTGATACAGAGGCATTATGACATTTTCCGTTTTATTCACCATTCCCTTTCTAATAATTCCCAACATTCTGTTTGCTTTTTTGACTGCCGCAGCACACTGAACCGATGATTTCAATGTGTTATCCACTATGACACCTAGATCTCTTTCTTGGGTTGTAGCACCTAATATGGAACCCAACATTGTTCACAAAGATATTGAATATAACTGACCTCAGAACCAATCCCTTCGGCGCTCTACTAATTCACCTTTTTTTCATCAGAGTGACTTATTTACCACAACCCTCTGACGTCTATCAGTCAATCCATTTTTAATCCAGTCACCACCTTGGGACCCACTCCTAGGCTGCTTATTTGTGAGTCTCCCATGTGGGACAGTATCAAAGATTTTGCTGACAGTAAACCATATCTAGTGCATGCCCTTGATCTAATTCTCTAGTGATCCAATAAAAAACAAAAATAGATCAAATCTGTTTGACATGATCTTCTTTTGGTAAGACCATGCTGCCTTGGATCCTGCAATCCACTGAATGTCACAGTGTGTGAGTCCTTGTAATGCAGTGAGATTGTCGCTGCCAACTAGTGAGCCAGATAGGCTCTTATTGACAGAAGGCGGAGTTGCTCAGACAGGCACCAGCTCTGGGTGTCACCTGAATCAGCCTCTTCCCCCGCAGGTTGAGCCCTTGGGTTCCGTGGCCAACAGGATTTAGGCAAGGGTCTCATAGAAAGTGAGAAAATAAGATCATAAAATAGGCAGTAGTCAGGGCAGGCATTGATCAAGCAGCATCAGGTTGAAGCAGTGATCAGGGCAGGCAGAGATCAAGCATGTTAGGTCGAAGCAGTGTTCAAGGCAGGCAGAGATCAAGCAGTCAGAGTAGGCAGAGGTCAAGCAGTGTCAGGTCCAGACAAAGGTCAGAAACTTGAAAAGTCAGTCCAAGGAAGGAGAAGGCAGGATGAGGCAGGAGCAGGACGAGGAAAGCAGAAGACAAGGCTGGACAAAGCTGGGCGGGCTGGAATGAGGCAAAGGAGGAACAAGGCAAGGCAGGCTGGAACGAAGATAGGAGCAAACAACATGCACTGCAGCAAGGGAGGAGGACCTATCGCTGATGTGCCAAGCTGTCGTTTCTGCAGTGCTTAAGTGGAGCCAGCATGTGATGTCATCAGAAGGTGACACATGCCTTTTAAGATTCAGTGTGCAGACCTTTGGCGTGCCCGGGCAGGGGAAAAAGCATGGCCTACCATGGTCAGGCCTACCACGGTCAGCCAAACGTGACACTGGATTATAGATAGTTCATTATCCTTTCCTTCAGCAGAAACGCCATTCATTTTCCCACACCCAAGTAAGGCTAACTGGCCTGTAGTCACCAACACTCCAGGAGAGAGGGGGTGCCAGCATGGCCATTTGGCTAGGGCCTACAATGTTCAAGGGGCCTACTTTTGTTGGGAAAAATTTTTTAAAAAGCTAATATCTATTTCTAACATGTATAAATAAACATTTCAATTGTAATTGAAGAATTTGCTAACAAAAAAATCTCGTAAAGCCTTCTTAAATAAATAAAACTTATTTGGGGAAATTTAGAAAATGATTTCTCTTATTAAATCACATCAGAACCTTACATAGGGGCCTAATTCCTGCTCTCTCCAGCCCTGGTCACCAACCTCCTCTCTGTTACCACTTGTAAAGGGGGACTACAGTCACGCTTCTCCAATTCTGCAGCACTAAGCCAGTTTCCAAAGATCTATTGAACAGACCCACTAGAACCTCGGAGCTCCCTTAGTATCCTAGGATATACCTCATCCAACCCTAGAGCTTTCAGGTTTGCTAGCGCTCCACAAACACAGTTCCATGAGTGGTGTGGTATCCACCTAACTCTCATATGTACCGTTACCAAGCAGAGGCAGTCATAAGAATATAAGAACATAAGAAAATGCCATGCTGGGTCAGACCAAGGGTCCATCAAGCCCAGCATCCTGTTTCCAACAGAGGCCAATCCAGGCCATAAGAACCTGGCAAGTACCCAAAAACTAAGTCTATTCCATGTAACCATTGCTTCTCCAAGGTCCAAATACTGAAGGCAAATATTTGACTAGCCTTTCTGCTTTTCCCTCATGTCTCTCCTCTCATTGCCTCTCATCTCCTTTCCATCTTAAACTGCCACCTGGGAGTTTTCTTCTACCTTGTCTTTGGTAGCACCAGAAGTAGATGAAGACTTGTTAGCATGGAGTGGTGCTATTTTTCGGTCCTTCAAAATCCATCCGTGAGGGAGTATATAAGAAACTAACTCTGAACACCTAAAAGGACTGGCCACAACTAGCTGTACCGGTCCTCCTTAAGTCCCAATCCAGCAAGGAATTCTGGATCACTGCAGACGAGGATTAAGAGCAGGGCCGGTGCAAGGGGATTGGGCGCCCTAGGCACCTTCAGCCTTGCGCCGCCCTCCCCCCGGTCACAGCCCCAACTCTAGGGGCGAGGACCACATGCTGCCACTCCCTCACTCCCCCACCCTCCCAAACCCCCACAAAACTCATAAAATCACCTGGTGGTCCGGGAGCGATCTGCTGCTCCTGGGCTGTCGGCTGCCAGTAACTAAAATGGCACCGGTGCCCTTCAGCCCCTACCATGTGACAGGGGCTACCAGTGCCATTGGTTGGCCCCTGTCACATGATAGGGGCTAAAGGCCACCGGCGCCATTTTGGTTAGTGGCAGCAGAGGCCCCGGGAGCGGCAGATCGTTCCCGGACCCGCCGCTGGACTATCAGGGGGGCGTCGGGAGGGTGGCATGACAGGGGGGGGGGGGCTCAGAGTTCTGAAGGGGCACTTTTGCCCTTTCAAAATTCTGCCGCCTGAAGCGGCGGCGCCCTAGCTCGCCTAGTGCTTCTGCCGGCCCCTGGTTAAGAGGCCAGGGCCCAGAGCAGTGATGGGGAACTCCAGTCCTCCAGTGCCACAAACAGGCCAGGTTTTCAGGATATCCACGATGAATATGCATGAGAAAGATTTGTATACAATGGAGGCAGTGCATGCAAATCTTTCTCATGCATATTGACTGTAGATATCCTGAAAACCTGGCCTGTTTGTGGCACTCGAGGACTGGAGTTCGCCATCACTGGCCCAGAGGCTTGGAAGGGGCCCCGGGGAGCAGACAGCTACCGTTTGTAAGGATCTGCTAAGTGTAAGGATTGGGTGGTACCTGAAGTAAAGTGAGCTGCAGTAATTATTTTGACTCCAGAAATACAGGTGTGCTGCCATAACTGGTCTGAGTTTGTATTGTGTGATGTCTGCTGTTTTGAAATATTTTGTTGATATTTGGACATGTTTTAATAATTTTTATGAGTTTTTAATTGTTGGATATTATTCTGTTCAGCAGCTGTTTTGTAACATTTTTAGTATAGCTTTACAATTATTTCTGTGTGGGGCTCTATAGCAGCTTGGCTTATTCTGTTTTCCCAATAGGAAATGTATTAGTGTTTAGGGCCTGGTTTAATAGTTGTGTTTCTTAGATACGGTTGTTACTGTTTGAGTGTGTTCCATAATGCAGGTGTAACTTTGTGCGGGTTAGTTTGTGTGCATTATTGCAAATCCTGAGAGTCTGTTAGGTGCTATATTTCTCTTTCCATTTCTCCAGGTTCGCACTGCATGCAGAGTGGCTTTTTTTGTTTTCCATTCCAGTTTGTCTCCGTATTTATAATTTGTGGTCTTTCTGTACTTGATGAAGGTCAGCTCTGGGTGCGTGACCGAAGTGAGGTATTTTACTAATATATAGGCATTTGTATCAATCTTATTTGTTGTGTTTTCTCAATAGGACATGCATTAGTAGTAAATTACTGTCTTTTCATAAGGAGGAGTATTGCACTGCCAGTAAAGAGAGTCTGTTTTGCTTTTACTGAGATGTCATCGGAACCAGAATATCTTTTTTGTATGGTGAGCTGTATGGGTAATGCCCTAGTTCTGCTCTGCACCCATTGTTGGGGATCGAGGGGGTTTCTAAGGATGCAGAATGTATGTTTACATTTTGCCGTGTGACAGTCACATGTTCAGTGTGTCACGCATGTGAGAACTATCTGGCAGATGTGTCCCGACAGAAAAAAAAAAGTTGAGAACCACTGGACTAGAGAATAAAAATTGCAGTCAGATCATTTATTGACAACAACAGACATTATGGAGCATGAACCTTGAAATAATTTAAGCACACAACAGACACAAATGAAAAGCACAAAAACAGGACTCCAAATAGAAAATAGTTCATCGGGGAATGAAAAACGCAAATCCGCTGTGCTTTGCAAATTTCACTGTAGCTCAAAGGTGGCCATAGTACAAAAAAAATGAGTGAACGTTAAAATTGTAGTTGGTACCTGATTAGAAGAAATCAGATAAGAGTGAGGAAGAGGCTCTGGTTTCCAAGAGTTTATTTTAACTCCATGTAGTGTCTGGTTCAGAATCCAAGAGCTCTAAGCAGTCAGGACTTTGTTCATATGATTGCTGATGGACAAATGGATAAAATAAAGCCTTGTTGACTACCATAAAGATTAAATGATACATACAGTCCCTTCTTTCATAATACCATAAAAATATTACACCACCATAAACTTTCATCCATTAGGACCCGAGAACGTCTCTCTGATCAAAGGATGGCCTCTATTTTGTGCCTGATTCACCCGTCACAAAGAACCCTGCAGTAAAACGTGGTTTTTACATGGAAAAAAAAAAAAAGAGCACCTTGGAAAGAATCTGGATTCAGTATACTTAAAACAAAAACAAAACAAACTGGATTTCTTAAGTAATAAATGACAGATCTGAGGCCATTTACTGGTAGAAAAGGTTGACGGCCCATGGCAAAGTCAAGGGACCTTAAAAGAAAATGCCCAATCCTGTAGGTTTTCATTTCTAAGATAAACCTCATTCTAGGGATTTTAAAATAAAATAAAGGTATTTAACATTTTAAACCCTTTCACAAGTGGCCTGGTAAATATTCTGCCTGATTTTACCAGTGAGGTAATGGACTTTTGAAGTAAACACAATGCAGGTCAGCCAGTTAGAAGGTGGAATTCCCAGTTTGGTTTTCTGGCTCATTTCTTTGTGCTTCCTTTCTCTGTCTGCTCTCGTTATAAACTCATCTTGCTTAATGGCATCATCACTGTTCTAGGAATCAGGGAGTGACCCTGGCCAGTGCCAAGATCTCAAACTTTCCCTCCTTTTCCTCACCCCCATTTCCAATCCTTCCTCTCTTCCCTTCTCCGCCATACTTCACCTTCCCACCTTCAGCACGCCCCATCCCTGAAAACTTCCTTTCCTCCTACCCCACCCCCCCCCCACTCACGCGGATACTTCAAAATTCCCCACCCATAAAGCTCCCAAAAGAAGAAAAGTTATTCAGACACAAAGCAAGCTTGAAACACTTTGCTCTTATTTCACGAAATCATTGACTTTGTTATGTAAAATAATTTTCAACATTTATGTGACTGTGCCATAGAATTTCAGAGAGCCGAAGGAAAACTTGGGTTGAGACTGTCTGGAAGTTGGATAATGGGCTATTGCTTGGAGCAAGTCATTGCAGGTTCAGTGTTGGCATCCCTCACTCCAACTCTGTATTTTACCGCTCGTGGGGAAGTCTGGACACCGGTAAAAATCTCCAGGAAAATAAGGAACAAAGAGGAGGACATTTCCCAGGCTCCTAAAAATTCTGGATCGGCTCCCATGTTTCCTTAAATATTTTTCCACCTGGTATAAATAATATTGGCATAATGTTGTAAAATTCTTCAGTTCCATATGCTTGTACATTTATTCCTGACTAAAGTTATGTATGTTGAAAATCTGTATAATTACAATGCCAATAAAACTTTATAAATTTAAAAAACAAAAAAAAAAAATTCCACCCCCGCAGTACAAATATGAAGCTGCTGCAGTTGAAAAATGTAATCAACTTGGGGAAATTTCAGGCAATCAGGAAGCCTGCAGATCATTATGCATCTCAGGAGCTGTAATTGCAGCATTTTTTCTCATATAGTGGTGATATTCTGTCGAGGGCAATTTCCAAAAGGATTTTATGTGCGCAAACCTCAGTTTCGTGCACAGAAATGGCCTTTTGAAACATGCTTGGGGGGGGGCGTGGGGGTGCATATTTGTACATGCACTAAAGAGAGAGGCATTCCAGGGGAGAAAACGCTGGGGCCGGCGCAGGACTCACACGCGTAAACCTACACACACGCACTGGGTTCCGCCTGCTTGGAGATTTATGCGTAGAAATCTGCGCTGAAATTATGGCTCAAACCTGCGGTGAAACAGTACCCATGCACTCTAGCCTACACAGGGCTCTTTAAAAATATGACCCTCTTCGTGTCCACTTAGGGGATAATTTTAAAACTGCCTGCATTGCTGTAAAGCCTGCAGGTACATCTTTCCTTTTGAAAACTGTCCCAGAAAAAAAAAATCAGGGCTACATATAAGATTCTGGTACCCCTTTGAAACTGTACCCTAAAGCAAGCAGAAGGTGGGTCCTCTTTGGCGTGGACATTTGATAGTTTCCTATGTCCGAATCTGGGCAGGACAAAATAAATAAAGATTACCATTACTCATTCGTATCTGCTGATACGAATGAGTAATGGTAATTCCCAAGCAATGGAACCAGCTCCCACCTGACCTAAGGCTTGAACAATGCCCAATCACCTTCAAGAAGAGACTTAAGACTCTGCTGTTTGGCCAAGTTTTCCCATAACCAAGCTTTACTGTTTGGCCAAGCTTCAAGAAAAGACTTAAAACTCTGCTGTTTGTCCAAGCTTTCCCATAACCACTATTTCCGCCTCAGCCCCATCTGGCTGTCCGGACCTAAGCATCCCCTCAAGTATCCTAAGTATTCGTAACAAAGCTGCTATTTTCATCCCCTTCTCCCCAACCCCACCATACCAGTTTTTTTTCACCCTTCTAGTTCATCTCACCACGCTTTCTCCCAAATTATGTTTATACAAGTTTTTCTCCACAAGACACTATCACTGCTTTCCTCCCAAGTTATGATTATCCAGGTTTCTCAACCTTGTTTCAATGTAAGACAAGACTATGTCATTGTTGTCGTTTGCTAGTTGTAATGTAAACCGAAGTGATAATTAATTCTGTTAATTGAACCTCGGTATATAAAAGTTATAAATAAATAAATAAATAAATATGTTCAGGTAGCTTTTCCAGGTATTAAAATTTATGAAATCGCCAGCTGTGCGAAACTCTAGACAATTTACAATATTAAAAACATACATAATCATTTAGACATACCATAATCTACAATTAGAAAACAAAAATAAAACATTCACATAATTGCTCTTCAAACCAGCTAAGATATTAGCAACCAGATGACAATGGTCACGCAAAAGCCAAGTTGAACAAGTAGGGCTTCGGTTCAGCTTTACATTTTTTGAGTGTTCGTCTCTTGCTGCAGCTGGACGGGTAGTGAGTTCCAGAACTGTGGCGCCGCAATAGAGTATGTTCATGCTGTAGTCTCTTGAGGCCGAGCCAGTTTATGTGACGGTACCTCCAGCAATCCTCTATTCTGCGAGCTCAGTTTACGGGGAGGAGTGTAAATCTCAAGGAGAGCGTTTGCCCATGGAAAAGAATGACTCTGAAGCAGGTGGAGTAGCATAGCAGAAACGTTATACTTTATACGCTACCGAGTCTGAAGCCAGTGCAAATTATAAAGTATGTGAGTGCCCAAGATAAGCCTTGCAGTGGCATTTTGAAACAACTGAAGTTCTTTTAAAGTACAGCTGGGAGACCCAAGTATACTACATTGCAATAGTCGAGAGATGGTAGAATTAAAGCTTGGACGACAGAACAGAAATCATCAGCATTAAGTAAGGGCTTTAAGCCACAAAGTAAATGCAATTTAAAGAAGCCAGACCTAATTGTTGCCTTGATTTGTTGTTGGAAAGAGAATCTAGGATCTAGAAGACACCAAGGCTTTTAACATGACGTGAGACAGTCAGGGGTTCGTTATTGCATAACAGTGTGGCAGGAATGTCAGAACCAGAGGTATGCTGTAATACCAAGAAGTCTGTTTTCATTAAATGTGACGATAATTTGTTCAGAGTCATCCAAGATTTAACGTAGACATGCAGAGATAAGGTGAAATTCAAACGTATACACGTAATTCCAAACCCCACTCAACCACACCAGCTGCTGGCAAAAACAGACACAGTGTTGTGAAGCGCTAGGAGAGCGGTTCCGCTTACCAGGGGATGTGTGTTCTTTGACCACGGCTCCACCCCAGAGGAACTCCAAAGAGGTGCCGCAGCAGGCGAGGCATGCCCGAGCATGGGCTGGACAGAAGCGAGGCTGGACTGAAGCCAGATGACTGGAGATACTGACCCTCCTCCGGACCTGCCCGCTTCGGAAGACCAGCAACGCAATGGTGGTCTTACGAAAAGTCCTCCGACCATTCCAAGCCCTTTCAGACCTGCCACAGGGTACGGCAAGAAGCGGCAGGCCGGATGGAGGCCAGGGCAGCGAAGGCCGGAACATGGAGATTCAGACGAAGACTCAGGAACAAGGTACTTGGAAGCATAGACGAGACTCAGGAACAAGGTACAAGGCATTCAGAAGACTCAGGCAAGTACTGGGTTGAGACTGCGACGCAGCGCGCCCTACACAGTCCACCCTGGACTCGAAGAGCCTCTAGACAGGATGTGGAGCAATGAAAAGGAACATGTCTCAGAAGCTGTAGAGGTCTGCACCGAGGCGCGCCCTACTCAGCCGCCAGTGGCTGGTCGCGGACCACGCTGACGGTACAGGTTCTGGCAGAGTCTTTGGCACGGACGGAGCAAGCACAAGGGACTCCGTAGACCAGGGACAAGTACAGAAGCGGAAGTCTCCCGGAGGCTAGTGCTGCAGAAGTGAGGAAGGCATTGCACCACGAAGCGCCCTACACAGCTCGCCCGTGGGGCTGGTTGCGAACCATGACATGGCACTCCAGGAAGAGTGGCACGAGGAACCAAGGGTTCAGGACAACTGGACATCAGGATCAGGAGAAACAACATCTGGACTGGAACATAGAGTACAGGATCAGGAGACAGACCTCAGGGCTGGATCACGGACATCAGGTGGACATCTGGACTGGAACATGGACAAGTCGAGGAGCTCCAACGAAGAACAGGAAACACAGGACCTTGAAGAAGTGTGGGAAAAGGGACGACTCCTGGAGTGAAGGACAGCAGGATCCCAGGAGTATCTAACTCCTTGCGAAGGCAAAGCTGGAATGGACGTTGAGCCCTTTTGTAGGGCTGAAGAGCACAACGCCCAGGGAGAGGTCAGCAGAGGGCCACACCTGGCTGGCCCTTGAAAAGGAGGAGAGAGGTGCACGCCCGCGCCTAAGGAGAGCTGGAAGAAGAGAGGACAGGCTGGTGGCGTCCCCAGCCACGTGGAAGGCCCAAGGAGAAGCAGGCAGGCAACGGGTGCAACCCTGCCCAGAAGCTGGATGAAAGGCAGGCTGCTGGAGCGGCTCCATGCCATGAACACTGAAGCAGGAAGAGAAGGATGGCTGCCGGCACTGGCAGGGACGGCTTCCCTGCCGGGCAAGGACCCAGGCTGTAGCAGGAACTGGCAGGGAAGGCCTCCCTGCCGGCCGAAGGCCTCGGAGAGGACAACTCCCTGCCGTCAAGGACCCCGGGAACGGTGCAGCGCATCAGGGAAAGCAGGAGCGGCAGTGGTGGTGCCGGCCACGAGGGAGAGCCCTCGTCGGCCCGACCCTGCCGCACAGGAGTGGAGGCAGCCAGGGGGGGGGGGGGGGGGGGGAGTCTGGCAACGGCAGCACACCCGCCGCAAAGAAGGCTGCGTCAGCAGCCCAACTGGCCGCTGCAAGGTAGGGGGACCTGCCCGCGCTCCTCGAGGGCAGGTTCACAACACACAGGGGCTCTTTGCACAAACCTTTACCTGCATGTAGGGTGGGAAATTTTTTAAAAAGTAAATTTCTGTAGGCAAAGCACTGTTTTACTGGCAGAAATGACTTTTAAATTTACCCTGTAAATGGAAACTGTATTAAAAAAAAATTTAAAAAAAGAAGACTTGCAAATTCAATAAAAATATACGAACAAAAAAAAAAAAATCACATTTACACGCGTCCTACCCAAAACTGTTACCTTTCTTCTGATATCCTATGTGGGCAAGAATTAACACACAATTAACTAGGGCAACCGCTTGGGGATAAAAGAGGGACCTTTTCTTCTTTCGCTACCTCCCCCCCATGCCTGATCGATACAGATAAACCACTAAGCGAGCTCAGCTCATGTGGGCTGAAAATCCAGCTCTTACAGTTTATGAAACAGATGTAATGAAAATATACCATGTCACAGGGAAATCACAGAGGGGCGAGGGGGAAGGAGGAAGGAAGAATTCGGCAAAGAATTAAAAGGGAATTATGGATGAAGAGTCCTTAGAATTTGGAAGAGAAAGTTGAGTCATGCAGAGGTGAAAAAGAATGCAAAGTATTTACTGTGACTCCTAGCAGGCTTAATTTCTCATTCAAATTCTTAGCATGAAAAAGCACCTGCCTTAGTTCTTATTTTGGCCTGAAACCACAGCACTGCCGGGCACAGCATCCCTACCAGTCCTGTGGAATCCAGTTCTTCCGGTGGCATCGACTGTACAGCCGTGGTACCCCACCACCATAATCGAGTAAGCAACACTTTAAAAAGCCACATCAAGTCTCAGGGGGACCCTCTCCATGGAAGGAATGGGCTGATATTTGGTGGAAGAGTCTCTGACAGAGGAGCAAACACTCCTGCCACATTTCAGCCACACCCCTCTCATGGGAGGGGCCCCTGATTGCCAAGAGACTGAGGCTATGGGAAACCGGAGCCTAAAATATACAACAGCCCTGAAATGCATGCTCCTGCTGTTAACGCTATAAGCCTACACTTCTCAAACTTGTTGTATAGGCTTAAAAAGTAGGAATTAATTTCATTCTACTCTAGATGTTCAGAAGAAAATGCACAATAAAAGCCAGAACCCCCAGCATCATTTAAATATCACTAACTGTAAGAAATGAATGTAACATACATTAAGCCTCTTCTCTTTGCTGTTGTACTAACACCCATTTCACATGATAAAGAGAACTTGGGTCTAAATGGTCATATGGTTAGATCCCAGGACATGAACTCAGAAGATACACCCTACTTGATGCTATGGTCTAGTGTTGGAGAGGGTAAAGGCAGCATTGTTTGAAGTCCTCTCTACACAGTGGATGACAAATGTTGCAAGAAATGTATGTTGTGAAACTTTCTCAGCTAAAATTGCTCCCCTGTTGTGCACTGCCCCGGCTGCCAAAAAAAACTGCTGCTGCACTTGCATTACTATACCACGATGAGGGTTATCACTTCGCAAGTTTTCCACGCCCACAGCAAATGATACACTGGAAGAACTGAAAGCAAAGAAGTAAAAAAAAAAAAATGTTCTCCAGAAGTGATCTTGGCAGAAGTAGAGTTGGACTGGCCTGAAGATTTGGCTCTCTCACTTGTTTTACACTTTTATATGTACCTGGCAGACTACAATTTTGAACTTTGTCAAATTACTCTCCAAGTGGCAGGTCACGCTCTTGAGACATGGTACATTTTAGTACATTAGTTTTCACCCGTACATTTACGGCTACACATAAGTGATATGTTATCTCTGGCCTATGTAAATAAGCCATTTTAAAAAGACAACAGAAAAAAAAACAAACTTGTTTATTTCACAACCAAAGATATTTCAAGAGCATGGCACAAAGACGCTCTTATGTTAGACAGCAAACATCAAGTTTCAGTGGCTGAATATCGCTACAAAAACAAAATAGAGAAACTGTACAGTAAGGCACAATGAAGAACTTCTTGGGCCTATGTCAATTGCATAGTTACAAAAGCGGACTACGAACTATAGGTTCTCCAGTCAAATCCTGCTCTTCAGCAGAGTCTGACACAAGGAAAACCAAAAACAGAAGTGAAATTATTTGTTAGTGGGCAGGAATCTTGTTGATACTGTTATACAAGTGGGAAAGTTTGCCTGATGGTCAGTATTTCTCTCTTTTATTTATATCCTGCCTTTCAGCACTTATTTATTTATTTATTTAGAATTTTTCTATACCGACATTCTTGAACAAGGATATCAAATCATATCGGTTTACAATTGAACAGAACAGTCGCGGCTATGGCGTTACATCGAACATAGAACATTGAGTAATGAACATAGAGCAGGTCAACAATTCAACAATAACAAATAGTGAACTGATTCATCAGTGAATAACATAATATATAGCGCAACAACAAATGGGGCGGTTGTGGGTGTAACATCAAAATACGTTTAATGGAGTAGCATTATGCAGCTGCATAATGGAAAAGGCGTAGCGGGAGCACAAGGCATAGGTAGCATGTGAATCTGGTTGAGTGGTGGAGGGAAGGAGGAGTATGTAGCAAGGAAGGATGTGATGTGTTGAGTCAAGATTGGCGGGATATAATACGGAAGTAATGGGTGATCAAGTGTCTCCTTAAAGATCATTAGGGATTGAGTGTCTCCTTAAAGAGTATGTTATGGAGGTAATGTGTGGTCAGGTGTCTCCTTAAAGTCCTGATATGTCTTATGCCCTGGGGTTCCCTTGAGACAGGTTATGACTTTTGACCCGTGTCTGAGTAGTGTTGAGATTCAGGGAAGGCTTGTCTGAAGAGCCATGTTTTAAGGTGTTTTTTAAAAGTTTGGAGAGAGGGTTCTTGGCGAAGCTCGGGTAGTAGCGAATTCCACAGGCTGGGCCCAGCTGTGGACATAGCACGTTTTCTTAAAGTGGTTTTGATCGGAGGTGCATATTCAAACTACAAAAAATTGTAAATAACTGGGCCCATCAGAAAAAAAATTATTTAAGTGTAACCGTGTGCTCAGGGAGGGCAATTCCTGATGGTCTACGGGTTCCTTAGAAAGTGCTTGGTCGGATGGGGTCGTTGACTGTTGGTGAAAACAATGAACCAAAAGGGTGACAAAGTGTGTTCTGTAGCATCACTGAGGGTCGGGGCCCGGGCTTTCATTAGTCAAGATCTGAAATGACTTCCAATAACGCCAGCAGTTGTGGTTTCAACTGCTCTGACTTATTTATTAAAAATGTATATTTACAAGCTGCTCTGCAAGCATCATTCAAATATGCAGTTTTTAAGTCTCTGGGCTGAGTAAATGGACTCAGTTTCAAAGTTCCAATAGAAAGATCAGATATTTTATCTCACTCCTATTCCAGATAATATTCTCATTAAAAAAAACGGTAGGATTTTTAAGCATGCTGCTTCTCCCAGCCTTCCTGGCAAATCACTCTTCACTTTAATCCTTTTCCCACTAACAGTTTTGTCTTGGAGCTTCAGGAAAATAGATTTCAATTCACCAAAAAAGAATCATGGTTACATCTCAGAAATTAAAAAGATAAGATTTTCCATACTGGGGCAGACCAAAGGTCCACTAAGCCCAGCAGCCTTTTTTCAACAGCGGCTAATCCAGTCCACAAATTCCTGGTGAGATCCCAAAAGTTTGATAAATTCCAAGCTGCTTATCCCAAGGATGAGCAAAGGATTTCCACAAGTCCACCTTAATAATGGTTTATGGACTTTTCTTTCAGGAATTTATCCAAAACTTTTTTTTTTTTTTTTTTTTTTTTTAAATAACCAAACAAACAGGAAGAAAAAATAATTAATTACCAATCTCTGGTGTCCGTTACTATGTTAATGAATAGTAATCGTTTTACAGGTTATGACTCAAATTGTGCACCAGTACCGTTTTTGCTTTTATAAAAGTAATGGAACCAGAGATTGGTAATTAATTATGTTTTCTCCCTCTTTGGTTGTTGTTAGAGGGGGATTTATAACAGAGGCATTGGTTTATTATAGTTCACACTACAAAACTTTTTTAAACCAAGCTAACATCTTTTATCATGTCCTCTGGCAATGAATTTCAGAGTTTAATTTTGCGTTGAGTAAAAAGTATTTTCTATTTGTCTTAAATATACTGTATTATCTAGTAACTTCATTGAATGTCCCCTAGTCTTTGTACTTTTTGAAAGAACAAACAACTGATCTGCATTTACCCATTCCACTCCTTTCATTATTTTATAGACTTCTATCCTATCTCTCCTCAGCCATCTCTTCACCAAGTTGAAGAGCCCTAATCTCTTTAGCCTTTCCTCATAGGGGAATCGTTCCATCCCCTTAATTATTTTGGTTGCCCTTCTATGTACTTTTTCTAATTCCGCTATATATTTTTTGAGATGTGGTGATCATAATTGCACTCAATACTCAAGGTGCAGTCGCACCTTATTATTCTCCATTCCTTTCCTATTGCTTACTTTGTTGCCACCGCATACTTAGCAGAGGATTGTAACATATTATCCACAATGACACCTAGATCCTATTCCTATTCAGAGTAAGGCTCTGGCATTTTAAACCGTGTGGCTTCTCCACAAGGGACAGATCTTCTGACTCAGTCTCTAATGAACCCTTCCCTTTTAGAAAGGCACCATCTAATAAATCTTTTCCACAGGATAGGGTACCACGTTATTATTAATGTGGGTGTGCATTAGAAGGATCCCCTTTTACTCAATGTTTCACATGGCCTCACTGACTGCAAACTGTTACAGGTGGGAATCCATCCTCTTCCTAGGATCTCAGGGCTCTGCTAGGAGATTGGCACTCTCTCTCCAGCCATTCCTCACCTTGAGTCACTGCAGCTGCTCACACACGCTGCTTCAAACACTGAACCTCTGCCTCAGTCTGACGCAATACCTCTCCATGCTTGCACTACCACTGGGACTCAAAACACAGGGGGTTCACACTCTAAGGAACAGATCATGTGGCACGGATGCTACATAAGGAGAAATATTTTATACCATGTTTCAATTTTTATTTTAAAAAAAAAAAACTGCTTTATCGGTGTCAGCAGGTAAATATCAGTTCTAGGACACTAGAGAACCTCCTATGTAGGAGAAGAATCCACAGCCAGGGTGGGAGCTAGCATCAGACACCAACCCTCGGGGATCACATGGGCAGTCAATCCCCACCAAAGGTGAGAATCCAATTCAAGACGTTGAACTGCTTTTTGTTTCATAGTTTTGTCCCTTGACCAGCAACAATGCCCACCTGATGAAATTAAAAATGTCTTTCCCCCATGCTTATTGATTTTGCCTGAGTTTTGTACTTTTGTTTGGTTGAGAGGGGCCTGCCTCTGAAAAGCAGTCTATAAGAACTGTTAATAAATAAAATAATAATAATAAAAGTGTATACTTATACTGTGCCGCTGATCCAAGCAGGAAACCAAGATGTGGGGGCGAACTTCAGAAACCTACAACAAGACACCTCCTGGATGGATGACTAGCCTACGTGAAGCTTTCCAAACATCCTTACTATTACCCACTTACAGCTGGGGAAACTGAGAACAGAGACATTATGACTTGCCCAAGGTCTGAGGAGTTAGTGATATAGAGAGAGGATCTGAACTTTCACCTTGAAAACCAGCCCTCCAGGGTCGGAGCTAAAGCACAAGTAGCGAGAGCTTGCGCGTAAGCCTCTGGGGTGGAGATGAGGGGACGGGCATTTACATCATGTTATCATTTCAGTTGCCAACAGATTTAAAAGTCAGCAGGGCTGGAGAAAGAGCTGCAGGTGAACCTGGTTAAATTACGACAGGTTCCCAGAATCCGTTAGCGACAGGGCGGGCTGGGCACTTGGAATGTGAGTCATTTGCATAGCAGTAGAAAAATAAAACCCCACAGGTGACTTAATTGGTCATGTTCCCATCAATCTACCTATCGGTCAAATGCCCTGAAGCCCAAAAAAAAAAAAAGGCAAGTTTCACACATAAGAGGTGGAAGGCCAGGTTCCAACCAAAAGAAAGCAGGATTACAGCTTCAACAAAGAAATACAGGAAGCACAAAAAAACAAGCAGTGTTTGCATCCCTCTAAAACGTCATGACTTTCCAAGAAACACAAACTCCTGCACCGGCTGGATCCTTTCCGCAATGAACCACTTCTTTTCTTACATTTGTACAGGATTGCTCTGCCTCCTTTTGAAAGACATTTTGATTTCCTTCTGGGGGTTTTTTTTTCTAAATTTTCTTACACCAAAAGATACCTGCCTCCCTCACTTCAGTACCTTTCGCTACTGCAAAAGACTCTGCGTAACCTTCTAAAATCACACACAGCAAAATTCCCAAACTCTTGCCTCTTTCATTGCTGGTATTTTTGTGCCTCTCATTTATCAGATTCAAACAAGGAGGCCAGAAGCAAATCCAACCGAAGTGGCAAAACCGAATGCGCATCAAGAAGCGTTAACTCCAAATTTCCAAAGGCCTCTGTTCTAGCAAATTCCTGACCACATCACTGGCGTTTTCTTCTTATGCTGTCACCCCAAAAAAAAAAATTATATATATATATATCCGAAGCGGTTTAGGAGATATTTAACACAACTCTAAATTTCACATAAGTCATAGCAATTGCTAAATTATTACATATACATAGAATGAATAAACTGCTTGCAATCTACTGCTCTCACTCCAACTGAATTATATAGCAAAAGATCTTAATAGGAGAATATTCCATTAAAAGTGCAATGCTCTTCCATTGTGTACTCTGCTAGAAGATTCTGAATTTGGGGATTTTCTTGCTTCTTTGGGCACTTTCCTCCTACTCCTCTGGGCTTCCCTGAGCTACAGTGCCAGGAAGCTTCATGTGCAACTAACCTGGGATTTTTTTTCCCCTCCTTTTATATTCTCTCCCAATTCACTTAGCCCAGTCCCTGTAGCTATAACCCTCAGCTTGTGTTCCATGTACCAGGCTCCTTCCAAATCCCTGTGAGCCCTGGGCCCTAAATCCATCCACTAGATGCCGCTGTTGCACGATGACTGAGCCTTCCTTCCCACCTCGAGAGGCTGCGAGTGCTGCCTCTGCAGCATTCCCAACCCCAGGGAATCAAACCCAGGTCCTTTCACATAGCAGTGCACAGCGCTGCCACTCAGTCACCAAACTGGCCTAAGACTGTGATATTCTGAATGAGAGACCAGGGTCTGGTTTTGGGTTTTTTTTTACCATATTAGACATTTACAGGAAGAGTGTATTGGCATTAAATTGCCCTGCAGTAATGAGCAGAGAGTGTGGAAACAGCAAAACAGGGAATAACATGCAAATAGTGCTCACCCTCTCTCTCTCTATTCTCAAGAACATGCTGTTAACAACAGCAATTACATTCCATAAAACATTTCACTTATTGCATTTATGTGATCTTTAGTACAATGTAGTGGAAAACAAATTAACAAAAACAAGATCAAACTTGAAACTCAAAGTTGCCATGGCTGCAAACGTGATTGAGTAACTACTACGGAGCAGGGAAAAGAAGGAAAGAAGCACAGCCATAGTGGCAATGAGTGGTCTCTCCTACCACCCAAACTATTTTTCGGGTTGCACTTTGGACCTCTGGTGTACAAGAAACTGGCAAAAAAAAAAAAAAAAGAAGTCATAGAAAGGCAGTGCACAGAACCAACACAAAGCTGAAAAGGAGCAGAGCAGCAACAAAGACGTACAAAAAAAAAAAAGAGATCCACACAGCGACCCATCAAAGAGAAACGGTGCCATCCAAAATCCACGTTTCAAAGCAAGGCACTGAAAGGCAAGCCTGGTGGCCTTTGAAATAATCGAAGAGTCTTCCTCCTTCACGTTCTAGGGCTTTTCTCTGCAGTTCAGTAGCAGCTCAGCCCCATGTAAACCGACCACCTGACTTTTCTTAACAGTGGCAGCAGTGATTCCGAGTGCTACAGTTATAGGAACATTTTACTCTGTAGCCTACGGCTAGGGCACTGTTTCTCAAACCTGTTAGGTTGCATCCCCCTTTTTCTTCTCTGTTAAACATTTAGGGTCCCCCCCACCAGCAAGGTAAAACTAGCTTTAAAATATACACCATATATATTGGAATACAATGTAGTACCGCAACAAAAGGTACATCAAGCCAAGTATCTCCTGCCCCCATGATCCACACTTTGAGAACCACTTGCTTAGGGTAAGTGAATGCAATCTAAGCCAGAAGGGACAGCTCAGATTTCTAACAGTCTGACCTACTTTTTGCACATTCTTATGAAGGGAAAACTGATTAAGGAAAAAAACAAACAAACAAATACAAACCAGCATAAAATAAATAAAAAACAGATTGTGTTCTGCTTCTTGATTTTGTTACTGGAAAGCCAGTAGCTCTCAGACACACACTGATAGTTCCTGAAATATAATTTAAACTTGGAAACCTATTTAAGCCTTTATAGCAAGCTTCAGGTTTTTCCACCATCTATACCAAAGAATGAAAGCCCTTGCTTCTTTATTAAATGAAAAGTGCAGTACCTTTCAACAAAAAAGCAGCTCAATGGTGCTGACCATACTCACTGACATTTTTGTGACTTGCTAGATCAATGCAATCCTGCATTATCAGGGACATTCCTTCCTTTTCTGTACATAATTATTTACTTTAATGCATTTTTTTCACTTACCTATGAGCAACGTCTAACTTATTTATCATTTCAGACTGACTTTTTTTTTTTAATAAATTATCTTTCAAAATAAACTAAACTCTGTTTTGTATTGTACAAGACAACATTCCCAAGGGAATTCCATGTAAGGCCCTTTAAAGCAACACATCAAAAGTCATCCAATTCAAAAGTCATCTGGAGAGAAAAGCTTACCCTGGTGCATGTGGGAGTATAAAGCAGTATAAGGAGAGAGGAGAAAAGAAGTTATGGGACAAACCAGCAATGTTTCAGTCTTCTGCTGAGCTTGAGCAATTCCCTACCAAGGTGAGCAAGGGATTAGAGCGCTGCTGATTTATAGCAACCAGAAGAAAACCTCAGAATTACAGCTGTCTTTGAGGATGTACAGTGTTATGTTGTACATACACACTCTAAAAGCAGTCTCCCAAATGATTTTGTTTTCCTTTTAAATTCCTTGGCAAACCAGTTCAGTGCAGTATCCCAATTCAAGTTCAGTTCTGCGAGAAGGATAACCTAACACATTGTACTTGACAGAACATAAATTTTTAGCCGAGGTGCAGCACACCAAATGTCCCTTGAATGTCCCTTGCATGATATTTTGTTTTTCCTTTAACCAGGTGACTGTAAAGAGCTGTTACTCTCAACAGCAGTGCATTGATCACCAAACCAGTCAATAGTCCTTGTAAAGTTAGGACACTTCGGACCAAGATAAAGAGAACTAGAATAGCTGACATAAACTAACAGTAACGCTGTCAAAACTAAATGACACCCTCTCTCCCCAGTGGTCATGGACATCAACACCAGACTGAACAATCTGAAGCCATGCCAACGAACACAGGCCAACAGATGGTCCTGCAGTGACGTTTGGTGGAGGGTACTTACTGATGGCAGCGCAAATCAAGCAGTTCATGAACTGCAGCGACAGGACCCTAAGGATGAACCACCCCTAGCAGCAACATTAGAACAGCCTACAGAATTGTCACTTCACTTTATAATGGGTGTTTTTAAACATATGGTTAGTACCTTTAACTTAGTTTTGAACATTAAGTATATTTTTCTTTTCTCAGAATTCTTCATTGTAACTGATTTGCACAATTAACGGGCCTGGATATTCTGAAGCTAACTGTGGTCTTCCTTTGCTTTCTAATGTCTGTTCAGGATGTAGGGGCACATTATGTTGCATACAAGCAGAAGATGCTTAGGCTCTAGGGCCTCAACAAAGCCATCCCCTGCACATTCCCATACCAGCAGGTCAAGGATTCCTGCTCATGGCTTCCTTTTTCTAGTCATCAAAGCAAAGCATAAAATTATGAGGAGGCTTTTCATTAAGAGAGAATGTAAAAGAATGAGGAATGACTAAATGTGGCCTGAATGGGTTTAGTTCAGCTGCTGATAATAAACAGCTTTATTGAGCAGAGCTAGGTAAGCAACCAGCAAGTACAGTTAAAACAGTGACAGAAAAGAAGTATTATACTATGCGCTTTTTATTGCTAGGCAGTCTTACAAATAAACTGTGCATAGTTTAGTACAAAATATTGCATTAAAAGAGGTCAGAGAGAGACGGTCTGTCACTAAAACTTTAGCACACCACAGCTCCTACCATTGATCAGAGGCTATTCTGCAGAACTTCATCTTAAGGTGGAGTAAAAAAAAAAAAAACCCAAAACAAATTAAAAGTATAAATAAATTAAATATGTAGACCAGGAAAGGCAGACTTTTCAAGATAGCTAAGACCTGGCTAGCTGTACCCTGCTAAAATGAAACTAGCCAACTGCTGCATGTAGACTGGCCAATAACTCACATCCAAAGGTGACTTTTAAGGCCTATTGAACCTAATCTTGACCTGGTTCCTTGGCCAGTATGCACCGCTCACAACTGACCCCCCTGGAGCAGCAGCACAGGGCAGGTAGCAAGCTTAGAAAAGGAAGGGCGGCAGCAGATCACGTCTGCACCCTACACATGCCAACCTTTGAACACTCCCGGGGGGGGGGGGGGGGGGGAGGGCATCGTCTTTCACACCCTACCCTCGTGAAATGGCTCCGAATGTTACATTTTTTCTTGGCTGGTGAAAGCAGCAGCAGCAGCAACAACAGTTCCATATAAGACAAATCTGAAAGCCAGTTGGCGATCAAGGAATGCTTGATAAAAACGAGAGAATCATAGGGAAGCAAGACAGGAAGGCAAGACTCCTCTCCTGTCCTGTCCTTGCTTAACCGGACACCAGCGCTTGGGTTACAGCTCAGCTCAGATAGCAACACGCACGTTTCTCCCCCTAGCAAGACAGCGATCGCCTACTCCCACCCCGGCCGCCAAGCGGGGGAAAAAAAAAAAAAAAAGCTTCCGCGCACCGCAGTCCTGAAGACGGGCACAGCAAGGGCAGAACGCGTAACTCCCTCCACCTGCACCTTCCAACAACCCAAAGCCGGCAGAACTGTAAGGCAAACCTTAAAGGGGGCTGCATCGCTCTTAGAACCGGACCTAGGGAAATAAAGATTAAACAGAAACAAACAATAATAAAAAAAAAAGCCAAAAGTACGGCGATGCCTTTTTCTTGGACTAACTACACCAGATTTCCTGGCTAGCTCTGGGGAGCCGGGTCAGACTAGAGGAAAGGAGATTCTCCCCCTCCCCCTGTGGATCTCTCCGGTCCCTGTCACGGCGCAGGTCCCTCCCCCTCTCCGCACAGCATGGCCACGGCTCCCAATAATAACGCCCGCAGAGCACACGACGAATAGAAAGCTCCCACCTTTTTTAAACTCCTCCAGCATGGCATCCAGCTTGGTGTCATTGAAAACAAAATGCAAGGGGTGGTTGTAAAACTTGGTGATGGTCTTCAGCGGCGTGCAGTCGTCGGGGTCCACGAAGGCGAGGTCCTTCACGAACAGCAGGTCCACGATGTTGGACCTCTCCCCTTCGAAGACGGGAATGCGCGTGTAGCCGCTCTCCATGATCTCCGACATGGTGTTAAAATCCAAGATAGCGTCGCCCGCGATCATGAAGCAGTCGCGCAGCGGGGTCATCACGTCCTCCACCGTCTTGGTCCGCAGCTCCAGCGCCCCCTGAATGATGTTGAGCTCTTCCTTCACCAGGTCATTGTACGGGTCTGTCACCCTCAGCATCTCCAGCAGCTTCTCGCGGTTGTACACGGTGCCGATCTCTTGCCCCAGCACGCAGTCCAAAAGTTTGCTTACCGGGTAGGAGGCAGGAAAAGTCATCATCATGAAGAATTTGGTCAAAAAGATGGTATTGGCCCCCACCGCCAACCCATGCCTCGAGCAGATCGCCTGCGGGACAATCTCTCCAAAAATGACAATGCCAATGGTAGACACCACGACCGCCACCAGACCAGAGCCCGCAATGTCATCCAGCAGGATGGTCAAGGTGGTGTTCACGAGCACGTTCCCCAAAAGCAAGGAGCAAAGCAAGTAGTTTCCCTGTCTCCTGACCGGCTCGATTCTCTTGGCGTAGTTTTTCTCCTTTTCGGTGCCGCAGTTCTGGACGATCCTCAGCTCCATGGGGTCCAGAGCCATGAGTCCCAGGTTCAGACCACTGAACATGCCAGAAAGGCAAAGCAGGAGGGCAATGAAGATCACCTGCAGCCAAAAGGGCAACAGGAACTTCTTCTCCTCCACCACGATGACTTTCGTGTCCTCCCCATCGTGGTAGATCCAGGTGGTCTCGGTCCAGGGCTGGGGACCTCCGGCCCCGGCTGCGACACCCGGGGTGGAGATGGAGGTGCACAAGTAGTAGGACTTGCTCTTCTCCGTTTTCCTCAGGGGCTTGATTTCTATTTCCACGATGCCCGATGTCTTTCGGTTTAGGACAATGGAAGGTAATATAATGATGTCAGAAGTCCGGATCCCGCAGGGATGGAAGCCGGAGCTATCCTCCGCTGCACCCCCTTTATTGCTATTGCCATTCCCAATGACTTTGGTCCGCTCGTGCTCTGTGAAGGCGATCTTGGACCACGTCTCGTTGTTGATGTTTTGCCCATAGACCCTCAGCTTCACCCGGGTCCTCTCGCTCACCCTTAGGGCCCCTCCGTCCATGTACGAGACGTCGTCCGTGTCTTCCAGCCTCAGCCCGATGATGACAGTTTCCTCGCTTTCCTCCCCCAGGGACAAACTCACCAGACAGCCGCTGAATGTCAGAAAAATTAAAGCCCAAACACGGCCGTGACTGCACGCCGCCATGTTCAAAGTGGGCAATGTGGTTAAGATGACCGCCATCTTTAGTCAGGCTAGCTACCCCCCCCAAAAAAAAAATTCACACCCAATCATAGCCCCGCTTCATCTCCGCTCGATCTTAAGCTCGTGCATAGCTCACTCGGTGCAGCTTCCCAGCTCGAGCTGCCTCAAGATCTGACAGAGAACGACTGCAGCGACCCCAATTGAACTACTATCCCAGTAGCACCTGCTGACTGATTCCTCGACGAACCAATCGGAGGCCGTAAACTGAGGCTGGGGGCGTAGCACAAAACACGTTCTTACCTCCCCTCCATCTCCTCCAGCGATCAAACGAGAGAAGCGAAGGGGGCAGCGGCAATGTATCTCTAGGGGCGATGCTTTGACTAGCAGCGCCAACAGCGAGGAGGCGGGGCTGACGCGCTCCCTCAGCCAATGAGGCCGGCTGACAGGTTAGAGGCGGGGATTAAAGGTGGCAGCCAATGAAAGAGCTGGCTCCGGCGATCTTCCTTGAGTTTGTAACAGAGCCTATGGCGGTAAAGTGGCCGAGATCTGAGAGTGATGTGACCTTTTACATTCGTTTTTTGTTTTTTTTTTTAATTCTTTTTTTGTCTTACAACAAAAATGGTTTGTTCGTTTGACTGGAATCTTTGAAGGCTGTCTAATACCATTTAGAGGACTAACAAAAGAGACTTTGAATGACTGCGTTACGTTTAAAGAAGCAGGAGCCGATCTGGCAATGCCGAATTTAAGTACAAGCTACCTGCAACTATTGTGTGGCGCCTCCAACTAACATAACTTTCATGTAATGCCCCATGTCTGATTACCTTGCATGGGTGTTCCCGAGTCCGGGACTACCAATTGGGACCCTCTTCAGGTATAATCTGTCGGGGTTAGTGCGCTCAACCTGGTGAAGGTGTTAGTGAGTGGGATTTCCCAGGGAAAACCCTGCAAAACAGATAATATTGTAAACAGGGCTGGCAATATTTATAGATTTCTATGTAATCCCCGTGCTGGTCAGCCCTGGGACACATGGGGAGGGCCACAGACTATGTAAGACCCCATGACCTCTCAGGTTCCAGTATTGGGGGGGGGGGAGAGGGGGAGTACAGACCTTTCAAGGCCTTTGGGGTTTTAACCTCGCTGGGGCTGTTCTGTACACCTCTTCCAAGAGTCCCAGAAAGGTAAAACATACTCCTCAAACTTGTGCTGTTTTACAAAACAAAAAGTCTTTACTGAGCTAATATCAGGAACAAAGAAATCCAGTAGGTTACTAGACCGTACCACTGCAACACAAAGTCCAAAATGCACAACAGTCAAATTCAGTCTCTTCACTTTCCCACACCTCTTCCCCACAGTTATCTCTTGCAGGAAGGTACCTACCCCTGGAGGGTAGATGAATTCTGTTCCTTAAGATGTCTTTGTCTAGTTCCTTCTCCCTCTGGTATCTCTGGCTGATTGTAGTTGAATCTTAAACTGGTGAACTTTCCCGGGCAGGTTATTCTGGTACTTCCCAGTACACTTCATGCCTTGACTCTGGCAGACTTTCCCGGATAGGATGCCTCTCCTCTGACACCTCCCCCAGTGCACTCACCCCCAGCTTCTCAGGGTTCCAGGCTTCCAAGAAATCCTTTTTTCCTTTTCACTCTTTGTACTCCCAGGACTTCCTTTTTTTCTGCACTCCTCTGGAGCCTTTCTGAGAATTCCAGATCTTAGAATCCCACATCAAAAGCCGTCTGCATCCCATGGGTGCAGGAGTTTTATACCCTCACATCACCCCTCTCATTGGGGAGTGGTGCTCTTCCTTAGCACACTGACATGCACATGCAGGCAAGGTCCAGTGAGACCTCTGTCACTGAGAGCACTGAGACCAGCTGACACCTCCACATGCATGTTTCTAGGGGCAGAAAATGGGCTCACACACACACACACATGTACAAGTTTTACTACACAATATAAATTTCTACAAAATATCAAATAGCATATTTATTTATTTACAGGTATTAATGACAGATTACACATTTCTACAACAGATCACTGAGCTACTTAGGAATGTAAGCTCCCACAAAATACCACCATACAGAAAAGAAAGGACCTCTTGTGTTCCCCTTGATCCAATACAGATACCCTTCCCCCTTTTTCCTTCCCACTGCACCCCAAGTCTTACCCATGTGAAGAAATGCAATTGGGCCAGTGGGTACTGCTGGTCATAAAGAGTGGATTCATTGAGCCCAAACTGCTGCTAAGTCTTCTCTACTCCACTTCTGATTTAGTGCTGGGTCTAAACTTTCCTGGGGGAGCAAACTCTGTCTATTGATCCATTGCTGGGGTCTGCTCCCTCCTGGGTTACCAAACTCTGCCTCCCAATCAGCCACTGGGTTTCATGGCCTTCTGGGGCATCCAGTGTCACCTCTCAATCAGCCAATGGGTTCCACATCATCTTGGAGGACCCACATTATCCCTCATCAGCTACTGGGGTGTACATCATACTGGGGAGCCGAACTTCATCTCTGCACAATCAATGTGCACAACAATTGTGCATCTCTGCACAATCAATGTCCTGAGGCTTTTTTTGTTGATGGGAGGAGTTTCATAGCTTGCTCATTCAGCTAAGCCTATGACCAGTTATTTGCTTTTATCAAGCCTGGAGAAACCACCTCCTCTCAGACCCAAGCAGAATTATGAAAAGAAACTACACACACACTACTGCCTGACTTTTGGTCTCTGGTTTGAAAACCCAGTAGCCAAGAATTCTGACTCCCCTTGTTGTTCCGGGTCAGGATATGTTTATTTGCTAAGACTCTTTCAGTACATTTCCAACCCAAATACTTCTTTAATCCAAGTTCTATAATTTCGGACTTTGACATTATTTGTTTGTGAAGTGATATTTCATTGTAAATCAGCAGCAATAGTGTGGGGGTTGTCACATGCAAATCCCCTAACCTGAAACTCCGACTCTTCTCTTCAAGAGGGGTTTAAACAGCTTCATAGTAAGGGTCTGACAACTTTTTCAATCTTGTTGCACCAGGCTCACATTACATTGCCTCTTCCTGCTGCAGTTCTATTCAATGGCTGCATTACCTTTCTCCCCGTCTCGGGAAGGGAGGTTCATTCAATTTTTATATTCTTTTAGTAATGCTATAGGAGCCTTGGCATAGGATAGGGTCTCAGCATGTCTTAATCCAGGCCTTCTATCAGGTAGTCCTTTCTGTTTGATCCTTTTATAGGTATCACAGTCTACAGCATGCCAATTTTCAAGACCTATCGGTCTACTAGAGCTTTGTGCTAAGGTAAAATGTCTTAGCAACAACTGGTAAGAATACATGTCTTGTTCTCTTTTTGGCTGAGATTGATACCCTGTATAACATTAAGGTTTAATATCCTGTTGCCTCACCCCACTGAGAACACAAATCTGTTTGGGCATTGGCCAAATGAAGAGGATTAAACCTTCCTGTTCAAGCAAAATGAACTGGTAAGAATATGTTTTATTCTAAACATGCATACCTTATCCTAGAGCCGTGTGTCTTACCCACTGATCTCCAGCAGCACTTCTGCCAGTCTGCAGAGATGAGGAGGAAGCAAGACCTACCCTGCAACTGCACACACTGCACTGCACTCTGTCCCACAGCAAGCCAGGCCTGGCTCTAGGCTGACCAGAGCCCTGAGTGGAAAGTGAAATTGGTGCCCCTCTTCTCCCCCCTTCCGTGGTGGCAGCACCGGCGCAGTGCTCCCTCCTTCAGTAGTGGCAGCGGCTCCAGCACAGCGTCCCCTCTCTCCCTCCTCCTAACCTTTGCCCAGAACCGTTATTCCCCTGACCCCTTCTCTTTTTCCCTCTGTTTGCAAGATGTGGAAGGGTATATGGGGGGGAGGGGTGCCTGAATGGAAGTACCCCCCTTATACATGGCGTCCTGTGAGGCTGTACATGTTACACACCATAAAAGGTAGTCCTGCAGAGACTTTTCCTAGCCCACCCCTTCTGCCCTGACCTGTCCTGAGGTCAGTACTTCCATTAGGAAAACCAGGCAGTTGATTAGCGGGCCAACATTTTGGGGAGGGCGGCAGATCCCACCAGCACAAGGCTAGAGCCAATACTGCCAAAGAAAAGAGCGCTGTGCTGGAACCCACTGTTGCCGGTAGGAGGAGCGCTGTGCTAGTGCTGTCACCAATAGGTAAGTTGAAGGAGGGGAGGTTGCATGAGCAAAGATTCACCTAGGGTGCTATATATTCCTTCACTGGCCCTGCGCTGACCCCTTCTGGCTTCTCCACAATAGGCGAGGCCTGAACGCCGCGCTGCCTCTGACTCCGTCTCCAGCTGGCTTATTAACATACAGTTGATCCCCTCCCAGAGATCGGGCCTCAGAATTGGCCCCAACTGGAAAATAAAGTCAATGGGAAAGGGGTTTTCATTGTAATAGTGTTGCTGACTGGCAGGGGAGAAGGATTTCTTAGTTTGTTTTTTTTAAAGGATGAACTGGAGGCTGAATAGTGAGGGGAGAGAAAGAGGAAGGAATTTGTTTTCTCAGTGATCAGACTGAGGCTGGCTGAGAGAGAGCAGTAGGTATATTTTCCTTTTCTGAGGATAATATTGCTGGCAGGCTGGAAGAGGGAACAAGCTTTTTTTGTTTTAACGAGAGCAACTTTTTTTTAGGAGAAACGTTTTCTTGACCTGGCTACTCCCCTTCTAAAAATGACACAGACCAACTGCAGGGCTGGACCATAAGATTAAAAAGTGGGTAAGGGAGGGAGTATAGCCTTCTTCCTCCTCCCCCTCCCCCCACTGCTCAGTTTTCTGAGGGATCCCTCCCCCAAGCTCATCAACACTGCAAGCAGTTCATCTAATTTAAGGAAAATAGCTAGCCAGACCCTGGCATTCAAAAGGTTTAGAAACACCGTCCTAGAGAAGAGGAGCGACAGGAGAGAGATGATAGAGACATTCAAATACCTGATATTAATAATAATGCACCACAAGCAAATCTGTTACAAGGGAAAGGCTATTCTAGAAGAAAGGATCGTGATATGAGGCTCTGAAGGGCTAGATGAGGAGAAACATCAGGGCAATATAAAAATGGAACACCATCCCGGGGTGGAGGGTGTTGGCTGAAAAGGCATCAAAGTTTAAGACAGCATGCGATAAGCATGGAGGAGCCTTGGTTGCTGAAAGAGGAAAGAACAGAAAGCACAACCTAGCAACACGGTTTTAAGCATTCGTAGCGCAACAATGGGCGTTGGGGCTGCCAGAACTTGGTATGGTAAAGAGGTTAATATGAAATGTTGGAGGTGCTAGCAGGATCACAGGCATCTAACTGGCTGGGTTGCCCTGACAGGCTGCAATGGTAGAATCGACTTGCAACTGGGTCTGTCCAGCAGGCTACACAAAGGACCTGGGAAGCTCACTAATAATGCTAACTGTTTAGGTCATAAACTAGCAAGGGGTCTGTCTATCTGCAAGCTCTGTAATTAACTAGAAGGCCTAGTACAGATGCAGGTCTGCTGCCAGGCTATAAAGGGGAGCAAGGAGGCCAGATGTTTGGGCAATGGCCACGCTAGTACTGCTGGACATTTATATTATTACAAAGCCTTGTAGCTAGATAGGGGTAAGGTGGGGGTGCTGGAGGGAACTAAGTGAGGGCCTTGGATCCTCTTCTACCCAGCATGTTGGAATACAAAGGAGGAACATGAAAAGACCGTCCTGGATAAGGAGAAATCTTGAGGGGGGTCACACTCTGTGATTGACAGCTGAGATGTGTCCTTAGCAGTATGAACAGAATAACTGGCTGACTGGATTGGCCAGATGGTCTTTTTCTGCCACCATGTACTATGTTACTATGAAAGCATGCATGGCTACCTTAACAAATTGAGTACACTAATATGATCAAGGAGGATATGTTTGGTACCCTCGGAGCTTGACAAAATCTGATGCCTATCTTTTAGGGGAAGTAGTTTAACAAGCCTTCACTTAATTCTGCTTAGGGATGTCCTGGAGCCTCTATGCATTAAAGGTTAACTTCCAGCAGGGCAGGCCCTAGGGGAGGTATGTCAGTGTGGGGCCTCTAGTTTTGGAACAGAAAGCATGCCTGAGGGGCCCAGGGGTACAAAGGAGGCTGCTGTCAGGACTGTTACCAAAGAGCACAACCACCCAGACAAGGGTTATGGATGCCCCTTCCCTCCCCACCCACCCCATGAGTGACTGCACGACTCCTGTCCCCAGGTTGGGGCAGGCTGGGATGGGTACTAGCCAGTTCAGGGAAAATATGAGAGAGTGGTGCACAGCTCATTCCGCTTTCCTCTGTCTTCTGGTGCCCCCTCAGCTTGATGTTCATCTTGCACATTCATAGCGAGAGTCCCATCTACCCTGTGCATTTCCTCCCACATGCTGCCTGCATCTTCATATGCATGCTGATCGTAGCATCCTGGTTCCACTTTTTCTTCAGCCACACTGGCAAGAGCAAGGATGGTCACCCTGTTTACCACTCAGTAAGGCTGCTCCTGACTTTTGTGACTTTTTAATATATAAAGGAGCAGCCTAATAAAATTTACAGGATGTGACAGCGCATTTACCAGATTCCCATTTGCAGAGATAATACCTCTCATCTCGCCCTCATTTCAAGGGTAATGCCCTCAACAGAAGATCATTGCTTTCCTATCCACACCAAGCACCTGCACAGACTTCAGAGGCAATGCCTTCTGAAATATCGGAAGTCACAAACATTTCTCTCATTAATGATTTGGCAAATTGAGAGGCCTGTGTGAATGGTTATGGAGGGGGACACTTTATGCTAAGAGAAGCCAACATATCTCGCCTTCATTGAGACCGCATGATCAAATAGGACCTGTCCAGAGCAGATTTGCAGCGATGTCAGAAGGTTGCTAGGTGGAATAGAGTGCCGCAGAAAAATGAAATTAGATCACTGCTGCTTAACGTTCCTGCTCAAAGCACATTTAGAGGGGGCAATGTTGAACGGTCCGCCTTGTTTGCAATGTACGCAGCCTCTTTCAGCCCACGTGCGTTGCTGCAAATTTCCAAATGGAAAGCATCTGCACTGGTTTCCTTTAAAGATGAGCTGCCGCGCAGTGCACGCGCAAAACGTGGCTGCGTACTTTGCTATTTATGCGTGTGGCCAAGGAAGGGCCTTGGGGGGGGGGGGAGAGGAACGAGTGCATAGACTTTTGGAAATTCCAAGCTCAAGCAGCATTCTCCCCACCAAGCTAAACACGTCCGTGGGAACGTACTCACATTGTGGAGGCTCACATATACTTTTAGCAAGGCAATTTCCAGCCAAGCCACTTTACTCCAATAAACAGCGATTTACCCAAGTAAATGGCTCTGATAATTGTCCTCAGTATTTACATTGGAAACGTTTGGATTTTCAAGTCAAATAATAGACTTAGATTACATATATGGAATGTAAAGCTGCAATTCCTACCAGCAGTATCATCGCTGATGCACTAGACAGAAATGCCCATGAACCCTTGCATTTTTATCCTCAGTTTGGAAGCCCTTGTTTGGAAATTAGAAGAGTCTGTTAAAATCCAGGGTATTTGCATTGGCAAGGTGGAAGTCTAGGTTGCATTATTTGCTGCTCGTATTTTATTTCATTCTTTTTCACTAACCACGAATACGTCTTGACTGGCCCCGACGGGCTTTGCTTCAGTTCGCTACTCAGCTCTTCTACTCCCTGACTCTTTCACAGCCCTGCTGGGGGAGGAATCAATTTTTGGTCAACGGCGACACTCAGTGGCCAGATTTAGCTCCAGATTGCCATGTTTGGGAAGGAGCCCTTTTGCCTTGCCTCCAGCCAACAACTGTTGCTGCAATGGTTAAAGTAAGTTGGGAGGGGGATTATAAAATAGGGGGGAAATCCAGAGCTAGTTGCGAATGAAGGCTCAGGGTGCCAGTTCCCAGTCCTGGCTCCAAATGAGCAGGAAGCCCAAAAAGAGAAGGTGAAAACTGCCTGATTAAAAGCTTCCTGCTGTAATACATCTGTTTGAGGAATTTGGCACATTTTCAGGGCTAAAAATTAATTTAGACAAATTTGAAGCCTTTGATCTGGTCGAGGATTTGGAAAGGACTAGGCAAGGGGCTTTTCCACTAAAGTGGGCCAAAGGCTCTGTTAAATATTAGGGATGATTATTCCAGGGGACCTAAGAAAAGCACAGGCTTTGAATGAGTCCCCTATGTTGAAAGACTTGGTGGAATCTCTCTCTCTCCGTCTTTCATTGGCAGAATCTTGTTAAATTAAAATGGTCGCTTTGCCCAAATAGCTTAGTGTCGCAGATGCAGAGGTTTAACTACTTGTTCTTCAATACTTAGTGCACTGAGAAGCTCATCCGCTAATCTCTAGCATGATGCAGTAAACATGCCATATTGTACTTTTTAAAGTGCCAGCCCTTCTTCACTATACAGGAGCATCCGTTTTCTGAACATTAATCTTGGCTTTCTCCCCGCAAAATAAAACTCACAATAGTTTGTTAATTTGTTTTTTTTTTCAAATTGTTTTTGGTAATCACCAAAGGTAACTTTAATATCTCTACTGCACACTAAAGCCAGTGCAGCATTTAACATCCTGATGGTTAAATGCAGTATTTTGAATAGGCCAGGTAGATGGGGGTTGGAAAACAGCACAGAAACTATATCAGCTTTTATGCCAATAAGGGATAATTTGGACATTTTACCTGGTCTTCTTTGTTGTGTGTTTTGATAAATGGGAATCAAAGAGAATGAATCTGGTTTGCAGCTGTTTATCTTCACAGGTGAAGACTTGTTTGTGCTTTTCCAAACTTAGCAGCCCATTTTGAATTAGCTGAAAAGGATTTCCGTGCTTCCCTGCAACTGAGGCATTTCTTACACTCACTGTAAAGAGATAATAAGAATACTTTTGTAATGTCCCTGCTTGAGCAGACGATTACTAACTCTTCCTGAGGAAACATATTGATGTTTTGTTGGTACAAGAACTTGATTAGTATACAGAGTTCTCGTCCTTTATTTTAATTATTGACAAAGTGGCAGATGGATGGATGGATGTAGGCCTCTTGATGGATTTGTTGAGGAGAGGGCTGGTACAAATGAAGTATTTAGCTGAAAGTGTTTCTCTGAGAGAGTGACAATTTAGAATATTGTATAGAATCCGTATGCATCTGCTGCATAACACAAATATATATCTCATTCTAGTAAATGTTTACCATGCACAACCGCTGAGGCCTAGGCGTACCTTTATTCACTGTATTTGTTCCTGTAAGATCACTTCTATTTTGGGCACAGTATTAGGCAGTCTGTAATTAGAATGACTAGGCAAAATGTAACCAAAGTTGCTGCAGCAGTGCCTTCTGCATAGGAGAGAATATTACAACTGTTTAAGTTATTCTTTCACAAAGCATTTCTGATTGCTAGGAAATGTAAAGTGATTAGCTGGCTGGAGTTATCTCCACCGGACAAGACATTATGGAGAATACAACTGTACCATCTGATGGTTATAGAAGAGAGATCTGAAAGTATTGGTAGCCGAGGGAATTGAGCTTTTGCCAAATATGGAAACCATAATTTTTCATTCTGCCATCAAGAGCTCCCAGTATGACCCTTAACTCTTTAAAATCTTCATTTGGCATGTTGAAGGCCTGCTAAGAAACCAATATCCATCATTCAGATAATGCTGTATATATGTAATCTTATTATATTTTTTCTTTAGTTGATGTGCCCTTTTTGGCATCAGTACAGTTGATTTCTTTGATCCTTATTTAGTCAATGTCATTATTTGCTTCAGTGGGAGGGTGAGGGCATTCTTTGTAACCAAAAATGGAAAACTGTCAATGTGAACATCTTTGTGACCTAATTGATGAATGATTGCCTACCTTAAGCTGTGCATAATACTCTGTATGTACATGCCATGTGTATGCCTCAGGACTCTGTTAACAGTAAAAATATTTAAATATAAACCCTATGGAGGTAAATGATGTGGATAAGATGATGGCTGTATTTCTATAAGTGTCACCCTTGCAATCAGAGTGAGCTCAGACGTATTAAAGAAGGCCTGCTTGTTCAATGAATAACCATTTTGTGCCATCAGAAACCAGAGGTTTTCCCCTTTTCAACTGAAGGTGAAAAATCACTTGATATTAATTTACCTTAAAGCAGCTGGTATACAATGGATTGAGGCAAGTTACCTCCCAACCAGTTTGGGTCTAAAACTTATTATTCAGGCACTTTCTTTGGGCAGTATACAAAGCGCTCATTTTATCCAATTACACATACAAGGTCCTTATCAGTAGCATCCCTTTGTTTGTGGAATCTCTGCCAGCAGAGCTGAGAACCCAACCAGATTGTTTAACATTCAGAAAATTAATAAAACAAGCAGATTTTTTATAAGTAGACAAATTTGGGTGATATGAGCATACAATTAAGTGTTTTGAGGCCCAGTGGCTGTAAGCCATGGAAGACATGAGCTTGATTATTCCTTTCCAGACAAGCAGAATCTCTTGGCTGAAAAAAAAAACCAAACATAAAATTGTACTAAATATTGGTGGGGTATAATAATGTCAATGTGAATTAAATGCAAGAAGCCAAAAATGCCTATCTATACTTCAGTCTCCAAACCACCTCATTTAGATGCTTTTTGAAACACTTATTTGCCCCTGCTCCATAGGAATCAATGAGGAAAACCCCAGTATCACAAAGCCAAAAAATACAGCAGTACCAAAGTGTTACACTACATATGTCATCTCATTTTTAGGGGCAGAAATGTTAACTAAATAAAGAAAAAACAAATATAGAAAAAGAACATTGTTGTACAGGTTACCACCCCATAGGTTGAGATAAATTAAGCACTTAAGGAAAGAGTTATAATAATTCTTGGAGAATGAGCAATAGTTAAGATTTCAGTCTCCGTGTTAATGTTGGAACCACATCATTTACATCTCATGAGGTAAGAATTACCTCTGCATGCCCCATTCTTTATGTTGCATTTTTTATTGGATGCTGCAGACTAAGACCCCCACTTCCAGGGTTACTAAGTAGGCTGTAGGGATCTCAATCTCTCTAGAATGGCATGTTTACAGTCGCCAGAACCATGGCCAACCCTCAGGTTCTAGGGATTGAAGGGATGTTGAGGCTCCAAAGATTATCAGCAATCAACCTGCCAAGTACAAAAAGGAGAGAAAGACCTGCAAGTTCAACTTTTATCCCCAGGAGGTGGAGGTTTTGCTTGAAGAAGTGGTCTCACATTATCTACAGCTCTTTAGAAAGCATGCTTGGACCACTGACAGTGCTACCAAACAGATATGTAGTCTAATTCATACTACTGTTAATAGAATTGAAGCTACATCCAGGAAGGTAGAAGAATTCAAACAAGTGAAGACAGAGTCATACAAGATATATGACTGTGTTGTGAGGCTTCAAAATATAGCACCCCCAAATCCTGATCAATTACAGTACTAATAATGCCTCCATCCCCCTCAGCCCCACTGATTGAGTATAGTATCCTTCCAAAAGTACTAGAATGGCCATTGCCCAAACATCCGGTCTCCTTGGTCCTCTGTCTAGCCCAGGGCCAGAGTTACGATTTGGGTGCCCATAGGCAGGACTGGAGTGTGGAAGGTGGTTGACCGATGGAGGTAGGATAATGGGTGATGTAACTTTACCCTCCCACACTCCTCCAGAGTCCCAGAGTTCCATAGCAGCAGCTGCTTTGAAATGGATGGCAGAAACAGGGTCCTCCTTGGCACAGTTGCACTCATCTTTTGTCTGGTTATTTGGTGCCTTCAAAATTTGGCACCCTCGGCAATTGCCTATGTTGCCTATACCTAAATCCAGGCCTGGTGGACAGACCCGCCTGTGTGAGTGCCTGCATTTCCAATGATACTTATTGATCTTTGGGGGAAGACGGACCAGCATGATTGGTGACTGGAGGCTTTTGCTGAAAAAATTTCATCTCACGGCAGGATGAGGGCTTGGAAACTAGTGCCTGAAGAGAAGGACATTAAGATTATTGAATTAAGATAGGTTTTTGAGTTGGAGTTGAGTCCTGGAGATAATGTGAAGCAATGTAGGCATGACTGGCAGCAGTTGGTTGAGATTGGTGACATAGAATGAATGGTCAGGAAACATGCTCACCAGTGGTAGGGGTGATGGCTCTTGGATTGTTGTTAGCTTTAGCAAAAGGGGAAGATTTGATTATTTGGTGGTTTGATATGGGGGCAGTGTGTCTTCATAGAGGGCTGCTGGAGGAGGTCTGCATGGAGCGACCTCCAGGGATTGGTGAGAAGGAGGGGATAACAGAGGTTTGCAGGCTCATGGAGACAATATATAGATTGGGATTTTGGGTGGTACATGGTGATTGGCATTGGACCATGTGCTGTGTGCAAAGTAGTTTGTCAATGGATAGAATCAAACCAACTTGTGTACATACTGTGACAAGGAGGAGAATAAGAATCAGTGCTATATCAAGGATTTGGACTCATTAAAGAAGATTACCATAACAAGTGACATTCATGCAAGTGGGAGAGTGTTGGAAATGTGTTTCATGTCACTGAATTGAATTAGGTAGTACTGAACTGTTTGGAGCTACTAGGGCTTCTCTACTTCTCTGTATATGCACTTGCTTTCTATTTCTGTGTGAGTTGAGTTGCTGGCTGTTTGCAGCTCTGTTTTAACTTGATAATGTATTTAATTGTTTTATTGCTCTTGCAAAGAGGAAATCCTACTGTTTTGTTTTTTTTAGAAGGCATTCTCTTACCTAAAAAAAATACCTGCTATACCACAAATTTCTAACATGTCTTGATATGGTAACATTCCCAGTGCAAATCTAGAAAGCCCCTTTGGAACAGGAAGGCGACAAACCCAAAGCAATTCAGTTTTCCTTAGAATTAATGCTGGTTTTTTTCCTCAATCATTCATCTTGTCACTGCTTGTATACAGTCCATAACTGTGGAATGGAGGTTCCACACCTACTTCTGTTCTTCTATTGGTTTCACTGGGGAAGAATTGCTGAATATCATCAGCATACATTCAGTACTGTATCCCAAGGTTAGACTTTTAGTCAGTGGGAGTGAACACTTGTTTAAAAGAGTAGCAGAAAGGGTGGACCCCAGGGGAACACCAGAAATCAAAGGAGTCTATTTACAAAATGGAGTTTTCAGTCTAATTTGCTGTGTATACCTGCATAGAAAGGAGGCAAACCAGTTCCAATGGGGTCTCCAATGCCAATTTCTTTCAGAGAGATGAAGAGAAACTTTGGTATCAAAGGCTGCAGTAGTATCTACTAATTCCATCAAATACGTCTGCCCATGATCAAGCGCCTATCTTAAAAAATCAAGTGTGAAATGTAATGACTCCAGTGCTATAAAGCCTGCGAAAGCTATATTGGCAGGGATCAAGGATAGAAATCTCATTCAAAAAATGTTACAGTTGATTAAGGATGGTCTTTTCTAATAATTTGGTTTAAAATGATACATTGGATAGTGGGCATTAACCCTGTTTTTTTAAATTTGGGATACATACCAGCTTTATTCAAGGGAATAGGGACAGCCCCTTCACTAAGGGGCAATGAGAAAATGTGTTTTAAGCTTTGAGCAAGTGGATCTCAAGCAGCTTTAATTATCCAATTGGGCAACTTTAAACTTGTCAACTGTTTGATAATCTCAGATGTTAAAAACAGGATAAAACTTTGTGGCAATTCAGTCTTAGTTTTTGGGTACCTGCAAATTGGAAACTGGAATGTAATTTAGGAACTCTTTCAGTGAAAAAAAACTAGCTAACTTGTGAGTATCGGGAGCTTTAAGAGGAATCTGGTTGTTCAGAGAAGTGGTCAGATTTCACCAAGCTGAAAAATGCTTGAGGATGGTTTAGTCCTGTATCTTGTAGGAGAAAACCTTTTTTTTTTTTTTTTTTTTTAGTAACATCTATTAAATATCTATAATATTGCTGCAACAGAACAAAGTAGTGTTACTTATCTCCATTTTTTTTCAACTCTTTCTTTGCCTATATTAAATCAGAGAAAAACTAAGAGATTCTGGTTCCAGAACAGATGCTAACAATTTTTAAAGGAGCAATAGAATCAAGAATGTTACTCATTGCTTGATTCCAATGATCAACCAGCTCAATAGTGGAACAACCATCTAAATTATCTTCCAGATTCCCAGATATCAAACCTAGTGATATCAATACAACCATGATTAGACATAGCCTTGAGGGGATGAGAAACAGAATGCAGGCTAACAATAGTCTTCAAAGAAAAACAAACTATGATCAGACCAAGGAATACTTAAGGATATCAGATTATGCAATAATTGTTGGTTAAAACTATCTTCTCCAAAAAATGTCAAACCTAGGGTATGCCCAACTATATATGTGGGAAACTTAACCACTTGTTTAAATCCTACAGCTGTCATGGCTTGGGGAAACATTTTATGACAGATGACTTTGCATCTGCAGTACTGTAGGGCTGTGTTAATGTTTGTTAGAAGCAGTTCTGAATACCCAGAGGTATTAGTTATGCAATGGCCTCTACTAGAATCATAAAATCAGTAAAATGCATCATATTTTTACATTATGCATTTGGTTGAAAAATGCAGTCAGGTTGACTAACCTTACCGTTATCAGTGGAAGACCTTTAGGAATAGATGTACTAACCCACAGTAAAAGCAGCAAAATAGCACATGATTTGAGATGTCTACATTATGCCTTAAAATCATAGTGCTAACCCAGTATGTACTAAATTCATGTATGCCAAAATAAATACATTTTTTGTATTTATCATGCAAAACAGTGCAGCAAAATAAATAAACCAATATAAATATCAAATTCCTTAAAAAGAATGTGATATTTATTGCAAGAATAAATATCACATGAATATCTGAGTTAGCCAGATAACTTATCCAGCTAACTCAGCTCCTCCCTGAAATGCAGCCGATGATGGATGGATGGATAACTCGAGATGTTTTAGAAAAGGGAAATGGAACTAAGGCATATGGTGATGGACTGAGGGGTCCAGTCAAATAAAAAAAAAAATCTATCATTTTTTCCATAATACTTCAGCCAAATTGTGTCTGACTTAGCTTCTGGCTTCTTCAACATGGTGAAGAGGAAGCCTGGATTTAAAAGATGTCCTTATTGAATCAACATGACTGCTGTGTTTGGTGTCTTAGCACATGACATGCTGTACCTATTTGCATAGACTGTGCTTGTTATGTCTCAGGGGAAAGAAGATCTAGAAACCATACTTTGGGAGACTTTCTATTATCTGCTCAAACCTGTTCATCAGTGGTCAAGAGGAAGCAGTCTCCGGCTGATGGACCGTTAGCCGCCCCCCCCCCCCCCCCCCCCCCAAAAAAAAAAAAAAAAGTTGCAGTCCTCTCATGAGCAGTGCCATGATCCTGTTAAGTCTCAGCATGGATGCCATTCCCCCTCCAGAAAAGAGGGTAAGTCATGCTCCTCAGTGCTGAAAAGAGGGTGTTAAGTTACGTTCCTCAATACTGAATAATGTAGGCACAAGGGCGCGCACATCTTATAAAATATGGTTCCCACTCGCACATGTGCGCCGGATTTTAAAATCTGCACACCCATCTGCGGGCAGGTCGGGACTTGGCATGCGCATGGGGGGAGAATTTAGAAAGGTACGTGCGGCGACGCGAGTAGGACTTCCCCAGTTCTCTCCTAGTCTGCTCCACATAAGAAGGGGGGGGGGGGGGTTACACGTGCCGGCTGACTGCTGGCATGCGCTTCCCTGGGTCAATGTCGAATGGCACTGTCCCGGCCTAACCCCACCCCCCCCCCGGCCCGCCCATTTTGAGAGGCCCGGCACTTCGGCGCATAATGGGGGTTACACACTTGGCCAGGCCCTTCCGAAAATGTGCGCCGAGGCATAACCGCCCCCCCTCCCCGTTTTTACGAGCGTGGGCTTCTGAAAATTAGCCCGAAAATACCTTGCAATAGTTGCTGCTAATCTAAAACCAAACAATATATTTATCTTTCCCTATCTAGAAGACAAGATCATATTGGGGTAGAATCTTCTTCAAGCTCATGCTTCATGCTTTGTACAATGAAAATTCTTCAATTGCTAGGATTCATTATCAATTTCTAAAAATCCAATATGAAACTGACTCATAAGGTTTATAGGAGCCTGACTGAATGCTACCCATGGGAAAGTTTTTCCCCCTTATCAGAAAGCATGCAACTTGATGAAAATAATCCTGACAATATTAGACCAAAAAAAACGTTTCTATCTCATTATGAAGATATTGGGTCACATCGCAGTAATGGTCCATGTTACCCATTTTGCACATTGTGCTATGAGGTCAGCTCATTGGCACCAACATCTGCAACCGCTATCATACTCCTTCATCTATTCTTTGGCATGATAATTAAATCCTTTGAACTTCCTTAGAAGTCAGTATTTTTACCAACCTTAATTTCAAGAGATAGTAACCACAGATGCCAATCAAGGCTGGGGAGCTCACTTCAACAACCTTGGTTCTCAAAAACCTGGTTGCCAAAAGAGAGTTTACATCATACAAATCATCTAGAGTTGAGAGCCATTTTAAATGCCCTCAAAGTATTCAATCCATGGTTAAAGAACAAGGTAGTTTTAATTTAGACAGACCACCAAGAAGCCATTTTCTACATCAACACACAAGGAGGAAAAGGCTCTTTCAATCTCGGTCAAGAAGCCCTAACATTTGGAATTGGGCAATCTCTCAAAAGATTTTTCTTCAAGTTATCTATCTCCTGAGGACAGAAACAACATAGCAGACAAATTAAGTCATTAGTTATGAACCTGCAAATCTAGATAAGTCCATGACTTATCTGGGTAAATATGGACTTATTTGACTAAGGTTTCTCCTTTTTTTGGGGGGGGGGGGGGGGGGGGGTTGGCCTTTGTGCACAACCTGCCAGAGGATCCCTAAATATTTAGTTCAGTAAGATAGAATTTTGCTGATTTCCCTTTGGGGCAAAAAGGCTCTCAAGCCAGAGGACTGAAGACCCGTGTGCACCATTCTACTCCCTAGGTGGGTAAAACTGGTGACAGATCTTTCTGAGTGAGATTTTTGATGGCTGAAAAGTATCCTGTTTATTCAAGAAGGAAAATGCACTTTTTGGTTGTGAAGAGGTTTTAAGCCACCCCCTCTTCACTGGGAGCCTGGCTGGATCAGCAGGCACCACCCAAAGACTTTTCAAACCGAGGAGCCACCCTTTCAGATCCAATTAATAGAGTCAAGGAAGAATGAGGAGACCCCATCTGGATCTCCACTAACTTGGGACCAGGACACAGGGCTGGGTGTTTGGGAAGACGCTGGACTGTAAGGTAGGATTTTACTATGCTAGCAGGGGACTCCTAACCTAGGAATCCCGGATAAGCCGTTGGGGAGCTTTGAGTGCACATTTTACACCACCATGGGAAGCTCAACCAGTGTGCTGAAAGGAAAGGACACCTACCCACAGTGAAATACTATCCGTAAAGACATCATCTGTAACTGCAGAAGTCTTTAAAGATGGACTTTTATTTGCTTTAAATCAATCAGTAAATTATTATTTAACACCTACCCCTGGTCCTGTTTGTTTATTCACAGCATCTCCCTCCAGAGGACGCCACAGTTATAAATACACACAAGGGACATACTAAAGTTTCTGTCACTGTCTGAGCCATAGACGAGAGTCTCCCCCTTAGAAAGAATCCCCTCTGGGGCTGCTCCGGCTAGCTGGGAAGGAGTCAGCTAGCCAGACCAGCCCCAAAAGTTATAAATAAGATTGTGTGCCCTTGGGACGAAACACGCTGAGTAAGGGTTACATTTAGGAGACTTGCAAAAGGAAAAGAAAATTAAAGTGGAAGAGAGAGATAAAGAACACTGACAGCAAAATCCTTCAACCAGCGACTAAGAGAGAAAGTGGACAAACACGTTTGTCATGTTAGCGGAAGAAAAATGACCGAGCAGACTCGTATGGCAGCTGCGTGAGAATTTCTGAGAGAGCGTTTCTATCTCGGCACCATCAGATGACAATCACCCGCTTCTGGGGCTGATATTATCCTGCTTGTCCATGGAGAAATGGCCGGTCCTGCAGGGATTTTATTTTTACCCTGAGTATTTTGCAGGTGCAATGTAGGTGGCATAAATATGCAGAGATTTTAAAATGAAATCCCCACACTTACTTGTGCCAGTTTGCCCTAAGCCACCCCTGGCTCTGCCTCTTTTCCTTTCGGGGGGGGGGGGGGTGGCAATTTTCAAAAACATTTTATTTTCTACTTGAAAATGCCCATCTAGTTGGGAACCTGACAGTTTTCTGGAAACCCACACACCCCAGTGCTCACCGATTTGTCGTCGGTACATCTAGTGCTGCAGGTATGGAGGTACCCACCACTGCACAAATGATGGAGGCCCCGCAGGGTCAGATAGCAGCGCTGGCTGCGGAGACTCAAGCCCTGCAGTAACAGGTGGCTGAGCTGCAGGCAGACTTGTCACTGGAAAGGGGTAAATAATATAGAAAAGGATGCTCTTACCTGACTTTGCCCTTTAAAGTCCTGATACTCCGGATGACGCCCAGATACTACTGCTAGTGGGTGCTGGCACACGGTCAGAGTGAAAGGCTGTAATAGCCTTCACAAGCGGTGGACCAGGTTGCGCTGCCGTTGCCACCGGGGGAAAGCAAAAACGAAATGGAAAAAATAAAAATAAGTGAAAGTATTTGGGGGTCACGACAAGTGGCCAGAAGCCATGGGAAAGCCCCTGCTGTGCTTTTAATGATCCTGGGAAAACCTGGAGATGAACCACAGTGCTGCTGATCCTGTGGCTTAGACCAAGCGAAAATAAATAAATAAATGAGGGGGAAAAGAAGTATTGGGATGCTCTGGGCAAATGCCATCATTCCTTAAAAAAAAAAACCAAAACAAAAGAAACCCCAACAAGGGATATATTATTTGGCACCAGAAAAAGAGCACATGTTAAAAGCACGCGGTGGAATACAGGGTTTCCATCCCAGGTTTTATCTCCAGTGGCTGCTTGGTTTGAGGGTTACCGTGGAAACCGAGTGCCTCACGTGAGTCTCATGCTGGGCACAGGCTTGGTTGCAGGGTACAGTGGCAGAAGGACTTAGGGGTGGTGATGTCATCAGGAATTGCAGTTTATTATGAGAATGTGGAAAGTTACAGTTGGATGACGGTTAAGAATTGAGAGACTGAGAAGCAGACTGGAGAGCTGCTGTTGTTCTGAGGGTATTTTTTGTATACCCCGATTTTAATTGGAAGCATAACCAAAAAGAGTTAAACACTGCTTCCCTGTACGTACCTGGATCAGTCCAGACAGTGGGTTATGTCCCCAATCCAGCAGATGGAGTCAGCACAAGCTTTGAGGGGGCGTATCCATATATACTACTACCCCCTCTGCAGGAGTTCAGTATCTTCTGACTCCAGCAGATGCGAGTAGGGGAATCAGGCTTCCCCTCCTTTTCCTTCACTTTCTTGCTTGATTATGGCTTGTTGTTGTCTTTTTCTGTGGATCAAGTTTGTATCAAGTTTGTATTAAGTTTAAAAAAAAAAAAAAAAAAAAAGGCAGAGTTCTTTCAACTTCTGGGGAGTGGCTTATCTTCCTTGTCTCTTCTCTGCGGCCTTGCTGTTTATTTCTCGTTGCAGCCAGGGGTAAGTTTGTTTTTCCTTTGTAGTTTTTTCCTTTACAGCTCAGCCCCCGGTGCCCGCGAAAGCCGGTGGAGCCGGCCTCTTCGCTCTTTACTCCCTCACCCGCGGCCATTTTACAGCTCCTCATGGGCTGCTGAGCCATTTAGGGAAAGATGTCTGGGGCGGGTCGTGTGGCCAGGAAGGCCCCCCCGCGGCACCCTCCTCTATTTTCAGACAGCGGGCAGTGCGGGCCGACCGGGCCCCCCCGCAGCGGCGCCTTTGTGCGCGTGGCCCCCCCCCGTGGCTTTTTCTTTTCTCCTGCAGCGATCCCGATGCCGCGGCCGTCCCGCTGTGCGGCCTGCGGAGACCCGGGGTCCCGGATTTCCCGGGAGGGCATCTGTGCACGATGCCTTCCCAGGGGGGAAGGTACCTCACAGTCCCTGACTGATTTCTCTTTTTTGCCCGGGCGGTGCGGGCCGGCCACTCCGCCATTTTTGGCGGGAACGGCGGCCATTTTACATTCTGAGCGCCCTGAGGCGCAGGCCACGAGGGGGAACGGATCCCTGGAGGCCACGAGGGAGAACGGATCCCTGGAGGACTCTACCAGCGGGGGTGTTCCCCCGATTTTGGTGCAGGAACCAAGCACCCAGAGCCAGGGAGCAGGAACCACGCCGCCCCCGAAGCGCACCCGAGCAGGCCGGGGTTCTCTCCGGAGTTTATCCTGCTCATGCATACCGCTTATCTGCAGGGGCTGGAAGCACCTGTGGGCCCCCCCCCCCCCCCCTCCTAAGATCCCTCGGATGTCGCCCTCGACGCCGGCCCCCCCCGACCCTCCGGGAGTGGGGGCCTCCCGCCTTCCTACCCGGGTCCGATCCACGCCCGCGGCAGTGGGGGCGGTGCCAGACCCAGCGGGACATGGACTTGACCTCCCGGACGGGGGACAAGGGGACGGCACACAGGAGGGGGATGATCCGCGTACCCTACGCCTCTTCCAGAGGGAAGAGCTGGACGACCTCATCCCGCAGATCATCCAAGAATTAGATTTGGATCCGCCACCAGACCCGCCTGCCCCAGTAGCTCCCGCTGTCATCACTTCTTCAAGGAAGGGAGATCCTGTCCTGGCGGCACTCCGGCCGAGGGCTCGGGCTTTTCCCATTCATGACTCGTTTTTACAACTTCTCACCAGGGAATGGGACACCCCGGAGGCCTCCCTGAAGAGCAACCGGGCTATGGAAAAGCTGTACCCGCTCCCCGAAGATTTTCTGGACCTCATCAAGGTCCCAAAGGTGGACTCCGCAGTGTCGGCGGTCACGAAGAGGACGACTATCCCAGTGACGGGAGGTGCGGCGTTGCGGGACACACAGGATCGTAAGTTGGAAGTTTTCCTTAAGCGGGTTTTCGAGGTCTCCGCTCTGGGTATGCGGGCGGTGATGTGCAGTTTGCTTGCCCAGCGGGCTAGTCTCCTTTGGGTGCAACAACTCCTCACGTCTCAGAACCTGCCGTCCGATGAGGCTGCCCAGGCAGATCGGCTAGAAGCCGCAGTGGCGTATGGGGCGGACGCCTCGTACGACCTTTTTCGGGTCCTCACAAGATCCATGGTTTCGGTAGTGGCAGCACGACGACTACTGTGGCTACGCAATTGGGCGTCTGATACGTCCTCTAAGTCCAGTCTGGGCTCTCTTCCCTTCAGGGGCAAGTTCCTCTTCGGGGAGGATTTGGACCAGATCATCAAGTCCCTGGGGGAGAACGCTGTTCATCGGCTGCCGGAGGATAGGTTTCGACCATCCAGAGCGTTTTCTTCTTCTCGGACCAGAGCCAGAGCGCAACGGCGCTACAGGGGCTACAGACAGACGGGCTCCCGGCCATCCGCCCCCAGGTCTCAGCCCTGGTTGCGCGCCTTCCGCGGGCATCGGCCCGCACGCACTACTCCCGGAACCGGGAACCCCTATACCAAGTCTTCACAATGATGCCAGTCTCGCCCACTCCCCTGTCCCCAGGATTGGGGACCGACTAACGTATTTCTAAGCGGAGTGGGCACGGATCACCTCGGACCAGCGGGTCCTGGATACCATAAAACACGGCTACGCATTGGAATTTGTCCGCCCCCCGCAGGGAAGGTTCATCTTTTCCCCCTGTGGCTCGGACCTCAAGAGAGGAGAGGTGCAGCTGACTCTGGACAGACTCCGGGAGATAGGCGCTACTGCGCCCGTGCCCTTCGGAGAGGTGGGCTCGGGCCACTATTCCATCTATTTCGTCGTACCAAAGAAGGATGGTTCCTTCCGGCCTATCCTAGTCCTCAAGGAAGTCAACAAATCCCTTCGAGTAGTTCGGTTCCGCATGGAAACGCTCCGGTCAGTGATTGCGGCGGTGCATCGGGGGGAGTTCCTCGCCTCCCTGGACTTAACGGAGGCCTACCTGCACATTCCCATCCGCCCGGACCACCACAGTTTCCTTCGTTTCAAAATTCTGGACCAGCATTTTCAGTTCATGGCTCTCGCGTTTGGATTGGCGCCGGCGCTGCACACCTTCACCAAGATCATGGTAGTTGTGGCGGCAGCTCTCCGGAAGGAGGGCATCCTGGTTCATCCTTATCTGGACGATTGGCTCCTCCGGGCGAAGTCATTCGATCATGGACGCTCAGCGGTGACTCAAGTAGTACGGTTTCTACATTCCCTGGGATGGGTAGTGAACTTCTCCAAGAGCTCCCTCATGCCCTCGCAACGCTTGGGTTTCTTTTGGGGGCAACTTTCGACACCCTACTGGGCAAAGTTTTTCTGCGCCAGGACAAAGCTCAATCCTTGCGGGATCACACACGACGGTTCTCTGCGTTACCAGAGCCCACCTCCTGGGACTACCTGCAACTCCTGGGAGTGATGGGGTCCACCATCGACCTTGTACCTTGGGCTTTCGCGCACCTCAGGACCTTACAGTGGGCGCTCTTCTCCCGTTGGAAACCAGTATTGCAGGACTATCAAATGATTCTCCCGCTCCCACAGAATGCCAGGGACAGTCTGGGCTGGTGGTTGGATCCGCCGAACCTGGCCCGTGGCATGTCCCTCGATCTGCCAAATTGGGTGGTGGTGACCACCTATGCCAGTCTAGCAGGCTGGGGTGCAGTCTGCGATCGAAGCGCCACGCAGGGGACGTGGTCCACGGTGGAGGCGAAGTGGTCAATCAACTGTCTGGAAACCAGAGCGGTCCGGCTAGCTCTGCGACATTTCCTCCCGCTTCTTCGGAACCGAGAAGTCAGAATCCTATCGGACAACGCTACCACCGTGGTCTACATCAACCGACAAGGAGGCACGCGCAGCCCGCAGGTCGCGCTCAAGGCGGCGCTGCTGATGCAATGGGCGGAGCGTCATCTCGTCCGGCTAGCGGCCTCGCACGTCGCCGGTGTGGACAACGTCCAGGTGGACTTCCTCAGTCGTCAACTACTGGACCCGGAGAGTGGTCTCTCTCCGACAAAGCAATGCAGCTTCTCGTCCATCGGTGGGGGGCCCCCCACTTGGATCTGATGGCGTCCGCTCTCAACGCCAAGGCTCCACGCTTCTTCAGTCGCCGGAGAGAGCGCGGAGGGAGTGGATGCCCTGGTCCTCCTGTGGCCGCCATATCTTTCTTTTCCACCATGGCCCCTGGTGGGCAGGATGCTCCGCAGAATAGAAAGCCATCAGGGGACCGTGGTTTTCGTCACCCCAGAATGGCCCAGGCGACCCTGGTTTGAGGACCTGCCACAGCTGGTGATCGACAGGCCAATCAGGCTGGGGCACCTCCCCCAGCTCCTACATCAGGGCCCGGTATTTTTCGAGCAGGCAGAATTCTTCTGTCTTGCAGCCTGGCTTTTGAGAGGCGCCGCCTCCGGCGTCGGGGCTACCTGGAGGCGGTAGTATCCACGCTATTGCGGGCACGAAAGACATCGGCCTATGTTCGAGTCTGGAAGGTGTTCGAGCTGTGGTGTACCAGCCAGGCCACGAGACCCGCTAAGGCTTCTGTACCTCAGATCCTTCAGTTTCTACAGGCGGGGGTGGAAAAAGGGCTCACCTATAATTCACTACGGGTTCAGGTGGCCGCCCTTGGTTCGCTGTTGAGCGATGGGGGCTCTCTTCTACAGCATCCTGACATTGCTCGTTTTCTCAAGGGTGTCAAGCATATGCGTCCTCCGTTACGGGACCCTTGTCCCTCCTGGAGTCTTAACCTTGTGCTTTGCTCCCTGTCGGGACCACCGTTCGAGCCGCTGCGCAGCGCAACGATAAAGGATCTCACTCTCAAGACTGTATTTCTTGTGACCATCTGTTCTGCTCGACGCATCTCGGAGATGCAGGCTCTGTTGTGTAGAGAGCCCTATCTCCGTTTCTCCGACTCTGGAGTTTCGCTTCGCACCGTTCCCTCCTTCCTTCCGAAGGTGGTTTCTGCATTCCATGTGAACCAGACGGTGGAGTTGCTGTCCTTCTCTTCCTCAGAGCCGAAGTCTCTCCGTCTCTTGAATGTCAAGCGCACTCTGCGCCTCTATCTGGAGGCTACAAATGAGTTCCGAACCTCTGACCATCTCTTTGTACTCTGGGCCGGTCATAAGAAGGGGTCTCAGGCCTCGAAGACTACCATTGCCAGATGGCTGAAGGCCGGCATTGCTGCTTCTTACATTGGGGCGGGTCGGACTCCCCCACCCGGAATCGTAGCGCATTCTACACGTTCTCAGGCGGCTTCCTGGGCGGAGGTTCGCTCGGTATCCTCGCAGGAAATTTGTAGGGCAGCCACCTGGAAATCTTTACACACGTTCTCGAGGCACTATCGTCTGCACCTCGCCTCTTCGGTCTCTGGACACTTTGGCGAGCAGGTTCTCCGAGCAGGCCTCGCAGGACCCCACCCGATTTAGGGAAGCTTGGGTACATCCCACTGTCTGGACTGATCCAGGTACGTACAGGGAAAAGAAAATTATTATTTACCTGCTAATTTTCGTTCCTGTAGTACCATGGATCAGTCCAGACGCCCACCGCGTTTGGGTTCTTGATCCTGCTCAGCTCTGCGCTGCTTCTTGCTCGCAGTGTTCTGTGTCTTCACAGTTGTTTCTTTTCGCTGTTTTTCACAGCTCCCTACAAGTTGGTAGGATGTTTGCAGTTACTTGTTGCGGTTACAATTGTTTTCATTATCTGTTTTCACAAACTTGATCCTTCGGGGGTTTCTACTCGGGCTTTGATATACTCGATACTGAACTCCTGCAGAGGGGGTAGTAGTATATATGGATACGCCCCCTCAAAGCTTGTGCTGACTCCATCTGCTGGATTGGGGACATAACCCACTGTCTGGACTGATCCATGGTACTACAGGAACGAAAATTAGCAGGTAAATAATAATTTTCTTTTCTGATTCACAGAGGCTGTCCAGGTTTTAAAATTCAGGCCAGTGAAATGGATGTGTGCCTGACTGGCGCCCCACCCCTTTCACAAAGCCCCGTGACATACGCGCGTCCCGGGGCTTTGCACACGTCGCCGGGCCTATACAAAATAGGCTTGGCACGTGCAGGAGCGATTACACATGTAAATCCTGAGGATTTACGCGCATAAGCCTTTTAAAATTCGCCCCTAAGTGTGAGAGAAGAGGATAAAATAAGACTAATGAGCAGCATCACTGGAAAACTGACATAGAAGCTGTTCAAGTTGGCAATAGTGAAGAGTGAGTGAATCAGATGTGATATAAACTGAAGCCTCATATAAACCCTGAACTGTAATAAGGGAAACAAATTTCCATTAGTGGACTAATAATAATAATAAAAACACCCTGCTAACAAGGAGCAAATACTGAGAGGTATCTGACTGATCTGAAATAGAGAAACAAAGTTTCTTATCTCCAAGGCAATTAAAGCTCTTAAGAACATAAGAACATAAGAAAATGCCATACTGGGTCAGACCAAGGGTCCATCAAGCCCAGCATCCTGTTTCCAACAGTGGCCAATCCAGGCCACAAGAACCTGGAAAGTACCCAAAAACTAAGTCTATTCCATGTTACCATTGCTAATGGCAGTGGCTATTCTCTAGGGGGCGGATTTTAAGAGCCCTGCTCGCGTAAATCCGCCCGGATTTATGTGAGCAGGGCCCTGTGCGCCAGTGCGCCTATGTTCAATAGGCCTACCGGCGCGCGCAGAGCCCTGGGACTCGCGTAAGTCCCGGGGTTTTTCGAGGGGGGCGTGTCGGGGCGTGTCGGGGGCGTGGCCGATCGGCGCGGCATTTTGGGGGCGGGATGCGGCGTTTCGGGGGCGGGCCCGGGGGCGTGGTTTCAGCCCGGGGCGGTCCGGGGGCGTGGCCGCGCCCTCCGGAACCGCCCCCAGGTTGCGTCCCGGCGCGCTAGCGGCCCGCTGGCGTGCGGGGATTTACTTCTCCCTCCGGGAGGCGTAAATCCCCCAACAAAGGTAGGAGGGGGGTCTAGATAGGGCCGGGGGGGTGGGTTAGATAGAGGAAGGGAGGGGAAGGTGAGGGGAGGGCGAAAGGGAATTCCCTCCGAGGCCGCTCCGATTTCGGAGCGGCCTCGGAGGGAATGGAGGTAGGCTGCACGGCTCGGTGCGCGCCAACTACACGAAATCGGCAGCCTTGCGCGCGCCGATCCAGGATTTTAGCGGCTACGCGCGTATCTACTAAAATCCCGCATACTTTTGTTGGCACCTGGAGCGCCAACAAAAGTACGCCAATGCGCCGTTTTTGAAAATCTACCCCTAGGTGAACTTAATAGCAGGTAATGGACTTCTCCTCCAAGAACTTATCCAATCCTTTTTTAAACACAGCTATACTAACTGCACTAACCACATCCTCTGGCAACAAATTCCAGAGTTTAATTGTGCGTTGAGTAAAAAAGAACTTTCTCCGATTAGTTTTAAATGTGCCCCATGCTAACTTCATGGAGTGCCCCTAGTCTTTCTATTATCCGAAAGAGTAAATAACCGATTCACATCTACCCGTTCTAGACCTCTCATGATTTTAAACACCTCTATCATATCCCCCCTCAGCCGTCTCTTCTCCAAGCTGAAAAGTACTAACCTCTTTAGTCTTTCCTCATAGGGGAGCTGTTCCATTCCCCTTATCATTTTGGTTGCCCTTCTCTGTACCTTCTCCATCGCAACTATATCTTTTTTGAGATGCGGCGACCAGAATTGTACACAGGTGCGGTCTCACCATGGAGCGATACAGAGGCATTATGACATTTTCCGTTTTATTCACCATTCCCTTTCTAATAATTCTTGCTGGAGCCTGGGAATCAAAGGTCCCAGAAAAAATAGGAAAACTGATGAAATCAGGTTTTCCTAAGGAAATTCTGGTGAACTTTCCCAGCAATTCCTTTGGAGTACATGGAATGCTGATTGTACAGCCCTTTGGCAAGCTGCTAGTTCAGTTTAGCCACTCAGTGTCAGACTGACAGCCCAGTTCCGCAATCCACACTGACAAACAGAAGAAAAAGTGGAGAAAATTAGTATTCCAGAACGAATCCTCAGACTGAGAATTTAAGTGAAAGAATCTGTAATATTAATAGAGAAGAGTGGATACATATATAAAGAAAAAAGTGAGGCATAAGAGAATTATAAAAATTACTGGACAACCTGGATTATATGAGAAGTTTAGCTCAGGGAAGCACTGCTATTTAATTTGATTTCACACTAATATCCAGTTTCAACAAGGTTCCAACTGAAGAGACAGGGAACCCTTTACACTACTAGCTGGCAAATGAATACTCGGATTCAGGGAGTTAGTTTTCTTTTCTTTTCTTTTTTTTTATTTGTTTAAGAACAGGGAGACAGGTACTAGTACCTCGAAAGAGAGAAGAATCTTGGACCAGACGGAGTGGAGTAGAGAGCGCTCCCCAACAACACAGACTGATCATACTCTCGCACTAAGACAGCTAAGTATGCACCAACACCAATACAGGTCTGGCCAGACTAGTAGAGACACAAAGAAAAACACAAGTATAAAAAAAAGAAAGAGAACGTGCACTTTGTATCAGAATGTATTGTTTTATTAGTTTGCTTTCAGAAAGGTAAATACATTTGCCAGCTGGTTTATTTATTTATTTATTTATTTTAGTTTCATGTACAAATAATGTTTTTTAAAACCCTGATTATTTTCTTAATTCTTACTTTATTCTTTTTAACCCAAACCTCTTAACCTTTGTGTGGCACCCCTATCGAGTCTGGCCACTAGATGCCACTATCCCTGCCCTTAGAGCACACAGGGGCCGATGCAATACGGTGCGCTGAGCCGAACGCGCGGGTTTGATGCAGGTAGAATAGGCGTGGGTAGAATAGACGCGGGTACGATGCAGGTAGAATAGGCGCTAATCAATCCCCTAATGCAATAAGGGGATTAGCGCATATTCAACGCGCGTCCAATGCAGAGTGAATATAATAGCGCTCATCACATGCAAATGCACGTGAATGGGGCTATTAGGCATTCACTCCCGATGCAAAAAAAAAAAAATGTGCGTCTCAGATGCACATTTAACTGTCATCTATTAACGCTTGCCAGGAGTAGGCGTTAATAGCTGTGCGCATCAAAAAAAGATACAAATTAAAGAAATAAAACAAAAAAACCCTAAACTGACAGTCGGACCCATTACAGAAACCGATGCCGAGTTTATCAGCGTCAGTTTACCTTACCGGCAGACAGCCACGAAAACCGATGCCAATAAACCGCATTGGTTTTCGTGACAACCGTTCGCCACTGAAAACCAACACCGAGTTTATCGGCGTCGGTTTTCGTGTCTGTCTGCCATAAGGAAAACCGACGCTGATAAACCCGGCGTTGGTTTTCATGACTACCGTTCACTGCTAAAAACCAACGCCGAGTTTATCTGCATTGGTTTTCCTTACCGGTGGACAGCCATGAAAACCGACGCCGATAAACTTGGTATTGGTTTTCTAGTGAACAGTAGTCACGAAAACTGTCTGCCGGTAAGGAGAACCAATGCTGATAAACTTGGCGTCTGTTTTCATGACCGGTGTACAGCAGTTACGAAAACAGATTGGGTTCGCGTTAGCAAGGATGCGCTAGGGTCGCGCAAGCCACCGTAGCGCCTCCTTGCTAACGTGACCCCCTAATTTTAATATTGCATGGTGCCCCCCTTAGGGGTGCCATGTGCACGTTAAGAGAGCGGGCACTGACTTTATTGCATCGGCCCCTTTATTGCATCGGCCATCCATCCCTTCCAGCCCTCCCACCAGAAGGCTTTGGATTGGGTGGCTCAGTGTTATTTAGCCCAAGACTTGGGCACGGAGTGAAACAAGTCTCAGGCAGGAACGGAGTCGCAAACGCAATAGCACACTCTAGGGCACGGCGCAACAGAGAACCGCAAGGAACCCCATTGCAAGGCTCCGCGGCAGCCTTACATAGGCCGCGGCATCTGACGTCATCGATAGGGCGGAGCTTCCAGTGGTGGGAAACGGCCTTAATAAGCGCGGATTGCGCACGCGCGCACCTAGGGAGAAGACATCCAGGCAGGGCTTCTCGGCGGTGTCCCCCCCCGCGGGGATGCCGCGAAACAGGCCGCAGACCCTCGGAGACGGGCCGGGACCAAAGAGGTAAGGGCCTAGTCGCGGCTGCCACAACTGGGACCTCAACAGGCGAGGTCAATATTCGTAACTAAACATTTAAATGGCTAACTTGGAGTTAGATGGCTAACATGTGAGTTATTCATCTAAATGACTGAATACTGACCTCAAAATATTTAGAAACTGGCATTACTGTAACATTAAAAATCTTACTGATTTATAGTCTATGGCTTATTATGTTTTCTTTTGAACAATTAAAAAATGTCTACAATCTTTCTACACACCATTTCTATGCCTGTTTGCAAGCCAGGCAGTACGTGTATGTTTAGTTCTAACTCTCTTACCCAGTTAATAAACATTGCTGGATTTCAAGGTACACTTAGAAAAGGAATCAGTTAGTTCCTTAATGCAGATTGTAGCTAAATGGTCCAAACAGTTTGGCACTGTGGTTGCTGGCAATACCATTGGGCAGTTATTTAAAGGCCTAAAATCCATTACTGTGGACTCTAGATTGCAATTCTACACAAGACTACTACTCCGCTGATAAAGCTTTTGCAATGGATATCGCAACTTCAAATTTGTGTTAAATGTAAAATTCATAAAAGTACTTTAACTCACAAAGTCATGTTATGTGTGAAACTGCATGATTTCTGGGATATTGTTTTAACCAATTTAAAAAATACTAGTTTTTTTAAGCCGCCATTTCAGGGTGAATTTTGGGTGTCATGACATGGATGCCCCTGTTAATGCAAAGATTTTTCTAGATTTGTGCAGATTGCACTCTTATTAGCAAAAATCTGCATTTTACGCTTTTGGATTAAAAATGCTCCATCTCCTATACAAGTATGATGTGGCAACATGTTGAAATGGAAGAAAAGTGAAGAGTCGGATGCTAAGTTTATGCATAAGCAACTTAATAAGGATTATTTATAAGCTTAGAAAATGTTTCTTTCACGTATGCCTGTTCAAGAGTAGATTGTTTGGTATCAATGTTTTTTGCAACTTTTTCTTATTGGTCTGAATCGTGCTTCCCACCATTGGTTGTAGTGCATGAGTGAGTGAGTGTGCGTTCCAATAGGCGAAATAGGTGGTTGCCTAGGGCGCCAGTCAATAGGGGGCAGCCATGTGGGGCCGTGAGCAGAGCCCATCCCACTCACAGTCGAGAGGAGTAGGGCCGCAAGCAACGCCTCTGAGTGTGTGAATGAGAGGGATTGTAGTATATGAGAGAGCAATGGTGTTAGTGAGATAGAGGAAGGGAGCCTGTGTAAGGGCGAATGTGTAAATAAGACAAGGAACCTAAGGGGTCAATTTTTTAAAAGTCTGGGAATGCATCCATGTGCGTGCGGTTCCCGGCACATGAACATGTTATAAAATCCAATGGCTGCATGCACATGCACGTATGGATTTTAAAATCTGTGCAGGCGACCCATGATTCATGCGCGCAAGGCGGATTTTATAACCCACATGCGGCGACACAATTAGGCCTTCCCCAGTTCCGTCCCAGTCCGCTCCAATTAAGGAGCACCCCCCCCCGCCCTATCCCTCCCCACCCATACCACCCCCCCAGGCCGCCCCTTTTCCCTTAGCCAGCGCACATGGCTGGACCTGTTATAAAATGCTCGCTGTGCGCATAAAGCCCAGCCACTCACCTAGCCTTATGAAAAATATTTGTAAGTGTGTGTAAGAGAGGGGGCCTGACTGAGTGAATGGGGTTGGGGCCAGAGCTGGGGCCTGGACTGGGGGGGAGGGGGGTAGGCAGGCACAAGGCAGAAGATTCGACTAGGGCAGCTAATGCCCTTACACCGGCCCTGCGTGCTTGTGTTTGCCTGCAATTGGATATCTGTTTTGTGTTTTTGTCCCTGCTTTGGCAAAGAGCATAAAGGAAAAACAATGTATAAGAACATAAGAACATGCCATACTGGGTCAGACCAAGGCTCCATCAAGCCCAGCATCCTGTTTCCAACAGTGGCCAATCCAGGCTATAAGTACCTGCCAAGTACCCAAAAACTAAGGGGCACATTTTAAAAGCCCTGCGCGCCGGCGTGCCTATGTTGCATAGGCCGCTGGCGCGTGCAAAGCCCCGAGACGCATGTAAGTCCTGGGGCTTTGCTTGGGGGGCATGTTGAGGGGCGTGTCGGGGGTGGCGCAGCATTTGGGGGCATTCCAGGGGCGGGGCCATGGGCATGGTGCCATTCCGGGGGCGTGGCCAAGGCCTCCGAACCAGCCCCTGGGCTGGGGAATGCGCACCGGCAGCTGGCCAGCGCGCGCAAGTTACGCCTGCCTGAGGCAGGCGTAGCTTTCTGAACAAAGGTAGGGGTAGATTTAGTTAGGGTTGGGGGGGTGGGTTAGGTAGGGGAAGGGAGGAAAAAAGTTTCCTCCGAGGCCGCTGCGATTTCGGAGCGGCCTCGGAGGGAACGGAGGCAGGATGCTCGGCTCGGCACGCGCAGGTTGCACAATTGTGCACCCCTCTGCGTGCGCCGACCCTGGATTTTATAACATGTGCGCGGCAGCGCGCGCATGTTATAAAATTGGGCGTAGATTTGTTCGCGCCGGGTTGCGCAAACAAATCTACGCCCGTGCATAACTTTAAAAATGTACCCCTAAGTCTATCCCATGCTACTCATACTAGTAATAGCAGTGAATATTTTCTAAGTCAATTTGATTAATAGCAGGTAATGGACTTCTCCTCCAAGAACTTATCCAAACCTTTTTTAAACCCAGCTACACTAACTGCATTAACCACATGCTCTGGCAACAAATTCCAGAGTTTAATTGTGCATTGAGTGAAAAAGAACTTTCTCCGATTAGTTTTAAATGTGCTACATGCTAACTTCATAGAGTGTCCCCTAGTCCTTCTATTATCCGAAAAAGTAAATAACCGATTCACATTTACCCGTTCTAGAACTCTTGTGATTTTAAACACCTCTATCATATCCCCCCTCAGCCGTCTCTTCTCCAAGCTGAACAGTCCTAACCTCTTTAGTCTTTCCTCATAGGAGAGCTGTTCCATCCCCTTTATCATTTTGGTCACCCTTCTCTGTACCTTCTCCATCGCAACTATATCTTTTTTGAGATGCGGTGACCAGAATTGTACACAGTATTCAAGGTGCGGTCTCACCATGGAACGAGACAGAGGCAATAAGACATTTTCTGTTTTATTCACTGTTCCCTTCCTAATAATTCCTAACATTGTTTGCTTTTTTGACTGCCGCAGCACATTGAACCAACGATTTCAATGTATTATCCACCTTGACGCCTATGGCCAACCCTGCTTTCATTATTTTATTTCATGATATATTATTTCAGTTGTGCTATTACATTATCACAATAAACCTTTTTTTTTAAAGATTGCTGGCTCTTCCAAGAAGGAGCTATTTCTTATGTGTCTTGTATAGTGCTGCATATGTCATGTAGCCCTATAGAAGTGATAAGAAGCAGTAGTAGGAGGAAACATTTGCGAGAAAGAATAGGTTGTGTTGCATAAGGTGCCCACCAGGTGTCACCCTGTGCACACGCCTTTTCACTGCACTGTAATCTCAATGTTTTTATGTTTTATAGGCCAGTTCTCAGAGTATCCACTTTGGGGCAAAGTCTGCGTTCCTTTCGCCCTGGATTTTGCACCAAGTTCTAAAGAGAAAGTACATGTGCTTCCCCTTCGAAACTTGCCACAGGTAGAAAGCACCTGTGAACTTTGGCCCCTGCTGTAATATGTGGGTACATTTTCTGCAGAAAACAAAGTGCGTAGACTTGAAAATATAATCTAAACGCCTTGTTTTCCAATCCCGACCAAACGTGCCAAAAAAGTAAAAAAGTAAAAAAAAGGCTGAATTGGCACAAGTTTAAAGGCATCATGGAGAAAATGCATATGCTTGAAACGTTTTATGGAAGAATTGTGAAGATTAGCTAGAATGACTTAATCTCAAATGAAAACAGGACTGAAATGGTGGGAGGCGGAAGAAGGAAGCTTGGTAGAAGGCCTGGCTGAGATTTGCTGATCACGTACTCCGAGTCTGCAATGGCAAACTTAGCTGAGCTGGTAGTAGAGGGCATGCTAGGGGGCAAAAAAAGAAAAAAAAAGAGATAAAACAGAGTAGTCCGGGAATGATAATATTGAAAAGTGGTCAAGCTCTGGAAACCGGGGCAACTCAAAGAGGAAAACTGAGCAGAGAGAGACCTCGCCCACCCTAGTTGCAAACTTTGTATCGAAGACGGCGCTGGATGCCGATGAGCAGGAGCACTTAGAGAATTAGATTACTAATATGCCAACATGTAATATAAATAATGGAGGAATAATCTTCTTGTTTTCACAATATAAACTGCATGAACATGTTTAGTACAAGTGAAATTTTAATGAGGTGGTCTCTATCACGAACTAGGAAAGGTGGTCAACTTTGCCACGTACACTTGTAGCAGAATGTGGCTACTACATCAAATATTAATTTTTAAAAAAAATTGATTTTGGTTTGTTATGAAAGTGACAGCTGTAACAATTATACCCATTTGGGTATAAGGAAGGCGATTTTCAAATGTCATTTACACGAGTTAATGGGCTTTTGAGAAAATTGTCCACCCTGTACGTAGGTGGTGCACGCCGTGTTACTTTTACCTACGTTGAAAGGAGGCGTTCCTGGGGCGGGGTTTGGTCGGGGGGACGACAAACAACCGTTCATTTGTTTTAGTCGGGATCAAGAGCCCGCAGAAGACGGAGGAGAAAATCTCTGCTGGTGCTGTGCCCCTGGCAAATTTTCAAACAGAAGATACTTTGTCTTTGAAAACTGGTGGAAAATCCTGGTGATTCCTTTCTCTCCCCCCCCCCCCCCCCAACTTAACTTTAGTCCAATCGTTACAGCAACAGCCCTCGGCCGAAGACAAAGCTCCAGGGTTCTCTTCTCTTGCTGCATGTCCCAGTCACAGAATTTTACGGCAGTTTACCCTGTTCCAGCAACACAAATATTACTCACGGTTCTTTTAGGTAAACACCATCGGGACTCCTGGAAAAAGGAGATCTTGATAGATATACACTGCATGATCCTCCTAAGGGCTTGAACAGGCCCATGCCTGCTCTGCTGGTTATTCCTCTATTGCCTTCTGCAGAACTGGGGCCGTGAATTAGAACTGAGACCTCTCGAGATTTTTACAACCCCTAAACATACCTAAGGGGTCTCGCAGACTGGCTGGCAAGCACTTGGTGCACAGATATTTCTAAATCAGGGTCCTGTAAGTTAGTTTAGGGATGCAGGGACCTGTCTACTACAGGACACTTCCAGTTCCCCTCCCACTTCACTTCATGAGCCTAAGTTCAGGAAAAGGCAACTTGTTTTCCTCAGAATTGGACTTTTATTTATTAGGTTTGGCAGGATATAGCATTTAAAAGATAACAATTCCTGTTTTTTAACATCCTGGCCACTAAGCACCAGTTTATCCTAAAGAAAGTTCTGTACCATGGATGGTTTCAAACATGCCATAAACCTTAGCCTGCCTAATATATTAATACTTATGGCTAACTTACTTATCCCTGGTGCCAAGCTCAGGCAATTTCCCTGTTTACCTGTGAAGCAGGCTCTGGATGGAGATCTGGAGAATGTGGGCAGGGAAGTCGGCTTGCTTCCTAGTTTGATACTGGCAGAGCTGCCGGGCTGTTTGGGAGCTTGCTTCTGAGTCTGGTACTGGCAGATCTGCCGGGCTGTCTGGGAGCTTGCTTCTGGGTCTGGTACTGGCAGAGGTGCCGGGCTGTCTGGGAGCTTGCTTCTGGGTCTGGTACTGGCAGAGCTGCCGGGCTGTCTGGGAGCTTGCTTCTGGGTCTGGTACTGGCAGAGGTGCCGGGCTGTCTGGGAGCTTGCTTCTGGGTCTGGTACTGGCAGAGCTGCCGGGCTGTCTGGGAGCTTGCTTCTGGGTCTGGTACTGGCAGATCTGCCGGGCTGTCTGGGAGCTTGCTTCTGGGTCTGGTACTGGCGGAGCTGCCGGGCTGTCTGGGAGCTTGCTTCTGGCTCTGGTACTGGCGGAGCTGCCGAGCTGTCTGGGAGCTTGTTTCTGGGTCTGGTACTGGCGGAGCTGCCGAGCTGTCTGGGAGCTTGTTTCTGGGTCTGGTACTGGCGGAGCTGCCGGGCTGTCTGGGAGCTTGCTTCTGGGTCTGGTACTGGCGGAGCTGCCGTGCTGTCTGGGAGCTTGCTTCTGGGTCTGGTACTGGCTGAGCTGCCGGGCTGTCTGGGAGCTTGCTTCTGGGTCTGGTACTGGCGGATCTGCTGGGCTGTCTGGGAGCTTGCTTCTGGGTCTGGTACTGGAGGAGCTGCCGTGCTGTCTGGGAGCTTGCTTCTGGGTCTGGTACTGGCGGAGCTGCCGGGCTGTCTGGGAGCTTGCTTCTGGGTCTGGTACTGGCGGAGCTGCCGGGCTGTCTGGGAGCTTGCTTCTGGGTCAGGTACTGGAAGAGCTGCTGGGCTGTCTGGGAGCTTGCTTCTGGGTCTGGTACTGGCGGAGCTGCCGGGCTGTCTGGGAGCTTGCTTCTGGGTCTGGTACTGGAGGAGCTGCCGTGCTGTCTGGGAGCTTGCTTCTGGGTCTGGTACTGGCGGAGCTGCCGGGCTGTCTGGGAGCTTGTTTCTGGGTCTGGTACTGGCGGAGCTGCCGGACTGTCTGGGAGCTTGCTTCTGGGTCAGGTACTGGAAGAGCTGCCGGGCTGTCTGGGAGCTTGCTTCTGGGTCTGGTACTGGCGGAGCTGCCGGGCTGTCTGGGAGCTTGCTTCTGGGTCAGGTACTGGAGGAGCTGCCGTGCTGTCTGGGAGCTTGCTTCTGGGTCTGGTACTGGCGGAGCTGCCGGGCTGTCTGGGAGCTTGTTTCTGGGTCTGGTACTGGCGGAGCTGCTGGGCTGTCTGGGAGCTTGTTTCTGGGTCTGGTACTGGAGGAGCTGCTGGGCTGCTCTCGGCTCCTCATTGCCCCAGACTTCATGCCACCATCCAGCGCTAGACAGGGCGTCTCCTCTCTCCAGTCTCCTGGCCATATCTAGTCTTCTCCCTCCTTGATAGCAGGGGTTGCTGGGGATGCTTTGGGTCCACTCCTCTCTCCTTATTTGCCCCCCAGTCTTATACTTTCCAGCTGATGAATATGCATAAGCTCGTGCATAATCATGTAGAGCATGGAGAGTCTTTGCCGCATTGCAGGTCTTTTCTCCCCTCCCCTTTTCTTCGGGGGGGGGGGGGGGGGTCCTTGCCTTGTCAGTATGCCAAGCTGCATGCTAGTGTCAGCATTTTCTCCGTTTCAGAATACTCGCTCTTCATCCAAGGGTGGAGGTCCTTCTGCTCTCTGGACTTCCCTGTTTATGAGATTAAGTTGCTCTATTGTCCCTCTGCCTTGGTTTTATTTACACAGGAGCTTACAGACAGGCAGACCTTGATAAGTATCCGTCAATTCTGGTTTGAAGTTCTCAACTAGGCAAAGTTTCTTTTCTTTAGCTGTGACAGTGTTTTCGGGCCTGTCAGCATATTTGTCTGCATCCCTCTTTGGCTATTATGATTCATATTTGGTGCTTTCAGTGTCTCCCTACAGTCCCCATGACTTGGTGGAGCACCTGGTTATACTGCAAAGGGACTACAAATATAAGCAAACATACATAACTAAACCTAAGTCGCCTGGAGCTTGATAAAGATGTTTCACGCAGTCCATCTTAGAATTGCATATAAGGAGCACTATCTTCCTTTACTCACAGCTGTCCCTTTTAGTCGATATCTGCTCTTTTTAAACCATTAAGAGTTTTCTCCATCCTTGTGCAGTGATGGGCTGAGCTCCCCTGTATATACTGGGCTGACATGTTTGGCTGTAATCTTGACTTTGCTGGTGATCCCTGTGGGCCCCATGGCCCTACAAGATTGGAATAACAGGAGAAAATCATTATTTTTGTGCCCTCACAGATCAGGAAGGGTTTTCCCTGTTGGAGAGAAGGGAACAGCTTTTGTCTTACAGAGAGCTGAGCCTATTAATTTTGTGACCTGGCCAGCCGTGAGGGGAAGCTCTGCTTCTTGGAAGAAACAGAACTGAGACCACGTCTGTCTTCGTGTATTGGGCTTGCAGTGCTCAGAAACAGGCTGATACTGTAAGAATCGCGGGAGAGCGGGTGCTCCGTGTCGAGCACCCGCTCTCCCAACATGCACCCAGCCACCTCTCCTGCGCGTGCAATTCTGCATTTAAATGAGGGGTTGTGCCAATAAGGAGATGCTAGGGACAACAGCAGATTTTTGTTTCTTGTTCCTCTGACTTAATATCGCAAGGACAAGCGTTAATTTCTGAGCGTAAATTGTGCGGCTTTCAGTATCCCGGGCGACTAACTAATAGCCTTATCAACATGCATTTGCATGTGATGAGCGCTATTAGTTTGCAGGGGGGGTTGGCTGCACATTTTCAACACGCTAAACTCCTTACAGTATAAGGGTTAATAGAGTGCATCAAAAACGCACGGCCAGTCGCATGCTAAGACAATGCGCTTGGCCAAGCACACCTTACTGTATTGGCCTGACAGATTTATATGACTGAAGAGAATGAATTGATTGTGGATTTTCCTGTTTGTTTTGGCCGTCACCTTCCTACCCATCTTAAGAAGCATTATTCTTCTTCCCATCACTGGGAAAGGACATTGATTCAAGTTGGGAGATGGACAGAGAGACTGTAATACTGGGAGTTATTTTGTTCATGATAATATCCAAGCCATTCTTACTTGGATATTATTTTTTAAGTTGCAGTAAACATTTTTTGTTTGAACACCACTCCCAGTCTACTGCGTGGTTAGCTAGTTAAGTTTATTGCATTTGATGGACTGCTTTTCTTACAAAAGTCAAAGTGATTTACAATAAAAAGTGAAAATAAAACAAGTTTCATAAAAGCAGTAATTAAAACATAAAACTCAATATAAAAATCAATATAAAACACAAGCTAAAATACACATTGCATAGTAGTTAACAGAATAAATTATGAAAAAGAATAAGAATCTCATACAGGAAAGGCCTTGCCTATGCTAACTTGGGTGATAGCAGCTTGGAAACAGCCAAAAGGAATAAGGAGGCAGACTCTGGCTGTTTCCTTTATGTGCAATTTATTTACCGTGAAAACAAAGTGCAACATAAAACAAACAAATAATGCAGCTCACCTTAAAGTTTAGGTAACACAGAGACATCATACATAGCATGTTTTCTCATACAGTGGTTTCCTGCCTGCTCAACCCTTCTAGGCCCTGAGTTATACTCTGGTGAAGGTTCCTTCCTTCACCCAAGATTCCTTGTGGATTTGGATCTTAAGGAAGACTGGACAAGACAGCTGTGCCCAGTCTCTTAAGGTAGCCTGAGGGAGTTTCCTATAGACTCCCTCACATTGAAACCGAAGTAAAGGAGATGCTCGGGATTATAGAGGAGTCTAACAGTGATTAGTCATCAACCATAGTGTGGGTGGTGAAGCCAGATGGAAGCATAAGATTTTGCATTGACTTTAAAAAGGTCAATGAGGGGGGTAGATGGAACAATTGATAATTCCAATTACAAGGGTCTATTTGCCTGCTTCGAGGCCAAAATGGGTTCATTATCATACTTATACAAATTTTATATATCTGTTACCCCATATTCTATATATTTATTTATTTTTTTAAACTTTTCTATACCGTCGTTAAGATGAAATACCGTCACAACAGTTTACAGTAAGGCACATAAAATAATGATTCTAAAATATATCAATTTACACAGGTGCCATAATGGTTCGGTAACATAGTATGTAAATAATATTAATTGGTAGATGTGATAAATCATGTCCAAATCTCTTTGTATCAGTTTAGAATACAAGACTAGCTTTATAATTGTAACTTTATCCTTTAGTGATGAACGAAAGAATAAAATAAAATAAGAAATAATAAAAACTACACACATATTGATTACGGTTATGTGTGTGGGTGTTCGATTGTTCGTACCTTGCATTTCCCTCTCTTTGTAATCTTAATTCAAGGGCATGGTGTTCCATAGTATGGGGCCTGACAAGGATAGCGTCCTTTCTCTTACTTGTGTTAGTCTTGCTGTTTTGATTGATGGAATAGTTAGGAGTGCTTTGTTGGCTGATCTCAGATTTCTGTTAGGGATGCGTATGCGAAGGGCTGGGTTCAGCCATTTTGCTTCTCCGTTATGTATTAATTTGTGTATGGTACATAATGTTTTGTACTGTATTCTTTGCTCAGTGGGTAGCCAGTCGAAGACACGGCTTGCTTGAAAAGGCATTCTTTAGCTTCTGGAATGCAGCTATCGCTTCAGGAGACCAATTAGCAAAGTTAGCACCTTTCCTTGTCATAGCTGTAAGTGGCACTGTAAGCGAAGAGTAATTCTTGATGAAGGTCCTGTAATAGTTGGTGAAGCCTAAGAAGCATCTGAGAGCTTTTAACCCGGTGGGTTGTGCCCATTTCTTGATACTCTCCAGCTTCTGTGGATCCATTTGGAAGCCTTGCTTGGAAACAATGTAGCCTAGGAAAGGCACTGACGCCTTGTGAAATTCACATTTGGATAGCTTGGCGTAGAGATGGTTCTCACGGAGCCCCTGTAGTACTCTCTTAACATCTTCCTGATGAGTGGTCATGTCTTGAGAGAATATCAAGATGTCATCCAAGTAAATAACAACACAATTATAGAGGAGGTCCCGGAAGATGTCGTTCATTAGATTTTGAAAGACAGCCGGAGCATTACATAGGCTGAAAGGCATCATTAGATATTCAAAGTGGCTGTCCCGAGTGTTGAACGCCATCTTCCACTCATCGCCAGCTCGAATGTGAAGTAAATTGTAGGCTCCTTTCAAATCCAGTTTGTAGTCTGTCAAATAGCTCTGAAATCAAAGGCAGGGGATAACGATCCTTTATTATTATTTTATTGAGGCCCCTGTAATCTATACAAGGACGCAGTGTGCCACCCTTTTTGCCCACAAAGAAAAAGCCTGCACCAGCAGGAGACTTGGATGGTCTTATGAAGCCCTTTTGGAGATTTTCCTGAATATATTCAGGCCTGACTTTATTTTCTGCCACGGACAGGGGGTACACTCTGCCCTTGGGTGGCTCCGTATTCGGCTTCAGATTAATAGCGCAGTCATAGGGTCTATGAGGCGGAAGTATATCTGCAGCTTCTTTTGAAAAGACATCTTGAAAAGATGCATATTGAGGCGGCAACCCCGGCATTACTGTAGTGGTAGGCATACAGGGTAAAGGAGTGACCTCCATCAGGCATTTCTCATGGCAGTCTGGATCCCATCTTGACAGTTACAGAGTAGCCCAATTGAATTGAGGCATATGCTGCTGCAGGCAAGGTAATCCCAGTACTATAGGGTGCATGGCCTTCTCTAAAACAAAGAAGGAGATGGTCTCCGAATGGAGAGCACCAGTTCGTAGCCACACTGGTTCGGTACATAGTGTTACGTCTCCCGACAAGGGTTCTCCATGGATGGATGAAAGAAGTAGTGGAGGCGTCATAGTGGAAGTGGGGATCCGTAGATGCTCCACTACTCATTGAAGAATGAAATTGCCTCCTGCCCCTGAGTCCACTAGGGCAAGAGTCTGGTACTATAAAGGTCTGCAGATCAAGGATACAGGAAGAGAGAGCGGAGGAGAAGAAGTGGTGAGATCTAAGAAGAGTCCTCCCGCAGGACTTAGGTCTGCCAGTTTCCTGGACATATAGGGCAATTTTGGACAGCATGGCCAGCTTGTCCACAGTACATACACAGCCCTAATTTCTTCCGAGTTCTTCTCTCTTTTGACGTCAGGTGGCTGCGGCCTAACTGCATAGGTTCCTCTTTGCCGGCTGCTGGGACTGAAGGAGAGGGCCTGGGTGCAGACTTGACTCAGACCTCACTCAGAAAGGGTCTCTGGGGAGTCTTGGTCTCTTGAAGTCTATCTTGAAGTCGGTGATCGATCCTGGTTGCCAGTTTCACTAGTTCAGCCAAGGTCTCAGGCATCTCTCGTGCTGAGAGTTCGTCCTTCAGACGAGAGTTCAGTCCTTCAAAAAACAGAGTCTTCAGGCACCTTGGGTCCCAGGATAATTCAGACGCCAGCGATAGCGAAGTCAGCTAGGGTTTTGTTCCCTTGCTTCAGGTGAGCCAAGGAAGATCCTTCAATGGTATACCGGGCAGGATCATCGAAAACTGATTTAAACAGTTCGAGAAATCCTTCAAGATCATGAAGAATTGGATCCTCAGGCTCCCACAGTGAAGAGGCCCAAGACAGGGCTCGTCCGTCTAGATACGACAGGATATAAGTAGTCTTGGCATAGGCCGTGGGGAAGTGGCCAGGTTGTAATGCAAAGTGCATGCAGCACTGGTTAATGAAGTCTCTGCATCTCCAAACTTCTCCCGAGAAGTGGGTGGGAGCTGCTAGAGGCACAATAGTCTTTACCATCACCTCTGACGGTTTAGCTTCTTTACCTGAGGTGGAAGGTGAGTTCATCTGTTTGTGTAGTAGGTTAAATGCAGTGGTCAGTCCTTCCAGCGCAGTCTGCTGTTCGGTGATCCGCTGGGCCAGGCCTGGAATGGCCTGCAATGCCATGAGCTGAGCCAGATCAATGGAGTTGGCAATCTGTTGTATTTACGTGTGTTTTGGTGGATTCTTGGATACTGTGGAGATGACCACACCCACAGGGAGGAGCCCCATGAGGAGCCACAGCACTGGGCTAGACTCTTATACACAAAAACACCAGAACTGAACTTTTTATTATACAGCTTGAAGATGGCCACTGGGTGGCAGTAGTGTGTTGCAGTCTCAGGGACCTCGGCAGAGGGAAACCTTCTTTCCTGGATGACGTCAGGAGGTTCCGCAGCAGGTTACCCAGCGAGGAGTTACTGTGGATGAGATGAACTGAGAAGTTAGAGTACTCATTCGGTGTTAGTTGTAGGTATGCGATTCCACCAGATAAGTTTAGAAGGTACAGGGACCAAGGCAGGGAGAGCAGGTCCTCGAGGAGCGAGTACCTGTTCCCTGAAAGGCATCTGAAATAAAGCAGAGGCCCCTGAGGAGCGGGTACCCAAGTTAGTAGTTACCCCGAAGGGCAGAGGGTGAGCTTCCAGCGGCAGCACGGAAGTGGCAGAGTAGCGCAGACAGGAACAAATTTGTGTCCTTGCCAACTCAACAAACTAGCAAATCTGTGAAGGTAATATACCTGGATGGCGTGACGTCAGGATGAGGGAACGTCCTCGAGGTTCGCGCCAAGGGTAGTACAAAGACGTGGGTGCCATGTGCGCACGCACCCTAGTAGGTACCTGGGAGGAGCAATGGCAGGAGGTTTGCACCATTGCCGTTCTGGGGACACCAGAGAGGTTGGCTTGTAGACGCTGTGATAGCCATCTTGCTCAGGTAAGCGGGAGGAGCTGAGAATAAAGTGAGGCAAGCGGGGCGAAGCCAAAGACCGACTGACGCAACAACCACAGGGGCATTGCATAAGCCGAATGGCATGACCAGGTACTCATAATAACCGTCTCTCGTGTTGAATGTGGTCTTCCATTCGTCGCCTGGTCGTATCCTTACCAGGTTGTACACACCCTGGAGGTCCAGCTTGGTGAAGATTTTGGCTCCTTGCAGCCGGTCTAGCAGTTCGGGAATCAATGGCAAGGATATCTGTCGTGTGCAGAACTCGACCGCGTATTCAGCAAGGGAACGAGAGCCCTGGCGTAATTGGAGTAACTTGGCTGTGGATTTGCGGGCAGACTCATCAAAGATGTGTCGGAATGTGGACACGAACTGTTGCAGGTTTCCAAGAATGGGATCGTTACATTCCCATAACAGAGAGGCCCAGGTCAGAGCCTTCCCATCTAGCAAGGACTAGGGATGTGAATCGTTTTTTGACGATTTAAAATATCGTCCGATATATTTTAAATCATCAAAAATCGTTAGAGCCGCGATACAATAACAATTCCCCCGATTTATCGTCAAAAAAATTGTAAATCGGGGGAAGGGGGAGGGCGGGAAAACCGGCACACTAAAACAACCCTAAAACCCACCCCGACCCTTTAAAATAAATCCCCCACCCTCCCGAACCCCCCCAAAATGCCTTAAATTACCTGGGGTCCAGAGGAAGGGTCCCCGTGTGATCTTTCCCTCTCGGACCTCCTTGCGTTGTAGAAATGGCGCCGGCGCTACCTTTGACCTGTCAGGTCAAAGGTAGCGCCGGTGCCATTTTGTTTTTTTGTCCCCTGACATCAGGAGATTAGGAGATCGCTCCCGGACCCCCAGGGACTTTTGGCCAGCTTGGGGGGCCTCCTGACCCCCATAAGACTTGCCAAAAGTCCAGCGGGGGTCCGGAACGATCTCCTACCGCGAATCGTTTTTCCGTACGGAAAAACGATTCGACTGCAGGAGGTCGTTCCGGACCCCCGCTGGACCCCCAGGGACTTTTGGCCAGCTTGGGGGGGCCTCCTGACCCCCACAAGACTTGCCAAAAGTCCAGCGGGGGTCCAGAACGACCTCCTGCAGTCGAATCGTGTTGCCGTATGGCCGGCGCCATTTTCCGTACGGAAAAACGATTCGCGGTAGGAGATCGTTCCGGACCCCCGCTGGACTTTTGGCAAGTCTTGTGGGGGTCAGGAGGCCCCCCCAAGCTGGCCAAAAGTCCCTGGGGGTCCGGGAGCGATCTCCTAATCTGCTGACGTCGGGGGACAAAAAACAAAATGGCGCCGGCGCTACCTTTGACCTGTCATATGACAGGTCAAAGGTAGCGCCGGCGCCATTTCTACAATGCAAGGAGGTCCGAGAGGGAAAGATCACACGGGGACCCTTCCTCTGGACCCCAGGTAATTTAAGGCATTTTGGGGGGGTTCGGGAGGGTGGGGGATTTATTTTAAAGGGTCGGGGTGGGTTTTAGGGATGTTTTAGTGTGCCGGTTTTCGATTTACACGATTTACACGATATTTTAAAAACCCAAACTGCGACGATCCGATTCCCTCCCCCTCCCAGCCGAAATCGATCTTTAAGACGATCGATCACACGATTCACATCTCTAGCAAGGACACAATGTAGCTGGTTTTTACTAGGTCAGTTGGAAACTGAGAAGGCAATAATGTGAATCGTATGTAGCATTGGTTGAGGAACCCACAGCACTGTTTCGCTTCCCCTGAGTACCTGGGTGGTTCTGGCAGTTGTGTGGAGGCCGCAGGTCGGGGACTAGGCATGGAAACCAGAGCGGGAGGTGCTGCCGAAGGTGTGGCGTCCAAACGGTTGGCCAGCCTCTCTACTGTCGCTGTCAGGACATCTAGGCAGTGCTGCTGCTATTGCAGCTGCTGGCAATTCCGGGAATGACCTGTAGGCCAGCCAAGTCCGCCAGGTCCATGGCCTTGCAAACTGATGAGTTCGTGGATCCTTGAGCCGGCTAGAACTGATGATGATGCGCCGTGGGAAGGCCCACAGTGGAGGTCATAGCCGGGAGGTGGTTCAAGCCTGGAGACCAGCCGAATCTTCACCCGAGATCCCCTCGGGAGGAGCCCTTGAGTATCCGGGTCGCTTGGACTTACGGATGGTCTCCTGAGGGCAAGTATCCGAAGAGTAGTCCAGGAGTATGGAGAGAAGGAGAAGCTGGAACCAGGAGGCCAACTGGAACTTCACCACTGGAAGCCCGAGGTCCCCCCAGGAGGAGCCCATGAAGACCTGAGTCGCTTGGATTTAGCCGAGGCCTCCTGGATGGAGCAGTCCAGAAGACGAAGAGCAGGAAGAAGAACAAACCAGTATTCAGGGCAGACGGCTGACAGTAGAGACTGAAGATGAACCAAGGTCGCGGCAAGCAGCGAGCAGGATGTCAGGGGACGAACCGAAGTCAGAAGCCAGAGGACGAGCCGGTCAGAAGCCAGAGGACGAGCCGAAGTGCTGGAGGGGAAGCAAGGCAGGAACAGCAACTAGCACACTCACAGGAGCTAACCTCATTGCAAAGTGAGGAGTAAGGCTGACTGCAGGGTTTAAATCCCTGCCAGCATCTGACGTCCTTCAGGTGAGGATCCGTCTCTTCCCGCGCTGGCCTCTTTAAATTCAGTGCCCCAGCACGCATACGCGCCTAGAGGGGTGAGGCCAGCTGAGGACGTCGGTGGCGTCTCCCTTGCAGAGGGAGCGCCGTGCGAAGGAGTTAGGCAGGCCCGAGCAGGCCTCAAGGACACCGCTGCGAGACATCCTGAGGTAGGTGGGGGACCGGCCTGCGGACCTCCGCGGGTTGGGACCATAACAGGAATACGGTTCTTTGTATCATCACTTCTCGCCCAAGAAGAAAAGATTGTTTAAGGAAATATGATCTCCTTTTTATGGACATACGTCAAATTCTATTAGAAGGCTAGCCCCTTTGGGGGTTGACTGAGAACTTATATGTTTTTCTTTGTGATTTTTTGCAGACTTTTGATGGAGATTTTTGTTGAACAGTGGTTTGGGGTGAACAAATCCTGCTGCTCTAATTGATGGACTTTCTTTCTCCTTAAAAATATGTCTAAGGGGTTTCGGGTAGGGGGGGGGGGAAGGGGACTCAGTTATGGAAAAAGACAAAAGCAAGGAGGCTGTGAGATTGTATTGTTTTAAACTTGTTTATTTGTGTCATGACAGCAACTCCACAATAAAAAAAAATCCCGCTTAGACAATTTACCTCCTCCAGACCCATTAGAGAAGCTTACAGAGGATCACTACATGTACCACAATCCAAATCCACACATTATCGAGCATATAGAGACCAGGCTTTCTCTACAGCGGGACCTTCGATATGGAACTCCATTGCCCCTGATCTGAGACAAGAACCATGCCTTCTAACATTTAGAAAAAGGTTTAAGACTTGGTTGTTTAAACAAGCCTTTCCAGACCCTAACTGATTCTTAGCATCAACCATTAGAAGACACTTCAGTACACTGTAAATAATTATACCTCTGTCTGTTAAGTTACTATAGCTTTGTTTCTTCTTCCCCCAGTTGAACAGCCTTGTTTTAGTGTAACTGCATTGACTCTCTTCACTTGTTCAAGGTTCAAAGTTATCACTCCCCCTGTTATTTTGTAAACCAGCATGATGTGATTGTATCATGAATGCCGGTATAGAAAAAACTCTAAATAAAATAAATAAATATTAAAAAAATAAAAATAAAAAGTCAATGAGGTCTCAAAACTTGATGCATACCCGCTGCCATTTGTGGATGAACTGATTGAGTGTCTGAGATCAGCTCAGTTCATCTCCAACCTGGACCTTACAAAAGGGTATTTGCAGATTCCTCTCATTTAATTATTTTATTTATTTATTTATATTTTTATATTTTGCTTTTCAGCACTTCAGAGTGTACATCAAAGCAGAATACGTTCAAGTACTATAGGTATTTCCCAAACCCCTCTAGTTTTGTACCTGAGGCAACGGAGAGCTCTCATGCCAACAGTGAAGGAGAAGACTGCGTTCACCATCCACCTTTTGGACTCCATATCGCCCCTGCAATGTTTCTATGCTTGGTCGACTGGCTGCTCTCCCCACATCATGAGTACACAGCTTCTTATTTGGATGACATTGTGGTATACAGCCCAAATTGGAAGACACATCTAAGCCAACTCCAGGCCATGCTAACCATTCTGAGGAAATCAGGACTAATGGCAAACCCCAAGAAGTGCTTGCTGGGAGGGTAAGAAGTCCAGTATCTGAGCTACATCCTGGGGAAAGACAAGGTCCATCTGCAGACCCAGAAGATTGAGGCGATCACCAGGGTAGGGGTCCCACAAACAAAAGCAAAAGTGAGAGTATTTCTAGGCCTTACGGCTACTACCAAAGTTTTATCTCCAGTTACTCGGAGAAAATGGAGCCTGTCACAAGGATGTTGTTGAAGAAAACACCAGAGAAAGTCTAATTGTCAGCTGAAGCAGAGAAAGCCTTCAGGGCTCTGAAAGAGGTAATATGCTCTGAACTGGTCCTGATAAGCCCGGATTTCACCAAGCCCTTCATGGTGCAGATTGATGCCTGAGAAGTAGGTTTGGGAGCAGCCCTAGTTCAAGAGAAGAATGGTCAAAAACATCCTGTGACATACATTATCCAGAAGTTGATGCCAAGAGAAAGATGTTACTCAACAGTTGAAAAAGAGGCCTTGGTAGTCAAGTGGGCCTTAGCGGTCTTGCACTACTAATTACTAGGACAACAGTTCACACTCATAATGGACCACCAACCGCTCCTATGATAAATAGAAATAAGGAGTCCAATGTGAGGGTAATAAGGTGGTTCCTGATCCTACAGCCCTTCAACTACCAAATATGACATAGGACAGGAAAGGAAATCACCAATGCAGATTTCCTGTCCAGAGATGTGTTCCTTGTACAGGCAGGTACTCATTCTGACAAGGCTGAGCTGAGAGTGAGGGTATGTGAGGGAGTAGATAGAAAACTCCCTTAGACTATCTTAAAGGACCGGACACAGCTGTTTCGCCTGGTCCTCCTTAAAATCCATACCCACAGGGAATCCTGGGTGAAGGGAGGAGTCCCTCACCAGAGTTTAAAAACTCAGGGCCAGGAAGGTTTAAACAGGCCCTGGTGAGCAGGCAGGAAGCCGGCCTACACTAAAACCTATGTTTGATATGCATACTACCTGAATATTAAGGTGAGCTGCATCATTTGTTTTTTTTGCTTTGCACTTAGTTTGTTCACTGTAAAGCACTGTAAAGCAAACAGCCAGAGTCTGCGTCCTTGTTCCTTCTGTCTGTTCCCAAGCTGCTTTCGCCCAAGTTACACAAAGGGATCCTGGTCTCTCTAGATGATGATGCAGCTTGTTCACTAGGGTTCATAATCAACTTTACCAAGTCAAACCTGGTCTTTATTCAGAGAATCAAGTCCATTGGATGCATCGGAGTAAAAAGCATTCCTTCTGTCTGATTAGGCTTTTTGTCTTCAAGTTTTGTTCAGAACTTGCTGAAGTAAGAACAAGTACCGGCCTGAACAATCCTAGTTGTCCTCATTCATGTGATCCCTATGCCATGTCTTGACATGAGATCTCTCCAGTGGGGCTTCCACTCTCAGTGGGATCAACTACATCAGCCCTTCTCGTATTGTGTATAGATAACCATGGAAATGAAATCATCCTTTCATTGGTGCTAGATACAAAGATCCTGGAGCTAGATGCCCCTCCTTGAGTTCTATCTCAACAGGTAATGCTAGCGATGGATGAGTCCACCCTGGGGTAAGGCACTACATGGGCTCCTTCTAAACTCAAAAGGATTTGGTCAGTAGCGGAACATCAGTGCCAGATAAACCTCTTGGAGCTGCAAGCCATTCAACATGTGTTAAGAATTTTCTTATATCTACTTCAGGGAAAGAGAATTCTGATCCAAACCAAGTGGCAATGTTCTATGTTAACATGCAAGTGGGCAAAGGGTCCTGGGCCCTCTGCCTGGAATCTAATAAAATTTGGGAGTGGACTCTCAATCATAGAGCTTTCTTCAAAGCAACTTACCTTCCTGACCTCTCCAACACACTAGCAGATCATCTCATCAGTGTTTTTCACCCCCACGAGTAATCCCTGGACCACAGAGTAGCAGACAGACTATTCAGTCTCTGGCAATCAACTTGTTTATTCAGAAAACAACAGAACAGTCAACAAATTTAGCTCCATTCTTTGCAGTAGGTTCAAATCCACTCCAGATGCTTTTCTGCTCAAGTGGGATGCACATCTGTTGTATGCCTTTCATAAGATTCTGTTGGTGACAAAGATGGGCATGTCTTATCCTCATTTCTCCAGCTTGGCCCAGGCAAGTGTGGTTTTCTTACCTCATCAACTTATCAGTTCACCCATTGATCCCCCTGGGATTCGATCTGGATCTACTAACGCAAGAGGAGGATTATCTATATCAGCCTAATGGCATGGATGTTGAACACTCAATACTCTCTTTATTGTCACCATCTAAGGAGGTTGAGGACATTGTGATTTCAGTCAGGAAGATGTCTGCTAGAAAAGTGAACAGTTTTAAATGGAAACATTTCTCATCTTGGTATTGGGCAGGCTCCCTGAACCTGTCACTTGTGCTCCAAAAGATCCATTTTAATATTTGTTCTCAATCTCCACTTTGGGTCTCAGTACATAATTGGTCAAAGTGCATCTCAGTGCCATTGCTACTTACAGTCCTCAAGGGAATAGAAAGCTGATCTCCATTCATCCTCTGGTATCGAAGTTTATAAAGGGATTGTGGCATATGAGACTTCCGGTTACAAAGCTACCGGTGCCATGGGATCTCAGTGTCATTTTAATACAATTGATGAATCCTCCCTACGAGCTGTTGGAGTCAGTTTCCTTGAAGTTCCTATCCTGGAAAGTGATATCTCTAGTTGCCATCATTTTGGCCAGAAGGGTCAGCGAACTGCAAGTGTTGGTTCATTACTCTCTGTACTTCAGTTTTCCTTAACAGGGCAATGTTCCTTATTAAGTATCTGCATTTCATTTGAATTAAACCATTGTTTTGCCTATGTTCTTTCCAATACCTCATGCACATAAAGAAAAGGCTCTGCAATCATTGGACTGTAAAAGGGCTTTAATCTGTTATCTGAAGAGAACTCAATCGCATTGTCAGGCTTCCCAACTTTTCATCTCTTATGATCCTAACAGACCGGGAGTAGCCATTGCCAAATATACATTGTCCAGCAAACTAGCAGACTGTATTGCACATTGCTATTCTCTAGCTGGGTTTCAGATCTCAGACTTTAAGGCTCATCAAGTAAGAGCCATGGCTATTTTGGTGGCTCACCCAAGAGCCGTCTGACTCAAGGACATATACAAAGCTACAATTTGGTTGTCCAGACAGTAGTGGGATGTGAAAGTGTGCACTGACAATCTCTCAAGAATTGACAGTAACTTTGGGCAAGAATTTTGCGCAGCCTGTTCGCCCAGTAGTCTACTCTCCATGGGGGGGGGGGGAGTTTCTTTTAGCTTTTTCAGTAAGTATTCCATTCACAACCCTCAGCTTGGGACTCCCCATGTGTCATGACTAATTTGGCCCTGCTCGTTCACAGAGAAAGCAAATTTTCTTACTGTAAATGGGGTTCTCTGTAGTCAGAAGGATGAATTAGCCTTACTTAATACCTGCTCACCTCCCTGGAGAGTCAACTACCTAGTTAAAGCTAAGCTCTAAAATCGTCTAAGAGGCTCATAAAGCAGCGTGTGTGCATGGGAACTCCCGCACATGCTCAGTAGTAAAAACTTATTCAGCTACAGGTGCAGTTACCCCACGTCATGGTTAAGTCATCTTGCTGTCTGCAGAGAACCCCATTTATGATAAGCAAACTTGCTTTTTACTTGGGTAAATGGCATCGTAACCTGCCCCCCCCCCCCCCTTTTTTTTTTTTTTAGCAAAGTTTTGGATTGCCATGTTAGTCAATTTATCTAAGAACAAAAAATATGCCACATTGGGTCAGATCAAGGATCCATCAAGCCCAGCATCCTGTCTCTGACAATGGTCAATGTGAGTCCCAAGCACCTGGCAGGATCCCAAAGAATAGACCCAATCTTTTTTTTGCTGATATTCAGGGATAAGCAGTGGCTTTTTGCAAGTTTCAGAAAGAAGAGTCAACAAACAAGGGGTAGCTAAGACCATTTTTTATTGGGATTAACTCAATACATCTGTGTCGAGCTTTCAAGAGTTATCCTCCTCTTTCTATCAGGTCAGTGAAGAAACAGTGCAATTATACTGGTTTTAAATAGTACAGAATCATATAGGTGTTAGGCTCCCTGCATTAGCTATTATAGATGGAGATGGGGTTTGACAGTGACATTTTACAATTGAAAGGGCCTATAGTTGGTGAGAAAGCCAATGTCCTTTAAGTAATTTTGTATTTATTTAATTAAAAATTCTTATAAACCACTTAAAGCAAATCAATTGTACTAAGCAGTGAAAAAAACATATACATTATAAACATAAAACAAGACATACAGGTATAGAAAAATAAAAATCAGTTAAATTCAGGGCAAAATACTGGCAAATGCTTCTTAAAATAAGAAAGCTTTTAGTTGCTTACAGAAGACCTTAATATCAGAAATGACACACAGATAGCTTGGTAGCACATTCCCATAAAACAGGACCAATCAAGGAAAAAGCTTGGGCATAAGTTTCTGCAAGAATATCTTTAAAAGAAGGCACAACCAACAGTAAATCATCTGCAGAAAGCAAAAATTTCGAAGGCAGACAAATTGAGATTAAATGAGCCAAATATGAAGATCCTTTGTTTCAAAGTGTTTGATCATCTTAATTTAAAATGTTTTGCTGTGTGGACTTTTCCCCCTGCATTATTGATTTCAATAAGAAACAGTCTCAAGGAACAGAATTGTGTGTTATTTTTTATATTTTAATCTTATGCCTTTAATTTTGGGTGAATGTCTCTCCTTTGATAGTCTGTTGTAATTTTATTTTATTAATAGTTCTTATTATCCGCATCTTCTACAGTGTTCCGTGCAGAGCACAGTTCAAACATAAATAATGAGTCAATAAGACAAAAACATAGAATAGAATAAAAAATGACTAAAACAAACTTTCTAAATTTACTCTCTCTTTCCATAAGCTTCGGCAAAGTATAAGGCTTTTCACCTGCTTGCAAAAAATTTTTTAATCTTTTTCCTTTCGCAATTCTGTTGGTAACACATTCCAGTATACTGGACCATAGTAGGAAAAGGCACAAGAACATGTTAACTGCAACTTGTAGGCCCGAACCAAGGGAATCGCCAATAACTGAGTGTTAGAAGAACTTAGTGACATTCTGAAGCATTTACTAATGAACAAGGAGAGCTAGTGTACAGAAGCTTGTGAATCAAAGCAACAATTTTAAATCTGCTTGTAAGGTCCATTGGAAGCCAATGAAGGCTATGCATGACCAGAGTAATATGGTCTGTATGAGCCACGCTTCATAACATGCTTTCAGCAGCATGTGAATCATTTGTAAAGCCTTTACATTTTTGGGGGGGAACCCCATATATAGACTATTGCAATAGTCTAACTGCCCATATAACAGAGCCTGCAAGATAGATCTGAACATGTCACTACTACATGACAGCCTTTTAAGTGGTTTTAGCAATTTTAATTTAAAAAATGCTGACTTAACTACTTGTTTCATATGATTTTTTAGAGAGAGACACGAATCCAATGGGACTCTCAGGTTTCGGGCTCACACAACATTCAGGTACTGAATTGCATGTATGCAGGATAGAACACTATGATGCCAATGTACTAATTATATCCAAATGATAGGATGGATCAAACTGATGGAGAGATGGCATTATATATTAAAGAGGACACTTAAGTCAAACAAGAAATAAAATGCATTGTAGAATCCTTATGGATAGAAATTCCATGTGAAAAGGGGGATAAAATAGAATTGGCCAGCATAAACAGACATTGAAATAACAGAAATTAGGGAAGCTATCAATTAGCAGCACAATGATAATCGGTGACTTCAATTACTCCAGTATTTACTGGGGACATGTTACATCAGGACCTGCTAAGGAGGTGAAACTCTTAGATGAAATAAATGACTGCTTCACGGAGCAGCTGGACAAGAACCAAGAGGGGGAGCTATTTTAGTCCTAGTCCTTAGTGGAACATAGGATCTGGTGCGAGAGGTAACGGTTTTGGGGCCAGTTGGCAATAGTGATGATATTATCATCAAATTTGACTTAATATCTGGAGGGAGGACATTAAAAAAATCTACTGCAATAGAGCTTAATTTTCAAAAAGTGAGTCTATGATAAAATAAGGAAAAGGTTAGGAAAAACTGAAAGGAGCAGCTTAAAGGTTAAGAGTTTACAGTAAGCATGGGCATTGTTTAAAAACGCCATCTTGGAAGCCCAAATCAGATGTATTCCAAGCATTAGAAAAGGTGGAAAGAAGGATAAACAATTACTGGCATGATTATAAGGTGAGATGAGAGAGGCTATTATAATGAAGGGGTAGATTTAAAAGGTGTGCATGTCATAAAATGTCATAAAATCCATGCGCACATGCACGCTGGATTTTATAATCCGCGCATGCATGTATGGGCAGCACGCGCAGGGGGTGCCTAATTTTGTAAAAGTACACGCGGCAACGAGATCAGGCCACTCTCAGTCCACTCCAGTTAAGGAGCGGACTGGGAGGGAACTTTTCAACCCACCTGACCTTCCTCCCTATCCTATCTAACCCCCAATTTTTTATTTTACCTTTTGCTCCTCTTCAGGAGCAGTAGCAACTTGCATGCGCCGGCAGGCGCTTCCCCGGCACAGCGTCAAATGGCCGCTGTACCGGCCGCCTCCAGCCCCGGACTGCCCCTTTCTCTGGGCCTGGCACTGCGTAGGAACGCATTCAAAACAGAGTAATATAAGTTGTGTAATTAAATTCTTCTGTACTCCTACAGTTCTCTTTTAAGTATCCTGAAAAATGGTAACAGATGCAAAAAAGGGGGTTGAATTAGCAGAAGATTCAACTGTGTGAATAGTAGCACCAATCACCGAGGCTTCAACCCTGGCTGTTATCCGTTCATGCATCTTTCATAATTCAAGCATCTTTAAAAAAAACCAAAAAAAACCTCATGCCAACTCTTAAGGAGTTTATTTGGGAAATTTAAATAAGAATAGGGGAACAGGTTTGTAGGTGAATGTTAATGTCCAGAGAGGAAGCTGGGAAAGATGCACATTAATAAAAAAAAAAGAGCTGGGATGCCGTTCTGGGGATTCTCTGTAGTTAAGTCAGCATTTTTTAAATTAAAATTGCTAACTTTTAAGAAAAGTTTATTTGCTGAGCTGTCAATCTGCTCTTCTCTGTAATGTGTTAATTTACATCTGTGACGATTTATTCTTCATTTTTTGCTCCTTTTACCAATGTAGCATCCTTTTTCATATTTCTTTCTGCATTGGATTATATATACTACATTCAGAGAGCACAATATGGTGATATGATCATTTTATGTGTTAGGTTAATGTGCTTTTCAAGACTATTCTATGCCTATCAACATTTCTCCATGGGTACTTTGTTCCAATACATTTTGTGCTGATTAGTTAAATGTGCTCATTTATAATTCATGTATGTAGATTTTTCTTGGCATTAATGTACTCACTGCAGACTGAGAAGGAGGTAGTGCCTCCCCCCCCCCCCCCCCAAACACTGGTGTTCAAATGCAAAAACTAGGCACCCAACAGTAGTGTACATCTGCACACACCCCACAAAAATTAGAGGAAACATTGGCTTGTGCCTCATTTTGAAAAATATTCATATTTTACATTGCTCCAAGTAAAGCTAAATAGATTTTTATTTATTATTTTTCTTTCTGACTCATGCTAAGAGTTTAGCTTTGTGTTGCAGTATTTCTGGTTTCCAGAGCCAAACTTGCCAATCAGCAGCAACCTCTTGCTCCACAACAGTCTTCAGGGCTTGGTGTAGGATTTTTTGCCTTCAGCTTCTCCACCAATATGAATGGATCAATGATGATCTCCTATGGAAATAAAAAATAATAATATTAAACAATAAACATCAAAGCTTTTTTAAAAAAATGGTCCATTTTAGAGACTTTCCAAAACACCAAATGGGAGCCAGGAAGTGCCAAAAATCAATAATACCAACAAGGCAAATCCAAAATACAAATACATAAACACAGATCCTATGTGAACAATTAACCAATATCCAATGTTTAAACATGCATCAGCAAGCCAGTCGGTGTGCCCTAGTTAAAACGGGCCACCTGGTCTTCTGCATCATTTGTGGATTATACCTGTTATGGTTAAGCGGTGTTTGGGTGGATTCTTGGGTACTGTGGCAGATGACCTCGCCCACCGGGAGGAGCCCCGTGAGGAGCCACAGTACTGGGCTAAATGCAAACGCACAAACACAGAGTTTAGTTCTTTTATTAAACAGCTTGTAGTGTACCACCAGAGGCGGCAGTAGTGAGATAGTCTGGAAGTAGCAGTCTCAGGACCCTCGGCAGAGGGGGCCCTTCTCACCCCGTTGGTATAGGGGAATTCCGGTGCAGGTTTCCCAGCAAGGTAGCACTGTGGATGAGATAGACTAAGAGTTAGATTACTCACTAGATGGTTGCTGTTGGTATGCGATTCCAGCAGGTTGAAGAAGTTAGGTAGCGGCACCGAGGCAGGGAGAGCAGGCCCTCGAGGAGCAAGTACCTGATCCCTGTAAGGCACCTGAAATAAAGCAGAGGGCCCCCGAGGAGTGGGTACCCAGGTTAGCAATATTCCGAAGAGCAGAGAGAGAGCTTCCAGCGGCAGCACGGAAGCGGCAGAGTAGCTTAGACCGGCCGAAACCAATCCTTTGCTAACTCAATGAGCTAGCAACTTAGTACAGGCTATATACCTGGATGGTGTGAAGTCAGTAGAGGGGAACGCCCCCGAAGTTTACACCATTGCTGGAATAAAGATGTAGGTGGCATGCGCGCGCGCACCCTAGTAGGCCCTTGGGAGGAGAATGGCGGGAGGCAGCACCAAAGCTGTTCCTGGGATGCCGGAGAGGTCAGCTTGTAGACGTGGCGGCAGCCATTTTCCCTAGGGATATGGGGGAGCCGTGAACAAGGTGAGGCAAACGGGGTGAAGCCGTCTAGCACCGACGGATGCAACAGTACCCCCCTTCAAAGGGCGTCCTCCAGGCTTCCTATCTGGTCTTTTGTTTCTAGGATACATCTTATGGAATTCTTGTAGCATCTCTTTATCCAGTATATTAGCCAAAGGTGTCCATGAGTTATCTTCAGGTTCATAACCTTCTCATGACAGGAGGTATTCCCATACTCTGCCTCTTTTTCTTACGTCAAGGACAGCATCTACCTTGTACTCGATGTCATCTTCTGCATCTATTGGTCCCAAACAAGGGACTTAGGCGCAATTATCGACAACCATCTTAATTTAAAATCCTTCATCAAACAAACTACTAAAGACGGATTCTATAAACTTCAGGTACTTAAAAGAATCAAACCGCTCCTTCACATGCGAGACTTCAGAACGGTACTTCAAGCAGTAATCTTTTCTAAGATAGACTACTGCAATTCCATCTTATTAGGTCTCCCTTCTGCTTCCATTAAACCCCATCAGATGCTTCAGAATTCGGCTGCGAGAATTCTGACTAACACCAGGAGAAGAGACCACATCTCTCCTATTCTCAAGAACTTGCACTGGCTACCAATACACTTTAGAATTATCCACAAATCCCTCACTATCATCTACAAGACTATCCATCACCAAGCATCCCTCGATCTTCAAATTCCACTCAGAAAGCACACATCCACCAGACCCATCAGAGAAGCCTACAAAGGATCACTCCTTGTTCCACAAACCAAAACCACTCACCACCTAACCTACAGAGACCGAGCCTTCTCCACAGCAGGACCTTCACTATGGAACTCTATTCCTCCCGATCTAAGACAAGAACCATGCCTTCCTACTTTCAGAAAAAGGCTTAAGACATGGCTATTTAAGCAAGCCTTCCCAGATCCATATTGAAAGTCAGTAACATCTTATAAGACACTACACAATATTATGTAAATTATTAATGTAAATAATTCATCTTTTCTACTCAACTATCTTACTCTAATTCTCTCCCCAGTTATATGACCCTGTTGTAATGTAACTTTTATTTTATTTTATTTCTCTGCACTTGTCTTTGTTTTTGTGCACACCCTCTTGTTATTTGTAAACCGGCATGATGGGGTTTCTAATCTCGAATGCCGGTATAGAAAAACTATAAATAAATAAATAAATAAATAAATAAATAGTTTCAGGTGTCTTGTTAGAGAACTCACTAAGGATCAATGTTCAATAGTGAGATGTGGAACGCATTATGAATCTTCAATGTAGGTGGTAGCTTCAGACTATAAGTGAGATTGCCTAGTCATCGGAGAATAGGAAATGGTCCAACGAAGCATGGAGCAGAGCGAGCTGAAGGTAATTTAAGTCTTAAGTGCTTAGTGGATAGCCAGACTTTGTCACCAGGCTGGAAATCAGGAGCCTTGCAGTGGAGAGCATCGTATCCTTTCTTAGCTCGAAGTCCTGCTTTGAGAAGTATCTCTTTTGTTTGAGATCAGAGTTGTTGAATTTCTTTGGCAGTAGATTGAACTGCTGGAGATGACACAGACAGTGGAAGTGGCAATGGTAGTCGTCTGTAAACCACTTCGAATGGTGTTGTTCCAATGGATGTTGCTGGATGAGAGTTGATGGCAAATTTAGCCCAGGGCAACAGTTCTGCCCAATCATTTTGGCGCGTGTTCATGTAGGCACGAATGAACTGCTTGCGTGTCCTGTTCATCCTCTCAGTTTGACCATTGGATTGTGGATGGTATGCGGAGGTGAAGTTGAGAGAAATGACAAACTTCTTGCACAATGCCTTCCAGAATTTAGCTGTGAATTGGACTCCGCGATCGGAGACTATGTGCTTAGGTATGCCGTGTAGGCGGAAGATGTGCGTGATGAAGAGCTGGGCTAGCTCCATAGCTGTGGGTAAACCAGGGAGAGCCACGAAGTGAGCCTTCCTAGAGAACTGATCTACAATTATCCAAATCATGTTGTTTCCTCCTGAGAGTGGTAAGTCCACCACAAAATCTGTAGCAATGTATGTCCATGGCTCGTCTGGTACTGGTAAGGGTTGGAGTAGACCCCAAGGACGACCGGGTGGCATCTTCTGTCTGGTACAATTTGCACAGGAAACAACATAGGAGAATGTGTCTTCCTTCATGGTGGGCCACCAGTTAAACTTTTGTAGTTTAGAGTTCTGATTTGATCAGGATGTCCAGCCAGTTTGGAGTCATGAGCCCATGCTAACAGCTTTTTTCTGAGGTTCTTGGGTACGATGGTTTTACCTGCAGGTACTGAGTGAGTAGCTGCCAGAATAACTCTTTTCGGGTCAATGATGTGTTGTGGTTCTTCTGGGATATCCTCAAAGAGGAATGAGTGAGATAAGGCATCAGCTCTGATGTTTTTATCTCCAGGGCGGTATTTCAGCACAAAGTCGAATCTGTTGATAAACAGAGACCATCTCTCTTGCCTATGGTTTAGGCGCTGTGCGTGGCAGAGGTTTTCCAAATTCTTATGGTCTGTAAAGACTGTGACTTGATGTTGCTCTCCTTCGAGCCAAGGGCGCCACTCCTCAAATACCATCTTTATCGCCAGGAGCTCTTTATCTCCTATTCCGCAATTTTTCTCTGCTGGAGAGAAGTGAAGAGAGAAGAATGAGCATGGGTGTAATGCCTTGGAATCACCGGCTTGGCTTAGCACGACACCTCCGCCAACGTCTGAGGCGTTGACCTCAACAATGAAGGGCTTAGTGGGATCCAGGTGTCAGAAACACGGCTTGCTCGTGAAGGCATCTTTTAGTTTCTGGAATGCAGATATAGCCTCCGTAGACCAATTAACAACATTGGCACCTTTCTTCATCATAGCTGTAAGCGGAACAGTGAGCGAGAGTAGTTCTTGATGAAAGACCTATAATAGTTCGTGAACCCTAAGAAACGTCTGAGAGCCTTCAGACCCGTGGGCTGAGCCCAATTCTTTATACTCTCCAGTTTCTGTGGATCCATTTGGAACCCATGGTAGGAAACAATATAACCTAGGAAAGGCACTGATTCTTTGTGAAATTCGCACTTAGACAACTTAGCGTATAGATGAGTCTTTGCAGCACTCTTTTGACATCCTCCAGATGAGTGGACATTTCTTGAGAGAATATCAAGATGTCATCTAAATAAATGACCACATTTGTAGAGGAGATCTGTGAAAATGTCGTTCATTACATTTTGAAAGACAGCCGGGGCATTGCATAGGCCAAAGGGCATCACTAAATATTCAAAGTGACCATCCCGGGTGTTGAAGGCCGTCTTCCATCCATCACCTGAGCGAATGCGAAGTAGGTTGTAGGCTCCTTTAAGATCAAGCTTGAGAAGATCTTGGCTCCTTGTAGTCTGTCAAATAATGAATTTTCAGGATTACTCAGCTGCGGTCTCAATCAAACACAGGGAATTCTCTCCTATCTGTGCAGATGTCTTTAACAGGAAATTGAAATTCACACTTCAGTATCCAGCCCGGCTACGTATGGAATACAATGGGGCTTGGCAAAGTTTTGATTCAGTGGAGGCGGTGAAACAGTTTATAGCTGAGAAAGTAGACTTAAGGTGAATCCAGCCAGGAGATACGCCTTGGCTAAATTTCAAATTTCACTAGGATGCATGAGCTCATCCTATTTTGCAAGGTGACATTGTTTAATTTGCCACTCTAGTTATATAATGTGGTTAACTACTCAGTTAAAGTTGTTTGGTTAGGATTTATTGCCTTATAAATGCTGGCGGGGAAGCCGGTGGGGAAAAAATCAGGTGGTCTCTTACCTCCTTTATATGGAGGACATAAGTGGAAAAAATGGGAAATGTTGGGGGGATGGGGGAGAGGGTGGGGGTGGGATGCAGGGTAGTGCTGGAACTTCTCTTGAGTGGAGATATGCTGTATTTTGCCAATACAAAATCATGTTCACTGAACATAGAGCGCAACAAAGGGGAATCATAATTGTTCCAAAGGGTTGCACCTCTAGGCTGGGAGGGGTGGGCCTTACAGTCATTAAAGGAAGGCATGTTCATTGGTTACTAGTCCCCTATAACAATGGGTACGGTTGAAAAGCTAAGATGCTGTTATGAATCAGAAAGTGGAACCCTGTTCCGAGGTAGAGTCAGCACTACCAAAAAGGAAGTCAACCCTCTTCGGTCTCTACCATCAGATGGCAAGACCTGATGATGTAGAAGTTGAATGAAGGGAGGCGCCCATAAGGACCGCTGGGACTTAGGAGACTCCCTGGAGACTGAAGATAGTCTGGATGCAAGCGCCTCCTGCAGGTCGTAGGTTCCAGATGGCTGCCGCCTCCAGCAGGTCGTAATCAGTCTGGGAGTAGAAGTCGAAGGATAGTCCTAAGCCGGTCCAAGGGTCGAAGTCCAAAGAGAGGTTGAGAGCCAGTCCAGGAACAGACAGGTAACCAAGCACAGAGCCTCAATACCAAGGCAAGGTCTGATACTCAGACCTTGCCTTAAATACAGGAACTAGAGGGAGGAGTCCAGGGGGTAGCCATGACAATTTCCTGTCATGGCTCTTTAAATATTCTCTTCAGCCGCGCGCACGGCTCCTAGCAGAGGCAGAGGGGGAGGAGTCAGCCCGGCTGAGACAAACCATGTGGCTGGGCTTGGCAGCGGCAATGGCCGCGAAGAAGGCAAAAGAGAAGGCTGCCAGCCACAGCAGGTGCCTCTGACACAGCCCGACGCCTCGGGTAAGTTAGTATTGCCGCAGCTGCTGGCCCGTCCCTGGTCGCAGCCCGCCGCGGCCAGCGGTCCTAACAGTACCCCCTCCTTTAGGCCTCCCCCTAGAAAGCTTGGGTTTTCCAGGGTGTTCAGCGTGAAAGTTCGTGAAAAGAGACTTATCCAGTATATTCTTAGCAGGCTCCCAAGAATTCTCCTCAGGTCCGAATCCCTCCCATGCTAGAAGGTATTCCCAGGTGTTGCTTCATTTCCGGACATCCAGAACCTCCTGCACTCAGTATATGGTCTCTTTCTCAGCCCTGTGTAGTGGAACTTCAGGAGCTTTCCAGGAAGGCCAAGTGAGGACCAATGGCTTCAGAAGGGACACATGGAAGAAGTTATGGATCTTCAAGGTGGCCGGCAACCGGAGTTGGTAAGTCACAGGACCAATCTGTCGTAGTATTGGAAAAGGTCCAATATAATGTGGGGCCAATCGCATGGAAGGAACTCTCAACTGGATGTGCCGGGTGCTAAGCCACACTTTTTCTCCTGGACGAAATCGTGGAGCCAGTCACCGATGCTTGTCAGCAAATGTCTTGGTGGTGTGGGCAGCTTTCCAGAGCATGTGCTGGGTGTGAATCCAGAGCCGCCGCAACTGTACTGTGGTAAGCTGAGCTGCTGGTGATGGCACCGGTAAGGGCAAAGGTAGAGGCGGCCTGGGGTGTCATCCAAATATAATCTGGAACGGAGAGGTCCCCGTTGAGGTGCAGACATGCGAGTTGTGAGAGAACTCAGCCCACGAGAGAAGCGATGCCCAATCGTCCTGGCGGGAGTTGACGTACGATTTGTACGTTTTGCCTATCCGTTTGCCTGCGGATGGAACGCAGTGGTGTAGTCCAGAGAAATGTTAAACTTCTTACAAAGATTGAGCCAGTAATGGGCTGTGAATTGAGGGCTGTGATCAGATGCGATATGCTGTGGGAGACCATGGAGACGGAAGATATGGAGCATAAACAGTTGGGCCAGGCGAGGAGCAGATGGGAGGGAGGGTAGCGGGATAAAGTGGGCCATTTTTGAGAATCGATCCACTACTACCCATATTACCGTATTGCCCTCAGATGGCGGAAGATCCACAATAAAATCTGTGGAAATATGTGTCCAGGGCTTCTGGGAAATAGGTAATGGCTGTAAAAGTCCGCAAGTCTTCCCAGTAGGAATCTTGTGTTGTGCACAAGTTGGGCAAGAATCCATATATGCTCGAATGTCTTTGTGCATATCGGGCCACCAATAATATTGTTGTAGGAGCATTTGCGTTTGAACTCTTCCCAGATGCCCGGCTAACTGAGAATCGTGTCCCCATTTTAATACTTTATTACGAAACCTCTTAGGCACCACCGTCTTGCCAGGTTGGACCGTGAACGTTGTGGAGAGGATGATGCGAGCTGGGTGAATAATATTTTGGATTGGCTCCTCATGTCAACATTGGAGAAAGATCGGGACAACGCATCAGCCTTGATGTTCTTGTTAGCGGGTCGATATCGCAGTTCAAAATCGAAACTTGTGAAAAAAAGCGCCCAGCGAGCCTGACGCGGGATCAAGCGTTGAGCTTGTTGGAAATATACCAAGTTCTTATGGTCCGTGAAAACAGTGATATGGTGTTGTGCCCCTTCCAATCACTGTCGCCACTCCTCGAACACGAGCTTGATAGCTAGAAGTTCCTTGTCGCCAATGGAATAATTGCATTCAGCTGGAGAAAATTTTCTAGAGAAATAGGAGCACGGATGAAACATTCCAGATGCGTTATTTTGGCTCAGGACAGCTCCTACTCCTTCAGCGGAGGCATCAACCTCTACTATAAACGGACATCTGGGATCAGGATGTTGGAGGCAAGGTTGTTGAAGGAAGGATTCTTTGAGAGCCTGAAAGGCCTCTACAGCCTCTAAAGACCAAGCCTTGATGTTTGCCTCCTTATGAGTGAGTGCAGTAAGGGGCGCAGCCAGCTTACAGGTCGATACAGCAAGGCCGCGTTAGAAAGAGTGCTGCAGTGCCGGGCGCACCCTCGTTCCCCGCACGCACAGTCCTGCTCACATACCGCTCGATACTCTATTTAAATTGCTTGCAAATGCAAGCCGCGTCTGCGAAGCGTTAGGCCCGCGCAACCCATTTTACTGTATAGGCGCTTAATACAGCGCCTATACAGTATCCTGGGTGCACTGGTACCTGTCATTTCAAATGTCATTTCAACTGACATTTGAAATGACAGGTACCAGGAAGTGGATGGTTCCCCCCCTCCCGAAGCAAGGCGCAGGCGAAAATTAAAACAAAAGTGTAAAAAACAAAAGTGTAAAAAAAGTTAACTTACTGGTGGGAGCCGGCGGGCGCGCGTTCGAGGCGGGAGCGAGTTCATCGAGGCGGTAGCCGGCGGGCTGTCATCGAGGCGGGAGCCGGCGGGCAGGTGGGCGCGCGTTCATCCAAGCGCGGCGGGAGCGCGTTTATCCAGGCGGCAGCGGTGGGAGCCGGCGGGCGCGCATTCATCTGGCGGGCTGTCATCGAGGCGGGAGCCGCGGGCGGGTGGGCGATTGTCAGCCCTCTCCCCTCCTCCCGAAGCAAGGCGCGAAAGCAGCCTTGCTCCGGGAGGAGGGGAGACAGGACTGGCAGTGTAAAGCGAAAAAAAAAGTTGCAAGAGCAAGGGGAGAGAGGACGGGCAATCCTACGCTCGGGATTGCCAGTCCCCCCTCCCCTCCTCCCGAGGCAGGCGCGAAAAGCGACTTACTTTTTGCAGCCCCCCCTCCTCCAGCTGCTCGCGAAGATGGACGCCTGCATGGGCAAAAGCGGCCCCTGTTCGTGCAATTGGGCCGCTCAAGGCGTGACGTCACAACGTTTGGCGTCACGGCACGTGACGTCACGCCTTGAGCGGCCCAATTGCACGAACAGGGGCCGCTTTTGCCCATGCAGGCGTCCATCGTCGCGAGCAGCTGGAGGCAGGAGAGGGGAGCCGCGGTTGTCCTCGCCGATGTCCGGAGGGGGGGGGGGCTGCAAAAAGTAAGTCGCTTCATCGCTTTACACTGCCAGTCCCCCCTCTCCTCCTCCCGGAGCAACGCTGCTTTTCGTGCCCTGCTTCGGGAGGAGGGGAGGGACTGGCAATCCCGAGCGTAGGATTGCCCATCCTCTCTCCCCTTGCTCTCTTGCTACTTTTTTTTTCGCTTTTTTTTTTGCTTCGGGAGGAGGGGAGAGGACTGGGGCTGCCCCGGAGACCGGCACCCAAGTTTGCCGCCTACCCTTACCCCTGCCTCTAACGCAGGGGTAAGGGTAGGCGGTATGTTAGCAGGTTAAACGCGCAGCAAAACGGCAGGGTAAAATAGTGATAGTCAGGGCGCCTGTTACTGGATGGTAGGGAATAGCTAATTCGATCGTTTACATGCAATATACATGCCGCGTGCGGAAGGGGTTGCCCGGGGATTTTAGGACGCAGTAGGAGTAGGTTAAAGGGGACAGTGTATCGCAGGAAGGGCTAACGCGGCCGAAAAGTGAGTAGAACGCGAGTTAGGAGCGGGGTAAATGCGGCCGCACTTTACTGGATTGATCTGTTAGAAAAGTTCTGGATAAAACTACGATAGTAGTTTGCGAATCCAAGGAATCGCTGGAGTGCACGTAGACCACTAGGCTGGGGCCATTCTTGAATGCATTTTAATTTAGTGGGATCCATTTGAAAACCTTGCTTAGAAATGATTATACCCCAATAAAGGTAAAGATTCTTTTTCAAAAATACATTTTTCTAGTTTGGCATAGAGTCGATGTTCTCTCAAACGTTGCAATACTTGAATAACGTGTTGACGATGCGTCTGTAAATCACAGGAAAAAAACCAAAATGTCATCTAGGTAGACTACCACGCAGACATAGAGCAAGTCTCTAAATATTTCATTAATAAAATGTTGAAAGACGGCAGGAGCATTGTTTAGTCTGAACGGCATGACAAGATATTCATAGTGGCCGTCTCTGGTGTTAAAAGCCATATTCCACTCATCGCCCTCACGAATCCTGACTAAGTTATATGCTCCTCGGAGATCCAATTTGGAGAATATCCCGGCTCCTTGTAGGCGATCAAATAGTTCAGCAATAAGAGGCAACGGATACCGATCCTTGACCGTAATCGCATTCAGTCCACGGAAGTCAATACAAGGACATAAAGTTCCATCTTTTTTCCCGACAAAAAAAAAAAACCCGGCCCCGGCTGGGGATTTGGATTTTTGGATAAACCCCTTCTGAAGATTATCCTGGATATATTTGGACATGGCGCGAGTCTCTGAAGCGGACAAGGGATAGACTCTACTCTGAGGTGGTGTGGATCCTACGACCTACCAATGGACCCGAAGTTCTGTTTACTGCATTTTATCCGGGACATAGTGCCAGGGGTCCACCTTCAAGCACGGCACCTATTCTTGAGCAAAGCCTTTCTGCTGGCTAAACAATCCATCCTGACTCAGTGGTTGAGTAAAGACTCCCCGTTGCTTATACAATGGCGATTGAAATTTCATAAATTGGTAATTTATGAGCAGCTGTCGGCCAAGTCATCGCCTTCCACCAAGAAGAATGACCTATTTCTGGACGTATGCAACCCGTACTTAATGTCTCTTAATAACAGGGCAAGAAGCAAAATTCTGGACTTAACAATATAGGGGTATGGGACTCTTAGCACCATATGGCATAGACAAACTGGAAGGTTTTTAGGATGTGCTCAGAAGTAGATGCCTCTCAAGGGGGCTTATAGTAGGGTATGTGCCGACTCCCTACAATATCAACACTTGTACCTAACATAGGTGCTGCGGGACATAACTATACACCTTGGGGCAGATTTTCAAAGGGATACGCGCGTAACCCTGGAAAAGCTGCCCCTGCCTGCTCCTGCGCGTGCCAAGCCCTGGGATGCGCGTATGTCCCGGGGCTTCGAAAAAGGGGTGGGAAGGGGACGGGTCCGGGGGCGTGGTGGAGGTTCGGGGGGACTCCAGGGGGCGGTCCAGAGTCCTCCGGCACAGTGGCCTGTGCCGGGGGCTGGAGAGACGGCGCATGCAAGTTACGCCTGCCCGGAGGCAGGCGTAACTTCTACAATAAAGATTAGGAGGGGGTTTTAGATAGGGCTGGGGGCGGGTTAGATGGGGAAGGGAAGGGAAGGTGCGGGGGGCGGAAGGAAAGTTGCCTCTGAGGCCCCTCCGATTTCGAAGCGGCCTCGGATGGAACGGAGGAAGGCTGTGCGGCTCGGCGCGTGCAAGTTGCACAATTGTGCACCCCCCTTGCGCACGCCAACCCTGGATTTTATAACATGTTGCGCAAACAAATCTACGCCCGCACGCAGGTTTAAAGATCTGTTCCCTTGCATTGATGGCTTAGTGCTCTAGCGGTATTCACCTTCACTTTCTATGCTTCTTGTCTGAACAACAGCATGAACAACGGCATAAAAACTATTCTTCGCCATGAAGATACTCATTGTTCTGGATCATAATGGACAGCACATGGGGGGTGGCGGTGGGAACTGGGGAAGGGGCGTGCAGGAAGGACAGCTGTTTATCTGAACTTCATATACACTCTCACTGTGGGTATACTGTATCAGAATCTTGTGTTGGTTTTCTGATGTTACATGCATTACGAAAAGTTATTAAATAAATGTAAATAAATAAATAAATTGTTCATAACAATGATCGCAGCTCAACACAGGCCAGTGTTTCGCAGAAGGGCTTCTTCAGGAGCACATAGATCATGTCACCAGAATTGGAAAAAACTCATAAATTTTCACAATATCATCGGATGATTAGTCTCAGTGGATTATCTAGAAAAAAAGGAACCCCCTGCATTATGCCTGCCTAACTCTTCCCACACCAGGGCCATCAGTTTGTAACCCTGCCTGGATCCCTCCTGACCACCATTATAAGTTTTTTTTTGTTTTTTTTTTACATATTCAGAGGCAGCAGGGGAGAAGAGAGGTAGTGGGAGTGTGCAAGGGAGCATGCAAGAAGTGCATAGGTGTCAGCTGGTGCAAGGAGCGCATATGTGTGTGTTGCAGTAGGTGCAAGGATATGAGTGTGTATGAAGGTGTCAGTGGGAGCGAGGGAGTGTGTGTAGGTGTCAGTAGGTGCGAGGGAGAATGCGTATGTGTGCAGGTGTCGCTGGGTGGAAGGGAGCTTGTGTGTGTGTGTGTCAGCATGTGCAAGGGAGTGTGTGTGTATGTAAGCATGGGGTGGCTGGAAAGTATAAAAAGTGGGGTTTTTTTTAAAAATCTTATTGTTTTTAATCTGTTTCCTGTTTTAAAATTGTTTTTTGGGAAATTTTAAAAAGTTTTATATTAAGATTCCTCCCGCGGCTGGAGCCACAGGAGGCCTCTCACCTCTCTTCAGCCAGCCGGCCCGTCTCCCGACGCCCTCTTCACCGTGGCAGGGAGCCACAGACTTCGGTGCTCCTCTTCACGGCACGGAGCCGCTGGTGATGTCATCGCCGTGCTGTGCCTGGAGGCCGCAGTCCCCAGGGTCTTCTTGCGGCTGGAGCTGCCCTCAGCCTCTCTTCAGCGGCCTGGATGCCATCACTATCGTTGGGGCCTACGTAGAGGCCCAGCTTTTCCTGCACTGCTCAGCGGCAGCATGGCCGCTGGCCATGGTCCTGCTTTGCTTCCTGTTCCTGCTCCTAAGGCGCGGGCCGCGCCTCCTTCGGTGATTTAAAGGGCCCGCGGCCGGAAATGCCCCGGGCCCTCCTGGACTCCTCTCTGGGCATTTCTTGATCTTCAGCCCTATATAAGGGACCAGCTTCCAGTCCTTCGTTGCCTTCGCAAGGGGTTAGTTCTTCTTTGGACTTCTCGTCTTCGCTTCTGCTGGCATCTCCTATTCTTCGTGGGATCCCTCGTTGTTGTTCTATGTTCCTGATCTCTTCTGGATGTCCTTCGTCTTGTTCCTGATGTTCCATGATCTGTTCCTGATGTTCCGTGATGTTCCTACTTTGATGTCCTGAACCCTTGGTTCCTCGTAGTCACCTCTCCTGGCGTGCCATGTCGTGTGTCTCATGTTTGAAGCCAAGTCTCGTCTTGGTCCTCTGTCCTGACTCTCGTTCCAGCCCTCAGATCTTCTTGAGGCTGCTCCGTCCATGCCTAAGACTCTGACTGAATCTGTTCCATTTCAGTGTGGTCCTTGACCAGCCAAGGGTGGCTGTGTAGGGGGCGCCTTGGTACAGGCTACTGAATCTTCACCATGTTCCGGCTTCATCTTCCATGTATTCTTCTGGAGTCTGCCTCGCTCTCAAACGTGGTCCGTGACCAGTCCCGTGGGTCCGCCCTGTGGTGGGCTGTGTAGCATCGCAGCCTCAACCCAGTACTTGACTTTGTTCCTGAACCTTGATCCTCACGTCCCAAGCTTCTCCTCTAAGTCTTCACGTCTCCAAGTTCCTCATCTGATTCTTCATGTTTCAGAGCCTTCATCTGCCCTCGCCTCCTGTCCAGCCAGCTGCCTTTGCCGTTCCCACTGGCAGGTCCAAAAGGGCTTAAGAGTAGTCGGAGGACCACTCAGAGACCAACCTTGCGTGGTTGGCCTCACTCAGGCTGTGCAGATCGGCAGGGGCCTGGCTTCCTGGTCTCAGCCCAGGCTCGGACATGTCTTACCAGCCTCGGTTCTGCCTTGGAGTTCTCTGGGGTCGTGCCGAGGTCCAAGAGCACACAATCTCCTCGGAAATGGGACCGCTCTCCTAGCGCTCCTTAACATTATATGAGTTTAATTAGTGGATGGTCAGCTGTTTTGTAATATTTATCCTTTTTATTTGTAAGGCATTTCTATTGCTGACATTTCTTGATTTAATTGTTTGATATTTGAGGAATGATAATGTTTCTCTTTTTCCATTGTTGCACTGTATACAGGATCAAGCATGTTGCAGTTTCCAATTCAGTTTTTGCTTGCACATTTCTATTTATACTTTATGGTCTCTTTATTCTGTATTTGGTGAGGGTCGATCTGTGTTCTGCATGTGTGACAGAGGTGAGGTATTCTGCTAGCATATAGTTTCTCAAGGACAAGCAGGATGGTAGTCCTCATATATGGGTTACATCATCAAGATGGAGCCCAATCACGGAACACTTTTGTCAAAGTTTCTAGAACTTTGACTGGCACCTACTGGGCATGCCCAGCATAGTACCATCCCTGCAACCAGCAGAGGTCCCCCTTCAGTCTTCTTTTTTCCGCGCAGCAATAACCATGCGGGTTAAGGAGCTCTTCAGAGATTCCTGACAGGAATTTTTCCTCATGGAACTTCATCAAAATTTCCAAAAACATTTTACCCCACAGGGGTCCCCTTATCGATATTTTTGCTCCGCTGTCAAACAGTAAGTTTTTTACCTGCTTGCGGTCGATTCCCGTCGAGTTTTTCCCTTGCGGCCTACCGGCCATCGACCACACCACGGCTAAATTTTGTGGAGTCCATGGCGTCGAGTTTCCGTCGGTGCCCTGACTGCACTCGAACCATGTCCATCACTGACCCTCACACGGTCTGTGTGATGTGTTTGGGGTCCGACCATGATGTCCTTATTTGCACCAAATGTGCCCAAATGACACCAAAGGGTCACAAGACTAGGCTGGAGAAGATGGGACTTCTCTTTCGGCCAAAAACCCTGACTCCATCGATAGCTTCGACGTCGTCTGAACCAGTACCGTCTATTTCGCGCCAGCACCAGGAAACCGCTACTGCCCGACTAGCTTCACGACTCCGTGGGTGTCGACCCCCTCTGTTCCTCCTCAGGAGAAAGACTAAGGAGAACATCGAGAAAAACATCGACACTACCATCGAAAATCTCAGGCCACCGATACAGGCAAGCCCTCGGCATCGACGTTGTCTGAGCCACCGACAAAGAAGTCCCGAATAGAAAAGGCCCCATTCTCTTCTGTCTCTGGGTCACTGAGGCATTCCCCACCTGGACAGGTGCCGGGATCTGCGATCCACCTTCACCAATGGACCCTCCGGCTACGCCAGTGCTGCCTCCTACTCCAGAACCGGGTATCCATGCCCCAGGTTTCTGTGAGGAATTGGATCAGATGATCCAAGAGGCCATCAGTAAAGCACTCCAGGTGTTCAAACCTCCATCGATGCCTGTGCCGGTTCCGGCTCTGGCCACCGATCCGATACCCATGGCGCTTGCACCGCTATTGGCAAGAATGGATAAGTTAATAGGTGCTCTTCCACCGGTGCATCCGAGGGAACTGATGGCCCCGATTCCTTCCTCTCTGATACCCTTGTCATCGGAAGAAGAAGAAGAATCACCGATCTCCATTCTGCCCTCCGGAATGCTACTACCGACACATCCATCGATGTCACCGATTCCATTGGTGCCTCCATCAATGCCGTCGATGCCCCCATCGATGCCTTCGATTTCACCTTCAAGGCCATCGATGCCTAGGCCCAGACCTTCTGGAATAACACCATTACTCCCTTCTGATGAACATATGGGAGCTGGTGATGAGCCATACAATCCCTGGACAGATGATTCGTCCCAGGGTACAGATGATCTGCCTTCAGAGCCCTCTCCTCCTGATGAAAGGAAGCGTTCTCATCCAGAGGACTTGTCCTTTATCAACTTTGTTAAAGAAATGTCTGAAACAGTTCCATTCCAGCTTCAGACCGAAGAGGACTCTAGGCATCAGATGTTAGAACTTCTCCAATTTCTCGATGCTCCTAAGGAAATCATGTCTATCCCTATTCATGACATCCTCTTGGACCTTTTAAAGAGAAATTGGGAGCACCCTGGCTTTGTGGCACCTGTCAACCGTAAGGCAGATACCACCTATCTAGTTCAGCCAGCCCCTGGCTTCCAGAGAGCTCAACTAGATCATCATTCAGTAGTTGTGGAGTCAGCCCAGAAGAGGGCACAACACTCCAAACCCAATCCCCCAGGAAAGGAACAGAAATTTCTGGATGCATTTGGAAGGCGAGTATTTCATGAGTCAATGCTCATCTCTCGCATTGCTTCCTATCAATTATACATGACCCAGTACAATAGGGCCTTGTTTACGAAGATTCAGGAATTTGCTGAAGCCTTACCTCTGCAATTCCAGGACCAACTTCATGCCCTAGCACAAAAGGGTTTAGATGCTGGCAAACATGAAGTACGGTCAGCATATGACATCTTCGACACCACCTCCAGAATTTCGGCGGCAGAAATTAGCACGAGAAGATGGGCCTGGCTAAAGTCTTCAGACTTCAGACCAGAAGACCAGGACAAGTTAGCTGACTTGCCCTGTGCTGGGGATAATCTTTTTGGAGAAAAGGTTCAAGAAGCAGTGGTCCAGCTCAAGGACCACCAAGAGACTCTGTGCCAGCTCTCCTTACTGCCTTTTGATCTCTCATCCTCTTCCAAAAGATCTTTTAGGAGAGACTCCAAGAGATAATTCTACCGGCAAAGGAGATTCTATCCCCCGGCATCCAGGGCTCGAGCTTCTAAGCCTTACTAAAAAGGCCAATCCAAGCAACCTCGAGTACAGAAGTCACAGCCAGCCCCCCAACCAGGTCCAGTGTCTGGCTTTTGACTCCTTCCTAGAGAGCAGTACCCAGCCTCCACTTCCGACCATTCCCATCGGAGGCCAGTTGTGCCACTTCTCCAAACCATGGCATACAGTCACCACAGATCAGTGGGTACTCGCTGTAATAACCCAAGGTTACCATCTCAACTTTCTCTCTGTTCCACCGGATTCCCCACCTTGGCTGACGTGGGGAACATCCGACCACTCACCGCTTCTGGAGCAGGAGGTTTCCCTCCTCCTCCAGTCCCGAGCAATAGAGCCAGTGCCCCTCTCCCAACAGTGGCAGGGGTTCTATTCCCGGTATTTCCTGAAACCAAAAAAGTCAGGTGGTGTTCGCCCAATACTGGACCTTCGCAACTTAAACAAATACCTACAAAGAGAAAAGTTCAAGATAGTGACCTTGGGTTCTCTTCTTCCCCTTCTCCAAAGGGAAGACTGGCTCTGCTCTCTAGACCTCCAGGAAGCCTACACACACATTTCCATTACTCCTTCACATCACAGATTCCTGCGCTTCCTAGTAGGCCTGAAACACTTCCAATATCGAGTGTTACCATTCGGCCTAGCATCTGCCCCACGAGTCTTCACCAAGTGCCTCGTAGTGGTAGCTGCCTTTCTCAGGAGTCAAAGTGTCCACGTCTACCCCTATCTCGACGATTGGTTGATCAGGGCTCTTACTCAGCAAGCTGCACTGACGTCTCTACGTCTCACGTGCCATACCTGATCTCCCTAGGGTTTCTCATAAACTATCCAAAATCCAGGCTAGTTCCCTCTCAAACCCTATCGTTCATAGGGGCCGACTTTGACACTCTAAAAGCGAAAGCCTTCCTACCTCAGGATCGAGCTTTCACTCTTGCTTCTCTGGCCCATCGACTGCAGTCTCGACAACACTCAACTGCACGTCACTTTCTGATCTTACTGGGTCATATGGCCTCCTTGGTGCATGTCACTCCCATGGCCCAACTGGCCATGAGAGTAATGCAGTGGACTCTAAAATCGCAGTGGATTTAGTCTTCTCAGCCAATGTCCACATCACCAATCAGCTCCACTTATCGCTGGCTTGGTGGATAAACCAATCCAATCTGCTTCAAGGCCTTCCATTTCAGGCTCCAGACCCTCAAATAACCTTGACAACAGATGCCTCAAACCTCAGCTGAGGTGCACATGTTGCAAACCTGCAAACTCAGGGCATTTGGTCTCCAGAGGAAGCCAAACACCAAATCAATTTCCTGGAGCTTCGTGCAATCAGATATGCTCTCAGGGCTTTTCAGGATCACCTTTCCAACCAGGTCATCCTGATTCAAACCAACAACAAGGTGGCCATGTGGTACATCAACAAGCAAGGGGGAACGGGCTCCTACCTTCTGTGTCAGGAAGCTGCACAGATATGGGCGAAAGCCCTTTCCCACTCGATGTACCTCAGAGCCACCTACTTGCCGGGAGTGGACAATGTGTTGGCATCAAGCTGAGTCGCACTTTTCAACCGCACGAGTGGTCTCTCAACCCCACTGTAGCGGACTCAATATTCCAACATTGGGGTTACCCTCACATAGACCTCTTTGCATCAATTCACAACCACAAAGTAGGGAACTTCTGCTCTCTCACTCGCAGCCAACACCTTCAGCCAAGAGAGGCTTTCTCCCTGTCGTGGGCCAGCGGTCTCCTTTAAGCCTACCCTCCACTTCCACTCATTTCAAAGACTCTCGTGAAGTTGCGAAGGGACAATGGACTAATGATTCTCATAGCCCCTCATTGGCCACGCCAGGTCTGGTTTCCAATTCTCCACAACCTTTCAGTACACCGGCACATTCCTCTGGGGAAGGACCCGCTTCTGATCACTCAGAACAATGGCTGCCTTCATCACCCCAACCTCCAGGCCCTCTCCCTAACTGCCTGGATGTTGAAAGGTTAATCCTTCAACCTCTTAACCTTTCAGAGCCGGTTTCCCATGTCCTAGTAGCTTCACGAAAGCCTTTCACAGGGCAGTCTTATTGTTACAAATGGAACAGGTTTGCGGTATGGTGTACTTCCATGTCCATCGATCCCTTCACTTGTTCCACACCGAAGTTTTTGGACTATCTCTGGCACCTGTCAGAGTCAGGTCTCCAAACTTCTTCTATTAGGGTACATGTCAGTGCGGTAGCTGCCTTCCATAAAGGTGTCGGGGATGTACCTATTTCAGTACAACCCCTCGTAACACGCTTTTTGAAGGGCTTGCTCCACCTTAAACCTCCACTGCGCCCTCCAGCCCCTTCCTGGGACCTCAACTTGGTTTTGGGGCGGCTCATAAACCGCCGTTTGAGCCTCTCCAATCCTGGGATCTCCGCCATCTCACCTGGAAGATGATTTTTCTTTTGGCAATCACATCTGCTCGCAGAGTTAGTGAGTTACAGGCCTTAGTCACCTACCCGCCTTATACTAAACTCCTGCATGATAGGGTAGTACTCCGCACTCACCCTAAGTTTTTGCCTAAGGTTGTATCGGAGTTTCATATCAATCAATTCATTATACTATCCACCTTCTTTCCCAGGCCCCACTCAAACCCAGGAGAATGGGCTCTGCATACCCTTGACTGTAAATGTGCTCTAGCATTTTATCTAGACCGTACAGCTGCCCACAGGAAATGCACTCAATTGTTTGTTTCCTTCGATCCCATCAAATTGGGCAAACCTGTGGGTAGGCAGACTCTCTCCTCCTGGTTAGCGGACTGTATTTCTTTTTGTTACCAACAGGCAGGCATTCCGCTTCAAGTGTGTAAAAGCACATTCTGTCAGGGCCATGGCAACATCAGTACGGCACCTACGCTCGGTGCCGCTTGCTGACATCTGTAAGGCTGCTACCTGGAACTCTCTCCACACCTTCGCAGCCCATTATTGTTTAGACAAGGCTGGCAGACAAAATTCCATCTTCGGCCAGTCTGTGCTAAGCAACTTATTTGCGAACTGAGGTACCAACATCCTTCTGCCAACCCGGTAGGGTTCAGGATGCCCTCTACCAAATTACACCCCAGTTCTTTTGCCTGTTGCACGTCTCTGGGTACATTTGGTGCATTGCTCGGGCATCCTCAGCTCGGTACTCACCCATATGTGAGGACTACCATCCTGCTTGTCCTGTGAGAAAGCAGAGTTGCTTACCTGTAACAGGTGTTCTCACAGGACAGCAGGATGTTAGTCCTCACGAAACCCGCCCGCCACCCCGCAGAGTTAGGTTCGTTTACATTTTCTTATTTTATTTTTCGCATGTACTTTTTACTATAAGACGAGACTGAAGGGGGACCCCTGCTGGCTGCAGGGTTAGTGCCATGCTGGGCATGCCCAGTAGGTGCCAGTCAAAGTTCTAGAAACTTTGACAAAAGTGTTTTGTGATTGGGCTCCATCCTGATGATGTCACCCATATATGAGGACTAACATCCTGCTGTCCTGTGAGAACACCTGTTACAGGTAAGCAACTCTGCTTTCTGTTTAGGGATCTATAGCAGCTTAGCTTGTTCTGGTTTCCAAATTGGTGTTTTAGGGCCTGATATAATATTTGTAGTGTTGCCTTTTCATAGGTAGAGTTGTCATTGTTTGAATGTTGGCTGTTATTGCTGTTTTAGTATTGGAGTTTTATTATATTTTAATTGTAATTCAGTTTACCTAAGCTTTTCTGCAAGCCAAATCCACACCCAGTATGTGTTACAATAGGCTTAATGCAATATGGGATCCAAGTGTGTCTTTATTTTTTTTAATTTTGCAGGGTTTTCTGGATGGCACCACAGCACTGCATGTAAATATAATGTTCATGATGTTAGTGATACTTTTATCTCTAAGACTGTACTTTGAATGGCTTTTTTAATGTAAAAACTATTATAAATACATATTTTTTAATTATTTTAGGAGGGAGAGGCTGGGGGTACAAGGCTGTAAGCTTTACCTATGACACCTAATACCCTTGATCCAGCCCTGGCTGCACTGGATCTACATGGCAAAGCAGGATTTTGGAGCTCTGCCAGGGGATGTGGTTTCAGCAGTTAGTGTTACTGGGTTTAAAAAAGGTTTGGATAATTTCCTAGAGGTTAAATCCATAAACCATTACAGTAATTAATAAGCAGTAGTAGCTTGTGATCTGTCTAATGTTTGGGTACTTGCCAAGTACTTGTGACTTGGATTGGCCACTGTTGGAAACAGGATACTGGGCTTGATGGATCCTTGGTCTGACCCAATATGGTATTTCTTATGTTATGTTTGGGTCATGCGGCTCTCTCCAGTCTTGGCCAGGGCTTCATTTTTCTTTTTTAAGCCCTGAAGGAACTATAGATTAGTCTGATCTCCCCTCCCTATCCCTCTTTTACAGTAGGCAGGCAGTACAGAGCCTGGAGAACCATAAGAGTAGGCAGACTCTGTAGCACTCAGCCAATGGAAATACACTGGAATTTGGGGGGGGGGTGTATGAAGACATGGAGGGGGGGTTGGTATGAAGACATGGAAGGAAAGCTACAATCAGAAAAACAGATGGGGTGAGCCAAGAAGTGCCTGTGCAGTATTGGGGAGGCTTTTGTAGGCTGGAGGAAGAGAAGCTTGGGCCTTGCGCCGCTGGCAGAGTCCATCCCATCGGCGATGGAAGAAGCAGGAGGCCAGAGCAGACAAAGCCTATCCTGCAGCTCCTTCTCATATGCTAGCCCCTTATTCCATACTCACGTTGCTAGCACTTCCTATATTCTCATCTCACGAAGCACAAGAAGAAAATACAGGAAATGCTAGCACCGCAAGTGAATAAGGGGCCAACAGTCAAGAGAAACCATAGAATGCTGCTCATCCCAAAGAAGGTACAGGCTGGCAGCAGAAGTGGAGGAATGACCCATGGACCCTGGCTGTCTGGGATGTGTGGGTGAGTGTGAATGGGAGCCTGCCTAAGATGGGTGGGTGTGTCTGTGTGTGAATGGGAGCCTGCCATTCTCCCATTCTCATATACACACACATCCCAGGCAGGCTCTCATTCTCACACACACATTTATCTCAGGCAGACTCCTGAGATTGGGAGCCTGCCTGGGATGTGTGTGTGTGTGTGTGTGTATGTGTATGTAAGAATGGGAGCCTGTCTGGGATGTGTGTGTGTGTATGAATGGGAGTCTGCCTGAGGTAAATGTGTGTGTGAGAATGAGGCCCTGCCTGGATGTGTGTTTGTGTGAGAGAATGGGAGCCTGCCTGGGATGTGTATGTGTGAGAGAATGGGAGCCTGCCTGGGATGTGTATGTGTGTGAGAATGGGAGCCTGCCTGGGGTGGGTGTGTGTATGTGTGAGAATGGGAGCTTGCCTAAGACATGTGTGTGTGTGTGTGTGTGTGTGAGAATGGGAGCCTGTCTGGGATGTGTGTTGTGTGTGTGTGTGAGAATGGGAGTCTGCCTGGGATGTGTGTGTGCATGTGTGTATGTGAATGGTAGCCTGCCTGGATGGGTGTGTGCCTGTGCGTGTATGAGAATGGAAGCCTGTCTGGAACGGGTGTGTGTGTGAGAATGGAAGCTTGTCTGGAATGGGTGTGTGTATGTGTGTGAGAATGGGAGCCTGCCTGGGATGTGTGTGTGTGAATGGGAGCCTGCCTGGGATGTGTGTGTGTGAATGGAAGCCTGTCTGGAATGGGTGTGTGTGTGAGAATGGAAGCCTGTCTGGAATGGGTGTGTGTATGTGTGTGAGAATGGGAGCCTGCCTGGGATGTGGGTGTGTGTGTGAGAGAGAGAGAATGGGAGCCTGCCTGGGATGTGTGTGTGTGTGTGAGAGAGAGAGAATGGGAGCCTGCCTGGGATGTGTGTGTGTGTGAGAGAGAGAGAATGGGAGCCTGCCTGGGATGTGTGTGTGTGTGAGAGAGAGAGAATGGGAGCCTGCCTGGGATGTGTGTGTGAATGGGAGCCTGCCTGGGATGTGTGTGTGTGAGAATGGGAGCCTGCCTGGGATGTGTGTGTGTGAGAATGGAAGCCTGTCTGGAATGGGTGTGTGTATGTGTGTGAGAATGGGAGCCTGCCTGGGATGTGTGTGTGTGTGAGAGAGAGAGAATGGGAGCCTGCCTGGGATGTGTGTGTGTGTGAGAATGGGAGCCTGCCTGGGATGAATGTGTGCATGTGAATGGGAGCCTGCCTGGATGGGTGGGTGTGTGTGCGTGTGTGAGAATGGGAGCCTGTCTGGGATGGGTGTGTGTGTAAGAATGGGAGCCTGCCTGGGATGTGTGTGTGTGTGTGTGAGAATGGGAGCCTGACTGGGATGGGGGTATGTGAGTGTGTGTGTGAGAAAGGGAGCCTGCCTGGGATGGGTGTGTGTGTGTGTGTGAGAAAGGGAGTCGGTCTGGGATGGGTGGGTGTGTGAATGGGAGTCTACCTAAGTTGCATGTGTGTGTGAATGGCAGCCTGCCTGGGTTGCATGTGTGTGAGAAAGGGAGCTTGGGAAATTTTATCATTTTTATGAGTTTTAAATTATTGGTGTTATTTTATTTATCCACTGTTTTGAAATATTTTTATTAGCACGTTTTCACTATGATGATTTATGTTTTGAATTCTTTGATTTTATTGTTTTGAGGAATGGCATTTCTATTTTTCCATTGTTCCTCTGCATATAGTCTGGTTTGTTGAGGTTTCCAGTTCATTTCTGTTTATATTTTATAGTCTCTTTATTCTGTATTTGGTGAGGGTCTGTCTCTGTTTTAATGTGTGACTGAGGTGATGTGCTCTGCTGCCATATAGTTTCTGTCTAGGCATCTATAGCAGGCTGGCTTGTTCTGTTTTCCTAACAGGAGATATATAGGTGTTTAGAGCCTGATGTAATTTTTGCAGCATTTCTTTTCATAGTTAGGATTTTTACTGTTTGAGGGCCGGCAGTTAGTGCTCTTTTAGAATGGGAAGTTTACAAATATTGTAATTGTAATTCAGTTTACTCTGGGCTTTCTGAGGGCAGAGCCCATACCTAACATGCATTGCTATGCACCTAATATCATATGCATTCCAAGTGTGTGTTTTTGCAGGATTGTGAAATTTTAACCTCAGCAGAGGAGTTAATAAACATGTGGATAATAAACATGTGGATAAAGGTGAACCGGTAGATATAATATACTTGGATTTTCAGAAGGCGTTTGACAAAGTTCCTCATGAGAGGCTTCTAGGAAAAGTAAAAAGTCATGGGATAGGTGGCGATGTCCTTTCGTGGATTGCAAACTGGTTAAAAGACAGGAAACAGAGAGTAGGATTAAATGGGCAATTTTCTCAGTGGAAGGGAGTGGACAGTGGAGTGCCTCAGGGATCTGTATTGGGACCCTTACTGTTCAATATATTTATAAATGATCTGGAAAGAAATACGACGAGTGAGATAATCAAATTTGCAGATGACACAAAATTGTTCAGAGTAGTTAAATCACAAGCAGATTGTGATAAATTGCAGGAAGACCTTGTGAGACTGGAAAATTGGGCATCCAAATGGCAGATGAAATTTAATGTGGATAAGTGCAAGGTGATGCATATAGGGAAAAATAACCCATGCTATAATTACACAATTTTGGGTTCCATATTAGGTGCTACAACCCAAGAAAGAAATCTAGGTGTCATAGTGGATAACACATTGAAATCGTCGGTGCAGTGTGCTGCGGCAGTCAAAAAAGCAAACAGAATGTTGGGAATTATTAGAAAAGGAATGGTGAATAAAACGGAAAATGTCATAATGCCTCTGTATCGCTCCATGGTGAGACCGCACCTTGAATACTGTGTACAATTCTGGTCGCCGCATCTCAAAAAAGATATACCGTAATTGCGATGGAGAAGGTACAGAACAGGGCTACCAAAATGATAAGGGGAATGGAACAACTCCCCTATGAGGAAAGACTAAAGAGGTTAGGACTTTTCAGCTTGGAGAAGAGACGACTGAGGGGGGATATGATAGAGGTGTTTAAAATCATGAGAGGTCTAGAATGGGTAGATGTGAATCGGTTATTTACTCTTTCGGATAATAGACTAGGGGGCACTCCATGAAGTTAGCATGAGGCACATTTAAAACTAATCGGAGAAAGTTCTTTTTTACTCAACGCACAATTAAACTCTGGAATTTGTTGCCAGAGGATGTGGTTAGTGCAGTTAGTATAGCTGTGTTTAAAAAAGGATTGGATAAGTTCTTGGAGGAGAAGTCCATTACCTGCTATTAAGTTCACTTAGAGAATAGCCACTGCCATTAGCAATGGTTACATGGAATAGACTTAGTTTTTGGGTACTTGCCAGGCTCTTATGGCCTGGATTGGCCACTGTTGGAAACAGGATGCTGGGCTTGATGGACCCTTGGTCTGACCCAATATGGCATTTTCTTATGTTCTTATGTTCTTAAACTCTCAATGTGCTTTTTCATGTAAAATTATTACAAATGCAGGATTTTTAACTGTGTGCGATCTGGCTGGGTCGGGGGGAGGGGCATGGGCCCAAGGCTGTAAATTTCACTTAGGGTGCCTAATGCCCTTGCACTGGCCTTGAGAGAATTCACCCCACAAAGACCCCCACCATTTGCTCATCTCCTATTGCTCCAGGGGAAAATGCAGGGGGGAAAGGTGGGAGGCAGGTCTGAGGGTCCCCTGCGAGTGTGGCAGGGTTGCCCGCTTTCTCTATCACCGACACTATCTGCCACCCCCCTCTGGGAACTCCGACCCACCCTGATTTCCCCCTTCCGCAGCATTTCAAATCACTGAAAGGGCCACAGGCTACAAAGAGACCCCCCCCCCGACCTTCTTTTATGATTTGACTTGTACTGTGCCTTGAGGGGAAGGGGAAGAGGGGGCGCAAGCTCATCCCCTGCCTCACGCGGCAGATTGCCTTGAGCCGCCCCTGGAGGCAGAGTTTAAAGGTCTAGAAACTTGAGCGTGCCGTGTGAGCCATCAGTGCGGGTCCACTGGAAACACTGCTGCAGGTCCACAGAACTGTCTGTACAGCAAACACTGTATTTTCAAAGTTTTCTAACTTAGAAATAAGCATGATATCTTTCACAACTGCATCCTGAACACCTCCCATATAACTTAATAGAAGAATCAATGTTGGATAATTCAACCTGAAAGACTCCAAATCAGCCATTTTCTTTTCCATATCCACATTTTTTTGTAGGGACAGAAGCTGTCTGCAGAGTTACAGCCTTGCCCAGACCCAAGATAGCCTTCCAGAAATTCTTCCAGTGTGAAAGAGCTGGGTCTCTCCAACTCAAATGTCACAACGTAAAGGTGAAAGAGTTAACTCTGTACCTGGGGCCCAGCTCGTTCTCCCCCCCCCCCCCCCCCCCCCCCCCCCCCGGCTCACACAGTGCAGCCACATCCCCGCACAGCAGTCCCCAGCTGCATCCGCCGCTCCCCCCCCCCCTCCCCCGCGCTCGTGGCAGCTATTCCGGCACCGCAGCCTGATGGCCTCTTTTCCAAAGCCCGGGCAATACATGCTGGGGCCGGATCCTCCAGGAGGGTTTCTTTTGCTTTTGAGACCAAGCAAAATGCTGTGTGCTGGGGGAGGACGATGGCAACTCTTCCCCTCCGTGCCTCCCAACAGACTGGCCGAAGAAGCAACTTGCAGCTCCCAACATCGAAACAAAAGAATACATTGGGCCGGGTGGGGGCAGGGCAAGGCATCGTAGGGAACACGAAGACCCCGCCCTTCCTCTTCCGAACCCTTCTGGATCGCAGGCAAATCAAAGCAGGAAATCTGAAATCACGGGGGGCGGCAAAAAGTGCATCCACCTAGGCCGACCCCATCCTAGATCCTCACGTGTTTTGTTTTGTTTTTTCACTAATTCATTTTATATAGAAAGGTATGCGGCTTCCGGATGACAATGAATATCGGTCACTACCAACCTCTGGGGCCGATGCAATATCAAGCATGAAAAATGAGCGTCCAAACCGGGCGCCTGTTTTCTCAACTTGCGCCCATCCCCCTCTCCTGGGCGCCCGATGCAACAGGCAAATGAGCTGCCGCGCTAAAAAGGATGCGCTAGGGATAAGTAGTGTGTCCCTAGCGCGTCCATGGCAGCGGGCGCCCAGGAGATGTGGCTGTCTGCCGGTTAGGTAGACGGAAGCTCAGTTAACGATCATCTGTTTTCCTAACCTGCGCACAGTCCTGGGTTAGGAAAACGGACGCTCATAAATTGAGCATCCATTTTCCTAACCTGACCACCGTCAAGATTTTTTTTTTTTTCATGCTGCTTTCTGTGGTTCCTCCTACTTAGTATCCAGATGATAGTAAGTGGGGAAACCACAGAAAAGCAGTGTTTTGGGCTTTTTGTGGTGGTTTGCAAAGCATGAAGACCTAACGCCAGCTCCAGGGCTGGCATTAAGGTTTGCACGTTAAAATGTACGCGTTGGGCGCAAGGTGATTTTTTTTGGATCAGGGGTAAAGCAAATGTTGCTTACCTGATGTAACAGGTGTTCTCACAGGACAGCAGGATGTTAGTCCTCACAAATGGGTGACATCGAGGATGGAGCCCTGTACGGAAAACTTTTCTGTCAAAGTTTCAACAAGCTTTGACTGACACTAGCACACTGGGTGCACTGAGCATGCCCAGCCTGCAATTATCCCTGTGAGCCACAGGTGTCTCCCTCAGTCTCGTCTTATAGCTAAAAAGCGCAAGCGAAACTAAAATAAAAGTATACAGACCCAACTCCGCGGGGTGGCGGGCGGGTTTCGTGAGGACTAACATCCTGCTGTCCTGTGAGAACACCTGTTACATCAGGTAAGCAACATTTGCTTTCTCACAGGACAAGCAGGATGGTAGTCCTCACAAATGGGTGAGTACCGAGCTGAGGATGCCCGGGAATGCACCAGATACACCGCAGATGCGCAAAGGCGTAACGACTGAGGTGGAAATGGGAACGGAGGGCATCCGCAACACCATAATGGGTTCGTGGAAGGATGTTGGGTAGTGAATTGAAAAAAGTAAGAGTAGGCGGACTGGCCAAACATGGAGCATGCCGGCTAGTCAAATGTAAGCAATAATAGGCTGCGAAGGTATGGAGAGGACTCCAGGCTGCAACCTGATAAAAAAGTACAAGCAGCAGTAACCAAAGGGAAGCTGTTAAGGCTAAGACGGACACAACAGTATGTGGATACCCACAGTGTTGTAGTGAAATGTCTGCTTGTTGGTAGGAAAGGAAATATAGACCACTTAATCAGAAGGATTAGGTCTGTGTGGCCACTGGAAGTAGCAGCTTGACCCTTGCATGAAGGAAAGAGTCAAGTGGAATTCACATGGAATGCAGTGCAATGTAGATAGAATGTAAGCGCAGCATTACTGTCCAGGAATGTGGAAAACCCAGTCTCTCCCTAGGGCGAGAGAGAGAGGTTAGGAAAAATTAATAGAGTATTTCCTGAGGAAAGGAGATACAACATCTACCTGAAAAGGATAGAAAGTTGAATGCGTAGAACTACTCAGTGGCAGAGGAACGGAGTCAGGTGAGTATGGAAAGAGTGCATAACTCACGGACCCTGCTGGCAGGAATGACATTAAGAGGGAAAGAAGTTCCCTTGCCAAACTGTGGAAGAGAGGAATGGAAAGGCTCAAACGTAGAATGTATGAGACTTATAAGGAGAATATATATTTTCATTCCGTGATTAGAGAAATAGAGGCGGCTTGATCAGTGGATAATCCATGGTAAGCCGACTCAGAGAGGATTACCGAAAACGGGAACCCAACTCCCAAAACGATACACCTCCTAAGAGAAAGGTGTATCTATGTGGAGGATGTCTGGAGAACAGAATCCGAGGGAGTAAGAAAAAATGGTGGAAAAGTAAAAGGGGTAATACCTCTTTTTTTTTTTTTTTTTTTTTTTTAGCGTCAGGAGGTAAAGCCTGCCATATTAAACGGCAAGATTTATGTTTAGAAGGTTTTGTGACGCTACCAGAACCTAAGAACATCAGTAAGTCTATGATTTGGGACTGACTGGTGAGAGAATAAAAGGTTACTGATATGATGGATTGAGAAGTATGGGAAAGCATACTGATCTCAGTCAGGGAGTGGGGAAAAGAATACTGAACCCCATCCCAGTTCAACATTAGAAGAATGCTGGCTACGAGAGGCAGCAGAAGAGATATATTGAAGAGGCCTTTGATGGAAGAAAAGGCATCTAAGGGAACGCATAGGAAACATCTGCAGGGAGCAGAACCTGTGCATCGTATGGAATGATCAGACGCCGAGGAAAGTTTAGTTAAACTCAGCGTTAAAAGATTTGCCCTGTACACATGTAATTGAAACCATTCGAGAGGATAGAACTTACGTGGAGAAGGTCTGATAGAGCGTTCATTAAATCTCTTAGATATGTGGCCCAAGGACGCATGAAGTGAACAAGGGCCAAGGGTAGAGCTGCGCAGCTGTCTAGCAGAGCAGCTAAGAGGTAATGCGTGCTTATGAGTTGGAAAGCACATTGTCCCTATGCTGTCTGTATGTATGCACAAAGAATTGTTGCAAAAGCAGTATTGGAAGGCATAAGGGCATAACTCATGGGTGCAACGTCCAGGAAGTTTATGAGAAACTATGCTGGAGTGCAATAGATGCATAATGGGTTGACAGCTTTCAGGAGAAACTTTATAACCCTAAGGAATTGCGAGCATGAGTCGAAGGAGACTAGGTCCTAGTTCGAACTGGGATAAGAATCAGGGACGAAAGCAATGAAACCACTTAGGTCCATTGAGTATAGAATGTCACTGAATATAACCCATAGCAGTTTTGAATTATGAGAAAAATGCATAGTGGGAAGAAACCCCATAGCCCAACCATGAAAAGTTGAAAGGCTGAGGTTATGGAAAATATGCGCAGGGACATATAACAATGTATCAGAATGTCTGTGCGCATGCTGGACAAGAGGGTCTTAAGACTGTGGTGTCCAGAAGTGTTACAGAAGGGATTTATGGCAGTGACAGTAATCCCAGTTAGTAAATGTATAGTGAGTCCTGAAAAAAGTGAGAGCTCCTTGCATGTACTGAAAGTGGTTAGCAGTAGTCTATGCAAGGAAAGTGAATGATGTTACACTCCGCAGAGAAAACAGCATTCACCAACAGTGATGCAAGAGACAGTTCACTTACCGAAGCTGGTGCCAGCGGCAGAGCTTGGGGTTGTAATGTTGACTCACCATAAAGCACATAGAAACATTAAAATAATGTACTTACTGCAGTATGGAGTGATGGTAACCAAAGATACCATTGTACCTGTGACGTCTAAAGAAAGTTGGATTTTCTTAGGTCCAGGATGTGCGGAGAGTAACTATTTTCTGTTAAAAGAAAGAATAGTGCAATTAAAACTCCCCAACCCCCCTCCCTTCTCCCCTCTGCACTTCGTAGCGCCTGGGGGAGTGTACCGGGACTTTGGTACAAGGTGGGGTGGCCGCTCTGATATCTGACCACATGGGAGACCAGGAGGTGTCCCAATGGAGGATATCATGTAGGCTCCTGCAGGTGTGTGAGCGGTAAGTGGTACCCGCATTTCTGTATGCTGTACAAGGAGACACTGAGACCTGTGGCCAGGCCTCAAGGTGGACTTGTACATGGGGCAATGGTTGCTGAATCTCATGTTTAGCAGATCAGCCAATGCAGCTGGACCTTGGTTGGGAGGGAACCAAGAGTCAGAGCATTGGTCGGCACAGGGACTTGTTACTGACAAGAGAAGAAGCCCTGCTGCAATCCCAAGAAGATAGAGGGGTTCTCCTGATATTGTGGCTAACATAGCTAACATAGCGATATGTGACACTAATACAGTTCTAAAAGGCACATGACCCAGAACTTTTCGAACCACGGTCCGAATGGGAGAACACAACTCTATGGGAATGCCGCCGAAGCGGGTACTTACCATCCGACGTGGATCGCCGCAAGACGAGCCGGTGAAGATTGTTGACTCCGACGGTCTCCGGAGTCCTCGAGGGTAAGGCCGGGGACGTAAACGTCCATCTCACTCTGAAACCCGGTATGGTGGCACAGGTACAGAGGAGACAGGCCAGGCGTGAGTGGCGTTTAGACTGCTAAGTGTAACAGATGGCCATAGTCCCACACCACTTGACGGTGGGGCACGCCAGGAACAGAGGAGCCCTAACGGAACTCATGTTCCCTTCCCTCGTCACAGCGGCTCGATGTGTCGTGACGCCAATGCAGAAGCTGTCGGACCTGGATCCGGAAGTTCTGGATCACCAAGGACTGCCAAAACTGTAGGAACAGTGCTGATGGCAGTGGTGATGTCGCTCTGCCCGAGCGTTGTCCAGCCTGGAGAAGGATGGCACCGATGTGCTGGATGGCGTCAGCGGCGGACGATCACGATGTCGGCGATGATGGGTGCCACGGTGCTCGGCCCGGTCTTTCCCCAGCGCCGAGATGGAAGCCCTCGTCGTCCTGGAAGGCGATCGATGACGAACTGTCAGCACGCCTGCTCTGCTCCTGACACAATGGAGTGTCTTAAGCTAATACGGGGCTTAAAAAAGAACCCAAAGCATGGAGCAATGTGAGGAGGCGAGGATATTATGTGGCGGTGCTATGTCGGTATTGACGATATTGAAGGCAACCTAAGGGGCTTCGAGGATATCATCAAAATGGGTATGAAAAATCGTCGATGACTGGCCAGGAGAATGATGACAGTGACGGGGCACTGACAGCAGTGGCATAGGTATCTTTGAAACGATGTGGAATCGAATAATCGAAAAACATTGCCGTTATTGAAAAAGATACCGGCATCGACTGAGTTGAAGTCGAATCAATAGGGCGTCAAGGACACCGAAGGAAAACGGAGGTGTCGAGGGCATCGATGCATGGAGGCGGGCATTTATGCCGTTTGTGGCATGGCCACGGGCATCAACTATAGGGCCACAGACGTTGACGGTATCGATTTGGACAGACTCAGATTTCCAAGTGTACATGGCATCGGTGCCCCAGACACGTGTGTCGGTGGCATCGATATGGACACATATGGAATCGATGGCATGGATCTCCCAGTCGATGAATTCCATCCCGGCATCAACGCCAGTCCTGGAATCGGCATGGGCATCGATGCCAGCCATAAGGCTGGCATTGGCATCAACGTCCATCCACGGAATCGAGCCGGCATGGATACCCACCGATGGGACCCACCTGGGCATCGAATTTCACCGATGGGAGCAGCCTGGCATCGACTGCCCTCGATGGATGCATTCTAACATAGATGCCCATGGATGAAACACCTGGGCATCGGTGTCCATCGATGCAAAAGGACCTGGCACCGATGCCATCGACGGACGGCCATCCGGCACCAATGCCATCGACGGACAAGCCATCCGGCACCGATGTCCATCGATGGGGACCATCCGGCACCGATGTCCACCGATGGGGACCATCCGGCATCGATGCCCACCGACGAATCGATGTGGCACCGATGCCCACCGATGGAAAAGGGCTGGACATCGGTGGGGAGGATGGGGCATCGATGGCATCCCCAAAAGGGGGGGGTGGCATCGATGAAGTGACCCTGGGATCGTTAAAAAGTGTCTCGGGCAGCGGTGGCGGCGACCCGAGTATGCATGGCAGTGACTAACAGCGTGTGCGTCAATGGCATGCATCCGGGTAGGGACGGCACCGAGGAAGCCCAAGGAAAAAAACAGTGCGTAGGAGGAAAAAGCCTGGTAGCACTGAAAAGCAAAAAACATGGATAAAGGCATCAGGGCACCGTGGGGGGAGGGGCGCTGATGACATATAAAAGCCCAGGGCGGTTTAGGAGGGTCCCGGTGTAGCGATAGGGTATCGACTGCGTGAGGGTACCAGGGAACGAAGGACTTGAAGCTACAGAGGTCCTAAAGTTAAGGAAAAAATCCCTACCCCACTAGCATAAGCAAGCAGAGTGTCACAGAGATACTCGCAAGCTGTTTAAAGCTAACTGAAAAATGGGGGAAGGGAAGGCTTCAGTCAGTTAACAGCCTTAAGATAGTGACAGAAACCGACCGAAAAATAAGAATTAGTACTCACCGAGCGTCGTAAAAACGTACGCGGAGGGAGACCTGTGCAGGGAAAAGTGTTTTTTGAAGTGAAAAGTTAAGTGTTTCCATGAGGTAATTAGTTAAAAAATCCTCACAGAGCTCCAACCGCTATGCTGACTGCAGAGCGGAAAAAAGAAGACTGAGGGAGACACCTGTGGCTCACAGGGATAATTGCAGGCTGGGCATGCTCAGTGCACCCAGTGTGCTAGTGTCAGTCAAAGCTTGTTGAAACTTTGACAGAAAAGTTTTCCGTACAGGGCTCCATCCTCGATGTCACCCATTTGTGAGAACTACCATCCTGCTTGTCCTGTGAGAATAGCTAATAGCCTCATGTGATGAGCGTTATTAGCTACACGCTGGCTTAGATGCCTGTTTTGGATGGGCTGATTCTCAGGCCGATACAGTAAAGCGCAGCCGCAGTTACCCTGCTTCTAACCTGCTTTGTACCCACAATTTGGCCGCGTAAGTCCAACCCGCGATTCACTATCCCTTTTAACCCATCCTTACCGCTTCTTGAAATCAACGGGTAACTCTTTCCGCCCGCGGCATGTATATGAGATGTAAACGATCAGATTAGCTATTCCCTCCCATACAATAACGTGCGCCCCGATTATCGCCTTTTTAACCTGCAGTTTTGCTGCGTGTTTAACCTAATTTACCGCCTACCCTTACCCCTGCGTTAGAGTGGAGTGTCAGGCAAGCCCCGGCAGAGAGAGAAGAAATTTCACGGGCAAACTTTCCTGTGAGGCTTCAGCGGATCGGGCGCTCCCCATGCGAGGCTTCCAGCAGCCCCCGCCGGCAAAGGTGCATGAGCAGATGCAAATGATTGCATCTGCTCACCCCCTGGGACAAGACCTTTAGAGGAGCCAGGATCGGGCAAACTTTCCCCCAGTCCCCGCTCACCTGCCCTGGCCGCGTCCATGGGTGCCGGTCTCCCGTGTGGTGGGCGCGCTGGCAGCGCTGGAGCAGCCCCAGTCCTCTCTCCCCTCCTCCCGAGCGGCTTCGGCAGCAGGGGGGTGAGGGGGTCAGGCAGTGAAGCAATCAGTTGCACAGGACAACAAAACAAACTGCACCAGCCCTTCTCCTGTATCCACTTCCTGGTACCTGTCATTTGAAATGACACTTGAAATGACAGGTACCAGCGCACCCAGGATACTGTATAGGCGCTGTATAGCGCTCTATACAGTAAAATGGATTGCGCTTCATGGACGCGGCTTGCATTTGCATGCCATTTAAATACTGTATCGAGCAGTATGTGATCCGGACTGTGCGTGCGGCAAATGAGGGTGCGCCCGGCACTACCGCACTCTTTCTTCCGCGTCCTTACTGTTTCGGCCTGTCTATTATTGCATCAGGAGTTATTTTAGCGCGGCAAGCTCTGCGCTGGGCGTGAGCACACTGTGTTGCATCGGCCCCTCTGTCAGATTCAAACTGAGAACGTGGATGTGAAAGGATGTATAACCCTATGTCGAGGCCTGGAGCTAATCTCCCAGTCTCCCAATTTCAAAGGATCTCATGTGGTAAGAAAGGAAGCCTACGGATGGAATCTGGAACATTTCTCAGCATTCAGTCATTAGACAAGGGGAACCTGGGCAGTTACCTGGGACCCATGCTTGTTGGGTGGATGGGGGAGGGAGGAAGGAGATCCTATGCAGTCATTCTGATGTGCTCTCTGGACCCCGCATTTCTGATAGGATCCCCGAGACCTGGGTCTGCGAGACACTGCCCCATGCAAGCATAAAGCTGTCACAGTTGTCAGAGGGGTTTCAAATGAGTTTCAAGTATGTTCTCTAAGCCTTCTATTTTTTTTTTTTTTTTTCAGTTTCATGCTTTGTATCAGGAAGGGCAGAATCCAGATCCCAGAAAGAATAGTGATATGGCCCAATGTGTCCCTAATGACTTGGATTTAGTTGGCACATTTATCATACAGGTTTTAATAATAAAATTAAAAGCATCGTTTCATGTCTTTTATCCACTATCCCGGTTAAAGGGGATCCCAGCCATTGTGCAACAGTGACCCCTAGTTGTCAGGCTCATTCAGGTGTACTTTTTCTCTGGAGGGAGCCATGGCTTGTGGTCCTGGCTGAGGACGGTGCTGCAATGGCTGGACTGGACAGAAGAAGAGGAGGATTAGGTAAGGGGAGAAAATCCCCAGCTAGCTGAAAATGAGAGGCCAAAAGAAGCAGGAGGAAGTTATGAGACCTTAAAATGTTACTTTATTAAAACAAAATGTCTTAGTGAGCAAAGCACAGCTAGTGAGAGCCCCTTGGGAAGAAAATGGCAACATATCACTAGAGGTTTCTGATGTCACATTCCTTTAACTTGAAACTCCAAGGCACTGAGGACCATGAGCGTCAGGCCAGGAGGAGTAAGTGGGCCAAATCGACGTGTTCCTTCAGTTAAGTTCTCTTACATTTGCACATATTTCTTGCTGACAAAACAGATTAAAAGTACAAGGTTATATTTCTAGGACACACAGCTGTGCCTTTTTTTTTTTTTTATCCTTCCAGATAGTCATTATTCTCATTTCATGGTCCCTTTGAGCGCACCTGCAGTCTCAAAGGAGATGATGGAAGGCTAGGCCAAAGATAGGACTGGAATTTGTAGGTCAGCATCATGGCCATGTCCCGAATGGACACCGAAGGGATAGAAGACTCAGCCCTGGATTTCAAAGCAATATTTACCTTAATAAAATAAACTATTCTTCAGTTGCTCTCATCGTTTAGAAAGGTGAAATTATTAAAATAAATGTGCCTTCATAACCTGTTTGAGATCGAAAAGTATAGATTCTCAGTCCCATACAGACACACACTGCCTGCTATCAGTAATAGCTGCAGAGGCAGATTTATCCCACTGCTTCTAAATAGAGGGGGAACCAGTAGAACAGATGAAGGCACTACCTACCACCAGAGTGGTAGTGATGGCAGGGGGGATTTGCAAGAGGGAGCAACTGGAGGTGTGGGCCACAGGAGGAGGGGGATTGGAGGCCCCCAGGTACTAGCAGACTGTAAGCCCTTTGGGGCAGGGACCTACCTACTGCACCTGAACTGTAGCTTGCCTTGATCACGGGTTTGGAAGAGCAAGTAATTAAATGCACAATCCACTTATAGAGGCTGGAGGTGCACGGAGGGTGGTGGGGTGCGGGGAGACCGATTATTGTTTTCAGGACTGCGCCCAAAATGTCCTGTTGTGGCCCTGCTAACCGTGTTGCAAAGAAGGACTGAAGAATTAACAACAACTCAAAAGAATACAAAAATGAATGCAACATCCAAGAACTAGCAACCCTCATCCCCCCCCCCCACAAGATGCATGCCCCCCTTTCCCCCCGTCCCACAAGATGCATGCCCCCCCCCCCCCCAAGATGCATGCCCCCCATCCCCCCCCCCCCCAGATGCATGCCGCATAGGGCAATCAGTGGAATCGTGCAACAAGTGAGCCAGACTCTTATACACAAAATGAACATAGCAACCATGCTGTCCCCCAAACACGGTCTACAAACAGCATGTGCATCCACACTCGCACATGTGCATACAGCTATGCAAACATTTGAAAAAGCTGAAAAATATTTATTCACCACCCGACTGTGCAGTATGTGCCAGAGCTGCCTTTCTGATACAAGGGAGCTGCCTACACTTTTCTGCATAAAGTGTGTGTGTGGGGGAGGGAGGGCGGCAACCTGACTTCCCCATCTTGTCAGACAAATCTGATCAATTTCTTTCACTGGCCATGGATGCCGAAAAGGCATTTGATTTAGTACATTGGCCCTACCCTATTTAAAGTTCTCTGGAAAATGCGATTCGGCCCCTTCTTCCTTGCCTGGCTCCTTAAGCTCTATGACTCTCCCAAGGCTTGTATCAAGGAGAATGGGGAAAGCAGAGTTGCTTACCTGTAACAGGTGTTCTCACAGGACAGCAGGATGTTAGTCCTCACATATTGGGTGACATTAACAGGAGGGAGCCCAATCATGGAACACTTTTGTCAAAGTTTCTAGAACTTTGACTGGCACCTACTGGGCATGCCCAGCATGGCACTAACCCTGCAGCCAGCAGGGGTCCACCTTCAGTCTTGTGTATAGTAAAAGTACGTGCGAAAACACATCACCCCGATTCTAAAAATACTTCACTGGCTACCCATTCGCTACAGAATTCTCTTCAAGACACTTACTATTATCCACAAAACCTTATTTCAAGCATCCTCGCTCCAACTTACCATACCCCTCAAACCACACTCCTCTGCAAGACCCACCAGATCTGCATACAGAGATTCCCTCCAGGTTCCCCCCAAAAAATCCGTTTTTCACAACTCTATTGAAAAACGGGCACTATCAATTGCTGGTCCGCATCACTGGAACTCCCTCCCGCCAGATCTCCGCCAGGAACATTGCCATATCACGTTCAGGAAAAAATTAAAAACCTGGCTGTTCGCCCAAGCTTATCCCTGAAAAGCCTCAGGGTCACCCACACAGTCTTACCCCACGGATGCGTCCATTTCCGCAACGCAAAGGAACTGTTGTCCGACTAATTGCACTATCTTATAACTTGCTTAATTCATATACACTATGTAAATTTGTACATAATTCTTATCCTGTAAGCACCCTCTCCTGCTTTTGCCCTTCTCTCCAGTTAGAATTTGTTTAAACTATCTTTCTCTAACAGCCTAGTTCCACATTCCCTGTTATAATGTAATTTTTGTTTGCTCTGTTAACTGGTTCCCCCTAGTTTATTGTAAACCGGTACGATAGGACCTGGTCTTGAGCATCGGTATATTAAAAGAATTTAAATAAATAAATAAAATAAATCGCAAGCGAACCCAACTCCGTGGGGTGGAGGACGGGTTTCGTGAGGACTAACATCCTGCTGTCCTGTGAGAGCACCTGTTACAGGTAAGCAACTCTGCTTTCTCACAGGACAAGCAGGATGGTAGTCCTCACATATGGGTGAGTACCGAGCTGAGGATGCCCGAGCAATGCACCAAATGGACCCAGAGATGTGCAACAGCCAAAAGAACTGGGGTGGAATTTGGTAGAGGGCATCCTGAACCCTACCGGGTTGGCAGAAGGATGTTGGTACCTCAGTTCGCAAATAAGTTGCATAGCACAGACTGGCCAAAAATGGAATCTTGCCTGCCAGCCTTATCCAAGCAATAATGGGCTGCGAAGGTATGGAGAGAGCTCCAGGTCGTAGCCTGACAAATATCGATAAGTGGAACAGAACGAAGGTGTGCCACTGAAGTTGCAACGGCCCTTACAGAGTGTGCATTCACACGGTCTTGTAGCGGAATGCCTGCTTGCTGGCAGCAGAAGGAGATACAGTCCACCAGCCAGGAGGAAAGGGTCTGTTTTCCCACTGGATTTCCCAATTTGATGTTATCAAAGGAGACGAATAATTGGGTGGATTTCCTGTGGGCTGACGTGCGATCTAAATAAAATGCCAGGGCACGTTTGCAGTCCAGGGAATGAAGAGCCCTTTCTCTTGGGTTTGAATGGGGCCTTGGAAAGAAAGTAGGTAAAATGATAGATTGATTAAGATGAAATTCCGACACTACCTTTGGTAAGAACTTAGGGTGTGTATGAAGGAGTGCTCTGTCGTGCAGAAATTTAATGTAAGGCGAGTAGGTGACTAATGCCTGTAACTCACTGACTGTTAGGGGTTCTTTACCTCTTTCCCTCTCTCGGGGGTTTAGTCTGGCTGCCTCGGGGCTTGCGGCGTGTCGGTCTCGGAGTCGGCTTGACCGGGACCGGCGTCACTGGCCTTGCACATGCGCGGTGTGCGCGCGCGGTGACGTCACGAGGTGCACGCGCGCGCATTAGTCCTTTGCTGGGACTTTTCTCATTCCTGTGTTTATTTTTACATGCGCGGGCATCAGTGACGTCATCGCGCGTGTAATCGCATGCCGAGGGGGTTTTGTGACACTAGACTGTTTCCTGTGCTGATTGGTGGGGAGATTCAACGCGGGACAGAGAATATCCCTCAGCTGTTGGCTTTAACAGCTGAGGAATATAAACAGCTTCGTTGTGGCATTCCGGTTGCCTTGGCAACAGACTTCAATGGAGCAAGGCTGGTATTCTTTGTGCTCCTTGTCTGTTGCTTTTGTTATTTTAATTCAATTATTTTAAATACAAGTTAATATGTTATTCTCTGAATTTTAAGAGTTTTGCTTGTTAAATATTTTAGTAATTAGTATAAGGTATACTTTTGTTCTGAAGCAAGTATTTTTCTTTGACAACTAAAGACTGCAGTCAGATTCTTGATTTGTTTTTAAATCAATTGTACCTCTTCTGACTGTTCTGTTTTAACTTCGTGTACAAGTGATATTAAATTCATCTATAACTGAACTGTTTCCTGTTTTGAACCGCCTATCAACTGATCAATTCATATTGATCAGCTGAACCAAGGATCCACAAAATACCAGTATAACACTAACTCTGCGAGCGGATGTTATAGTGAGAAGAAAAATTACTTTCCAGGTGAGATAGCGAAGATCGCAGGATTGGAGAGGCTCAAATGGAGGTTTCATGAGCTGTCCTAAGACCACGTTAAGGTCCCAAGCAGGGGTCGGAGGGCGCAAGGGAGGTTTTAGGTGGAGCACACCTCTCATGAAGCGTGTGACTAAGGGATGTGTGGAAATCGATACATCCCCCATGTCATTGTGGAAAGCAGCTACCGCACTGACATGCACTCTTATAGAAGAAGTTTTCAGGCCTGACTCAGAGATGCCAGAGATAGTCCAGAAACTTCGCGGTGGAACAAGCGAAGGGGTCGATGGACATAGATGTGCACCAGACCGTAAACTTTTTCCACTTAGAGTGATAAGAGCATCTAGTGGAAGGCTTTCGTGAAGCTACCAAGACTCGAGATACCGACTCTGAAAGGTTAAGGGGTCGGAGTATCAGCCTTTCAACATCCAGGCCGTTAGTCACAGGGCCGGGAGGTTGGGGTAGTGTAGGCGCCCGTTGTTCTGAGTTATCAGTAGCGGGTCTGTCCCCAGGCGAACGAGCTGGCGTACTGAGAGGCCCTGGAGGATTGGAAACCAGGCTTGATGTGGCCAGTGAGGGGCTATTAGGATCATTGAGCCCTTGTCCCTTCATAACTTCATGAGAGTCTTGGAGATGAGTGGAAGTGGAGGGTACATGTAAAGGAGACCTGTGGACCACGAAAGGGCGAACGCGTCCCTCGGCTGTGAATGGCGGTTGCGAGTGAGCGAGCAAAGGTTATTTACCTTGTGGTTGTGGATGGACGCAAAGAGATCCAGACGTGGATAACCCTAGCATTGAAAGAGTGTGTCCGCTACCATGGGGTTGAAAGACCACTTGTGAGGATGAAAGGTGCGACTCAGCTCGTCCGCCAGCACATTGTCCACGCCCGCCACGTAGGTCACCCTGAAGTACATCGCGTGGGAAAGAGCCCATGCCCATATCTGCACAGCTTCCTGACACAGAAGGTAGGAGCCCATTCCTCCTTGCTTGTTGATGTACCACATCGCCACCTGGCTGTCGGTCTGAATCAGGATGACTTTGTTTGAGAGGCAATCTTGAAAAACCCAGAGGGCATATCTGATCGCCCGAAGCTCCAAGAAATGTATCTGATGTTTGGCTTCCTGTGGAGACCAGGTTCCCTGAGTCTGCAAGTCGTTGACATGAGCACCCCACCCTAGGTTGGAGGCATCTGTTGTCAAGATAATCTGAGGTTCTGGAGCCTGAAAGGGAAGGCCTTGAAGAAGATTGGAGTGTTGCATCCACCAGGCTAGCGACAGGCGGAGCTGCTTGGTAACATGGACAATGCTGGACATTGGATGATAAGCCTGAGCCCACTGGAATCGCAAGGTCCACTGTGTCACTCTCATGGCCAGGCGGGCCATGGGCATGACATGCATAGAGGATGCTATATGACCCAGCAGGATGAGGAAATGATGAGCCGTCGAGTAATCTTGAACCTGGAGGTATTGTGCCAGGGACATGAGAGTGTAAGCTCAATCCTGAGGAAGGAAGGCCTTTGCCTGTATGGTGATCAGATCTGCCCCTATGAAGGATAGAGTTTGAGATGGAACTAATTTGGATTTGGCATAGTTGACTAGAAACCCGAGAGACAGAAGTATATCAAGGATTAGACGTAAGGATCCTAGAGCATGGTTTTGGGTCGGAGCCCTTATCAGCCAGTCATCGAGATAAGGGTAGACATGGACTCCTTGACCCCTCAGGTAGGCCACGATCACTACGAGGCACTTGGTGAAGACTCGAGCGGACGCTAGGCTGAATGGCAGGACCTGGTACTGGAAGTGCCTGGGCCCAGCTAGGAAACGAAGAAATTTTTGATGAGACGGAGTGATGGCAATGTGTGCGTATGTGTCCTGAAGATCTAGAGAGCAAAGCCAATCTTCTCTTTGCAGTAGAGGGAGCAGGGAACCCAGGATTACCATTCTGAATTTTTCTTTGTGCAGATACTTGTTCAATGCACATAGGTCCAGGATGGGACGAATGCCCCCTGATTTTTTTGGAATGAGAAAATACCGAGAATAGAACCCCTGCCGGGAGAGGGGCACCGGTTCTATTTTTTTTTTTGTTATTAAAGGTTTTTATTAAACAACAACAAAATGAAACCTACAGACCAGACCAAACAAGCAGTAAATGAAGTACACATAATAAACTGCATAAATCTGCAGACAAAGCCGGAAACAACTGTAGGTGAAACATCATAGAATATCAAAACCAGGTTGTTTACGTTTAATGAATATATCACCCCATCCCCCGCCCCCCCCCCCCCCCAGCTTCACAATTACAAAGGAAAATTAGAAAAGCATAGCGTAAATGGTATCACACAGTAGAGGATATATGGACCTATGGGGTTACTCCCACAATAAGTATGGAAGGCGAAAGGCTCCCACCACAAACATAATATTTAAGGGGAAGTACCTACTGGTACACTAGGAAGCCATTTTTGGTATGGGTGCCAAATTGATGTAAAGCGGGAGACTGTCTTATTTTAGAATGCTGTAATTTTGCATAATAAATAAATTTTCCGCACTCTATTGTGAATGTCCTCTATCTTGGGAGTTCTGGTGTCTTTCCATAAATGTGCTATCTCACAACGACTGGCAGTAGAGATATATTGAACTAACTGATTAGAATCCTGCGAAAGCCCAGTGGGTGCCAAGCCCAACAACGCCTGAGCAGGGGTAAGAGAGGGCAGCCCCGGGAAAAGATTGCTCAACCATTGAGATACCTGCCTCCAGACCAACCTGACATGGTGGGGCACCGGTTCTATTGCCTGGGATTCGAGGAGAAAGGAAACCTCTTCCTCCAGTTGAGAGGAATGGTCAGATGACCCCCACGTCGGCAGAGGTGGGGAGTGGTCCGGCACAGTCAGGAAGTTGAGGCGATACCCTTGGGACACTACAGCCAGAACCCACTGGTCGGAAGTGATCGTGTGCCATATGTTGGTGAAGTGGCACAGTAGACCGCCGACTGGTAGGGATGGTAGAGGAGGTTGGCTTATGCTCTCCAGCAAGGAGTCAAAACCCAGCAGCTGGGCCCGGTTGAGGGGCTGGCTGGGTCTTCTGAGGTCGGGTTTGCCTGGGCTGATCTTTCTGGTAAGGTCTGGAAGGACGACTTCGAGCAGCAAGAGGATAATATCTCCGTGGCTTGAAAGACAGTTGTTTAGTGTCCCTTTGGAATGTCCTCTTAGAAGTGGACGGGAAGTCAGAAGGAACTGAGGAAAGTTGGCGCAGCTTTTCATGGTGGTCCTTTAGCTGTGCCACTTTTCCTGGATTTTGTCTCCGAAGAGATTATCCCCAGTGCAGGGTAAGTCTGCTAACCGGTCCTGCACCTCTGGACGTAGGTCTGAGGACTTCAGCCAGGCCCACCTTCTTGCACTAATCCCCGCTGCAGACACTCTGGAGGCAGTGTCAGAAATATCATAGACAGCGCGGACCCATGCTTGCCAGCATCTAGGTCTTTCTGAGCCAGAGCATTGAGTTTATCCTGTAATTGTTCTGGTAAAGATTCAGAGACATCTTGGATCTTCTTGAAAAGGTCTCTGTTATACTGGGTCATGTATAACTGGTAGGAAGCAATGCAAGAAATGAGCATTGAGCCATGAAAGACACAACTGCCAAATACATCCAGGACCTTTGTTCTTTCCCTGGAGGTTTGGAGGAATGAGGTTTAGATCGTCATGCCTTCTTCTGGGCTGACTCCACAACCACAGAATGGTGATCCAGCTGGGGTCTTTGAAACCCAGGGGCTGTCTGGACAAGGTAGGTGGCATCTGTCTTTCGGTTGACAGGTGGCACCAAGCCTGGGTGATCCCAATTCCTTTTCAGCAGGTCAATTAGGATTTCATGAATAGGAAGAGACATGATTTCCTTAGGGGCATCAAGAAACTGGAGTACTTCTAGCATCTTGTACCTCGAGTCCTCTTCTGTGTGAAGCTGAAATGGAATCATTTCAGACATTTCCTTTATGAAATTAATAAAGGACAGATCCTCTGGAGGAGATCGTCGTCTTTCCTCCAGGGGAGAGGGCTCTGAAGGCAGATCATCAGAATCCTGGGCAGCGTCATCGGTCCAAGCATCATAAGGCTGATCCCCAGCTCTCATAGGATCATCAGAGGGAAGAAATGGCGTCAGTCCTGAAGGATCAGGCCTAGGCATTGATGTTACTGGAGGAGGCACAGATGCCGGCACCGACGGAGGATGATGCAGGACTGATGGAACCAGTGGCATCGACGATGAGTCGTGGCAAGTTCCAGACGGAGGTATGGGTATCAGTGTTTCTTCATCCTCCGATGACAAAGGTCTCGACATGGAAGGCTGTGCACATACCGGTATTCTCGGTTCCACTGGTGGAAGGGCACTGATCAGCACATCCAGTCTGCCTAGAAGCGGTGCAAGCACCATGGGTATCTGGTCGGTGACTGGGGCTGGCATCGGTGACGGTGCCAATGGAGGATTGAAGCCCTGAAGTGCCTTACCGATGGCCTCTTGGATCATCCGATCCAATTCCTTGCGGAAGCCTGGGGCATATAACCCCAGTTCCGGAGTGGGAGGCAATAGTGGTGTAGATGGAGGGTCCACCGGTAAAAGTGGAGTCGCGGCTCCCTGCACCGGGATTTTTTTGTCAATGGTTCTGTCGATGCCGATACCGAGGGCTTGCCTGGATCAGCGGACTGAGCCTTCCGATGCCGATGTTGACACTTTTCATGATGTTCTCCTCAGTCCTTTTCCTGAGATGATGAGGAAGAAGTCAACACCTTCGGAGTAGTCGATGCCGGTCGGGCAGCACTGGTGTCCCGCTGCTGGTGAGAGGTCGATGGCATCAGCTCAGACGATGTTGAAGCGATTGATGGAGTCAGGGGTTTTGACTGAAAAAGAAACTCCATCTTCTCTGAGCGGGCCTTACGGCCCTTCGGCGTCATTTGGGCATATTTGGTACAAGTTAGGATGTTATGGTCAGGCCTCAAACACAGTACACATACTCTATGTGGGTCTGTGATGGACATTGCCCGAGGACAGTCGGGGAACCGACGAAAACTTAACGCCATGGCCTTGACAAAAATTTAGCCGCAGTGCGGTCGATGGCCGGTAGACCCCCAAAGGGAAAACTCGACGGAAATCGACCGCAAATGAGGGTAAAACCTTACCTTTCGATCGTGGAGTACGGAATCGATAGGGGGACCCCTATGGGGTAAAATTTTTTGAAAATTTTGAAAGAAGTTCCGTGAGGAAAATTCCTGTCAGGAATCTCTAGAGAGCTCCTTAACCCGCGTGGCTACTGCTGCGCGGAAAAAGAGACTGAAGGGGGACCCCTGCTGGTTGCAGGGTTAGTACCATGCTGGGCATGCCCAGTAGGTGCCAGTCAAAGTTCTAGAAATTTTGACAAAAGTGTTCCGTGATTGGGCTCCATCCTGATGATGTCACCCATGTGGGAGGACTAACATCCTGCTTGTCTTGTGAGAATACTCAGAATCCTTCCCTGTGGGCCGTGGGACCAGTCAGGGCTGCCCACTATCATCAATACTTTTTGTCTTATTTATAGAACCCTTAGCTCAAAAGATACATGAAAATTCAATCTCAGGAATCCAAGTGGGGGACTACTCTTCAAAATTATCAATGTTTGAAGACAATGTCCTATTTACGAGATCAGACCCAACGATCTCACTACCAGAAATAGTTAAGGTTATCGCCCAATTTAGCTCTGTTTCAGGCTTCTCTATAAACAGAGCTTCCCTTTCCTGTGGGCCAGGGAAAAAAAATCAAATATCTGGGAAACTATATTGGGGCCAGAAAAGATATATTTCAACTTAATTACCGGCCCTTACTTGCACATATCTATCAAGAACTTGAAGAATGGGACAGTTATCACATATCATGGCTAGGGTGCATAGCAACAATAAAAATGAATATTCTCCCCAGGCTTAGTTACCTTTTTCAAACTATACCCTATGATATTCCATCAACTACACTCAAAAAATGGCAACGTAGAATAATGAAATTTATTTGGAAAGGGAAAAACCCCAGATTAGCCCAAAAGATACTATTTCAACCGAAATCTCAAGGTGGTTTGGCAGTGCCCAATCTTTTGTGGTATCATGCAGCAGCCCAAATAAAAGCTATCATTGATTGGCATAAGATGCATCCCTGCAAACCATGGGCCTTACTGGACCAAGCAATTATTGACCATATGCCTATTCAGGCACTGCCATGGCAACCCAGAAAGACTTGGCCACTTAATCAGCCTTTACCAACACCCCTACTACACACATTACAAACATGGGAGAGATGGAAATCTATTCTCATTGGCCCTAAATCACTTTTGATCAATACTTTCATCATAAAGATTTTTTGGGCGGTGTGGCATATCAAACATTCTTGAATTGGATTAAGAAAGATATTTATAAATGTGACCAGATCTGGGAATCACAAGGAATGCTAAACTTTCAAAGTATACAGTCTAGATACAATTTACCATCATCAGAATACCTTCATTATATGCAATTACGGTACGTCATTTTCTGCAATCCACTAGAATGAAACAGGAACTTATAAAAAAAAAAAAAAGGTCTCACTATTTGAAAACTTCTATAAAGTTGCAGATAAAAGACAGAAAACAATGTCCAAATTCTATAAAATGTTAAACCAGGAAAATAAAAGGAAGCCTGCATATGTACAGGCCTGGGAGGTAGACTTGGGAGGGGAACAAGGGAAAGATTTCTGGGATGAAATCTATCGGTCATCTGGTAAAGATTTAACATCAGCATTGTTAATTGAAAATGGATACAAACTCTTATACCAGTGGTATTACACTCCATATAAGCTCCACAAGCTCTATCCTAATATTTCTGACAAATGTTGGAAGGGCTGCGGTGAATGTGGTACCGTTTTTCATTTTTGGTGGACAGGCACTCTGATTACAAAGTGCTGGCTCGCAATCTCTGAATGGCTGGGTATGATTCTCCATAAGGAGATTATCCTAACTCCCAAATCTGCCTTACTAAATGAATCTTTTGCTCTAGTAAACCATTATCAGCAAAAACTAATTAAACTGATTGCCACTGCTGCTAGATGTGAATTGGCCCAAGTGTGGAGGGACTGGACTGTCCCTTACCATTGCCTCAGTACAGTCTCGAATAGAATAACTTTATCGACTAAATAAGATAACAGCACATAAGCAAAAAACGAGTAGGAACATTTCAAAAAATTTGGTCTTCTTATCTGACTTGGATATCGACACAATCTTTATATGACTATTGAGGTCTTCCTCTAGGATAGGATGAGTCCATTTATCATATGCTCTAACGAGTGTTGAGGTTTCTTTCTTTCATTATAAAGAATGGTAGGGGGGAGGGGTTAATAATAAAACGAGAGACTAATCAGTGTTATGATGTTTTATTGTGAAATATTAAGACCAACAATTGTACGGTTGATATTTATATAAAGAGTTAGATATAGTTTTTAATTAGGCAGAAATATTTTCAGGTTGTATAGAAGGATATTATAATACTCCACATCAAGGTGTTATGGGAATTGAGTCCAACAGTTGGTACGGTAATTTACTAATCAGATATGTGTAATACAATTGCTATTGTTGAATACTGGAACATAACTGTTTGCATACTTGAAGTCTCTAATAAAGTTTAAATTATATTAAAAAAAAACCCAAACAATATCCTAATTCAAGAAAGCATAGGATTAATACAGGGGATCTCTAAGGAAGGATGGGCAGACTGGATGCGTTATATGACAATTTTCTGCTGTCATGTTTCTATATATTTTATTGTCTGGAATTGAAAATCCAAGTGGTTAATGGGTCTCAAACATACCCCACTAATCATGAAAAATGTTGTTGCCTTGTTTTCCTGGTTTTGAAAACAGCAAGAAAAAACACATTGGTTAACAAATGTGTCAGTTATAATCAGTACCTGCATAAGAATTTAAAATGTGTCCATGTGAAGTCGGCATTTTCTGCATCTGTCTGCCTTTTGATGATCACACTGCAGTTGCTATCTAAAGCAGACTTGTTTCAGTTTGGGGAAGTATTTTGCTATTTCAAATATATATGTTTTGATCTTTGCACGTTTTTGATAAGCAGGTGGAAGCACTAAGTGGATACTGAGAGCGCTACACTTTTGAGGGCAGCAGATGCAGGATTGGAGCCTGAGCCTTGCCAATGTGCTCTCTGCTGCTGCCTCTACCTCCCTCACTCTGCCAGCTGTCTTCCACCTCACCTCTGGCAGCAAGAGCCATATAAACTATAAACTTCTTGTCCTGAGAAAATTGAAACCACTTCTCCACTTCAATGATTTTCGGATGGTTCTACAAGCCATTATTCTAACAAAAATCGATTATTGCAACTCGCTCCTTTTTGGCCTCCCTACCTCATCCATCAAACCCCTCCAGATGATTCAAAACTCTGCAGCTAGAATCCTTACCAATACAAATAAAAGAGACCATATAACCCCCATACTAAAACTCCTCCACTGGCTGCCTATTAAGCAAAGGATTCTCTATAAAGTATACACAGCAATTCATAAATCTATTTACAACATATCCCCACTCCACTTAAGTACCCAACTTCGTTTTCACTCTTCATCTAGACCTATCAGAGGAGCTTATAAAGGCACACTCTATGTTCCTTCAACAATATCCTTACATCAGAAACGTACCATCTCTTTAGCAGGACCCGTCCAATGGAACATGCTCCCGCCAGACATCCGCCTTGAGATCTGCTTCGCTTCCTTCAAAAAGAAAATTAAAACCTGGCTCTTTAGCCAAGCTTTTCCAGAACTTTGATTATTTTTTACCTCCAGCTATCAAGATTTTCTCACCATCGCAATCCCTTCTGCAGATCACATTTATCTTAGACAATTACGCCTTATTTTATAATTTGGTTTCTCAAAGAGACTATACAATTTTCTCAATGTTATTTTTCGAACCTGTTTTCCATGTTTTCCAAGTTCTATAACCTTGTTATATGTACCGCCTCTTGGCGTAATTTTTATGTTTCAATGTAAACCGATGTGATCTGTATTTTAATACAGGAACACCGGTATATAAAAATCTAAAAATAAATAAATAAATAAGAGCCAGCAAAAATGCTCCCTATGGGTCCTGGAGCTTGGGGAAGACAGAGAGAGGAAGAGGAATGTTCCTGGGGGAGGAGGAGCACATAGCTGAAGTTTTGCTTAAGGCAGTGTTTCCCAGTGTACCTTCTACTCCTGGGGGAATTTTGCACACAAAAACTTAAAATTCTGCGCACAAAAACTTAAAATTCTGCAAACTTTATATTGGTCAAAATAACACAATTTACATGACAGTATTTAAGTAATTACATTTAAAATTAATACAAAGTTATTACTTAGAGATGCAGAATTTTAAATATTTTGAGCAGAATTTCCCTAGAAACTCACTGTAAGAGTGTCCCTTCCACTTGCTCTCCCTACTCCCCTGGCCACTTTGCCCTCTCAGGCCCCAACTCTTCCATCTGCCAGTATCTCTCCTCTTCACCTCTAGGCTCAACCCCTTCCATTCTATCGCCAGTCCCAGAGTTTGACCCCATTCTCAGAACTGCCCCTCACACAGGCTCCCACCCTCTCTCTCACACACGCTCCGCTCCCTCTCTCTAGTACACAAACACACACCCTCATACAGGCTCCCTCACTCTCTCGCACACACACATATCTCCTCAATATAGGGCCCTCTCTCTTGCATACACACCCACACAAGCTCCCTTTCTCTCTCACACAGGCTACCTATGTCTCTCTGTCATGCACCCCTTCACACAGGCTCTGCCTCACTCATACACAATCCCTTCATAAAGGCTAGCACCCTCATATACACATGATCCCTTTTTCATACACATGAGCTACCAATCTCTCACACATATACACACTCCTTCACAATCTTCTCAAAACTGAGAATGCTGTGAACTCAGGGATGAAGAGACCCGCCCCCCCTGACGTCATCACGCTCAGCGGCGAACCGGTAAACAGCCACATTCCACCAGGCAGTGGTGCGGAGGGGCAGCCCACCAGTACCGGGCACCTTTAGGGGCAATCGCTGAGAGAAAAAGAGACCAAAAAGACCAAAAAAATTGAAAAAACACTTCGCGCTGAAACTGAGAATGCTGTGAACTCAGGGATGAAGAGACCCGCCCCCCCTGACGTCATCACGCTCAGTGGCGAACCGGTAAACGGCCACATTCCACCAGGCGTCGCGCACCGAAGGGGTGCGCCAAAGGGACACTCCCCTTTGTGCACCCCTTTGTGCTACGCTTATTTTAATTCCCTTAAGTTTTCCTTTGTTAATTAACCTTTTTCATAGTGTTTAGTAATCCTTTGTTTATTAAATATGTTCAATGTATTTGACTTAGGAAACCTATTTTCCTGCATACTCTGTTTTTAATGTAAACCGGTATGATTTGTATCTGATACAAGAATGTCGGTATATAAATATGCAAAATAAATAAATAAATAAATAAATAAATAAAATAAATAGGCTCCCTCTCTCTGAAACCCACACTCAAGCAACCCCTCCTGCTCTCTCACCTCCCATGCTCTCTCTCACACCCTCTTGCTCAACCCCCTGCTCTCTCACTCCTCTGCTCCCTCTCTCTCTCACACACACACACACACACACACACATTCACTCTCACTGGGGCCTTCATCTTCGCCATGAGTGGAGTGCGTCCTGTGGCATGAGGGGGCCTTCATCTTCGCTGCAAACAGCGCACCCTCCATTCCCGGCACACAGGGGCCTTCATCTTCGCTGTGAATGGCACGTCAGGGCCTTCATCTTCGCCGCGAGTGGAGTACATCCTGCAGCACACAGAGGCCTTCATCTTTGCTGAGAAATGGCACACCGGAGCCTTCATCTTTGCCACGAATGGCGTGCTGGGGCCTTCATCTTCGTGTGCTCCTTTTGCGGCATGCCGGGGTCTCCTCAGCCATTTTCTGCGCAGAATTTGGCAATTGAGCACAGAAGTCCCCCAGGACTAACCTTCAAACCTGATTAGTATGCAATGGAAATGTGACCTTCCCGACGCTCAGATTTAGGCCAGTACCTGTGCTTTACTCAGCATCTTGCAGCAATAAGAGACACTCTTAAATGTGTAGAAGCTCTTTTCTGAGAATATGTGTAGTCATGCATGCATCTTCTTCCTAGCTCCAGCATGAGCCTTGGAGCCTGGTAATTAATGGGCAGCTCTAAGGGCATGGATAGCTGGGCCCTGCCTTGTCCAGCACACACACTGCACCCAGCATTTCCTCCTCTTCTCAGTCCTTCCACCCTGTCACCTATCCCAAGGCTGAGTGAGATGAGAAGAGCGTTCGGTAAACACTGGACGTGACTTACTCCGAGCATTGGGAGTAGCAGCAGTGAAATTCTGGCAGCCACGTGTGTCAGCCAAGGCAACTGACTGAGCCAGCTGCCCACATCACCCAAATGTCTCCCTTCTCCTTCACTTATATATAGAGGGAGCTGGTCCATTGGGATTGGTTCATGTGAGACTCCGCCCCCCTTTCTCCCTTTGTTTTAAAATTTGTAAGAGAGACTGACTGAGTTTTCAGCGGCTTCCCTACCCCTTTCCATGTCTGCTCTGCCTGCTCCAAGGAGGCTGGTGCACCACAACATTTTTGTTAGTGCAAGTGTGTGCCTTGGGTGTGAAAAGGTTGGGAAACACTGACCTAGGGCATCTAATACCTTAGCATCGGCCAGGTTGATGATGATATTTTTTATGAAATGACAGCATTTTGTAATTGATGTGGCACGCTGCAGTTTGTGTCATGGCTAATTTTTGGTGTTACACTTATTATTTAAGAAAACAGTAGGCAGATGATTATGTTATGTAAGTCTATAAACTTTCTGTTCCACGAATTATTTCTTTCCAGTGGTTATTTTCTAAAAAACAAAACAAAAGGTTTCATGTCAGGGCCAGCAGCGGCCTCCATCTTTCACTTTTTACCAAAGGGGAAAGGAAGCAGGTTCAAAAAGGTTTAGCTTGGCAGAAAATCACCACCAATGGTCTCCTAGTCTATTTAGCAGCTTTAGAAGGTAAATTTTTCTTTCACGGTCATTCAGTGGGTTGGTTTAACACCATAAGAACATAAGAAATTGCCATGCTGGGTCAGATGCCATGCTGGTTTATATGAGGCATTCAACGTGCATTTTTTTCACGTTTTGTGGTTTTCCCTATTTCTTGAGTTCTCTTGTTTGCTTCAACTTGATTACTTGTCATAATACAGCTTGTCATACTTGTCATAATACAGCTATCCTTAAAACGATAGACTATGAATATCAGAGTAACCCTCCCGAGGCCGGGACCTTCCCTCAATCCATGGGGTGTAAGAGATGGGATGATCCTAGAAGGTCCTCCCTAGACGGCGTGCTCACGGGGCTAGCCACAAGCCCAGCATCCTGTTTCCATTTTTCCTTTTTGGATTCTTGAAAGTATAGTGTTATTTGCTTCCGGTGGGATTTGACTTTAGTTAACAATATATTCCAGGAAATATAGAGGTTGAAGTTAGGACTGACATAAAAAACAGAAAAGGGGAAGTTATAGCCAGCATCATTAGCAACATGCTATCCTGGAACAAACATTTACTCAAAGGATAAGCATTCAAAAGCAAACAAGGATGTAATCAAAGTGAAATATACCTGATAATTCCAGCCTTTCAGTCCTAACAACTTGAATCTTCAACTTATTTTACCTTAAGCACTGTGCTATGGTTGCCAGCTCAGAGATATTTTTAGCACAATGGGTAGGAGATAAAGGAGTAAAGGTAGTGACCATAGTTGAAGGTGGTGAAGCCTATATGACTGACAACTGACAGATACCCTGAGCTAGAGGGGTGCAGGAATGGGCAACTGGGCAGATTGGCTCAGCCAAATTATTCTTACAGACTTTGTTGCTAATGGGACTTTATTATTGCAACTTTTATTGCCGGGAATTCTGGCTTCTCATACCAGGGCTTTGCAAATATTACAAAACCCTGCGGCCAGAGTTTTGACAGGCAGTTCTAAATATGATCATGTTGACACCTATTCTTAAGAACTGCACTGGCTTCCTGTGCAATATAGAATACATTACAAAGTATTATTGTTATTGCAAACATTTGGGGTAGATTTTCAAAAGGGTTATGTGCGTAATATACGCGCGTAACCCTTTAAAAACCCTCCTGTGCGTGCCGAGCCTATTTTGCATAGGCTTGGCGGCGCACGCAAGCCCCAGGACGCGTGTATGTCCCAATTTTATAACATGTGCGACAGCGCGCACATGTTATAAAATTGGGTGTACATTTGTGCACGCCGGGTAGTGCGCACAAATGTACCCCGCGCGGGCTACTTTAAAAATCTGCTCCTTTATGTATAATCCTGAAATGGTTTGGCTTGGAAAAAATGTATGTCCATATAAACCGATATGATTTGATATGTGTATCGAGAATGTCGGTATATAAAAATTCTAAATAAATAAATACATAAATAAATAAATAAATATTCCTTTACGTTCCTTAAGATCATCTAATATCTGCTTACTATACACTCCTTCAATTCATCAGATACATCTGGGATCAATCTGGGATAGAGCAAAAGTGGTTGCTGGACCAAAAATATGAAATACTATGCTGAGTTATATGAGGACAATGACAGATACTAAAAATGTTTGAAAAGGCCTTGAAAACCTGGCTTTGGAAAGCAGCTTTTGAAAACTAGGCCTGTGGATAAAAAAATGCTTGGCAGGATTCCTGTTAGTTTGTGTAGGTAACGTGCAATAACACCTGTTGCTCTAATAATGAAGAAACGTTCTGAGAGTGTGTATTTAATTTGATGTATGTCTGTGCGATCATATTGCATATTGTTTTAAATGATTGTGTATGTAACTTTATGTGCCACTGCGATCTTTGGAGTGTGTAGCCAATAAAGTTTTAAATAAATAAATACCTGCCATCTATTATGTTACTAACCTTTTTGTGAATGTTAGTTAACAAATATGTAAAACTTGATGACATGAAAAAATGACTACTCCATATATCGATACCGCACATTGAATGCCTCATATAAACTACTGATGGGTAAACCTCATAAAGTAGACGCCCAGTGTCATAAAATGAACTTGTCAGAATACCATTAAATGTGGACTAAATAGAGTCTTAACATTTTAATCATAGGTCACCTTTTTATTTTTATCAATTCTTTTAAGCGCAAATAAAACTTAGCTTGTTGTAGCCCGTCAAAATGCCACATAACCCAACACTGGTCCAGTGCTCATCGAGGAAGACTCTAAATGTTGCAGACATGAAAGCCACCATCTTATTTCCACAGCTTTTAGGCGCTCCTAGTCTTCTCCTGATGAAGCATCAAAACACTGGATTATGTGGAAGCTTGATGGGCTACAAACAGCTAAGTTTTATTTGCACTTAAAATTGATAAGAATAAAAAGAAGGTGATTTATGATTAAAACTTTAAGATGCTGTTTAGTCCACATTTAATGGCTTTCATATTATGACACTGGGCATCTACTTTATCAGGTTTACTTCTCAGTAGTTTATATGAGGCATTCAACGTGCATTTTTTTCACATTTTGTGGTTTTCCCTATTTCTTGAGTTCTCTTGTTTGCTTCAACTTGATTACTTGTCATAATACAGCTATCCTTAAAACGATAGACTATGAATATCAGAGTAACCCTCCCGAAGCCGGGACCTTCCCTCAATCCATGGGGTGTAAGAGATGGGATGCTCCTAGAAGGTCCTCCCTAGACGGCGTGCTCACGGGGCTAGCCACAAAAGACTCTCTCTTCCCTACTGGGGTCTGAAAAGTATATGGGGGCCTGAAACCCACCCAGTCTAATCTCCCGAAGGTAAGGAGGGGAGGCAGAGGTAATAAAAAGTGAAATGGTGAATACATTTAAATAACCGGCTGATTTAAAAAATATATATTATTGCACTGGAGACTTTTAAAAACCAGCTGGCATTATAAAGCTTAAAACCGGGTTAAAAAAAAGAAGTTAGTTGAATCAATACAATTAACAATACTTGTCAGTGTATATCTATAAAACATCTAAAACCCTTATTATTTAAAAACTAAATTTTAGCAACAGAAACAACCTGTTTAGCAACAGAAACAACCTGTTTAGCAACCTGTTAATTCATAAATTTGTAATGTTAGGCCTGTTGCTTTTGCTATTTCATTCACGTGTTTCTTGTAAAGCCCTTTGCTGCATTAAGTATTATTGTAAACCGAGGTGATGTTCCAAACGTGCGGCGGTATATAAAAAACTCTTAAATAAATACATAAAATAATATTAATCATTATTTTTTGTATCTTTTTTGAGGATCTGTTTCCAAGTCCAGATCTAAAGTATTGTCCAGTGTATCCAGATCAGGTAAGTATAGATTATTTCTATTATGGTCACTAACTTCTTGTTTTTAAACATTCTCGATATTATTAGGAGAATGGGTTGTGTGTGTTTCCTTTTCCTTGTTAAAGGGCTCCAAGCGGGAACTTGTTCACATCAGTATGAATTGTTTTAATTTTTGTATGTGGTCTTTCTCTCTCTCTCTGAATGGTCTTCATTTCTTTCCGTCTTTTGGTCAGGTGATGGGGGCAATGTGTGTACTTATATTTCCTGAAGTCTTTCTTGTGTTGGGCACCATTAAGCCGTATTATCTCCTGTGTTCCTGGATCTCCGTTGGTTCTCTTCTCTCTTCTGCTCCCTACTACTCTAACTTGAACAAATCAAAAAGAGAAACTGACTGCTAGCTCACGCCCCTCTTCTGCAGTCTAAAACATATCAATGTCTTGCTATAATTTCCAGAACCTAAGTGTACTTTTTGGGAACTTACTAGGTGTGAAATAAAAATAAGGTCATGTGTCCCTCACTAATTTCCGTTATTAATGCAGCCCTGCTTTATGTTTTGTTTTTATCAAATTTATTTGAAAAAATTTCTGGTTTTGAAAATTTTCTAAGTTCACACTTTCAGTCACACTATTTATAGCGGTGGTGGGCAAACCATGGCCCACGGGCCAAATCCAGCCCCTCAAGGCTTTTATTCTGGCCCACCTATCACTTGGAAACTGCATTATGTGCGGCCCACCGATGCTCCAGCCTGCCTGCCCCAGTGTCCGATGTCATCATCAAAGGCCAAATTGTCGCCCCTTGATGATGCTCGTCAGAGTATTGGCACGACATAAAGAGGCAAAGTATACAAACGCGCAATGGCGCAGTTGAATGATGCGCTGGCGGGTTTCCCATCCCTGCCAGCGAGAAGAGGCCCCTTGCAACAGCGCACTGGCAGGAATTTCACCCCCTGCTAGCAAGGAGAGGTCGCACGGAGAGGGATGGGGCAGAGAGAGAGAGGCATTAAGTGAGAGAGAAGGTGAGCTGGGCTGGATACTCTCACTGACCACATTGTGTTCAAATGATCTCAATAAACAGATTTAAACATAAGTGATAGAGAAGGAAAGAAAATGGGTGAGGATGATAACTGAAATGGAAGGGATATGAATGAATGGGAAGAAGAGGGTGAGTGACAGAGGGGAGGGAGGGTGTAAGTGACAGAGGAAAGGGAAAGGAAGAGGTGAAGGGGTCGAGTGACAGAGGGAAGGAGGGTGAGTGAGAGGGAAGGGAAATGGGAGGGAGGAAGTAGAAGAGGGGAGTGTGAAGAAGAGAGGGTAGAAATCATGGATAAAAAACCCAATCCAACTCCGCCACCCCTGACAATACTAGATAAACAAATGATAACGATAATCCCCACCACCCATACCAGGAACCTTGGAGTTACCATCGATGCTGATCTCTCTTTCAAATCCCACATAGTAAATAAAACGAAAGAAGGATACCACAAGCTACTAACCCTAAGACATATAAAGCCATTTCTCAACCCTTCTGACTTCAGAACCGTCCTGCAGCTGCTTATTTTCTCCACCTTCGATTACTGCAACTCATTACTTATTAGAATCCCTTCATCAACCCTCAAACCACTCCAAATACTGCAGAATTCAGCTGCCAGAATCCTTACAGGAAAAAAAAGAAACAAACACATAACACGCATTTTATCCTCTCTTCACTGGCTACCTATTTCTGCACGAATTACCTACAAATCAATGACCATCATTCATAAAATCCTAAATGATGATCTTCATGGACTAAAAGGCTTAAACATAACCCCCCAAAACCCACAAAGAAACCTACGCTCTAACAATGCAGGATTCTTAAACATCCCCACCTTAAGAGACGCTCATCTTTCAACTACACGAGAAAGAGCATTTTCCATTGCCTCCCCCAAAATTTGGAACACCCTACCCAAAGAACTGAGGACCCAGCACAACCTGAAAACATTTAAAAAAGACCTAAAAACATTTTTATTCCGCAAACTCTATTCTAACTATCTGACACCTGATCATCCCAGCCCTCAACAGAACTCACAAGCATAATCCTCCTCTTCATGCTCTCCTGATGTACCCTCCTTTTTCACCCCTCCCTGCTCTCTCACTTGATTCATTAAGTTCATTGAAAATGTTCTCCTCACTATTCTGTTATTCAACTACTAAGAAAAAATGTTTACTGTTCCCAATACTCTACTGTTCCCAACTACCATGTTAACTCCATTTGATTGAATGCTAATTGCATATTTTGTATGATAATTGCATATTTTGTAAACCATTATGATGGCTCTACTGAATAACTATATAAAACTCTACAAATAAATAAATAAATGAATAAATAAATAGAAGGGTGCATGAGTGTGTGTGCGCGAATGAAAGTTTGTGTACATGAGAGAAAGGAGGCAATTTGTGTGTTCCCTCCTCTCCTTCCCTCTACCAATGCTCTATTATTTCAGGGTGACTGGAAATGAAAAGTTTCCAGATATGGAGAGTAAGGCATTTTTTTTTTATCTTTATTAGTTTTAATTACTAGGTATTTGATTGATTTTTGGGGAAATGTTTACAGTTTTTTTTATCCTTGGTGTTCTATTTGTCATCAGTTTTGAAGTATTCTTTTTATTAATATGGTTTCCTCACTGTTATGATTGATTTATATTTCTTGATTTTGTTTTATGAGGAACTGTGATGTTTCTGTTTGTGCATTATTGCACTGCGTATGAGTCTGGCTTTTAGTGGTTTCCAGTCCAGTTTTTCGTCTGTTCCTTACTATTTATTCTTTATGGCCTCTTTATTTTTATTTGGTGAGGGTTTGAGTGTGGTCTGCATTTGTGACAGAGGTGAGGTGGTCGCTACCCGGGAAAACGCCTTGTACCTGATGCGCTGAAGGATCTTCTGATCCATGATTGAAGGGGCTCTTCAGGTGCTAAAAATGAAGGGGGCTTAAGCCTGCTGGATGCTGAAAAGCTTGCAGCAAACGCTGGGGATTTGATTGTTGTTCTGAGGAGCTCCAAGGAGGAACAACGTCCCCGACCCACCCTTGTTGCACTTGCTAACTTGTAATGTGGCCCCAGCACAACATAAGCTTGCCCACCCCTAATTTATAGAACAGGTTGGCACCACTCGCTTCCTGCCTCTTTCTCCATTGCTGCTGTTATTGTCCCTCTTCACTGACAGTTTGGCTGCTAAAGAAAACCACTTACTGATTGAGACTTTCTCTGGAGAAAGGAACTTTTATTATTTGCTTTCCTTCGATGGGTCTCTTTTGCCAAATTCTGCTTTGAATCTCTAATAGGACAGCTGCCAGAATCTCTCTGTCAGCTTTTATCTGGGAAGAGACAGATTTGCTTCACAGAGAGAGTCCCAATGATATTAGCTGTGACTAAGATCAGACTTGTTTTCTCTCAGTTTACGGTGATTTGTAAACAGTTTCTTCTCTTTTGCTTCTCAAAGTGTCCCTAAAATAGGCAAAGATTTTACTTTCCCGCGGTTCTGTCTTGTTAAATAACTAAGTCTTGTTCCAGGAAACTATTTTAAAGTAGGATAAAAAAAAATCATTAGTTTCTCTCAACTCATACGTCCTTAATTAAAAAATGTGCCTTTCAACAGTTCAACCGTATTGTGTTTCCCTGTAACTGACTTCTGAAAATGTCCTCTTTTTAACGATAAATTTAGACCTCCTCCTGAAGAGCAGGTATCTCTCACATCCTCCTCTCCCCTTGAATTCCCAACTCTCTCTCAACTGTAACAACTGTAAAAGTTCCTACACTGTACTTGCGTTACTCCTACTGATGATGTCACTATAAAGAGGTTGTTTTCCAAAATCCCCAAATGCTGAGAAGATGGTCTTGAGTTATTTCCATACCTTCCCAATGTACTGCCTATTTATAATTGTTTTTTTCTTTAAAGAGGGTTAGATGAGGCCAAACACCCCAGGGCAGCTGGTTACAGTACTCCTCTGTGTTCCTCCGCCAACTGTTTTACTGTAAGACATTTCTCTGGAACATAAGGCGCTCTTGCCTCATGCCAAAACCAGTTTCGATTTGTATGCAAATTAGCCACTCAGATGACCAAAACAGGAGGAAGAGCCATTGTTCTCCTGCTTTCGTTTCCCCTTGGACCCTTGCTTCCCCCTAAGGGGGATTCCCTTAACATGTAACACTTCCTCCTTGTGAAGGAGTGGCCTTACCAGAACCTCCTTAACCTGTGCAGGAAAGTCCACCTTAAATCCCACAGAGGGAGAGCGCGCTGTGGGCAGGACCCTGCTTGGGAGGTTAAGAGGCCCAGCCCGGCTGGGATCAGGAGGCCCCCACTTTCTCCAGGAGTAGGCTCTCGACCCTTCTCTCTGAGAAGTTGTGTGACAAGCATGCTGCAGTTATTGCTGGTATTATTTGCTGGCTGTATGAATAAAAGCTGACATTTCATGAGAAAAAGGCTGGCGTCAGCGTGGTTCCTGCTCCGGCCCACGAGATTTTGCTCAGTCATCCTCACACCCCCCCTCCTGTGCTTTCCTTCACTCCAGTAGCCCTCATTTTCAAATTCTAATAGAAATGGGAGTTTCCCCAGGGATCCGGGTATTTTCTGAGCACCTTTTTAAATTGTTTAAAGTCCCCTATGTTGCGTTCGGCAGTCCTGGGGAGCCTCCCCCGGCCGGGTCAGTCCTGCTCTTCTCTGAAGTGGCAAATGCCGCAAGCCAGCCTCCCCCTAGGCACGCATGCCTCTTCCTGCTTTTTTTTTTTTTTTTATAATCTGTTTATTGTGAAGCAATGAAAAATACACGAAAGAACCGTACAATCACAGTTTACAAAGAACACAGATGAATCAGCTTGTAATAAAACATATGTGATAAACTATTTGGTGCCTCTTCCTGCTTTTTAAAGGGACCACGGTAGGAAAACCCCCACAGCCCCTAGAGATGACATCATCTGCACAGCCCTATATAAGGGCAGTTCCCTGGAAGCAACTCACCTCAGCAAAGGGTACAGCTACTTCCCAGTAGTGTGTGTGTTGCTGCCCTGCGTTCCAGTCTTCTTTCCAGTCTGTCCCATCCTCGCTGCCCGCTTGTGTTCTTGTCCGAGCCTCCTCGCCCTGCCTTTCTGTCTCTCTCTATCTCCCTTGAATAGATACCTGGCTTTGACCACAGATTGGACCTTGGACATGCTTGATCGCTGCCTGCCTCTGGCTACTACCTGGACCCCGGATACAGCTGACATCTGCCTGCCTCTGACCATTGCCTGGACCTCAGATATGCCTGACCACTGCCTGCCTCTGACCTTTGCCTGGACCTCAGATATGCCTGACCACTGCCTGGACCTTGGATATGCCTGACTGCCACCTCCCTACGACCCTAGCTACTATGGACCTTGCCTTCTGCCATCAGCAGAGCCCCCCCCCCCCGGCATCCAAAGGCTCAACCCGAGGGGACGTGGGCTTGTATAGGTGAAAGTCCTGATGGGTTTCTGCTTCGCCTGGGTCCTCCTGCCGACGGTGGAAAGCTGCATGGCTCCTCCCTGCAGGCAGAGTCAATCCGGCCTCTGCCTAAGGGTCCACAGATACAACACCCTGTGGGTTTGATCAACAGCATAGCGACCCAGATCCCACTTCTGGGTTCACAGTTCTATCAATGACATCACCACCGGGCCTAACTGAAGTTCAGAAGCAGCATGGTGGGCTTCCCCTTTGCTCATCGTGGCCTCCGTCTGCCTGGACTTCCTCTCAGCATTGCGATGGCAGCAGGAGTCTCTGACCGCTCCCACCGCCTGCTGGCCCGAAGCAACTCTACACAGCGAGAGGCAGACAGCAGCGCTCCCCACTGCTACCTCTCCCTACTTGCACTGACTCTTCTTTTCACTGCCTAGGGTCCTCCTATCCACCGGGTTGTAGCAGCAATCAAAACAAAAAAAAAATAAAAATGCCTCAGGCTCCCTATAAAGCCACAACAGCTCTTTCTGATTGCTGCAGCTCTTCACACTTGGGCTTGGACAGCCCTGAACATGTCAGACTGTGCCAGCTCCATGTCACCGGGCCGGTTATCTGCAGACACCTTCCCCTGCTAATGCTAGCACAGGGCACTGCCAAGGACATCCCAAAAGCTTTCCAAGGGCAAGAGTGCTTACTCCAGAAAGTAAAAAAAACAAAAACCAAAAAAAAATGTTTCCACCCCATTATATCAGGACAACTACACTTCAATTACATATTACAATATACTCACAACTAGCTCAAAGTTAATAAAAATGAACATTTTATTTACACACTTCATTTACATACTTCATTAGAGCTCTACTAATAGCCCCACCACAGCAGTTCAAAGTAGAGAGACATCTTTGCACCTTAGACAAGACCCGAAGAACATGTCAGGCTGGGTCAGACCAAGGTCTATTGAGCCCAGCATCCGGTCTCCTACAGTAGCAGGTCTGGGTCAGATGTACCAAGCAGATCCTAAAAAAGTAGATTGATTTCTTGTTACTTCCTCCCAGGAACAGCAATGGCCTTCTGTAATCTACTTGGTTGATAATGTTTTATAGATTTTTCTTCCAGGAACTTGTCCAGACCTGTCCAAGCTTGTCGCCTTGATAAGAAGATGCACAGGTCTCACAGCTGCTATTTTGATGGTTAGTCAGGCAATGAAGGAAATCACATAAGAGGTGTGGCCTGACAGTCTTCGATGTGATGCAGGGAAGCTAAAAGGGCCCTGGTCCATTTGACAGAGCTGATAGAGATGAGGGGATAAAGTCTTTCAGTACAGGGCTGCCAAGATAAGGATAGAAGGTACGATCTAACTTTCTGCCCATTTATCCGATGGAGGTAGCCGTGTTACATATGTGTCGGCATGAACCACTGACCCGCCTAGTTTCTGGTTGATTCTTGTTGCATTCTTTTATTCCTTAGGAAAATGTTTGCTGCTGCAGCACGGGCGTACGAGATAACCGTGGATTCTTAATTAATAGCTATCAGGTGGCATTATTCTATCCTCTGTGTGCAGGATATCAAAATTAGCAGAAGGTAAACAATCGCTCCCGCACATAGTTAAAGAAAAGGAGCAATGGATGTCGGGTAGGACCGGTTCACCCGTCCATTCTTCTCATTTTCTTTAATTATTTTTTTTCTAGCTTAACCCTCTCTTTCCTGCTAGTATGGGTCTGTTGTGCATGCCCCAAGTCTTTTTCAATACCTGCACTGGTTTTGCCCCCCTCCCCACCTCTCTTGGGAGCCTGTTTCCTGCACCCGCCATCCTTTTTGTGCATTTCCAATACAACTTTCCTAGTGAAGAAAAAACAAGGCCACGTGTGAAACTGAGTTAGATTCACTGCTATTATTGCCATCATTAAGGACTACGATTGTTAAGTTTCTCTGCAAACCATCCACAGCCACTGATAAAGTTAAAATTAAAATCCAGTCATAGCATCCCAGGCCATACACCTTTTTCTGCCAACCTCCAGAACAGTAGGGTATTCAGACTGCAGGTTCCCTCAAGTGTCTGATCCTGGTAATCATATGATCAAAGTCACAGATTTCACATTTGTCTGAGCATCATTGTTTGTTGAATGCAAAAGTAAACTTGGAAAGACCTCATAGATGTCATGCTCAGGGGTGGTGAAGCCCTTGGGCTGCTACTGAATTGACACCGCTTAGCTTGGGTAAACATGGGTCAGGCCCCAGCAGACAGCAGCGGATATGCTAATAAGCTCAGTACTGAGAAGAGGTGCCTTCACCTGTACTGGCCACCTCCCCCTCAGGTTCAGTCTTTGGGTTCTGGGTGCTGGCAGGACATGGAAGGAGTACGGAGGTTGAGTCCAAACTGAGGCTAGGGCAAGCAGCAGTCGAGCAAGGTGGGAGTCCAAGCAGGGGTCAGGGCAGGCAGCGGTCAGGCAAGGTCAAGGGTGGTCCAAGTCAACACCAAAGAAATCAATCCAAGGAATGGTAGGTTGAGGGAAAGACAAGGCAGGGCCCAAACCAGGCAGGACAAGACGGGAGTGAGACAAGGCTGGGCACAGCACGAACAAGGCAGGAATACACTGAGGCAAAAAAAGTGTAGGAGGACCTGTTGTGGAGACACTGGAATGCTGTGGAGCTATCCCTTAAATAGGAAGGGTCCGTTATGGCATCCAAAATGCGCCACAGGAGATTTCCCATCTTGGCCCTTCAAGGCTGGCAAAATCACCAGCATCAGCGAGGGGCTCATGGCTGCAATGAATTGAGGAGGTGGTAAGGGGGCACCAGCAGCGGGCGTGGCTACTGTGGCCAGTGGAGCATTAAATAGACACATCAGAGCAAGTCACAAAGCATGAGTAGGTATAAAGTATCTGAATTCAGCAGTATGCCGAGTGGAAATAGAGCCAATATTTTGGAGAACAGAAGAAAAAAAGAGAAAAGAAAAGGCAATTTACAGGACAGAAAATAAAAGAACAAACACAACAAGGGGCAGGTAGTAGGCAAGGCCTGACAAGGAAAGAACCGGAAGTTCCTTCGGAATGAAACCACACATCTGCAGGCGCAATTCAAGCCCGCTGCACAGCTAATTCCCAAAGAAAGGTAACGTGTCAGACACCTCTGCGTGTAATCTGAGGGAGCGTGACATGCTAAAATGCACGTGTAATCCCACTGGAGGGTGACGTGTCAGAAATCTGCATGGGTAATCCTGGAGGAGGGCAACGTTTCCAACCAAGCGTGCGTAATCCCAAACCCGAGGAATCCTCCAGCTCTTAAAAACGGGACTCGTCATGCACTGTGCGAGGCTTCAAAGGTCCCTATGCAAACACCGATACCTATCCTGTTATCACTTAAAAGTGTAACCTTTAAGGGGTCGATTCACCCCTGCTGTTTTGGGGCTGCCTTTGGCAAGCAGCAGAAGATATTTGAGGTTAGCCAGATATCAAGCAACCATGAAAGGGTTTGTTTGGGGAATATCTGAGGCAGACAAACATCTATTTGTCACGGTTTGGAAAAGAAATTCAGGGTGCGCAGGAAGCTCTGTTAATGCCCCCCGCCACACACTGCCTCAGAACAAGCTCTTTTCCTCCACCCCCTCGGCGCGCGCACACACACACACACACACACACAAACACACACACACACACACACTCGGGGACACGTGCCCTCTCTTATGTGGCTTTTGTTGATCTCTTACAACCCTCTACTCTAAATGTATCTACTCCATCTCAGGCCAGAACTAACATTTTGGGACTTTCCTTTCATTCGGTCCTTCTTCTCGTCTATGGAAGGAAATTTGTCACAATTATTTGTTTTTTTCCTCCCAAGGAACACAGGAGCTGTATCTTGCTACCTTCCTTTTTTTTTTTTTCACTTTTCAGATTTTTTGGAACTCCTTATGGGTGTCAGTACGTCAGGATGGGGGGAGTGGAACCGGGAAGCAGCCAACCTCCCGTAGGGGTAGATCCCTCACAGCGGTAATTGCTGAAGGGTGGAGGGATGGGAACATCCTTCCTCCTCCGGAGGGGGGGGCAGTACATCTTATAACTGCTTCTGCAGCTAAAAAAAAAGGGGGGAAAAAAACATTCAGGAAAGACCCAGCAGAATCACGGCCCAGCCACGGGAGAATTAAGGAAGTGCAAAGCAGGATTATGTGAGCATCTAAAGGAGAAGTCTCTTGTACTTCAGGGTAAACCCCCAGGACAAGCATCCATGCCTGCATGCACTGGTGAGCAACCTGGCCCGGAGGAGGAGTCCTACCCCTTCCAGAGTCAGCTGCATGGTCTGGGTACGTAGGGAGAAACAAACCAGGAAGGAAGGAAGGAAGCAGCACAGAAGGAAGAAATCCTTACACATACATTCAGAGACCAGAATCGTTTCTCAGAATGGAATCAAAAGATAATAGAACGCTGGATTGCGCAGGGAGGCGCGACCCAGACACGCCATTCGTTCTGCACGAAGCAGCACGTGCATTTCCTTGGCATGCAAGAGGGGACGGCAACCAAAGTACAAAACTGAAACTACTCCACACAGCACACGCCAGAGACACAAGCAGTGAGAATACAACGTGCAAAACCCGCTCCTGACACTAAACATCGTAAACAGAGCACCTGGCACGCCATCAACAGGTGGTGGTGGTTAATCCTAGCACGCGATAATTTCTCTGAGTCCCATCTGAAAGAGTTGTTGGAAGCCCACCACCCCCCCCCCCCCCCATCTCCTTTATTTTGTACACCGGACAAAGCACAATGGACCCCTATTCCAAAATTCAGCAAGGGATTGATTCGTACTGAACTAGGTGCAGGTACTCTAATAAGAATACCGGAGAGTCCCATGTATCCCCACGTGCCTGCGGATTAACAAAGAACCTCATTTAAATATAAAAGAGGCAGCCATTTTACATAATTAGAATAAGATCCTCAATAAAGGCTCTTTAGATTTAATGATTCATATTATAAAGCGGGCTAAGGCTGTAGAAAGCAGAGCTGGAAGGGTTATTTGATACCCTTCAGGCCCATACTTCGATGAATGAATATGAACCATAATCAGTTGAATTTAAACAGAATAGGAGCTCTTTTATCGACGAATGGAAGACATTGAAATTAAATAAATTCTCTCATGATGAAAGCAAGGGAGTGTTTCACCTTGGCTGAATCCAAACCTGGACTGCCCTGACAGGGGAGGGTTACCTCTGAGTCCTCCACAGATGAATTATTGGATAACGATGCATCAAAAAGTGCTTGCCATAAAAATTCGGTTTTAGGGTCTTCAGCACCACAGTACAAGTGATGGATAAAACCCACGTTTCCTGCAGATGAGGGAAACTGGGCTGCTTGCTCCTGCAATTTGACTGATTTTTTTTGTCCAGGGAACATACTGCTACAAGGTCCCAGACCCTGTGACATTAACAGTGATTAATCTGTCAAGTAAAGTTTTAATTCCTTTGCAACTTTCAATACTTAATAAAGGTTTGTCCTTTGTATTCATCAATACGCTCAATCTTTTTGAGGTGGAATTGGACTTGCAAAAGTTATATCTCAGTTTCGCCTGATATGTATGATATGTAGCCTCCCTGTGCCATGGGTCCGCCTGCTAGGCAGCCTCTCCACCAGCAGAGATCTTCAGCAAGCCCCACTCCCATCACTGCAGGTTACGTCCTTGCTGATCACCTGATGCTTCAGCACCAGTCCCTCAGTGCCTCTTTATTATCTTGGCTCTTTGACCTGGCCACCTCCTTGTCACTATCCCGCCTTGTGGCCTACCCAGGCCTTCTACCTTGCCTTGCGGCCTCTCACCTTGCTCTGTACCCTCTCTTGGCCTCTTGCCTTGCTCTGGGCCCTTTCAGGCCTTTGGCCTTGCTCTGGGCCCTTTCAGGCCTTTGGCCTCTCTGCTATGCTCCGTGCCCTCCTGGACTTTTCTGTTTTACATTGCGGCCTTCGGGCCTTCTAAGTGCGTCTAGCCAGCCTTGTGCCCTGTTTGGGCTTTCCTTTTTTTTTTAATTTTTAATTTATGCATTTCAAAATTTTAACAAGAAATATTATAATTGTATTCAGATAAAGCAATACATCTTTCAAAAAAACATATATTTCCATATAATCAAGTGATAAAAACATTTATCTGTTTCTATTTTAAGGAAATCCAGAGAGCGCTAACTTTAAATGAGCGAATTATAGGAAAAAGAAAAAAAATAAACTGTTCAGGAGATTAACAAAATCCCCTCACATAACAATCAGAGACCACAGCCGAATTCTTCACTTTTGCTCTTAGCCAGTTTCTATGTTTACTGGGGGATGGGATTCCAAAAATGCCTGCAGCTGGGAAACCTCAAAGAAAACATACTTATGCCCTAGGTAATTTATTTCACATCTACACGGAAACTTTAGCAGAAATCTAGCTCCCCTGGCTACCACATCTGATTTCAATCTCAGGAAATCCTTCCTTCTAGTTTGAGTTGATCTTGCTAAGTCTGGGTATATCCATATTTGTTGTCCATGGAAATTTTCTAACCGGTGCCTAAGAAACATTCGAAGAACAGCATCTCTCTCAGTAGGAAATAAAAAAAGAGGCAAAGAGAGTTGCTCTAGTAGATATTTCTGTATCTACTGAGGTTTCCAGTACCTCAGTCAGATTCATGGAACCTTCTGGTTGCAGATTCCCCATATGATTATCTATTTATTTATTGTTTTTTGTATACCGTCACTCGGGTTCCATTGTAACGGTGCACAACAATAAATAATGCACAATAAATTTACTAAAATCAACTTCCTAGGACTAAAAAATAAAACAAATTACAACCATTCAAATAAAAACACCTCATAAAACAATTAAATAAACTTATCAAACCACTATCCCTCTCTCCTCCTATCTTATGACCAATGTATGGTGGAAACAATAACACCCAACCCACCTTCTATAAAACAAGGTAAAAATAGTTAAAACTGTAAAATCATGACATAAGAACAGAATTTAAGATGGGTTGGGGTAGGCCTCCTTAAAAAGCCAAGTTTTTAGAGCCCTCTTAAATTGTTTGAAGTTAGTCTCCATTCGAATCTCTACGGGGAGCATGTTCCATATTTTAGGACCTGCCAGGGACCGCTGATTGTACTGCTGGAATAGTAAGTTAACCTTTATTGGCAGAATGTAAATTTCTCTGGGGGACATGTAATTTATTGGCAGCATTTAGACAGTCCACCTGGTCACCATAAATTAATTTGTGCAAAATGGAAATTGATTTAAATTTAACTCTAGATACAATAGGCAACCAGTGTAAGTTGATCAAAGTTGGGATGATATGATCGGATTTCTTTTTTCCAGTCAGAATGCGAGCTGCTACATTCTGTAAAACTTGTAAAGGTCGAGTAGTGGATGCAGGTAATCCTAAAAACAAAGAATTACAATAGTCTAAACTACCAAACAGTAGGAACTGCAACACAGTACAGAAATCACTCTGATTAAGTAAAGGCTTCAGGCATCATAATATTAAGAACGTCGTGTACCCTTCCTTTACTTCTGTGGCAATATGTTTCTTTAAACTAAATTCAGGATCTAAAATAATACCAAGGTCTCTAACACTCGCGGCTAATTGAAGAATGGTATTGTCCTGCAAACTAACTGGTTATTACTTCTTGGAGAAATTTTCCTTTCAAGGATCTATCCTAGATCTTGTAGGTAAATAATACACTTTCGCAAAGGTTGGTAAAGATTGCTGAGGCATTTTCAATACATGTTGCAAATATTCTTTAAACATTTCCTTTGCTGGTATTATTTTCTGTATCGGGAAATTCAAAACCCTCAATTTAATATATTTCAGAGAGTTCTCTATGAATTACAATTTCTTTTCATTAAATAACTCAGTCTTAGAAAATTTTTTTTGAAGAACCTCCACCTTTTCCAAATGCTTCTCACAAGTTTCCAATTTAATTTTACTCGATGAATCAGAATTCTCCAAGTTGAGAACCCTCTTTGTTGAAAACTCATAGTTGTTTGGGTCAAATTCATAATCGCCAGCTCTAAAGATTTAATCGCTGACCATAATGCACCCAAGGTGATCTCTGCAGGCTTCTGAGGCAGAATTAACTCCAACTCCGACCCCTTCTCCCCCCACAGCTCCACTCCTCAAAACTTCCTTAGGTAAAGTAATCAAATCTCCAGAACCCCCTTCAAACATAAGAGGGCCTACAGAACCCATTAAACTTACATGTGGCGGGGAGGGAGTACTAGGAGCGCCGGGACTTAAGGATATTACTTCGGCCTGCAGTGTTGCATCTCACTCTAATGCAGCCTCCACAGCGGCCCTTTCCTCTGGCGTCACATCAGCTGATGACATAAAGGAAGATATCCGCAGTTGAGATATTATCAGCAAAGGAGGCGAGGTTGATGCCTCCCTTAACTGGGCCTTCCTCTTTGTGTGAGGCATCATACATAAGAAAATTCGCTTATAAGAAATAGTAGGTCGGAAAACTCCTTCTTAGCATATGTCTCCGTCAAGGACTTATCTTAGCTCTCCTGGGGTGGAGGCTTGAGGAGAGAGAGAAATCAGTATAGATATATCAATAGAGGTAGTCTTTAATTACAGGAATTCTTGAATACTTAAAGTTCTTAAAGTTTCCCAAGTCAAGGAGAGTTTTACATAGCCGCATGCCCCTTTGGAGCATGCGGCTTCGGCGACACACCAGCGGCAGCTGCACACCACAGGAGGATCCGGTTTTAAATGCTTTCTGGTCCCTCCCAGATGACGTCACTGCGACAAAGCTGTATCCCCATCGGGGCCAGGATTCCTTCCTCACCCCCGGATGGCGCAGCTACAGGGAAAAAGTTCAATCTCTCTCCTCTCCTCAAAGAAATCGCTGCAGGAGGGTATGGTTTTAAAGGACTTCCGGTCCCTCCCAGATGACGTCACTGCGACAAAGCTGTATCCCCATCGGGGCCGGGATTCCTTCCTCACCCTCGGATGGTTGCAGCTACAGGGAAAAAGTCCAATCTCTCTCCTCTCCTCCCTGTTTGGGCTTTCCTGTCTAGTCCTTGTCCAGTTCTTGTTCTATCCTGTCCTTGTCTTGCCCTGTCTAGTTCCTTGTATGCTTTACCAGGTATTGCATTTGATTATGGTCCTGGCCTTGCTTTCAATTCCAGCCTTGTCTCCAGCCCAGTCTGTACCTAGTCCTGGCCTCCAGTCTGTACCTGCATCCAACTCCCAACCAGTACCTGCATTCTGCTCCCAGCCTGTGTTTGACCCCATTGTCCAGGCTGAGCTGACTCTAGCTCCCAGCCTGTAACACAACTCCCAGTCCATGTCATGATGTTCTGTAGAAGACAAATCCTACTGGCCCCCAGAACTCAAGGGCTCAACCTGTGAGGGAGGTGGCTGATTAGGCAGAAGTCCAGCTCCAGTCCAGCCTTGCAATCCTGTACTGCTTCTGTGGGGGTGTTTCCTAACTCCAGCCCACTGTTCCTTGACAAGTTAATTTGTATTCTACGTTTAAAAATTCTTTATCAATGAATATTCTTATATATAGATTAAATATCTATAGGCTTAAGACTTGGCTTTTTAAACAAGCCTTCCCAGATCCCATTTGAATAACAGCAACATCTTTTCAAGAGACTTCACAATATAATGTAAATAGTTAATCCCTTAACTGCTTGGTTATCTTGCTCTAATTTCTTTCCCCAGTTATATCAACCTTGTTGTAATGTAACTTTATGACCTCTTTGCACTTGTTAATGTTAATGTTACGTTTTACTTGTTTCACACCCCCTCGTTTTATGTAAACCAGCATGATGTGATTTTTAATCACGAATGCCGGTATAGAAAAACTCTAAATAAATAAATAAATAAATAAATATAGAAATAAATAAATATCAATTGTCACCAATATCACATCATGCAAAGGACCCGGCATTGACTAATACTGTGATATCTATAGAATCTCTAATTTATAAGGGTAATGATGAAATGAAAGGATGCAAAAATGTGTCAATGAATATTGACAGAAGTTCTAATAGAGAGTCCTTTGCTGAAATGATGGACTGTCCCGTAGGGTCAGTATCATGGGATTGTCCACTCTCAAAAAACTATATTCTTTATTGATGATGAACCCACTTAAAAGTCCCATTTCCCAAAGCTTGTCAAGATCTTTTTTGATACTTGCAGTGGGATCAGACTGTAAAGGGAGGTAAAAAGGATGTATCAGATAACGGTCACAACATTTCATTTGCATAACACTGACTATTTAATATCACAGTCTCTCCCCTTATAAATCTGTAATGTCATACATTCTTTCTGTGTTATATTAAACAAAGAATGTTGTGAACCAGAAAGCAGCATGGAGACATCGTTATGCACTAGCTCAAGAAACATGAAGATGAATGGATCTGTAGAACCCGGTGGCATCCCATAAAAACAAGAAATGCTTAAGATCTTTCTAAAGCATGATCAGTAAGAAGCCATCAATGTTCTAAAGAATCTATTAGATACACAGTTAGACCGTAACAGAATCCCTACTGACTTTTTATGTGAATTACCAGTCTTTGCATTGAACAGGAATTTTTTAAAGTGTATTTATTTATTTATTTTATTTAAACAGTTTTATATACCGACAACCATTTGCACATCATGTCGGTTTACATGTAACTTAATAACCAAGGTAAAAATAGGCATTGCCTTTACATGGAACAAAGAACAATAAAAACTCAGTAACAAAGCAAAAACTAGAGATGTTAGGGGGGGGGATATATAACTGGGATATATAACTGGGAAGGACGTAATAGGGAGTGGGGAAGGAGTAAAACAGTAGCAAACAGGATAAGGTTATGTACAAAATTCAAAGATACATTAGTATATAAAGCTGGCTCATGTTTGGGGGGAAGAATATGGGAGAAGGGGGGTTAGAGGGGGCGGCTGTTAGAAGAGAAATGTTAGAGGTGGGTCAAAGAGGTTGGTAGGTGAGGATGGGAGGGGGTAGGCTTATTTAAAATAATTCATTACTTTATTTATTTAAAGATTTTGTATACCGTTGTTCAGACGTACCATCACAACGGTTCACACAATTAAAATGGAAATATAATAAAATAGCAATAAAACTATAAAAATCTAGAGGGGTCACGTGACGTGATGTAGCTGAGCGGACGTTTCTGCTTTGGCTCCGTGCCTCACCCCTCCACAATCTACGGTCATCACCTCCAAACCTCCATTGAAAACACGATTTTCATGCCGGACGACATCGCTTCATGTCTATTGACCGGTTTATGCTGAAAAATTCGGGGAGCATGCCCTTAAAGGGAAGCAAGAAAGAGAAAGAAAAAGCAGGCCCAGCAGCGCTCAAAATGGCGGATGCCTCAACCAAGCAGACACCACCTAACTCGCCGAATACTCCCACACCTTCACAGGACCTCACTCTAAATGTCACCAATGCAGTGGTGGCCGCTCTGGACGGGCGGTTTACTGCGCTATTAACGCAGATAAAAGAGCTGAAGGACTCCTTTGCGGAAATCCCACCAAGACTTGCAGAAATAGAAACAAGGGTTTCTGATTTGGAGGATTCTTCCCTAACCACGCAAAGCAGAGTGCAAGTCCTCGAATCGACGGTAGCCGCACAAACAGAGAAGATCAACGATTTAGAGAATCGGGCGAGGCGAAATAACATCAGATTCTCGGGGCTCCCAGAATCGGAGGGAGAGGCCGATTTAGAGGCCCTACTAGAAACATGGCTTCCCGAGGCCTTGGACTTACCCGAACTCGGCCAGGACTTTCACATAGAAAGAGCACATAGACTGGGCAGACGAAGAGACGGTGATCCTCGTCCACGGCTAATCATCGCTAAGCTGCTAAACTGGTCTCAGAAACAAAAAATCTTTCAAGCTTACCGAACGAAACGTGTTTTGAAATATAAGGATGTGGACGTTAGACTATTCCAGGATTACTCTGCGTCAATATCACAGAAACGCAAACTGTTTAGCCCCATCTGCACGGATCTCTTTAACAAAAACATCCGTCTTCAGCTTGCATTCCCGGCCACTTTGAAGTTTAAGCATGGAGGTAAGGAGCATGTTTTCACTGATGCAGAACAAGCTAAGGAATTCATGACATCTTTATGATGTGTGCACGTTTAGACTCTTAAACTGTGTTCCGGTTTTCATAATGCAATAATCAAGTTTGAGGAAGATGAGCAATGAGCGCTAACCACATGGACTATCTCGCCTGGTACGCACCCGGCATATCCCAGACCTACAGACCATGCTATTGCTGTCAGGGCGGGACTATCTACTAGGGACCCAGTCACGCTGGTTCTATGACAGCAGGTGTAGCCTCTCGCATCTAAGGCCGGGATAAACATGGCGTTACCCAAACATGGTCTTGCACAGGCGCTAGGGCCTGAACCGCATGAATCTGCATGAAGACAGAGCTTGGGCACGCAGACCGACCATCCAGGGTTTCTATGGCAGGTGGATGCTATCTCTGCGAATAAAGACCTTTTCATCAGGATTTTAGCTACGCCACGCGATATTCACACCCGGGAAGCGATGTTACCAACGGATTATGTCTTTCCAAGCACCGATCCATCCAGCGGGCTTAATATATTGGGTACCGGTGGAGGGACAACGGGGGACCTGGACATACTATGGAACGAACGTATTTTGGGGCGGATTTCTGTCGTGCTCGATCCTGGGGCTAACGAAGGTGCAACAGGCCCCTGAGGCGACAGTATGCTGGGTCTCGTAGGCTCCGCGTATGCAGCGTATCCACACAGGCGGATGGCTGACGACCATCTTGTGATTATTGACTCTTGGTGGAGTGCTCATCTCATTCTTTGTTATTCTTTGCATGCTATTGGTTATATTGTTCTGCTCAATTTGTGGGATTGTGGAGGGGTGGAGGACGCGACACATCAGTAGTGAACCCCCCAGAAGTTCCCTTGAGAGAGGGAATTTACTGAGCACCTAATGCACCTCGGAGATCGAGGTTGGGTTACTAGGGGGAGGCAGTGGGGGGTGGGAAGGGGGGGAGTATGCAGCACTGGGTATTTTATTATTTTTTTGTTTTTTTCACTGTCTTGACATTTTACAAACGGAGAAGTGGCTCAATAGAATAGAATTTTTCTTGTTAAGGTGCGTTGTAAATGAGATGATGGGCTTAGGCTGGGGAGCCCCTCATCACCTTCAGGTACTCTACCTTGAGAGTGACATCTTTAAATTGTTATGGGTAAGAACCACATGAAGCTTGCCAGCCTTAATGTGAATGGCCTTGGCCACCCGATTAAGAGAACTAAAGTTTTACAATTTTTAAAAAGATCTAAAGTGCAGATTGCCTGCTTACAGGAAACGCATCTGACTGAGGCAGAATCAAAAAACCTACGTAGAGATTGGGTCGGCCAATGTTTCTTTTCCGCAGCCTTGGGAAAGAAAGCGGAGGTTGCGATTTTGGTACACAAAAGCCTCTCGTTTCAGATAGCCAAGGAATTGACAGACCCGGAGGGGAGGTATATATTGATCACTGGGAAATTAAATGGTAAAGACATTACTATAGGAAATATATATGGCCCCAACTCACCTTCTTCAGAATTTTTTGCAAAAATCACGAATTTGTATCACACTCATGGTATTGTTAGGCGACTACTGGTAGGGGACTTTAACAGTGTTCATGACCCCCTCCTGGATAAACTCCCAGGCACACGGCACAGTACAAAAAAACCTACCCTGATTTGCCAACTATGTAAAGACTTAAATTTTATGGATTATTGGAGGGTTCTTCATATTGAAGACAAAGATTATACCCATGTGTCCAAGGCACATGGCACCCTTTCCAGAATTGATTACATCTTGGGGGATGCTTCCTTTTTTCCCCTCATTGCGGCTACTGGGATTGACACCCCGGCAGTGTCGGATCATGCTTTAATATGGGCAGATTTGAATTGGGAGGATTCTATACCAAAAAGCCAATGTTGGAAATTCCCCACTTTTATCAAAGATGATAAAAGTTTTAAAGACTTTTTGATAGAAAATGGGCACAATTCATAGAGCATAATGAACAACACCGAGATGACCCAGCCCTACTTTGGCAAACGGGAAAGGCAGTAATGCGGGGGGAGATCATTTCTTTCCTCAGGCATAGAAACAAAGTACTAAATGCCTTGATATTGGACCTCACCCAGCAATTACAGCAGGATAAGAGAGCGATGATTCAGGACCCCTCCCTGCACAATTGGGCTCAATATCATAAAACACTGGGCACACTTCAGGCTAATCTACAACAAAGGGCATTGAAGTCCTTTCAATTCAAGGAGCACACTTTCTTCCGCTTTGGAAATAAGTCAGGGAAGGTATTAGCAAATCTTGTTCGTGCTCGATTTAGCAAGTCATACATTGAAAAACTTAAGACCACTAAAGACACATGGGTGACTAAAGGGGAAGAGATCTGCGAGGTATTGCGCACGTTTTACGAGCAGCTTTACACTGAAGATAGGTTGGGAATTCTGAGGAGGAGGATAGTTCGCAAAGGGCACAGGGGCCCTTTAAATTCATTCGCAAAGGGCACAGGGGCCCTTTAAATTCAGTGCAGCTCCAGCGAACAGCCTCTTCCCGTGCAACTAGCTCCGGCGACTCTTCTCACCACGCGGCATCCGGAACGAGGGAGGGCCTGCGCGATCGGCGCCAGGGACCCATCGGGGTAAGGCCTCTAATTTCTCCCTTGCCCCCGCTGGGTCCGAGGGCGACCAGGCGGCCTACCGCGCCGTCCTGCCGCCGACCCGACCGGAGAGTAGGCCCGCCGACCCGCCAATCCGACCGGATTAAGGCCCGCCTACTAACACTCACCTCCAGCCAATCGCAAAGGGCACAGGGGCCCTTTAAATTCACTGCAGCTCCGGCGCCGCGCGCCAAAGGAGCGCGACAAAGGGGCTTGCCCCTTTGAGCGCCCCTTCGAGCAGCCCCCTTTGACAGCCCCTTGTGGCCCGCCTTGAACCCCCTGGACTATCACCTCTCTCTGCGTACTGCCGCCCCAATACTGGGACGGAGCCAGGGAAAGAGTGACGGACCAGCTTCCCCTTGCTAATATATCTAACTTGAAGCACCCATCTGGACACCGAACCAACTATCCGAGAGAATACACAGTGTCAACCTCCTAGTGTGCTCTAACAGGCGGCCTGTTGGGGTCTGGAAAACTACCCCAGCAAGCTGAAGCTGCAGACTACCATCTACCAGTCGTAGCATTGACAATACTACTACGCTCTTCAATTGCACCATATATTCTAACTCCTTTATTTGGTTTTGAGCACGCTTAGATGTCTCATGTCACTAAATGTTACCTACTAATATCATACTTGGTTTTACTTTAAGCAACTGGATAAACATCTGATATCATCAACCCACTAACTGTATTTCTATCTTATCTCTCCAGCATTAACTACCCTCCTCGCTACTCCTTCTACCACCAAATTAATTTATATCTGCAACCTCTTCCCTGGAATCTACCTTAACTGTTTGAGAAACTATTCTACCACCTTTCTCTTATCTTTCCCTGGTTCAATCATGCTAAACATCCCGATACTCAATTACAATAGATACAGACCTCCAACTCACTACGCCTCACGCCACCGCTCATACCTTAAATCCATTCACACCACTATGATTGCCCCCCCACTCACCCAAATTATCGGACTCACCGCATTATCTCTCATTCTGTTTAACACCCAGTCACTAAACAAAAAAACCTCTATTATTAACGACCTCCTTCTGGACGAAACACCTGACATATTGGCAATAACTGAAACCTGGTTAAAAGACACCGATAATGTGCTCCTAAACCAGCTTCCCAACAATGCCTATGACATCGTTTCCATCCCCAGACCCAAAAAGAAGGGTGGAGGCATTTTAATAGCCTCTAAGAAACAATTTAAACTCACCCTTCAAGCTACATCTCCACCACCAAAACTTGAAATTGGTTTGTTTAAAGCGCCTAACATTCAAATATGTCTAATTTATGCCCCCCCAGGTACGCTTAGCAGCAACCCCTCTGCCTTAATTGAATATATAGCTAAAAACATCTCGATTGACTCCCCAGCCATCATCTTAGGTGATTTTAATTTGCATGTGGATACTATCCCGCTCTCACCTAGCTGCTCCTCCTTCCTCGAAGCTATGAAATCTCTAGGATTTAATCAAATTATCAATTCGCCCACTCACAAAGCCGGCCACGCACTCGATTTAGTTTTCATTAACCAATATATTACTACTAATTCTCTAACATGCTCACCCATTCCTTGGTCTGACCATTATATCATAAGAACTTCCAACACCCTGGAAAGGCCCCCCCCCCTCCTCCGGATATATCTACAACTATACAAATCCGCAAACCCTGCAACAAAGATGAGCTTACTACAGCGCTGTCAGATTCTCTTAACAACCTTAATCTTATCAATGCTGATACAGCCCTAGCATCATGGAATGAACACACACTATCAGTTGCGGATAAAATCTGCCCCTTTATTAACAAACAACTTTCCTCTCAAAAAAACACAAAAAAACCCTGGTACAATACCACACTAAAAGAACAAAAACAAGCCCTTAGAAACGCTGAAAAAAACTGGCGCAAAAACCCTTCCCCAACCCTTCTGGCACGCTACAAAACCTCCTTATATAATTACAATAATGAAATAAACTTGGCTAAAAAAAATTTCTATGCTATCAAAATACATCAATACCAATTCAACCCCAAAACCCTATTTGATTATGTTACCTCACTCACCAACCTCACTCCAAATATCATTCCTGAAGAAGAAGCTAAAAACAAATGTGAGCAACTGGCCGAGCACTTCCACGATAAAGTTAACAAAATCATGACACGCTTTCCCTTTATTCCCCACTCTCCCCAGAATAGCTATACTGTGCAATCTAGTAAACTCTCTACAAAACTTACAAAGTTTGAACACACGACTGCAATGGAAATAGAATACATACTTAAAAAAGCAAGACCATCATCACACCCCTCTGATACTATCCCCACAAAACTTCTCCTCACCATACCAGACCTAATAGCCCTGCCTATCTCAAAGATAATCAATGCCTCCATTGATTCTGGTACCGTACCTTTCCCACTAAAACAAGCCATCCTTAAACCTGCCCTAAAAAAACCTAAGCTTGACCCCTCCGATCTGACCAACTACCGCCCCATCTCTAATCTTCCTTTTATTGCAAAAATTCTAGAAAAAACCATTAACCGTCAACTTAGTAACTACTTAGATGAGCAACAAATCCTCTCTCCATCCCAATTTGGTTTCCGCAAATTACACAGTACAGAAACACTTCTTCTCTCACTCTCTGATTACGTATTGCAAAGTTTAGATAAAGGAGTTTCCCATCTACTAGTTATACTTGATATCTCGGCTGCGTTTGACACTGTAAGTCATCAGATTCTCCTCCAGCGTCTCTCTGATATAGGTATAACCGACCGCGCCCACAAATGGTTCAGTTCCTACCTCAGCGACAGACATTACAGAGTTAAATTTGGTAACCATGAATCTAAGGAAATCCCCCTTGGGCAGGGAGTACCTCAAGGCTCCTCACTTTCATCTACACTTTTCAATGTCTACCTCTTACCCCTCTGCCAACTCCTTTCTAACCTCAAGCTACCACACTATTTGTATGCTGATGACGTACAAATTCTTATTCCCATCACAGAATCTATTCCAAAAACCCTGGATATCTGGCACACTACTCTTACCTCAATAAACAACCTCTTAAATTCTATTCAGCTTGCCCTTAACGCTACAAAAACTGAACTCATGGTTATCTCACCCCCTACACCCCCACAGGCTATACCTACATCACCCACTATACCATCACACACACACTTCACCCAACAAGTCCGTGATCTTGGAGTTGTATTGGATGATCAAATGTCTCTCAAAAAATTTATTAATGCTACCCTCAAGGAGTGTTTTTTCAAGATCCATACACTCAAAAAACTTAAACCACTACTACACTTCTCCGATTTTCGTACTGTGTTACAAGCCATGGTTTTTTCTAAAATTGATTATTGTAATGCTTTGCTAGTGGGCCTGCCTAAAAATGCCATACACCCACTACAAATCTTACAAAATACTGCAGCTCGTATCCTCACGAATACGCCCATCAAAGAACACATCACTCCTATACTTAAAGACCTACACTGGCTCCCTATCCATTATCGTATACAGTACAAGATATTATCACTTATCCACAAATCCCTCCATAACCCAGAAATGAACTGGCCCTCCAATTCCTTTCAACTCAAGAACTGGCCCTCCAATTCCTTTCAATTCAGGAACTCCAGCAGGCCTACTAGAAAACCCTACATAGCCACCCTGCAAACCCCCTCACCAAAACTCTTCAAACATGTATCCACCAAAGCTCGTGCCATATCCCTAGCTGGCCCTATGCTATGGAATTCTATGCCTACTGACTTACGCTTGGAACTGTCTCCAAAAACCTTTAAACAAAAGCTCAAGACATGGCTATTCACAAAAGCCTACACATGATCTGCACATGTTCTTGCTTTACTCCCTTCTCCCTCTCCTCTCTACCTCTACCTCCTCTCTCTCTTTTCCATTAAGTTTAACCTCGGAAGACGACACCCCCCTTTTCCTCTAACCTCTCACACCTCCTCTTTACAACAGCCAACACTAGGCTCTTTCCTACCTTTTTCACCCTAGCTCCTTCCTTTCCATTTATAAAACTGAAGAATTTGCTCATTTGCAGCCCCACTTGTATATAATCCCTTCCCCTCACACCTTTCTCTTTTCCTCCCCTACCCAAATTTTTATCCTCTCCTTCCCTTGCCCCCCCTTTATTCTCCCTTGACTCTGTTATAAATTGTAATGTTATAACTACTTTATATAATATTATCATTATATATCTATTTATATTTTATAAATTGTTTTGTTGTTGTTACATTTAACAGTTTTTAATGTAAAGTTTTCTCAGTTGTTTTTCTTACTGTTTTATGTAAAACGCAATTGCGGATTTTGTTCTATGTACACCGACGTGATATCTCTGATGAGCGGCGGTATATAAAAACCAATAAATAAATAAATAAATAAATAGTTTCTTTGAAAAATTGGAGTTGCCCTCTTTAACAGAGGCCCAAAGAACCAGACTCAATAATCCCATCACGAAATCCGAAATTCTTTTGGCAATCAAACAGAGCAAATCTGGGAAAGCACCGGGGCCAGATGGATTTACGTATGATTTTTATAAAATTTTGGGGGAAGGGGCAGCTGACATGTTGCAATCTTTCTACAGTCAGGCGCTGGTGTCCCATAAATTCCCACCGGATTTTAACAAAGCGTACATCACAGTGCTTCCCAAACTCGGTAAAGACCCAGGCCTTCCGGCTTCCTATAGACCTATATCTTTATTGAACTGTGATCTCAAGCTCCTGGCTAATGTTCTAGCGACCAGATTGAGTTTGGTTCTACCAGGCCTGATTTCTCCATCCCAGGTTGGCTTTGTTAAAGGGCGCTCCTCCAGCTCCCATATTGTTAAATTGCTTACGGCTATGTTCTCCTGTCAAACCAAGGGTGTGCCTTCTATTGCCGTCAGCTTTGACTCTGAAAAGGCATTTGACCGGGTGTCTTGGGATTACCTATTCTCAGTTCTCTCCCGTTTTGGGCTGGCAGGTGATATCCTAACCTACCTTTCCCTGTTATATACTGAACCGACCTCTCATATTATCGCGAATGGCTTGCTTTCCCAAGCTTTCCTTCCCCAACGGGGAGTCCGACAAGGTTGCCCTCTCTCACCCCTTTTATATATATTAGCTATTGACCCCTTACTCCGATACATGGCTATAGACCCATTGATCACCGGTTTTCATCTCAATGGACATACATTCAAAACTGCAGCATTCGCCGATGACATACTAGTATTTTTAACACACCCACAATCTGCTCTGCCACGGGTCCTATCCTTGCAGCGCCGATATGGACGGTTTTCAGGCCTTAAAATAAATGCTGATAAGTCAGAGGCGCTAGACATCTTTGGGAATCTTGAGACGAACTGGGGTTCCCCTTTCCCCCTAAAGTGGGCCAAGGGCTCTATCAAATATCTTGGCATTCAGATCCCTATCTCACTTAATACCATATATAAAGCGAATGTTGGACCAATACTAGCTAAAATGAAAAATAGACTGTTGCAATGGCATAACCTTCCACTCTCGCTAATGGGGAGGATCCATTTGCTTAAAATTGTAGAAGTTCCCAAATGGTTGTATCTGTTACAAATGCTTCCTGTCTGGTTAACCAATGTGGACTTGACGGAAGTCAACAGGTCTATGCGACATTTTCTCTGGATTGGTCGCAGAGCGCAGTTGGCCTTTCGATACCTTACCTGTGCCAAGGAGGAGGGGGGTTTGGCGTGTCCAGACCTCAGACGGTACAATCTCTTATGCATGATGCGCCATATCCGTGATTGGGTACTGGGTACAGAATTTTTCTCTCCCACGTCCTTTTTACAAGCTAGTTTTCAGGGCGTCTCTCCAGCGGTACTGTTACAAATAGGCTCAGCACAGCTCCCGGCAGACTGTAAACATTTTCTCCTAGTGCGGTCAGGTAGGCAAGCTTGGTCCCAGTTATGTAAATGGCTGGGCATGCCGTATATAAAAACTGCCTACCTAACCATTTGCCACAACCCTCACTTTCTTCCAGGGAGGGAGCACACAGTCTTTCAGCAATGGGCTTCCAAGGGGCTTACTCATATGGTGCAAATATTACAGCCTCAGTCAGACACTGTGTATAGTTTTCAGGAACTCCAAACACTTTTTGACCTTCCCTGCAGGGATTTTTTCGCTTTTTTGCAAATCAGACACTATATTCTCACCAATGGGTTACATAAGCTGGATTATAACTTAAGGGCCCGATTAGATAGTTTCTTGGGTTTCCATTTAAAGATGAAAATGTCGTGCACATTATTTTCAAAAGTGATGAAAATACTCATAGACTCCAATACTTTTGTGGAAATTTGCAATAGATGGCAGGGAGTAGTGGAAGTGCAGATAACGCCAGAAATTGTTAAAAAGTATCTGAGGAATACACGAGTGCTTACTGAAAATTCCAATCTCAGAGAATTGCATTTCAAATTTATCTGGGAATTGTATGTTACGAACGAGCAAGCTTACAAGTTTGGGATTAGTGAATCCCCTAGCTGCTTGAAATGTGGGATGTGCGCTGGAGATTATATGCATAGTTTCTGGTCCTGTAGTAAGATTCATGATTTTTGGACTTCAATTAAGACCTTCTGTGACATGGTCTGGGGCAGTAATATCCCTCTTCTCCCTCAAATCTGGCTCATTGGTGCTGATCTAACGTCTCCAATTAAGTTTCCAACTCATATGGTACTGTTTATGAATAAGGCAGGCTTGGTAGCGAAACAGGTGATACTGGCCAATTGGATTTTCGATAAAAGCCCGCACTTACAAAATTGGTTGAATAAGATGATCAAATTGGCGACTTTTGAACAAATGACGACTAATTTGCAAACCCAAAAGAAGAAAACTGACTATGCTCAGATATGGGGACCTTTCAATAGGTATGAGCATTCTGATAAGAGTGAGCCGGGTAAATGTAAATAGTGGGTGATGTGATTTTTGTTTAAACACACATACGTAGGGTTTCTACACGCTGGATTGTAATCAGCTTCACGCATGGCAATGATATCGGGGGAACACTGCGGGTTCTATCCAAACGTATAATAAGGCCGTCCTAGGTTCGCATACACCTTAACACACTACTTCTTCAGTTTCTTTAGTTATTCTAGTTCCTTAATTTCATTTCATTTAATTTTATTTTGTTATTATCTACTGTCTTTCCTTTACTTTAAGTAATATTTTATGGAGCATTATTTTACTAGGCTGCATGGGGAGGGGGGGGGAGCTAGGGGGTAGGGTTCTATCAACATAACCTGAAAATGGTTTTGCTATCAGATGCTTCGTTGTTTCCAGTTACATTGGATGTTCTGTTTCTAGACAGCTGATCTTGTTGTACTGCAGTTTATCTTTGTGTTTCATATTTGTAATATGTCCCCCTGTCGGGGCTTCAGTTTCTCTGCACAATTCTTTGTTTGATTGTCTGATTGCAAACTCAATAAAAAGATTTAAAAATAAATAAAACTATAAAAATCTAAGACAGAATTCAGTCTGAAAGATAAAACAATAAATAAACAAAAAGCCTATAAAAAACTAAAACATCTTACATATTATCAAAATGATGAAATAAAAAGAAAACATTAAAGAAAATAAATTGCATGGTCTTGTGTCAGTCACGTTCTTGATACGTTTTGCCAAATAACCAGGTTTTTAGGTCTTTTTTAAATGTTCTCATGTTTGGTTGTAGCCTTAAGTCAGTGGGTAAGGCATTCCAAAGCTTAGGACCCACCAATGAAATGGCTCTCTCTCTTACTTGGGTTAAATGGGCAGAGTCCACTGAGGGTATGGTTAGAAGGCCTTTATTTGCAGATGTTAAGTTTCTTTGCAGTATGTGCAGGTGGATGGTTACATTCAACCAGCCTACTTGTTCTCCATAGATGATTTTGTGTATTATACATACTGTTTTGTATTCGATACGATTCTTAATTGGAAGCCAGTGCAGAGATATTAATGCTGGGGTTATGTGATCACATTTTTTGGTTCCTGTTACTATCCTGGCAGCTGTGTTTTGTAGGACTTGCAATGGGCGAAGTGTGGATGTTGGAAGACTGAACATGAGTAAGTTGCAATAATCTGTACTTGAAAATATTAATGCTTGTAGGACTGTTCTAAAATCAAATTGTGTTAATAATGGTTTTAGTCATCTGAGGGTTAGGAGTTTGTTATATCCTTCTCTTAGTTTGTTCAAGATGTGTTTTTTGAAGTTGAGTTCGTCATCAATGATAATTCCTAAGTCTCGGGCATTGTCCGTTAGTTTTAAGTTTGTGCTATCTTCTAGTGTGAGGGCTGGTAGGCTGGAAGATGAAGGTCGTCTTTCTAGTAGAATGATTTCAGTTTTGTCAATGTTTAGTATTAGTTTCTTGTGAGTTAGTAGTTGCTTGATGATTGAAAGGTACATCGCTGTCGGTTTATATTATCCGCGCCTTCCAATGTTCGAGGCGGGTTACAAAAATGTTTGATGGCTGTTACTATCAGCAGATTAAAGGCATGGACTCTAATGCAGAAAACTTATATATGGGCAACTTTGAGCATCATTGGTTTCCCACTAATATATTCAACTGTGGTGTTGCTTTATAGATGACATTTTGGTTCTATGGACTCGCACCATGATTGAGTTACATGGTGTTTCTGAATCGCCAACTCTTGTGATGGACATTTGCATTTCTCCCATCAAGTCAGTAATGAATATATATCCTTTTTAGATATCACCACTATTCTGTCTGGAGATCATTTTGATTTTTCATGTAGGTTAACGACTAGGATTATCATTTGTGCAAGCTCATTATATTTTCATTTGCATCTCATTATTCTCAATAACATGCACTTAGATGCTATGGTGTACTGTTTGCTTGCTAAAGTGTTAACAGGTGATTTAGCATGCAAGTTAAGACTTTTATGAATAGGATGATATTTATTGGGCATACTCAACCACACATGATAACTGCTGGCAACCTTCATTAAATTGGCTCCAGTTTCCTATTCTCTGATCAGATATCAGGCAACAAGATGTTGCCTCCTATCCTATGACTTTTTAATTTCTTGAAAAGTCTGTCAAGAGGGACTTTATCAAATGCTTTCTGAAAATCCAAATATACTGCAGTGACTGGAGAGCAACAGGCTGCTTCAGTTAGCTCCCTCCCTCCACTCAGTCTGGTTAATATTTGTCTACACAAAATTGCTGTGTGCACAGACTTAACTGGACAAAAAGGGCAGAGCATCCCTAGGGTGGATTTTCAAATGTAGCCATGTATTTATTTAAAAGATTTATAGCTCGTTCTATTATACCATCTAGGCGGGCAACAACCACAACAATCATAAATAAAATGACAAATGAAACATAAAATAAATAGAAAATTTGCTGCACCAGACAATATTGCCATCAAATTTAAAGGGCCCAACCCAAATTTACCCCAAAGAACAACTGGATAACTCAGAGGCCTTTACCCCAACTACCAACAGAACCAGAAAAGTCAAGCCATACGACTAAAAGTTAAAGGAAATACATGTGAATTCAAAAGCTTAAAAAATGATAATAAAGATGTTTAAGATTGTTTGGTTAGACATTCCAAAGACTTGTACCAGCCACACAGGTCAGCTGATCCCTTGACTCATCCAATCTGATCTGCTTAAATAAGGGCACACTAATATATTACAATAGGAGATACATGTTAAAACCAAATTAAAACATCTGGGAGCAAGCTCCTGCAAGGCCTTAAAAACTAACATGAACATTTTGAATTTTATTCTGCAAACTATTGGTAACCAATTTAGTCTACATAAAACTGATGTGATATGATCATGGGCATGGGGACCAAATACTACCGGCCAACAGCATTTTGTACCAACTGAAGCACCTTCAAGGTAGCCTGCGGCAAACCAGAATGCAGAGAATTACAATAGTCAAGTGTAGACGAATCTAACGCGTGAATTACAGTTTTCAAATCACCATTACTCAAAAATGTAGCACATGAAATTTATAAATCACAGATTTTATCACGGCTTTAACGTGAGGCCATAATGATAGAGAACAAGCAATCTGCACTCCCAAAATCCAAACTTGATTTATAATTGGGATTTGGGTATCATTAAAAGATAAATCTTGCCAAAACCACAGTTTTGTTTTCTCTCTCCCCCCCGAATTTAATGCCAGTCTTATTGACAATCTTTCTAGAAAGGCCACACACAAGGATTTTTAATTCCAGTCAATTCAGTATCTTTTACAAACACCACACCCAAGAACCTTTCTTTCTGAACCTCTCACACCAGCAAATGGTATCTTTCTAAGATGTAGAAATCAGTGAAAATGAGGACAAGTCCGAGTAATCCCTTGGAAGAGCATGATTTACACTAACCTTAACCTTAGAACAACATCCTCCAGATGTAGCGGACAGGTCTTTTTTCACAGGCCGGATAAGAAATTCCTCGGCAAACCTTGATTTCTTCAGGATACTTGCTGTCTCCTCATCCACTTCTACCACTTCTCCTTCCTTAAAGACAAAAAAAGAAAGAAATGCTTCTCAATTTACTCACATAAAAAATCCCAAATATTGGGTGGCCAGTTTTTTTCTCCCATATGACCGTGCCTAAAATATCTTTAAAAAATATTTGCATTTTATTGAAGCCTTTGCTTTATGTTGCTAGTGTTTTGTGATATTTAAAGAAAGAAAGAAATCCAGAGCAAAGACATCTAGTATCATATAAGGGAAGGATCCAACAATAAACACTCACTTAAAGCATATTTCAGCTCTTTGGTTAGCTAGGAAATAATGTTTTGTCCTTACAAATAATATTCTACTGGATGAATATTGTTCATTAAACACAGTCATATAGCTATATCATCTTTCTTTAAATTGTAGAATGTAGGACTTTTGCATAATTGTTCTTTTAAGTGTAATAATTTTGACATTTTTAACACAGAGAAACTGAGACAATGATGGAACACAAAGCTCACCTGGCCTGCCTGTTCCTACAAGGCATATCTAATCTCAGGGTTTATCCTCACTTCCAAGGACCTTCTGTGCTTCTCCTTGAATAAACATTTCCTTACACTACCCTTTAGTCTTACCGCATCTTAGATGCATATCATGACCTCTTGCTCTAGCACTTACTTTCTAGTGGAAAAAAATGGTTGCTTCTTATGAATTATTTATACCTTTGAGATACTGTATTTGGATGTCGCCATCATAGCCCATTCTGTCTCTTCTCTTCTAGAGTATACATATAATGATATTTCTAGCTGTTTAATTTTATTATAACTTGTGCACATGCCTAGTTTTTGCATGATAAAAATATTGACAGAATATTTATTACTGTTAAATGTTTGCATAATAGTTTATGGTTACACTCAAAAGGCCCAATATTCAGCCACTAACTGGCTTCCTAACTTAGCTGGATAAACCTATGAATATACTCAACTATAAAGTTAGCCAAATAAGTTTATTCAGTTAACTTTAGGACAGCCAAATCACTGTCCTAGGCTTGTCTGGCTAACTAAGGGGGGGGGGGGGGTCATTTACTAAGCCATGATATGAGTGAAAACGCTCTGTTTTCTCAATTCTCTATAGTATTTTACCCCAAATATCGCTGAAATAGTAATGAGAGATTTCATACAAATAGAATAATGTAATATGCCTGAAAAATCGCACGCGACATTATTTTATTGAAAGTTAATTACAACTTGGAAGTTGCAGGGACATAAGAGTACAGCCTTATCTTCCTCTCCACTGCTGCTCTGTCTTCTTCCTCCCTGGTTTATTTATTTATTTATTTTAAGTTTTTCTATACCGGCATTCACAATAGATATCGCATCATGTCGGTTTACAATTAACAAGTGGATAGGTAACAAAAAAGGTAAAAACTAATATTTATCTTATTAATAATAATAATAATAATAATAATAATAATAAAACATTAAACAAGAGAAGGCTAAGGTATGCAGTTACAATAAAACAAGGGAGTAATACAACTTGGAGCATAGAAAAGAAGCAGGGGATTAAATCGAAAGAACGTAAATGCCAGTCAATGTGCTTAAGGCATTAGTGAATTGTGTTTATGATGTAGGAATATTAATTATAAGGTAGGGAAATTAGTTGCCGTGAATAAGGCAAAGTCTGAGTGCTAAGTTAATGATGGAGTAGGTTCAGTTTAGTTCAGGAAAGGCTTTCATGAATAGCCACGTTTTGAGTCTTTTCCTGAATGTGGGCAGGCAGGGTTCCTGTCTCAAATCTGGTGGGATGGAGTTCCACAGTGTTGGTCCTGCAGTGGTCTCTGGTGGTTATGTGCCGCATGGATTTGGAGTGTGGTACTTGTAAGGTTTCTCTATAGGACTCTCTGATTGGTCTGTTGGATGTAAATTTTTTGAGAGGAATTTGAAGGTTGAGCTGAGAGTGCTGGTGTATAGCTTTGAAAATAGTGGTTATGGACTTATATATGATTCTGTAGTGAATTGGTAGCCAGTGCAGGTCTTTGAGGATTGGTGTTATGTGGTCTCTTCTCCGTGTGTTAGTTAATATTCTCGCAGCCGTGTTTTGAACCATCTGAAGGGGTTTCGTGTGAGATGAGGGGAGACCTAATAGCAAAGAGTTGCAGTAATCTAGTTTAGAAAATACTATTGATTGCAGAATAGTTCTGTAGTCATGAAAGTGGAAGAGAGGTCTTGTTCTTTTTAAGACTTGGAGTTTATAGAAGCAGTCCTTAGTAGTTTGATTTATGAATGCTTTTAGGTTTAACCTGTTATCAAAGATAGCTCCCAGGTTTCTTACTTGTGGAGTTTGTAAATTGGGTGGAGGATTTGAGTCAGTGTTACTGTATTCAGATGAAATTAGGAGGAGTTCGCTTTTAGAGGAGTTTAGTATTAGATTAAGGTTGGAGAGGAGTTCATCAATTTTTTTAAGACTAGTTTCCCAGAATTCTAGGGTTTTGCTGTAGGATTCTTTGACGGGGATGACTATCTGGACGTCATCTGCATAAAGAAAGTGTTTAAGGTTTAAATCAGTTAGCAGTTGGCAAAGAGGGAGCAAGTAGATATTAAAGAGCGTTGGTTTAGGGGTTCTTCCAGCTTTAAAACCCCACCAACCCCTCCAATTCAAAAACTCTCTCCTCTTCTCCCTTACCCAGTGTTCTCTCTCCCATTCCCACCCCTCCTCCTTTCCCAATTCTGATGTGCTTTCCTCCCTTAATACCCGCAGTGCTATAATCAAAATGTAAGCTATTTTCAAGTGTTAAATTTTCTTATGTGATTCTTTATATTTCATATGTCCATGCTGTTCTTCCTGTGTAAATGATGATTTGTAGCATTAAATCAAAATATAACATAGGCCCTTCCTTATTGAGTAAAGCACTTATTACTAAAATTCCATTTCTAAATTAAGCCTCTGAACCAAAGTTTGTATGAGAATGAAATGAAAGGCCAGGTGTTCTAGTTATAATCACAGTAGTAAGGACGCTAACAACAAGGGCAAAAAAGTCTTAACATTTTACAAGCAGATGGGTCTTCCTCTACCTTAAATGTGAAATTAGCATCAAAGTGCAGCTCTTCCTTGTGTCCAGTGATCCCTCCATTATAAATAGCCTGGTATTTTCCTTTTGTACTGCTATTTCGGATTTTGAACAGACGAAAAGTTGCAGAAACAAATCTGTGGTCACCTAGAAAAGATACACATTAGATTTGTCACATGCATATGTTCAGAAATGCAATGACTGGGTTTACAATAATCCAGAACATACAAAGGGTTAAAGAGTACCTCTCTTCAAAACAGCTCACTGCTTAACACCTTAGCCAAAAATATAAGATTGTTACCCTTGGTTAAAGTAAAGTTGGAAAAAAATGGTATGATTCTCTGGGCAGGTGCTAGAAGGAGGGCAAGCAACTCCAGTCCTGGAGCTCCGCAAAACAGATCTGGTTTTCAGGATGTCCACAATGACTGCATGAGATATATCTACATGCACTGCCTCCATTGCATGCAAACATATCTCATACATACTCATTGTGGACATCCTGAAAACTAGACCTGTTTGTGGCACTTGAGGATTGGAGTTGCCTGTTCTTGCCCTAGAAGAATCTAAAAAGAAGAACCAAAGAGTGGGAAGAAGGAAGAGCCGTAGAAAGGAGCTGTGAAGACAGAGGGGCAAGCAGCCACCATGGAGCAGAGGAACCCTATCTAGCTCCCATGCTGGGAGGTTCATATGGAACAACTGTTTTTGGAAGCTCCATCATGGGAGGATCTATTTGAACGTCTACCATTAGAAGCGCAAGAACTATGGGATGCCTTATTTTGATGTATTACATTTATTTTTAGATTTTGAACTTTATAAATGTAAATGTTTTTTTTAAAAAGCGCATTACCTAGAGTTCTTTGTTGGGCAAATACATGTCAAACTGGGTCATGCTAGAGGTCCATCAAGCCCAGCATCCTGTCTCAGATATGGTCAATCCAGGTCACAAGTACCTGGTAGGATCCCAAAGAATAGATCCAATCCTTGAAATAAATAAATAAATGACCCTATCAGTAAAGTAAAAAATAATGAGGGGGAGGGGGTATTTTTTTATTTTTAGCCAAGTCGGTAGAGCTGGATGAAACATGGCAAGATGAAGCTGGTACAGCTTAGAGTGGAAGCTAACACTGCTTTGCATTAAGGAGGTGCACAGAAGCAAGGGGGGAGTCATCTCAGCTCTGCCTAAGGATATTGCTCCCAACATGTTTGTGTTATAATTCACCTGCTCAACCCAGACATTTTCCCACTTACTGTTTCCCGTGGAACTCAGCCTGTGTTACTCAAATGTTACCCTGATTGCAACTCACCTTCAGCCCATCTTTGGGAAGGCGAGCAATTAAATCTAAAATCTAACTGAAGTCAGAAGCACAGTAGTTATAGGATTTGACTCTATGCCACAGAGAGGAAGAGTTCCTTTACTTAAAATGCACTGGACGCATGGTAACAGACACAATAGGGTTTGAATTAGCGCAAGTTTGAAGCTAGTGAGCAGTAGCGCCAATTGCTTCAGTGGAAGCCTTGATGATTGACGCTGCTGCTTACAAGTTTTCAGACTCGTGCTCATTCAACTCCTCTATAAGAATCCTAAAACTGATCCCACAATCCCAGGGTCCCCACTTCCCTTCATAGCTGCCTCCTGGGCCTGTCTCTCACGTACTCTGCCAGGTAGGAACGATTTAAATGGAAAGTTATCCAGCCACACAAGGCCAGACCGCTTTAGATATGCTCTGAGGCTATCTTAACTGGATAAAACCGAAAATCAGCTAAATTAGCCAGATAACATAGGGCCGCCCCAAAATGCCTTTTTTTTTTTTTTATCTGGCTAGATTTTAGCCAGATAATGACTTATTCAGCCAAAATCTAGCCAGATAAATGGCCCAATATTCAAAATCTTGCCATTTAGTCAGATAACGTCTAAGCTAAATGGCTTCATATTGACCCCTTTATTTTTAGGCATTTCATAATCCATGCCGATGACACAGCCTAGCCTGCATATACCTGCATTGTTTATAAATCATCAAATACATGAAATTGAATGTATTTGTTATTTAGCAGAATTTATTTGTTATTTAGCAGAAATGTATTTGTTATTTAGCAGAATGTATTTGTTATTTAGCAGAATTCTGCTAAATAACAAATACATGAAATTGAATGTATTTGTTATTTAGCAGAATGCCGCTGCTCGTTTAATTACTAACACTGGACGGCATGAACATATTACTCCAGCACTCATGTTCCTACATTGGCTACCCGTATCCTACAGAATTACTTTTAAAGTTCTCTCACTCATCCACAAATCAATTCACAACCAAGAGATGCAATGGTTTTCTGATCAGCTCATTTTTCACACCTCCAACAGACCAATTAGAAATATTCACCAAGCGAAATTAGCTGTCCATCCTCTAAAACACATCAAACATGTTTCCACCAGAGACCGCTCATTCTCCATAGCTGGTATCAATATCTGGAACAACATGCCGTTGGACCTGCGTCTTGAATCCAGTCACAAAACTTTCAAACAAAACCTTAAAACATGGTTGTTTGAACAAGCATTCACTCTATGAATCATATCTAACCTATAATTCAGCTATCCAATATTATCACTCACCTTCACCAGGTTCTTATCCTAGCCAGTTTTATTTATCATACTGCTAATCCATACCCCCCCCCCCCCCCCCCCCCCCTCTGTTATTCAATCCTGGCTATTGATGTTAATGAGACTTTGGTCCTTCCTTGGACAGTTAAATTTGGTCCTTCCTTGGACAGTTAATTTTCTCCTGCGTAATACTTGATTATGAATATTTTATGGTTATTATAGTTAATGATGTTAACATATTACCCATGAACCCAATGTTTCTGTAAAGCCTGTTGCGGTTCAATTTTTTTTTTTTTTACTGTTTTTACTGTTAACTGTTATATGTAAAGCCTGTTGCTAATTTATTGTTTCACTGTAAACCGAGGTGATGTATATCTATACGTACCGCGGTATAAAAGAATCTATAAATAAATAAATAAATAAATAAATTTTGTGAGTTATCATCATGTCACAGGAAATTTAAGATTTTTCTTACTTACATAATCAGCTCGGAAATGAGCACACCGACTGGAGACTTTAACAAAGATCAGGACTTGTTCTCATATCCTACAAGTTTTGGTCACTACTATGGTTATAGCCAACAAATATATTTTGATTAAATGGTTTGATAAGAACCCTCCAGATCTTCGTTAATGGCTGATGAAGATGTATGAACTGTTAGACATGAATACAATTGCATCTTCAAATGGAAATCATGCATTTGAAGATTTAATTTTTAAGTGCTGGATAACCAATGAGACTGTCCATGGTAGTGATTACAATATGCAACTCCTAAGATAGATGTTTTTAACTTGAACACAGTACATCCATTAAGTCTCAATAAAGAAATACACAGGAATGTGTTTCTGTAAGTGACTGAAAAAGTACATGGTTAATTGTCAGTCTAATGACTAATGAATAACGATGTGGCGATCATTTCTAGTTTCTGACTGGTCAGCATCCAGTCTCCCCTTTTTATAACAGCATCTTGGTCTGCCATTTTGAACATTAATGAGACAGTAGTTGTATCCTTCCATTAGTTTTAAGTAAAATTAAGAGATTGTTCATTACTTTTGTTCTCTATATTGAAGAAACTTAGTCCCTGAAGCAGGCAAGCGACTTGCAGTAACACTGGCGGGGTCAGGTTATGACAGCTCATCTCATACAGGAGGACCACAGCAAGTGCCTTTTTGATGGAGGGAGATTTTTGGCCATGTTAAGCTAAGTGATTTTCACATGACATCTGTTTATGATACCTGTTCTTTAGGAGTGAACACTCTGTTAAGCTAAAACGTTATTTGCTTAAGAAAAGATTAAGCATACCGACAGAAAACAGACTTTGATATAGTAAGTGATTAGAGTTTAGTGCAAGTTTAAGTCAAAGCCATTTTGAGCATAGGTTTTCTGACTGGACGGCACCATTTTATGATACCATGACACTATTATAATAAGAATGAACAGTAGAAGAAGTTATTCATTCTGTGAATTGTTGGGAATGAAGGGTCACTAATTGTATACTGTGCCTCTCTCTCGCTTTATAATAGAGGTTAAAGCAATTACTGGCTCCTTCCAGGGAGAGGCAGGAGACATGACTGGCATCAGTCAGTTTCTTAACTCCAGCTGTGTCAATTGCTTTCTGAATGCCGGGCCTAGGTATCTGACTACGTTCAGTAATCCCTGCACATAAAAGGAGAGGAGGGAGCTGGTTCATTTCTTTAATATGACTGGAAATATCGCTTGCTCTTATGGAGGTTTGATTCCTCCAAGGATACAGAAAGAAACTTACTGCAATCATAAGCATTACTGGAGTCTGAACCTGCAATGTGCTGCAACTTTCATTGGCTGGTGACAGATGTGGTGGCTAAGTTTCATAGGTTCTGCCATGATGGTCACATATTAGGGCACAGCCCACTGCATGACTACTGGTGTGGTCCTAATCCACTGGGCAGACTTCTCTTGGATAAAGGCTGGAACAATTATTACTTCAGTGGTGTTAAAAAAAACATTTATTCATTAGTATCTAGGATAGGATATGGCTCCATCATGACGGTGCTGCCCACGATAGCATAAGGCTGATGAGAAAAAAGGCTGGGAATGGGAAGAATTAAGAGAAACAGAATGACTGCTGGGGTTGGGGGAGACAGAGAAAGAGTGACGGATTTGCTGAGGATGAAGAGGAGGCAGTTTATGCAAGTCAAGATTCCTGCTCTCAAAATATTTTGAAGAAAGAAAAAACCATGAAATGGCTCTTCTATTTTGAAAGGTTGCAGACCCCTGGTCTAGGATGTCACTATATGCCACATGACTCCAGTGATTGTAGATAATAATGATTGGCCCCTGTGGGCCTAGCTGCTACCGCCATATCTACATCCTTCATCTGCCTCCTCACTTAGGAGATTAATAATTTTATTTGCCTGACCACAGCCTTGTGTAAATCTGATTGCTAGCCAATATAAGTTGTGCTATGACCCTGGCCTACTTCTCCAGCTTGTCTCTGGCCTGATATAAAAATGCCTTCAAAATAGGTCTTTGTTGCATAAGTGCTATAAGTAAGGGGGAGAAGGAAGAAAGGAAAGCCAAAAATAAAAAGTTCACACTTCCAACGTTTAATCAAACAAAAATATCTAATACCAAGAATGCTTTCCAGCTCCACGTTGTTGACCGTTACAAGCCTGGCAGAGACCAAGCGTATACTGAACCCAACTTCTTTTGCAATTTTGACGAGGTCCTTCCACCATATTGCTCCTCCAAGGCATTCAGCTAAAAACACAGAGAAGCAACAAATACAGTTAAATGACCATTTCCAAAATGCATAAACTGCCTCTTTCAAGAAGCCTATAATGAGGGTTACTTGAGCCTCATTAGAACTAACTGGAATACACTTTGCTTCTGCTCTGAGCTAAGAGGGAGGTCCCTTTAGCCAGCTAATAGCAGAACCTTTTCTACTTCAGTTTAGTTACTTCTCTATCCATTATCTTGTCAAATATAAATGTGAGAGTTCCTTGCCCATTGTAGCCATTCGTATAGTGCTGCAAACGGTTTTTCCAACTAGGGACCTCTCCCTCAGAACTAGATCTCAAGTTCAAAGACTTCTCATTGAGTAGAAAGCAACTCTCATGCTGTTGGAGATGGAGGGTTGTTTCTTGAAGATTTTGAAATATAATCAACTTTGCCTCACTATCCTAATGCACCATACTGGCAAAACCAGATATGTCTCCTACTGACCATACACTCACACAAATACAGAGTAATAAAGAAATGCACCGTAATGGTAGATGCAACAAAGGATACTTGATATTTGCCATTTTAGATGTTACGGCCCCCAAGTTAGTTGTTATATTACATTTTTATGCCACTTCCTCCAAACAAGAAGTTTGGCCTATAGCAATTCATAAGACTAGTACAATAATCAATACTACATTATGCTAATACAAGACTGCAATAAAATACATCAATAAAACAAAATCTAAAATACATCCTTGGCATGCAAATACATCTCCTTTATATACCATAGAGCATAGTGAGGAAATAAGGGTAAGTAGAAGACTGCTTGGATTGGAGAAAAATGTTCTAGTGCACAAATAAAATGTCAATGGAGATAGCAGGCAGCTACAGGCGATTAAAAAATCAGATTACTCCGCAATGATTGAGAAGGCATTTAATAAACCAACTGAACTTTTTTAAATATATACAGTAATTACATTTTTGAATACTAATTTCCTAAAATGAGGGATTACCTAACATGGTGGAATGTTATAAGCATTTTATGAATTATTTTTTCAGAAAATGACAGTCCTCAGGCACATTACCAAGCTATGTAAGCAAATCTTATCTAATATATTAGTGTTAGGATCAAGCCTGCTATGCAGCCTCCCTGCCACCAGAGCCCCCCATGGAGCTACACCTGCTCTCGCTCTAGCCATACCCTCCATGGGTTCATGACTCAGCAGGGCTTGGCCTATTTAGCCTTGCCTCTTGCAATACCTCTTGCCTTGTCATCGAGTCTATTTGGCTCCTTGTCTAACCCTACTCTGTCTTGCTTTCCCTGTGGCCTTCCAGTTCCGTTCTGCCTAGCCCTGTGGCCTTCTCAGGTCTTCTGCCTAGCTCTGTAGTCTTCGGGTTGCCTGCTTGTGGCCTTCTGTGTTATCTGTCCTGTCTAGTCCTTGCTTATTTATGTTTTGTCCTTGCCCTGTCTTTGGCTGTCTGGCCTAGCCTTGTCCCTGTTATCCGTTCCCTATACTGCCAGTGCCTTGCCTTGTCCCAGCTGCACAGCCTATCTAGCCTAGTTCCACGTATGCCTAGCCCTTGCCTCAGTCTCCAGTTCTGTACTGCCTCAGTCTCCAGTCTCTGTCTCTAAGTTCCAGCCTGCACCTTGATTCCAGCTGTAACCTAAATCCTGCCGTGCTCCGGTACATACTTTGGTGCCAAAAGTACAACTCAGTGAAAATGGTAACGACAATATCTACAAAATATATAAGGTGAAACAAGATAAAATCCCTCTGATGTAAATGTTTGAAACACGGTTCCATGTCAGGGAGTCTGTCCTTAAGATATGCATAAGATAAATGCATTTTAATTGTATAAAATTTAAAAAATTAAAAATGGACCCTTGGACTGTGATTAAATAAAAGGCAAATGAAGTTAGTTTATTGCTGGGAGTGTCTAGTATGATGGCCACAATTGATAATTATTAAGGAGTGGGGTAACATACATAGCCAGAGGAATTAACTGCAAATTTGATATCACCAAATAATTTCTATTATTTGAACTAATGAAAGGAACAAGCGGCATTGATTTGTACAATGCAGTCTCAGCTGACTGGGCTTCTTCAAAAATATTCCCATATTATACAGTTGGTTCATAATGCCAGCATTGTGGCAAACACAGTGAAAGAATTATCTCTGTTCTAAGGTTCTTACAGTTGCTGCCTGTAACTTATCGTTCGCAGATTAAGATTTTGTGCTTGCTATTTAAAGCTATTCATAGCGCCAGTGCAGGGTATTTGCATAATCATGTTTCTTTATATTCCCCTGCTTGGACGCTATGATCATCTCGGAGATTTTTTCAGTGAAAGGTTGCTTGGCTCAAAGTAATGTGTGATAAGGCCTTCAGTTGTTTGGGTCCGTCTTTATGGAACTGTTTGCTGTTGGAGATAAGGCTATAGCAGGACTTTCATGGTGTTTACAGGGCCATCATGTCCGCTTTTGGTTATCATACTCCTTGGTTTTCATCTGTGTTCTTAAGCCAGATAGATGGGATAATTAGCTTTAAATCATTTTTTTGGCCTTTAGGGTCACATTTTTTGGGATGGGATAAATTTACTGGAGACATTTTATTCTTGATTTTTTATACTATTATATTTTTATTCGATTTTGGTTTGCATTATTGACATTTATGATTTTGTAATGCATATTGTTCATGTTTATGTCAGGGTATTTTAAAAAAGCATGCATTCACGCCATGACCAGTTTCAGCCTTTCATGCACCAATTCGCCCAGTGTTAAGCTAGATCCTCAAAACCATTCTCATTTAATAGCCTGCACTCCCTCCAGTTACCCCAGACCCTTAAAACCCCTCCAAAATGTCTGTTTTTTTAATTTTACAACTTATTCCTCCCTCCATAGCAGAAGTACATTTTTGCGGCAGTGGACCTGAGTGTGCGCTGGGGCATGTAAGTATTTACACGCACATCTCTAGGCCATGCTCCGAGATGCCCAGGCCCTGCCCTTTTTAAAACTGAGCGAGAGATATGTGCGCATCTGGGGGGGGCTTTTAAAATATTGGTGGGGGCGCGCGAGTCTGACGTGGGCGTGCATGCATCTCCCGATTTTGGCGCAGGAGGGCCCTGTGAGCCGCAGCAGTCACCCCTCACGCCATTAGCAGCACTCTGCAGCAGGCACACCGCCAGCAGCCCAGCCTTGTTCTTAACAGCACAGGATGCTGCCCATGACTGCCGCCTCTCTAGCTCTCCACACAGCACAAGGGTCCACTATCATTACACAGACGCATGTTACTTTCCTGGCAGAGATATGTGGTATTGTACAAGCTGTGCAGCTTCTGCCACATGGTGTATAAAACACAGGCATAACTTTGTGTGCATATACTTGTATAGGCATCTACTGACTTATGCACACTGTTGAAAATTACCCTCCCTGTGTATATTTTATATTGGCTATGCTGTGCTAGATGTGCTGCAGCATACTGGGAATGATCTAGCATGTAAAAAAACCTAGAATGAATAAATAAGTAAAATAAGCAGTTTTTGTCACTGCATGTCTCTCAGAACTTCCTGACTTTGGAACCACATCTATGCATCCTTAGCACAAAGGTTATACTCTCCTAAGCCAGAATACCTTCTTCTGCCCTTTTGTTAGTGTTATTTCTTTATTTTTACCTACCCCACAGAACTTGGTGCTTTCTGACTTCATCGGGAAGGTCAACGTTAGCATATACATCACTAAAATACATCTCTCCCCCATCCTGAAAAAGAACAATACTTTCTTAGGCAGTCTCACCAGAGACTCACAAGTCCAGAAATTCAGGGTAGAAACCGAGATAGGGAATGAAAGAATAAAATAAGGCCAAATATGATTCTGAACCATCTTCCTAGCAGTCGTGCTCCCTGCCTGTCATGTGATCACTATGATGTGAGTGTAAGCACACCAGACAGTCATCACTTACTTGTGCCATAAAGTGATTACACGTATAGTTATTACCATGTCTTCTGCGACTCAGATTCACAGGTCCTAAAATGCCTCATTTTATGTAACTTCCAGAGGATCCTCTCTCTTGCCACAGTTCCCAACTTATGGATCTTCTCACACCACTGTTCCCAGTTACACATTCCCTGAATGTCTTCTCATGCCACTGCTCCTAGTTAAAGGGTTTCCTAGGCTACCTTCCCACTACTCACAGGCACGTGTTTTCCAGGCTAACTCCCTCTCCAGCATTCCCAGTTGCAAATTCTCTGGGCCATCTGGGTCCCCACTACTCCATTACAAGTTCCTTAGGCAATTTTACCTTCTCACAACTCCCAGCCCCCTTGCTATCTTCTCTCACTATAGTTATATTCTGTTCACTGTACACAGTAACGGATGGGAACCATCCACAGCTGGCATGTATTGATATCAAGGCATTCTGCTGACATTCAGTAATCAGATTTCACTCTTGCAATTTATGGATGTCAACAGCCCCTTGCTTTTAACCGGTTAGGGTGGCGATCCATCCATTATCCTCTGTTCATGGGACACTGAAACACAGTCCTAACCGTCATCAAAACCTTCAGTCGTAGGGCAGGCTCCATGACAGTGTTGCACCGCCATACAGAAGACCCAAGTTCAATTCCCAGCATGGGTCTTTCATTCTCGGGGGGGGGGGAAATGAGGTGATCTGCAGGCAGTGCTCACAGCCCCTGGCAGGAGGGATTCCTAATCATTGCACAATGGTGACACCTGGTGGCTGAATTTAAGGACCATGACTGCAGAACTTCAGAGAAGCCCTGGTGTGTGGCCCCCGGCTAAGGGCTGTCGCTGCAATGATTGGGCGAAATGAGTTCAGAGGGGATATAAAAAAAGAGGGGTAAACCAAAAAGCCTCAAGTTGTAATCAGCTATTCAGGGGTAGTGAAGTCATTCAGCTTCTAGCGAACTTTCTCCTACTCTACACTTACAAACCATCTGAACACTCCGTCCAAGATCCTGATGAACATTACTTGTTAAAATGGGCAAAAAATACAATCCTCCGCAGGAAGGAATAGTAGTTAGCTTAAGATCCTACTTTTAAGGTCTAATATTGCTTAAAACATGGACTTTACCTTTAGCACACGATATGCCTCCTCCAGCACTGTTTTCTTATCAGGAGCCAGGTTAACCACACAATTAGAACTAAAGGACAAAAAGCAGAGCAATCTTACAAAAAAGTAAGAGAACGCAATGTTACCTTGATTTGTGAACATGACTAGGATTTAACGATGAAGATCTGTTTTATTGGTCAGTCTGTCAAGCATTGCCAATTTTGAACTAGCACTGGTCTGCGCTGGATGTCTCTGAGCGACCCTCAACAGCTTGTCAAGCCTACATTGGGCTCAGGCTCACAAAAGGAGCTGGCCAGGATTGGCTTAACTATAGGGCTTCCTCTCTTTCTTTTGCTTCCTGTGGCACAGAAGATATCTTGGACGGGCTCTGGTGTTCCATTTTCATTTGTAAGGCTGTCTAGGCCTCCCTACATTCTCAATGCTAGAAATTTCCACCAAAGGGAGAGTTCAAGGGTATAGCCCAAAGATGTGAGTGATAGTAAGGGTTTATCCCCTATAGGAAGGGTCAGTGGGCCAAAAGTTATAAGGCGGGAACTTCTAGAGTCGCCAGGGTGTGGATGCCCAGAGGCTGGGAGGCTATAGGTCTCCTAGCTCCAGGAGATGAAAGAGCTCTGATCTTTTCTTTGCATGTGAGAAAGTGTGGGTTCTTTTCCCAACTGTTGGAGCGGTTCCAGAAGGGACTAAAGGAGATGTGCCAAGAGAGTTAATATTTGCAAACAATGTTTATTGCAATTTCCTATTTTTGGGTCTTTCAGCAAGTACCTTGAGATCCCTTCAAATGCTCCAAAACTCAGCAGTGTGGTTACTTTCAGGCATAAAATAATGTGAATACATCACACCGATTGTGTCATCTTTGCATTAGCTCACAGTACAATAGCGGATACAACACCAGGTACTTACAACAATTCATAAAATCATAAATAATGAAGACAGATTATGGCAGAGAACAATAAAATCTGCAAATAAAGGTCTGCTTGATGTACCTTCCATCCGCTGAGCCCATCTCACAGAAGTACGAGAAAAGGCCATTTCAATACCTGGCCGAAGCTGTGGAAGACTAGGCTAGAATTCCTAAGAACACAGAAGGCCTCGAAAACCTGGGTTTTTCCAACTGCTTTTGGTAGAATTGATGAAGAATCTTGACCTTTTAATGGGATTATGCACTCAAGACAATTTTAAAAGCGTTGCTCACACAAAAATGCCCACATATGCACATATGTGGGCCACGCGCAATCCATGCGGATTTTAAAAAGCTGCAAAATACTTGGGTATCTACCAGTGCACACATAAAGAATAAGGGGTTGGAAAAGCGGCATGGCATGGGCATCCCAGGCAGGGCCAAGATTTACACATGTAGCTCCAAATTTTAAAACCGGAATCCCCAGTGCGTGAACGCTAGATATCCGCGTCACTTTACTGCTGCTCCTGAGGAGGAGCGAGTCTGCATCTCAAGTTTTAGAGCTTACAGAACAGGGTGAAGGATCCAGGACAACTGGGGAGCGTGCAGGATGAAGAACTAGAGAAGGTCTGAAAGACCTCACTATTGACTGGACAAACTGGTGGACTACTTGCAAAACTGGGAAAGCGCTTTGGACAAGCATGTTTTGAAATTCGCTGACATATGCATGTAAAAGCTGGCAAGGTCCTATGGAAGACACATCCACACTAGCTGTGCTCGAGTAACCTCTTAAAATTAGGAGTATTCTTACATGTGGTTTGTGCATTTTAAAACATACATACGCACAATTAAAAATTCCAGTGTATCCTTGCTCTTGCATGCATGTTTATTTATAAATCCACCTCACTATATGTAATGTAGAATACAGCCCGCCCTCCCCCCAGACCTGAAGATAGCGGTGACGACGACACTGGATTAAGACCAGGTAGGCCGGGACACCGATACCTTCCACCTGCCCCGGGGACCACGGCGGGACTCTAGGAGCTTTCCAGCCCCCCGGAACAAGGAGGGAGAGGAGGGACCTGCTGGCGCCACTGAGGCTCCCCGCCCACAGCCCACCCTCCCCCCCAGACTGGAAGATTGTGGCGATGATGCCAGAGACACATGCCCTTGCTGCGCGCACGAAGGAGTGTGACAAAGGAGCTTGCCCCTTTGTGCACCCCTTCCCGTGTACACATGCACGCCAATGGCGTACACATGGACGTGCCAATTTTATAACATGCACGTGCCGGCGCGCCCATGTTATAAAATCCAAGGGCCGCGCACACATGCACGCCGGATTTTATAATCCGCACACATATGTGCGGGTGGTGTGCACAAGGGGGGAGGGGAAATTATGCAACCTCCGCGCGGCGATGCATTCAGGCTGACCCAGTTCCCTCCCCCCTAAACTCCCTCTCTCTCTTCTCCTCTCCGCTCCATCCCCTAAACCCTAATTTTTTTTTCTTTGATTCGCAACTTACTTCAGAGTTGCGCGCGCCGGCCAGCTGCCGGCACGCGTTTCTTCAGGACAGCCAACAATCACGCTGTCCTGTCCCAGACCGTCCCCCTGCCCCTCCCCTCCCCTTCAAAGAGGCCTAGCACTTATTCGCAACCGGCCTTTACGTGTGTGGCCGGGCCTCTTCGAAAATTCATCCGGCACTTGCAAGGCCCAGCCATGTAATTGTAGGAGACTTTAACCTACATGTTGATATAACACCAAAAACCACAGCATGTGAAATCATTTTAGATACAATGGTAGCAATGGGATGGTCACAATATGTAACCAACCCCCACTTCTAAAGCAGGTCATATCCTAGATGTAATATTTGCCAACTACAACTGTTTAATCAACACATCCCACAAAATATTGCCCTGGTCTGATCACCAGCTAATAAAAGTGGACACAGCCCTCCTGAACACTTAGCAAACAAAGTTCATTAATAACCAAATCTTCACCTTCACAAAAAAGATACAACCGGATGTACTTGAAGAAGCAATTAAATAATCTAATTAATTTTAATCAAGCTAATGCCTCCTCAACTTTTGACTCTTGGGAAAAATTCATCAATGATACTGCAGATAACCTAAGCCCAATACAGACAAAAATGTTCCATAAAGAACAGAATAATTCTAAACAAAAGAAACCATGGTACAATGAGAATTAAGACAAAACAAACAGAAAAAATCTGAGAAACAATGGCAAAAATGCCCGTCTGTAGAATCTCTAGGAAAATACAGATCCCTCCTAGGAAAATACCATACACAAATCAATAAAGCAAAAAAAGATTACTATGCAAAACAGATTCACAGAGTCATATTTAACTCCAAATTACTCTTCAAAATTGTCAAACACTTAATCAAGGACTTATCTTCCTCCACATCAAGTAACTACAACTTCTCAAAGGATGCCTGCAATGAATATGCCACCTTCTGATTAGATAAAATATATAGGTTAAAAACACAATTTTCCACTTACTCAGCAATTAAAGAACCTGAAGAAAATCCTGGGCAGCCTAAATGGAATGCTTTTGACATAGTAACTAAACTCAAAATAAATCAAATCAGTAACAAATTAAGCCAGCTAAACATCCACGAGACCCAATTCTGGCAAGTTCCCTTAAAATAGTACACAGCATAATCACTCCAACAGTAGCAACCATAATCAGCTACTCGCTCTCAGAAAGAATGGTCCCCTATGGGGCGAAACAAGCTGTGATCAAACCAATCCTAAAAAATAAAAATGGCAGAAGTGACGATTAGGACAATTACAGGCCAATCTCCAACCTGCCTTTTATTGCTAAAGTTCTAGAAAAAGCAGTGTTATCCCAAATGGAAAACAACCTAGAAGACAATGATATTCTATACCCAAACCAATTCGGATTGAGAAAAGATCGCTCGACTGAAATAGACCCTTTACTACAGGGGTTTGACAATGATCAGTCTTATTTCCTAGTTCTATTAGATTTAATAGCAGCCTTCGCTACTGTGGACCATACCCTGCTATGCCATCAGATGAAAAATATTGGACTAGAGGGAAGTGTTCTAAAATGGTTCTCCTCCTTCCTAGCAGATAGGACATTCCAAGTCAAACTGGGCAACCACTTCTCTGACACATTCCATATCGATACTGGGATCCCCCAGGGCTCAGCACTCTCGGCAATACTTTTCAACATTTATATGCTTTCTTTTTCTACACTACTAGCAAAACTAGGAATCAACTTCTTCTTCTACACAGATGCCACAGTTTGTTGAAATGCAGCCCGTCTCGGACAGCACTTTGGAAAAGTATGTGAGGTCTATAATTCTTTGTAAGGAATTGGACGGAATTGTAATATCTATGACTTCGGCACTGTGGGAAGTGGTTTTGACCAAAGCGAATCTGATTTATGGTCTTGGGACCTGCATCTCACATAGACATTTGGGGCCGGATTTTAAAAAGGGTACGAGCATAAGGTACGCGCGTAACCATTTTAAAACGCCCCTGTGCATGCCGAGCCTATTTTGCATAGGCTCAGCGGCGCGCGCAAGCCCCGGGACGCGCGTAAGTCCCGGGGCTTCGCAAGGGGGGCGTGTAAGGGGCATGTCGGGTGGGTGGGGTGAATTTCAGGGCGTTCCAGGGGGTGTGTCGGGGCGTGGCACCGGCCTGGGAGTGTGGTCGAGGCCTCCGGACCAGCCCCCGGGTCGGGTGATGGCGCGCCAGCAGCCCGCTGGGGCGTGCAGAGTTACGCCTGCCAGAGGCAGGCGTAACTTTCCCAACAAAGGTAGGGGGAAGGTTTAGATAGGGCCGGGGGGTGGAAGGAAAGTTCCCTCCGAGGCCGCTCCGATTTCGGAGCGGCCTCGGAGGAAACGGGTAGCGCGCGCAGGGCTTGGCTTGCACAAGTTGCACAAATGTGCACCCCCTTGCGCAGACCGACCCCGGATTTTATAAGATACGCACGGCTACGCGTGTATCTTATAAAATCCGGCTTACTTTTGTTCGCGCCTGGTGCGAACAAAAGTACGTGCGCACGTAGATTTATAAAATCTACCCCTTGATGTTTATATCTATAATCATGGCAGCAACACGTACATTCATTATGGATATCCTGAAAACCCAACGGATTGGGGGTTCTCAAGAACAGGGTTGAAAACCCCCATTTTAGATAAAAGTAGCTGATAATCTTTAGCTTCACCAATCACAATCTATGTATTACACTTGATCTAAGAGGAATTTTCTCTCCTTAAAATGCACAGGACTAATGGCTAAGTTAAACCATAAAACATTTTCAACCAAATTATGTTCGGTCTCTTAATGGGAGCTCGTAATCGGAGATGGCACAAACAGTCAGTTTACTGACATATAGAAATCAATATTCTGACTTGAGCAATTTAGTTAGAGTTACCCACATGATTATATCATAGGTATTATCCTTAAGGCCTGCATCTCCAAGCTTTTCAATGTATCCATGAACGAAGTCCACATTGGGCTGCTGGAAGCCAAATTTTTGCATGTGATAGCCAATGTATTTCTCTGCCACCTCGATCTACATTGCAAACAAAATACAAAATAAAAACCTCAAATAGCAGACATGTAACAGAACAATCAAAAACTTTCTCCCTTACTCTAAGGGTCTGTATTGGAGCACAGACTCTAATATGGTGTGGGGAAATTCATCGGAACAATTTTGGTTTAAAGGACGAAGAGGTGGCAATCCTGGATATTAAGAGAGACGATCCGGACGTGAAAGGAGACTGATGCCTTCGGTGACGTAAGTTCCGGTTTCGGGTTTAAGAGGATTACTTTGTGCGGTATGCCATTTCAAGAATATACGCGGCTTAAAGAGGCTGGCGTGGAATCAAGACGAACACAAAAGCCAGGAGGATATGAAGGTGAAAATCGCATCATTCAACATGGGAAGACGCTTTTAGAAGTAGATACTGAAGGAAACCCCCTGAAGCAGGACTTTCTGTTCGAAACACGTGCGTGTCGGGAGATCAACCAAGATTGGATCAGATGAGTATTATTGTTCCTCTTGTATCTTTGAACATTGCGATAAAGCGATAATGAATAATTGACTGAGACTGGGAAGTAATAATAAGTTTTAATATAAAACAAAAATCTCAAAAAATGATGTTATAATTAAAGTAAGGTGACCCCACACCATATTAGAGTCTGTGCTCCAATACAGACCCTTAGAGTAAGGGGCCCACATATGTACTTGACTAAAAATGTATATTAGTTAAAATTGACCTGTGGCACCATCGATTTGTAATTGGGGTATACACATTGGGGTACACTGGAATACAGTGGTTTGTGGGTGAAAGGTTGTGATTGATATCGTGATATTTAGTTTTAACACAGATACAATGGATGAGACAAAATTCCTTGTCCCATGTGAAATTCACTGTTAGTGACCCAAATACAGAGTCTTACAGTCAGAGAGACAACTTCAAGGTGAAACTTTGCTTGCTGGAGAAAGACAGAAAAAAATAAAAATGCAAACACCACTCATAGCATGTGTGAATATTCGAGTCCGTCAATCATTGTCTCACCTTCTTGCAGGTGTTCCTAAATGGCTATCCATTTATTTATAATTAAATGTATGCGCTGTTCACTCCATAAGGTATGAAATCCCAGTCCAGTGTGTAACCCATTAGCTTTCTAGTCCTGTGAGTCTTACTTAGAAAGCTGAAGTTCTGTTCTCTTCTAGCACGGAGGAGTAACAGATGAAACTACCACCACCACCACCATCTTGTACCTGCTCATCAGTCATGTCTATCCCAGTCACGTGTCCCTTCTCTCCGACAAGTTTACTGAGCATGTAGCAATCCCTGCCGCTCCCGCAGCCCAGATCCAGTATCCAAGAGTTCTCAAGACATTCCGGGACCACCAGACCGCAGCCGTAGTACCTGGTCATAAAACATCAGCTCAGTACAGTGTCAGCAAACAAGGAAGACCCTTCGGTAAAACTACTGCTACTGCAGTACTGACAATTTACACAGCATTCTTAAAGATTCAGGTTTTCTGAGTATTATGGTGTGAAAACTGTCCATTAGTAGATCCTGTAGCATTAACTAGTCTTGGATTAACTGCAAATTTCAAAGCCAAAAAAAATGTGCCTGTATTTTTTTTTTTTTATTGACAATTTTTATTGGTCTTCACATGTAAAATATACAAACAGTGAGACACTAGACAACCAACAAGTTATCAATGCAATATTAAACCCCCCCAACCCCCCCCCCCAACTGAGAGTACTGCAATCAAGAATATATAAACTGGAGTACATATAATACAGTCTTATTCTTAGACCACTGTAGCGAGCAGGTTATACATTAACAAGTCGTTTCTCATATAAAATACATGCACATAGACTCTATGACAGTTGATTCCTCCATGTCAGATAAGGATCCCATATTCTATAATATTTAGGCAAAGTATGATTTTTAATCGCAGTTAGCTTATAAAGATAGCAGTTATGGTCAAGTCGGGCTACCACTGCTTCCCTAGTAGGGAGGTCTGGTCGCTTCCAAAACAGAGCTAGCTCACACCTGGCTGCAAGGATGATTTTGTATTTAGTTTGTATTTAGTTAATTTTATTATGTATGTATTCATGTACATCGCCTAGGCCTTTCAGTGTTAGGTGATTAATAAATTTTATTAAATGAAAAAAAATGAAATGAAATGATTTGGTGTGTGAGTAACCATTGATAGTGAGGGACTGGTGGAGACACATTCAGTAAAACATGCTCAGGAGCTAGGGGAACCTCTAAGCCTAGAATACCTGCAACCAATTTTTGGGTGTCTTCCCAAAACATGTTCACTTTTCGACAAGTCCACCACATATGGAAGTAAGCGCTAGTCCCCCCACACTTTTTCCAACAATCGGCACTAAACGTTGGTACAATCTTCTGTATCCGAACAGGCGTCAAGTACCATCGCATTAATACTTGTGCCTGTATTCTAACCAAGGCACTGTGCAATGTTTAGTGTTTTCGCAGATGCTTTGCAGGTCGTGATACATTTTATTGGACAAACATAAGAATTATGCAAAGATACATTTTTTTTTTTAATTTTTAAATTTAGAAGTTTCAATATTTATAAGATACAATAGAGAGAAGGGTATTACCCATTCTCTTATGCTCATATGAATACAAAGAAAAAGAGACAATACATATTAATATTTCCAAGCAGGAATTTAGGTTAAGAATAGTTTTCCGCAGTAAAACTTGTTGTTACACCTCATCATAAATCCATTTTTAAACCCAATTTTAATTCTATGGGACATTTCAAGAGTGAGAGTCTAGGTATTGTCTTAACTGTTCAGGATAATTAAACAAATATCTATTACCTTGATAAAGGATTAGACAACGACAAGGAAATCTAAGAATGAATTTCGCTCCTCTCTGCACAGCTTCAGCACTCATTGAAATACATTTTCTCCGCCTAAGCTGTGTAGAGCGAGCAATATCGGGAAAAATTCTAAGAGGTTGCCCATAAAAATTTGATTTATAATTCCTGAAAAATAGTCTTAACACCGCATCTCGTTCAGTCAGAAATACAAATTGAACAATTAATGTAGCCCTAGTAGACACATTGGTTTCAATAGATTTCTCTAATATATCAGTTAAGTTCAATACTGATTCATCTTGTTGATCTACTTGCTGGTTTTCCCCTTCCCCTTGCCTCTGAGGTAAATAGTATATCCTAGCAAAAACAGGAATAGCTGATTCAGAAAATTTTAACACATTTGTCAAATATCTTTTAAACAAATCATTTGGGAAAATAAGGGGAATCTTAGGAAAATTAAGAACTCTAAGATTCAAATTTCTCAACTGATTTTCTAATAGTTCAAGTTTATCCGAATAAGTCTTTTCAGACCTAACCAAATTTAATTGAACTTTTTCAAATTCGGTAATTTTCTCTTCAGTTACTTTCACAGTTTCTAATTTCTCTACTTTCTGATACATTTCCTTATTTTGATTTAATACATCTTGAACTTTAAATGTTAAATCATTAATAGATTTTTGCATACTATGAATCATAATTCCTATATCTTCCAAGGAGAGCTTTTTTGAAGTCAGAGATAACTGTAGGGACTACTACCTTGACATTCCCATCTCTTTTTCCCATTTATTTATTTATTTCGGATATAGTTGCCTCTCCTACTTGGTAGGAAGAATTCCCTTCTCCTGGGACCACCGAGGAAACAGAAATCCTATCTGTTTCTCTCTGGGCTCCAGGTACTGGAGAATAAGGTAAATGTTCAAAGTTAATTTTTTCAGTCCTACCCGTTGGAGGCTCTGGTCTCTCTGGGGCACCGGGGCTCAATGATATTTCAATTTGCCCGGAACTCAGTTCCTGCTCCAAACTGAAAGCTCCAGTGGACTGTGCCGGTGCAGCTGATGGGGCTCTTCCAAAGCAATCTTCAATTTGCGGCTGACTCATGCTTAAAATAGTAGAGGCAATCTCTTTAAAACGAGCTTTCCTTTTTGTGTGTGGCATAATAGGACCAAATCTCAGTACTGAAATTAATCAATGAGAGCCACGAAATGAGTTGCTTTTAAGAAAACAACAAAGTTGCCTCAGAAGCTAGTAGTGTCTCCGTGGCCGCGAATCTTTAACAAAAAAGAAAACCAAATCAATCGTTCCAGGGTCTTCACCGTTCTTCACCGGGCTAAGCCGGGCAAAGCTGTGTGCGCTTCGGCGTCGCGCTGCGACGGCGGCAAATTTATATTCTAGACTCCTCCCTTTTAAGCCAGAACAGAGCTAGCAGAGAATTTGAGAATGAAGAGGCTTACCCACGCAACCTCAGGTAATTGTCCAAGCGGCAGCGTCTCAGCAATACCGGGGCAAATTTATATTCTAGACTCCTCCCTTTTAAGCCAGAACAGAGCTAGCAGAGAATTTGAGAATGAAGAGGCTTACCCAGGCAACCTCAGGTAATTGTCCAAGCGGCCGCAAAGATACATTTTATATAGGAGTTCTCAAGACCACAGGCATGCGACCTTCTTATTCGTCTGAAGTGGAGACCAATGTTGTTCTCCAAAGTTCATGTAAAACACCATCTTTGGATAGTACTTAAGCTGGTCTAATAACAGGTACCACAATGTGCAAAGAATCGAGTTTTGACCACAGCCTACTACATTAAAAAGTTAAGCGTTTATATTAAAGAGTTCTATTGTTCAGCCCATCAAATGTTTTCCTCCTGTGGCTGCGTCTGGCCCACGGAGGAAGATTTTTTTTCCTTGTGTGGCAGCAAGGCTGGTGGAATTTCCCATGCCCCACCAGTGGGAGATCAGGCAGGATCCAAGGCACATGAGAGACTCGTTGGCGGGAAGGCCAGGCCTCGCCAGTGGTAGAAGATTAGGTAGGGGACGATCAAGAGGATGCAGAGGTGTGAGAGGGTGAGTGGGGGAACTGAAGAAAGAGGAGAGGGGATTGAAAGAGAGAGTGAGGGGAGTGAGAATGAAAAGGGAAAGGGGGGAGTGACTGAAAGGAAAGGGGATGAGGGAGGGGAGGGGTTAAGACAGAAGGGAAAACAGAAGAGGGGAATGGGTGAGAAAGAGGGGAGGGATATGAATGAGATGAAGAGGAGGAAATTCCTCTCCCCACCACATTACACCTCTGCCCCCATCTCAGAAGGCAGAGGAGGAGGAAGATAAGAGGCAGAGTTGCCAATTTCTGCCAAATCTAAAAAGATTATTACTGATACTCTAGCTGCCACAGCCCTGGGAACCCTGCCTCCTATTTCAAATCATCAAAAGGACCATCCCAGCCCTCTTGTGATTTGAAATGTTTTATATGCCCCTTTCCTTAACAAATCTGGGGAGCCCCGAGTTAATGCTTCCAGTGTAAGAGGATTTTGTACTATTTCCAAATAAAAATAGCAGTGAAAAACATATTGCATTGGGGCTTAATGCATTTTCAGGTTTCTGAAGGATCAGCAGGTTACCTGGAGGCTATCTCCTTGTGCACATCTTTCAGTGCATCTCTGATGAAACTCGGAAGGGGAGAAGCAGGGGTGACGCAGGCATTGGTCTTCAGATCCTCCGATTTTTTCAAAATTACGCCATAATAATCCTGAGGCAGGGAAAAAAATGTCATAACACGGCTAACCAAAACTGCAATACTACTGCCAGAAAAATATATAACATATTTCTCCTTCCAGCCACAAGGAGAAGAGCATTTTAACAAAAATGCATCTTGTGGGTATATTTTATGCTGCAGATTTTTGTGATCTATCTCAGTTTGGTTTTGTGGTCTCTCACAAATGCATCATGATCAGCCAGCAATCTCTGAAATGAACCACCAGTGTCTCGCTGCTCATGTGTTCTCCTAAGGCGGCGTTTCCCAGCCTTCTCCTGCGAGGCACACCTATCCAAGTTGGGTTTTCAGGATTGCCACAATGAATATGTATGAGATAGATTTGTATGCACTAGGTCTCTAATGTATGCAAGTGTATCTCAAGAATATTGTGATGGGCATTATATTCCCATGCTGAAGGTGGCCTGTAAGGAAAACCTGGGAAGGAGATCCAGTATGTAAAAGAAATCTGAATAGGAGGTGGACTCCAACTTCCAGAAAGCACAGGAACTTCCCAGTCTTTGCCCTATTGAGAGGATGAGAGAGCCCAGGCTTGGTGGGAAAAGGGCAAGAGCTTGTCTGAAGGAGGGGGTGGGGTGGGGCAGGAACAGGAAGGAGCTTCACTAGAACCGGATGAAGAGACAGAGGAGATGGAGGTGGAGCTGCTGAGCAGCCCTGAGGACGAGCTGGAGCCGATGGACTTGGGAGATGAGTGGTAGAGACCTCCCTCCAAAAGAAGACACACACATGGAGACTGCAGATCAAGAGAGTGGGGTGGATGTAGTTGCAGCCATAGTGAAAGGGGAAACACAAACCCCAGCTGCAAAACTAAGAACCAGGGCCAAGCTTAGGATGTGCAGGAAGCAACTGTGAGCAGCGTGCAGAAGGATTAAGGCAAGCGGTGCTTTCTTATCGCATGAGTTTGAGACTGATGTGGTTTGATAAAGTAAAGCTATAGAGACTTTAAACTGCTGAGATAACCTGAAACTATGTGTGCTTAAGCCTAGCTCATCACCTGGAGTGATAGGATTTGAACCCATAGCTGTGACATTTTGGAAGGAATGGGGTAAGGTAAAGCTATAGAGACTGAAGTACTTGGCCTGGGAGCCTCCGAAGGTGGAACTGGGGAAGCTGCAAGAAGTCGGGCAGCAGGACCGTGGAAAAGCATCCCCGAGAGGATTAGTCAGTGGTTCAGTTTCTTATGTAACCAGAGAATTCCAGCCAGATTACGACTGGAAGAGTGGCTGGTCACACAAACCCGCAACAATATTCATTATGGATATCCTGAAACCTGACTGGTTAGGTGAGCTTCCAGGAGAGGAAGCTCACCTAACCAGTCCACACCACCCCTCAAAGTCCTCGTACAAGTCTGATTTTTAGGGTAGCACAGATATGCAAAGCATCCTGATTATTAGATCAACTGTATGCAGATGTATAGTTGTGCTCATAACTTTACATATCCCTGGCAGAATTTGTAAGATGTGTAGCATTTTAAGAAAACATGAGAGATCAGACAAAACACATCTTATTTTTAATGTGTGTTTCAAATTAAACTATTATGCATCAAAGAATAGCACAATTATTAAATAAACCATAGCAATAAGGAAAATAATAAAATAGTCCTGTTCAAAACTTCACACACCCTTGAATGTTTGGGCTGATAATATATACTCAAGTTGTCACTCACAGGATGAGATGGCAATGAAGGATAGGTATCCATACTTGTGTCTTGTTTGATTGTAATTAGTGTCTGTGTATAAATAGTCAATGAGTTTCTTAGCTCTTGAGAAAGCCATGTGAATTTGTTGGTTACTGAAGCATGAGGAAAGCAAAAGAATTGTCAAAGGATTTACTACTAAACATTTCTATAGCGCTACATAAGTAGTTCAACTTTATAAATCAGGAAAAGGATATAAAAAGATAGCCAAAGATTTGAAAATGCAAATCAGTACTATTCAAACTCTGATCAAGAAGTGGAAAATTATGGGCACTGATAATAAAGAAAGATTTCAAATACAACAGCCTGTAAAATTTGTCGGGATGCAAAGAAAAACCCACCAGCAACTTCTACTGAAATATAGGCTTCTCTGAAAAAGTGGTGTAGGTGTTTCAGCATGCATAATAAGGAGATATTTGAAGAAAAATGGGCTACATGGAAGCGCTGACAGAAAAAAGCCATTGCTGCACCAACACCACAAAACAGCCCGCTTATAATATGCCAAACAGCACCTAGAGAAGCCTCAAAACTTCTGGAACAAAATAATTTGGAGTGATGAAATCAAAATTGAACTTTATGGTCACAACCATAAATGCTATGTTTGCAGAGGAGTCAACAAGGCCTAGGAAAAGAAGCAACCATCCCTACCATGAAGCATGGAGGAGGATCTCAGCTGTTTTGAGGATGTATGGGCTACAGCGGCACAGGGAATTTAGCTGAAATTGATGGCACGATGAATGAACATAAGAACATAAGAAATTGCCAAACTGGGTCAGACCAAGGGTCCAGCAAGACCAGCAACCTGTTTCCAACAGTAGCCAATCCAGGCTACAAGAACCTGGCAAGTACCCAAACACTAAGCAGATCCCATGTTACCGATGCCAGTAATAGTATTAGCAGTGGCTATTCTCTAAGATAACTTGATTAATAGCAGTTAATGGACTTCTCCTCTAAGAACTTATCCAAACTTTTTTAAACCCAACTACACTAAATGCACTAACCACATCCTCTGGCAACAAATTCCAGAACTCAATTGTGCATTGAGTGAAAAAGAATTTTCTCTGATTAGTTTTAAATGTGCTACATGCTGACTTCATGGAGTGCCCCCTAGTTCTTCTATTATCCGAAACAGTAAATAACCGATTCACATCTCCCCGTTCCAGACCTCTAATAATTTTAAAGACCTCTATCATATCCCCCCTTAGCCATCTCTTCTTCAAGTTGAACAGCCCTAACCTCTTTAGCCTTTCGTCATTCCCCTTTATCATTTTGGTTGCCCTTCTCTGTACAGAATCTTATCAGAAAATACTGGAGGAGAATTGACATTCATCAGCCAGGAAGCTGTGCATAGGGTGCACTTGGACTTTCCAATATGACAATGATCCAAAACATAAGGTCAAGTCAACTCTCAAGCCTTCAAGTGGCTGCAGCAGAAGAAAGTGAATGTTTTAGAGTGGCCATCATAGTCTCCTGACCTCAACATTATTGAGTCACTTTCGGGCAAACTCACACATGCAGTTCATGCTAGACAGACAACCAAAGAATTTACAGTATCTGGAGGGTTTTTACCAAGCGGAAAGGGCAGCTTTACCACATGAGAAAATAAAGGGCCTCATTCACAACTATCACAAAAGACAGTTGGGGTGAGAATGGGAACAGTAGGGGGTTGCTGCAAGTTGAGGAAGGGCTGGCAACAAGCATCAACTTTGGATCAAAATTAGCTCAACCCACTGGTGCTCTGGATTCTGAGCAGGACGCCCACACAAAAGCGAGGTCAAAAAATTGCATCAAGGACGGGTTTCTGAACACCGGTAGAAAGACCAGAAAATTGTACTTTTGGGGGCGCTATTCCACCATCTGCCAAGATGGATGCTTGAGTGTTGAGCTCCTCACCTCTATAATTTTGTATCCAGTGCTAAAATCGATTATCCACATGATATCTGAACATCTTTACCCACTCACTTCTTTAAACTTTCTGATGGTGGCCAAAAGGAAGAAGGCTGACTTGAAGAGCAGGTCGAGAAGGCCATGGAGGATACCGGTGGCAAAGACAGAGAGAATATCTCACTCACTTCCTGTATTATCCTCAATACAGTGGACTTACCAACAAGAGACGAACTTCGGGGCTAGTTTCTCGACTTGCACTCCTACATGAAGCAACATAAGGGCGAGTTGCTTGCTTCCATCTCTGAGATTCATGAAGACCTGGCAGCACTAGGGGCTAGAGTGATGAGATAAGCACCAGGGGCGATGGACATGATGATGCCATCAATGCACTTAGGGGCCGATTTTAATTCCTACACACACGGGGTACATTTGGGCGCACTACCCGGCGCGCACAAATGTACACCCGATTTTATAACATGCGTTCCCTCCAAGGCTGCTCCGAAATCGGAGGGAACTTTTTTGGATCCCCCCCACCTTTCCCTCCCTTCCCCTATCTAACCCCCCCCCTCCCGGCCCTATCTAAATCCCCCCCTACCTTGTTCGATGGAGTTATGCCTGCCTCTGGCAGGCGTAACTTGCGCGCGCCGGCTGGCCAGGTCCCGACACAGGCCACTGTGTCGGGGCACTCGGCCACGCCCTGGACCGCAGACACACCCCCAGACCGCCCATTTTAGCAAGCTCCGGGACATACGCGTGTCCCGGGGCTTGAGCGTGCCGCCGAGCCTACGCAAAATAAGCTCGGCACGTGCAGGGGCAGATTTCCTCAGGTTATGCGCGTAACCTTTGAAAATCTGCCCCTTACTGCACAACAGAATCAAGTGCACCTTTACTATTTACTCTTAGCTGATAAAATCGAGGATTTAGAAAATCAATCACGGCATTGTAATCTACAAATCCAAGGAGGTCCCCAGAACGCCACATTGAACATATGCACATTCATACTTACCCATGGTGGCTCAGATTCTTCGGAACTAAATCCCGCTGCACAGAATATCCAGATTGAACGGGCCCATAGAGCTTTGTATCCCCGACAGGATAAGTGCCCTCGTGATGACATATTTTGCCTGCACAGCTATGTGCAAAAATCACTAATTTATGAATACGCGAGAAAAAAGGCTGAATTGCATCGGGAAAGCCATTCATTCCCTCTTCATTTTTAATGATCTGGTGCCTTCTATGTTATGTAAACGGTACGAGCTTCGAGAAGTGACGGCAGCGCTATGATCTGAAGGGGTGAGTTATCGTTGGACTTTTCCATTTAGTTTACAGTTTGCAAATCAAAGGAGTTACGCATCGTACTAAGACAGTCGCTGAAGCTGCCGAAGTGTTTAAACAGGCAAACCTGAATATCAACTTTCAGCTACCTAAAATGGCGCCAGAAACCTCGAAGCTGGATAACTACCTGAGATGGCACAGAGCTGGCAATGGTGGCAAACAGTTGCGGCGTCATTCCAAGGACTGAAGATCTGAGTTGTCTGATCAAGGCTGAAGGAGCTGGTGGACTCACTGTTTATGTTTCTCTCAACTCTCAGGGTTGTTCTCTATAATTCTGGTTATAGCCTTGACCGGTTCAGATGTCCTTTTTGTGTAACCATTTGCTTTTTGCAATACCTGTTTATTGTTATCTAGAGTGCATACACTAGGCTCTTTGTTTTGAAGTGATCTGGGCTTAAGACATAGTGGGTGCAATGGTCAGTTTATCTTTTTTCTTTTCATCACTGTTTATGTCAATGGAGGGGAGTTCTTTCTTAGGAAGTTCTTTGTTGGCAGATGTTTGGGTCCCCGGGAAGGAGTAGGATCCACCATTTTGGGAGGACGGTTCAGATTAGGGGTTTTGGGGACCACAGAGCAGTGCGTAATGTTATACTGTTACTACTGCTGCGTCAGTCTATTGATTTTCTCTTATTTGCTACTTTGTCGTTCATGGCATTGCCTTTGTGCTTATTTACTGCTCTTTTGCTATTTTTTTTTTCCTTTTTTTAATTTTATGGTCGTTAGAATTGTCTCCTTGAATGTTAAGGGCATTAACACCGCTTGAAAGCGCTACTTATTGGATCAGGAGCTCGCTTCCCAGAAAGCGGTTATTGCACTGATACAGGGAACTCACTTGCACAAGCACCATGAACACCTGCTATCTGTATCTTCTTTCCTCCCATAAGTTTCTTGCAGCTAGTTCCCAGGGGTCCAGGTATGCTGGGGTGGTTATATTGCTTTCTCATATCCTAGTTTTTGAGCTGCTTTTTCAGCTAGCAGATTCTAATGCCCGGTTTTTATTGGTTAAGAAAAAAGGTGGGGAGGGACATCTTCACCTTTGCCACTGTATATTTCCCTAACTCAGATAAATCTTCCTTTTTAAAGGTCTTGGATAACCTCCTATTGATTCATGCAGAAGGGACTATAATAGTGGTTGGGGACTTTAATTTTACTAGGAATCCGACTACAGATCATTCTTCCTCTTTCCCTGCCCTCTTACAGGAAACAAGGAGGTTGCTATCCTCTTTTATATCACAATGGAGGTTTGCTGACATTTGGCGACAGTGTTATCCCAAAGCTCACACTTATAACTTTTATTCTTCTCCCCTCGGGACCTACTCCCGTCTTGATTATTTTCTCATATACAAGACCATACAGAACCAAGTGTTGGGAGCAGGGATAGGGAATATTACATGGTCTGATCACGCACCTATCTGGGTGGATGTTCAGTTTCATGGTATGGATAAGGGTCTCCTTTTTTGGCAGTTAAATGAAAGCTTATTGAAGGACGAGTCCGTTTCTCTGAGTAAACACTTACAAGAATACTTTAAGATAAATTCCCTAGCAGAGACCTCTTCAGCGTGCTCTAAAGCAGTGGCAAGAGGGTTTCTTATTTCACAGGCATCTTTTTGTAAAAAGGAGCAGGAAAAACTCTTCCATGGCCCATATATCTCATCTTTCAAGGTTACATATGAATAGTCAATCTCTTTCTGTGTATAAACGATTATCTCTTGTTAGGACTGAGCTTCAGACACTTGATGATGACTCCCTGAACTATAAATTGGAGATTCTTAAACAATACTTTTATGAAGGGGGAAACAAAGCTGGGTAGCCAGACGTTTGAAGGCCTTTTATTCCCAGGGATCTATAGCTAAAAGTAAGAACCTTCAGGGGGACCTAGTGTCCACTTCCTCTTGTATAAGGGAGTGTTTTATTCAATTTTATGCGACTCTATATGGCAAATATGAGAACATTGTGGATCTTGAGACTGATTATTACCCTAACTCTGTTTCGCTGTCTATGGAACAATAGGCTTATCTGGATAGCCCCATTAGCACGCCTGAGGTCATGAATGTGATTAAGCAGTTGAAAGCGGGAAAATCACCTGGCTTGGATGGATTCTCGAGTGGGTTTTATAAGCAGTACCGGTATCTCCCTTAACTGATTTGTTTAACTGTATTAAGGAAGGGGGCTCTTTTGCCATATCTTCCAATGTAGCAGGAATATCAGTTATAGCCAAACTAAGTAGGGATCCAATGCAAAATGGATCTTACCAGCCAATCTCATTGATCAATTTGGATTTGAAGATCTTAGCGAGAGTTCTCGCTGAAAGGCTGAACAATATCTTGCCCGCTTTAGTACATTTTGATCAAGTGGTCTTTGCTCCAGGCTGAATGGTGGCCAATAATGTCCGCAAAATAGTTGATCTCATTCGGTGGGTCCAAAAGGAATATATTCCAATCTATCTTATTATCCATTGATGCTAGAAAAGCGTTTGACCTGGTCCACTGGTCCTTTTTATTTAAAACCTTGAATAAAATGTGCTTTGGACCCTTTTTCCTTCAATGGCTAATGAAGCTCTATGATTCACCACAGGCCAAAGTTAAGATTAACAGAGGATATCGGGCTTGTTTCAGCATTGGGAGGGGCACAAGACAGGGATACCATTACCCCCCTTACTGTTTGCACTATTTTTGGAAACTTTTACTGCTAGGGTTCATTCTTCCCAACTAATTGCGGGAATCAGGGTGATTTTCATTTTAAAGCTTTCCTTTTTGCGGTTGACATTATGCTCACCCTCTCTGATCCTGCTATTTAAAAGGTGTCGTCGATGAACTAGACTGATTTAGCACAGTTTCGGGACTCAAGATTAACTTTGATAAGTCTGAAATTTTGAATATCAATTTGACTGAATCTGAGGTGGGCAAACTTAAACAGCTATTCCCATTCAGATGGGCTAAATGTGCCCTCAAATATTTGGGAGTTCATCTTGGTCCTTGTGTTTCTGACCTCTGTTCCCTAAATTATATTCCTCTTCTACAGGCGATAGACCGTGACTTGGGGAGGTGGTCCAGGGATACTTTTTCTTAGCTGGGATGTAAAGCCATCATTAAAATGAATGTCCTTTCTCCCTTCCTTTATCTGTTTTCTACTAAGAACATAAGAACATAAGAAAATGCCATACTGGGTCAGACCAAGGGTCCATCAAGCCCAGCATCCTGTTTCCAACAGTGGCCAATCCAGGCCATGAGAACCTGGCAAGTACCCAAAAACTAAGTCTATTCCATGTAACCATTGCTAATGGCAGTGGCTATTCTCTAAGTGAACTTAATAGCAGGTAATGGACTTCTCCTCCAAGAACTTATCCAATCCTTTTTTAAACACAGCTATACTAACTGCACGAACCACATTCTCTGGCAACAAATTCCAGAGTTTAATTGTGCGTTGAGTGAAAAAGAACTTTCTCCGATTAGTTTTAAATGTGCCCCATGCTAACTTCATGGAGTGTCCCCTAGTCCTTCTACTATCCGAAAGAGTAAATAACCGATTCACATCTACCCGTTCTAGACCTCTCATGATTTTAAACACCTCTATCATATCCTCCCTCAGTCGTCTCTTCTCCAAGCTGAAAAGTCCTAACCTCTTTAGTCTTTCCTCATAGGGGAGTTGTTCCATTCCCCTTATCATTTTGGTAGCCCTTCTCTGTACCTTCTCCATCGCAATTATATCTTTTTTGAGATGCGGCGACCAGAATTGTACACAGTATTCAAGGTGCGGTCTCACCATGGAGCGATACAGCGGAAACGCCTCCCCTAAGGTGGCTTGGCTAACTCTTTTTCAGCCCAAGTTATGGGGAGGACTTGGGGTTCCCAACTTATTTTGGTATTTTGGGGCCTCCCAACTGAGGGCACTGATAAATATACATAGATAGGCGGCTATAAAACAATGGGTTTTATTAGAACAAGCCTTAGTTGGGGAGATGCCTCTATCTGCCATGCCCTGGCAACCAAGATCTTCTTGGCAGCCGCTCTTAGGCTTTCCATCGTCATTGCAAGTAACTCTGAGAGTTTGGTTTCAATGGCAGTTGTTACTGGTTGATAAAAACTCTTATTTTCTTCATTCCCTTTTCACAACATAGCTTTCCTAGTTGATCTATGCTCTCCAATTTTTACTAATTGGCTGGCTTCCAGTATCTCTCGCATTGAGCTTCTATTTGTACAGGGGAAGCTTTTGCCTATTGATGCTTTGAAAGAGCAATATGGATTGAGAAAGGCGGACTTCTTGGCTTATGCACAACTTATCTGGTATAAATTGTTGAGAGAAAATAACAGAATCCCCTTAACATTACACAAAACACATATTATGTGTGTTATTTAACTGGAGTTTATAATAATAAAAAATTGTTTGGAATAAGAATATTATATTTGATACATTGTGTTGTAATTGAAAAGTATACATGCAAATTTATGTATATAAATTTAAGATACATGACGGATATTGTAAAGATGAAGAGATCCCTATAATATGCGTTTTATGCACAACTTAAACATTTTTTAGATTCTTTGATGCGAGTAGATACTCTTTGCCGGACCAGATCACTATTTGAAACTACTGCCAACAAGCAGATAACATGCGTAGCCTAGTTTCTAAGGTATACAGTATTCTTAACAGGTGCTTTTCTGAACTCGCTAACCATTTACGAGATTGGGATCATTATTTGGGGCTCCCCTTGAGCACCGAGGACTGGGATCTAGTTTTCTTGTACGCTAGCAAATCTCTATTTCTGCCACATTACAAAAGTACTGTTATAAATTACTGTATTGTTAGCATTTAATACCAGTTCATTTCCACTGTATATTTCTTCCAGTCTTGCAAGGTCCTCCTGCAATGTATCACAATCCACTTGTGATTTAACTACTCTGAATAATTTTGTATAATCTGTAAATTTGATAACCTCACTCGTCGTATTCCTTTCCAGATCATTTATATATATTGAAAAGCACCGGTCCAAGTACACATCCCTGAGGCACTCCACTGTTTACCCTTTTCCACTGAGAAAATTGCCCATTTAATCCTACTCTCTGTTTCCTGTCTTTTAACCAGCTTGTAATCCACGAAAGGACATCGCCTCCTATCCCATGACTTTTTAGTTTTCTTAGAAGCCTCTCATGAGGGACTTTGTCAAACGCCTTCTGAAAATCCAAATACACCACATCTACTGGTTCACCTTTATCCATATGTTTATTAACCCCTTCAAAAAAATGAAGCATGCCATTCTACAAGAAAACTCTCCGCTGTCAGATTAGTCCCCCTGATGCAGGGAAACTGAAATGCCAGCTGATATCGAGGTTTTGTTTTTTCTACTTTCATGCTGATTTTTCTGAACGTTATGTTGTTTTTAGATGCATACTAAAAAAATATATATAAAAAATTTGTTTTTTAAATGACTTGGTTTCTGAACACTACTCTGACTATCCTCAAATCTTCTTTGGGTGGATGATTGCGAGGTCCAGGCAACCACCTTTCATTTGTTTCCCGGCTTGCTAACACCCTTATCCACATTGAAATTATCTTTGTTCCTAAATAATACGTGGATGTTTTTTTGACATGGGGTGGATTTTAAAAGGATTTACGCGCATAAGCGCTCCTGTGCACGCTGAGCCTATTTTGCATAGGCGACGCGCGCAAGCCCTGAGACGAGCGTATGTCCCGGGGCTTTGTGAAAGGGGCGGGGGCGGGACCGAGGCCTCCGGCACAGTGGCTGTGCTGGGGGATTGCGTGCCGGCAGCTGGCCGGCGCAAGTTACACCTGCCAGAGGCAGGCGTAAATAACAAAATAAAGGTGGGGGGGATTTAGGTAGGGCTGGGGGGCAGGTTAGATAGGGGAAGGGAAGGTGGTGGGGGGGGGGGGCGGAAGAAAAGTTCCCAGTTTTGGAGCGGCTTCAGAGGGAACGGGGGAACGCCATCGGGGCTCCCCTAGGGCTCAGTGTGGACCCCCTTGTGCTCGCCGACCCTAGATTTTATAACATGCGTGCGGCTGCGCACGCATGTTATAAAATCGGGCGTACATTTGTGTGCGCTGGGTAGCGCGCACAAATGTAGGCCACGCGCCCAGGTTCTAAAATCTGCTCCATAGTGTTTTGGCTCCTGTTCTTTTTGTGGGTTTGGATATTCTTATATACGGGACACATTGGGATTTGTGTTTCGTAGCCAATATTCCTGTACAGATTGAGGAGGACATTGTAAAAGATTACCCCGTGGTGCTCTGGATCAGTATTGTACCTTCTTCACGTATTTACAACAATAAATATTTGTTTGGACACTAACACAGTGACTCCACTGACTTTATTTGGCACCTCCAGCTTCCACTGGGATATACATCTATCTCTCCCCAGGGACCATAACATAACAAGGGACACTTAAGCCACCCTTAGCACTGAGGGCCTTGGAAATAAATTCCCCCCCCCCCCCCACTCGACAAAGAATCCAGACCCTGAAAAGAAAAGATTGTGCAACAGTTAGCAATCTGCACCCGGGGATGGGGTTACATTAAAAACTAAGGGCCGGATTTTACAAGCCCTGCGCGAGTAAATCCGGCCGGATTTGCGCGCGCAGGGCACTCGCATGCCGGCACGCCTATTTTGCATAGGCCGCGGGAGCGCGCAGGTCCCGGGGCTTCGTAAAAGGGGCGGTTCAGGGCGAGTCCGGGGGCGTGGCGCCGGCCCAGGGGCGTGGCCGAGGCCTCCGGACCAGCCCCCGGTCGGGTGATGGCGCGCCAGCAGCCTGCTGGCGCGCGCAGATTTACGCCTGCTTCCGGCAGGCGAAAATCTGCCAACAAAGGTAGGGTGGGTGGCAGAAGGGGAGGGGAGGCGGAAGGAAAGTTCCCTCCGAGACCGCTCCGAAATCGGAGCGGTCTCGGAGGGAACAACCTGCACATTGGAGTTGGATTAAGTAGCCATAAGAGGCTTCTTTATATAGCCCAGTATTGGCACTTTATGAGGTTTCCCCAGTTCAAAATACATACTTTCATTTTCTAGCCAGACTTTTGAATTTAACTTTTGAACAGGACCATGTTATTATTTCCTTTATTGCTATGGTTTGTTTAATTATTGTGCTATTCTGTGATGCATAACAGTTTAATTTGAAACACATTAAAAATAACTGACATGTTGTCTGTTCTCTCATGTTTTCTTAAAATCCTACACATCTTACAAATTCTGCCACGGGTAGGTAAATTTATGAGCACAACTGTATCTCATAAATATTCATTGCAGCTATACAATGAGGGAGGAGGAATAGCCTAGTGGTCAGAGCAGTGGGCTACGAACCAGGAGACCAGGGTTCGAGTCCTGCTGTTGCTCCTTGTGACCTTGGGCAAGTCACTTTACCCTCCGGGTACAAACTTAGATTGTGGGGATAGGGAAACCTATGTGATATCTCATCTCAGATTGAATGTCAGTGTATAAAATATAAAAAAAATATATAAATACTGACAACTACCACATCTGTTTTGGGCTTTTGAGGACTGAATTTGAGAGCTTACTGCCTCAACGTGATCACTGCAATATAGCTAAAAAGCGGCTCTGCTAACTGACCTGCAAAACAGAAAAATGTTTTGCAGGTCAGTTAGTAGTGACAGCACTACAATCTTAATTATCTTAGGGGGTAATTTTCAGCCAGTGTAAAGTGTATAGGTGCTTTTTACCTACAGACTTTACACTGGATTTCAAAGCAAAAGCAAGTACACAGGTGTCTTTTCAAATAGCAACTTATTCTATCATACTATTTTGTTTTTTTATGGGCAGACTGATAACAGCATAGTTTTATCTCAGCCCAACTGCACTGTATACAGCAACCCAGAATGCTATCTCCGTCCATGAAATCAACGGGACTGGAGGAGCAGCTTAGCGATTAGATCCTTCACACACGAAGACCACAAACTTTGTCTCAGGTCGCCCAAACTAAAGAAGATTGGATTTGATGTGCTCCAGCTATACTGGAGGATGACTTGGGTGTATGAGAATAGGATGAAGTGCAGCCAAAGCAAACAAAGGAGGCACCACATTGGGATGGGGGCAGGCAAGAATCAAAGCAAGATATGGTGCAGCTCCAGCGAAATTCTGCTTAGGGTAGTGGATAAAATACCAGGGCTTAATGGAGAGCAATGCCTAGGCTCTCCTATCAATGGGAACACGTGTGGGTGGGTATGCAAGAGTTGTCCTCACTGACTACAGTAAATCAGCAAACTAAGAGAAGTATTACCTTGACATTTTTGTGTATTTCTTGTCCTTGACCGTGAGAGTCAGATGCAGCTGCACTACACATTAAAAAAAAACAAAAAAAAAAAACCCAAAGATTAAAATGCTAGAATTATTACTATTCATTTATGTACAATGAAAACATGTTTTCTGCACTCTCTATCTGCCAACAAATATCCTCTCTAACTACCATTATTAAAGTCATACTGGAGTCAAAACGTTCCTGCACAACATACGACAAGTCATTGCTCAGCAAGGAAAAAAGAGACAACCAGTAATTAAAAATAAGCACTCACAATGGCCATAACAACAATAATCTCCTCTGGTCAGGTCTTCACCATTTGCAATGTGCCGGGAATGTGATGTGACCGAACTTCTGGAAGCTTCTGACTTTTAATCAATCCTAGTTTTTTGAACTTGTAGTACATTTACAAGCAGAAGCTTCAAGACATCGGGCGGGAGGAGGAGGAGATGTCCAAAACCCAGAACTGTCCACAAACGTCTCTCTCCAAAAACTGCATCACATCCCATCCCTGGAGAGGCAGTGCAGAGTGCTTGTGAATCCATGACTTCATTAGAGCTTCAAGTGGATTCTCTAACATGGCCAAGATGCGTAAAAATGTCAGTGAACATTCCAGTTAAAAAAATATATATATATAAATAGCATGCCAATAAGCAAGATGTGCACGCAACAAAAAAAAGAGTCATGATATAATTTGGTACCATTTAAAAACATACAGTGTTCACTGCACAGTGAAGGAAGGAAAAAAAAACAACGTTACAATTAACCATAGGGAATCACAAATCAACAATAACGAAGCAAAAGGTCTCCTAACAGGTTTCAAGACAGGCCACCCAAGCCTGGCTAGGAAAAGACAAAAAAACCCAACAAAATGAGTGAGGTAAAAGGGCCTGTTTATTCAAGTCTTCTGAGATATCTAAATTTTCACTTCTTGTAGCATCTTTGGCCATTAAAATCCATATCAGTTAACTTTCTTGGGTTTTGTGTTTTTACTGAATTCACTAGAATTGTATAGACAAGTTCCTTGTCCATATGATGCAACATAGTTTATCTGATGATACGGCAAAGAAGACTACAATTACAGCGCCTGAGATTCATAATGATCTACAGGTTTCCAGATTTCCTGAAATCTTCCAAGTCAGTAATATGTTTCAGCTGCAACCGCTTCATGTTTGTAAGTCAAGCATTCTATACTTCATCAAGCACATCTCTCTAGGAAGGAGCTATCCTTCTAGTAGCTCTGGATGAGTTTTCAAGGCAAGGATAGTAAAATATGTATTACAGGTAGAAATATCTTCCATAATTGCAGCTGATCTCCAAATAATAATTTGAAATGAAAGCTCACATTGGCTATTTAATACATCCCCTAACCCTTCCCCATATCCCATCCAAAACGTCATTCTACTGTTACAGAAATGTAACATACTGGACATGAGAAGGTCCCTGTCTGTGCGTGGCAGAGCCAACACTTATCTTGCTGAGCCCCAGAGATTTTTTTAGTGGTGTCCAGTTTGCCCTATGAGCTATAAAATGCAGCATCTGAGTGACATAGACCTCACATCACACAATGACTTACAGCCCATTGCATGAGCTCCATATAGGCCCCTAAGTCATTTTCCTGTACTCTATCTCTTGGCAACTCCCAGTAAGTGCAGTTTGTAAACACTATGGAAACCTGAAGCCATTTTAGATGATGTCATATCAGTGATTTTTCTACAAAAAAATACAATCGTCCACCTCTTAATCATACTTGTCCATCTCTCTGTATATGTCTCTTAATTATACTTGCCTGTGTCAGCCTGAAGTGAAGCACATTTTTACTCAAGATTAGTCTAGATTAAGAGCATCCATTTTATTTTATTTAATAAAATGTACTAATCACCTTCCAGATTCCAAAAGAATCGTCCAAAGTGATGTACAAACCTAAAAACCACCAATATCATAAATATAAAACAAGAATATCACATATAAAAACAATATAACAATACACATATCCACTCCACCTTGTGTAATTTACAGTAGCTGTGCATCAAATAATCATGGTAAAAAACAAGACAATCTTACACTCTTCCCACCTTTAAAACCATTAGCCAAGTTTTTAATTTCTTTCTAAAGCGCATTAACTGTTTCCCACCTCATTTCCAATGGTTTGGCACAGCCATGGAAAAGGCCCTATTCTGAAGTCTAAACTGACAAAATTCCTTCACCAAAAGGAAGCTGAGGCTGATGGTGATATTGCAGCCTCAATGATACCTTAGGTCTAGCCCACTGCAATCGATTACTCATATGCGGTGACAGGGTCTCAAAATTTTAAATGCCAACACTAGAATTTTAAATTTGCATTGCAGCCTGACAGATAGGAACGGAGTCACCGGTATCCGTCTTGAGCAACCCTTAATTCTAGCTGCCATATTCTGGATTACTTATAGATGCCGAGTGACAGCCCCTCTAAGCCCCAGTAGACAGCATTACAGTAATCAATTACAGCTATCACCAGAGCATAGACCACAGAATGTTAGGAATTATTAGGAAGGAAATGGTTAATAAAATGGAAAATGTCATAATGCCTCTGTATCGCTCCATGGTGAGACCGCACCTTGAATACTGTGTACAATTCTGGTTGCCACATCTCAAAAAAGATATAGTTGTGATGGAGAAGGTACAGAGAAGGGCGAACAAAATGATAAAGGGGATGGAATAGCTTCCCTATGAGGAAAGGCTGAAGAGGTTAGGGCTGTTCAGCTTGGAGAAGAAATGGCTGAGGGGGGGATATGATAGAGGTGTTTAAAATCAAGAAAAGTCTTGAATGAGTAGGTGTGAATCGGTTATTTACACTTTCAGATAATAGAAGGACTAGGGGGCACTCCATGAAGTTAGCAAGTAGCACATTTAAGACTAATCGGAGAAAATTCTTTTTTACTCAATGCACAATTAAGCTCTGGAATTTGTTGTCAGAGAATGTGATTAGTGCAGTTAGTATAGCTGGGTTTAAAAAAGGTTTGGATAAGTTCTTGGAGGAGAAGTCCATTACCTGCTATTAATCAAGATGACTTAGGGAATGGCCTCTGCTATTACTGGCATCAGTAGCATAGGATCTTCTTAGTGTTTGGGTACTTGCGGCCTGGTTTGGGTTCTGTTGGAAACAGGATGTTGGGTTTGATGGACCCTTGATCTGACCCAGCATGGCAATTTCTTATGTTCTTATGTTTTTAAAGCTTGAAAACTAAAAAATGGTCTTAGCTGCCTAACAAACCTAAATCGGACAAAGGCAGGCTTAACTACTGCTGAAACCTGGGGCTCCAAATTCAAATGGCCATTTAATCTGGTGCCGAAAGATTTCACAACATCCACTGCTGTTAAATCTAACTCCTCAATAACCAAGTGGCATCTCTCTAAGCCTTCTCCAATTTGAAGTATCTCTGTCTTCTGAGAATTTAAAAACATCTAACTTCTCTTTGGCCATTACTCATTGCACTCAAGCATGCTGTAAACAGTTATAGGCCAGATGAAACATCCTGTCCCAAAGTTATCTATATCTGATGTCCTCTCCATAAATATGAGATACAAAACTAAAGGAGCAAATTGGACTTCCAATGATAACGCAGTGCTAAGCAGAGGTCACAAGCCTGTGCTCCCGAGTCTGCAACGGCAAATATCTTATTTTTGGCATCTTTCTTTTTGGAACCCAGTTCAATTGATTCATTTTTTACACTATGCCATCTCACATGGACAATTTTGTCATTTGGAAGATGCAGGACACGTTAAGCAGACAGAAAAGAGCCTGTACAGAAAAGGCCACTACAACTATTGAAGACAAGATGGCACCGGAAAATATGTGCTGTCAACTGCTGCATTGTTTGCCTAGAAGCCATTTGCCTGTGTAGTTGGTGGACATTGTTTTCTCAGGTTGGTGGGGGTTCCCATTTGAAAGTGCTGCGCTGGCCTCTCCCCCTCCGTGTCACCGTGGACTTTCCTCTAAAGGCCTGCCGGGTGCTGGGGTGCACGTCTCAGTCACGCACACAAAGGAGCGTGACTAAGGAACATGCTCCTTTGGACGCCCTTGTGCCTTGGGGTGCTGATGTCTTTGTACTTTGTAAGTCTGTGTGATTTTAACCTTTTATTGGGAATTTGCCTGTGCTTACGTTCCTTGTTGTTTTTATTTCTTTTGCAGCTTGTGTTTGGAGATTCTTTTGTAAGCTCGGTCAATTTGTGTTCTCCTCCTGAAATGGGCCGCTACAGACTGTTACAGGTCTACCCTGAATCGTGGTACAGAAAGGCCTTTCTGCAATATCCCTGTTACTTGTAGTTAATGTTGTGATAGGCTATGCCAGTCCTTAGTCAACCTTTCTGTACTGCCAGTAAATGATAAAATGATCCGTAAGAAAATTCCAGTTGTGGTAGATTTTCTCAAAGATGAGGCCTGGACCTATTGGGTATTGCTAAGTCATGAATGTTACCCTCAGATACAATTCTGCTGAACCAACTTGGCCAATTATACAGTTTTTTCAAAACCACACCTTAAGAAAAGAGGTAGAGGATTACTTATTGTTACCAAACTTTTTTTGCAACTCATTGCTGTTAGCTCTGAGGATATTTCTCCCCTAGAGTTTCTTTACTTATCATCTTCTTTAAAATGGAGTATTGGCCTAGTACACTCTCCTCTGGGCTGCCTAGGTAGTCTCTCATCATTTGTCGCCTGCCTTCTTTCTGTCAAGGCTGATGTAAAGAATGATATTATTTTAGGAGATTTCAATGTGCATATGGATATCTGTCCTCCATTTTTCTTCTGCATGGATTTCGTTTTAATCATGCAGGCCATGGGATGGCTTTGGTTGTTCAATACCCCGTCTCAAAGTGGGACACACTTTGGATTTAATCTTTGTTCCACGTCATAGGAAGCTTCCTTATTCTTGATGTATCTCCTGTTACGAGGTTCCTTGGACTGATCATTTTGTAATTTCCTGTTCTCTTAAGAATTTAGACCTGTTTTCCAGATGCCCTCCTTATACAAACTATTGGGAGACGAGCCCCATTGATCCTGACGATCTGCACTCTAAGTGGCTTCTTTCAGCTGGTGATGCTGAAAGCCTAACTTATCATTGGCAGGCTTCATTACATACGGCTTTGGGCAGTTTGACCCCTATGAAATCTCTAGTGGTTCACCGGCATAAAACTTGCCCTTGGTATTACCAAGCCTTGAGAGACATGAAATGGATATGTCATGTTACTGAGTATCAATGGTGGAAAGATAAATCAGATTCCAACTATAAATCCTATTGTTCTCAGTTAGACATTTACAAAAAGGGCTATAGATCATGCAAGTGGACTTGGCTTTCCTCCCAGATTGCTGATCTGTTCAGAATTGTCCATTCCCTAGTTACCCCTCTCATAGGTAATTCTCTCACTACCTCACAGTCCATGTATGAGACTTTTGCCTCATTCTTTTCTAAGAAAATTTCTCAGGCAGTCGATACTTTTTCAGCTACAGTCCTCAGTGTTACTGCTACCATGTCATTCTCCCTCATCATGCCGGGGTGCGTTTCTACTCATCTCTTCCTTGGTGGGATCTTCCATTCTCAACCAAATGAAGGAATGTTTTTGTAGTTTTAATTCTTGTTGTACTGCAACTCTTAAGGTGTTACACCTTGAAGTGAACCATATCATTTGTAATCTAGCAAATGCCTCGCTATTAGAAGGAGAAGTTCCCTCTAAGCTGAAAGCAGCTATAGTAAGTCTGTTTAAAAAAAAAAAAATGCACGGGATGCTACAGACCCTGGGAATTACCATCCCATTTCTTCACTCCCAGTTCTGGCTAAGATCACTGAGAAAATTGTTCTTACTCAGCTTCCAGAGTTTTTAAACTCCAGTAACTTTTTTGGATAATGATCAGTTTGGATTCAAACCAGGCCATAGTAACAAATCTCGACTTCTTTGTTTGTCTTGATTTCAATGCAAAGTCACAATATCTCTTGGTTCTTCTAGATATATCTTCTGCCTTCGATACCCAGCTTGAAGCACTGAGTATCACTTCTATTATGTTTTCCTGGTTCTCTTCTTATCTTTCTAATCTGTCTTACTATGTAATGATGGGCGATTTGTCATCTAATCTGTATCCTTTACCTACAGGTGTCCCTCAAGGTTCCTCATTTTCTCCAATCCTGTTTAATTTATATCTTGTCCCTCTTTGCTCTGCTATTTCTAGACTGGGTGTTCTGTTTAAAATATAGGCAGACAATATACAGTTCCTTTATCCTATTACCACCTCTTTTGCCTGTACATTTCAGAAACTTACAGACTGCTTGACTAGGATCAAGCAGTAGCTATATGATAATAAACTAGCTCTCAATATAGAAAAAAAATCAAATTGTATTCCTGTCTCATGTCGCTCAAACTGACATCCCTGGAAATATTTTGTTTGAAGGGCATTCATCTGCTCGTAATCTGGGGGTTGCAGTCGATTCCACCTTGTCTTTGTGTCCTCACATTAATTCCATAGTACAATCAATCTATTATAAAATTTCAGACACTGTGGCGTTTAAAGCATATTTTGTGTCATCAGGATTTCTGCACTGTGATACAATCCCTTATTCTATCCTTCCTGGATTAACTGTAGCATTGAGTTCTTAGGTCTGCGTTCTTCACATCTTCACACTCTACAACTCATTCAAAATTCTGCAGCTAGGATGATTACTAGCTCTTCTTTGTGTGATATCCCCCCTGTTTTGGAAAGCTTGCATTGGCTCCCTGTGGTTTGGAGAGTAAAGTTCAAAGTGCTCACCATGGTTTTCAAGGCCATTCACAAGCTTGCACCAGCTAGTATTGAATCCTCCATCTGGGTTTACCTCCTTCCTTGGCTTCTATGCTCCTCCTCAGCATTTGTTAGAAATACCCTCCTCTAAGCACGTTTGTTTGGCCACTCTATGAAAAAGGATATTTTGCATAGTTGGGCCTATTTTTTTTAAACAGTTTACCTATAACAATCAAATACTAGGGTGATTTACGCTGATTTAGGAAGTTACTTAAAACTTATCTTTTCACTCAAACTTTTCCTGTTCAATAAATATGTGACAGGTACTTGTCTACAGATTCCGTAGGTTCAATTTGATGTTTAACGTGGTTTAGTTTATTCATTCTGTTCTGTGGTGCTTGTCACTGTATGTTTATTCATTTTTAATGTACTCTGGCAAGATTTGTGGATTGGCGGAATATAAATGTTTAAAATAGATAAATAAATAAAATAAACTGCCATGGAAGGAATTTTGGAGGCAGCATTAAGAGATTTGACATGTACTGTATCTGCAGTAGTCAATGTTCAGCTGCAAAAAATTCAATTTTCCTTGGATGATTTGCACAAGAATTTTGTTCAGCATTTGAGCAGCATTATGGCCCTAGGTCAAGCTGTGACTCAGCACACAGAACACTTCAACGTCGACTCCTCTCTCCTGAAACTTTAGAAGAAAAATCAACTATTGGAGGAAAAAAATTGATGATTTGGAAAACAGGTGTAGGAGAAACAAACGTGCGGCTCCTGGGTTTACCAGAATCGCTGCAGGGAGAGGCCCTGCTGCAGTGGTGTGAATTAGGCCTGATCAGAGAACCAGCATTCCATTCTCGTGGAATGTGCCCATCGGGAAGGCCCGTACACTGACGCTGCAGCTGATCATCCAGTTTTTGAACTTTGTGGATAAAATGAGAGTTCTGACAGCATTTAAGAAGAAAGAGGCGGTACAATAAAAATCAGCAAAGTTATTAATGTTCTCAGATTATTCAGCTAAGGTTTTGGCAACGCAAAAGGAAGTGTCTCATTGTTCACAATTGTTTTGCAAGAACATTAAATTTTTTTTGCATTGCAATATCCTGCTCAACTAAAAGTTTTTCATGAATGGGTACAAGGATTCTTCTGCCAAAGTAAAAGCATTTATCAAGCAGCTTTGCTATATACTGTATCTTTTGCTCATTATGGCTAGTATCATATTTGCTGGTTTTCAAATCTTGCCAAATGGCAGTTATTGTTTCTGGAAGTCTCCTGAAGTTTTCATGGTGGGACAACCTCATGTTTGAGTTACACTGGGTGGGTTCTTGCAACACGCCATTGATTCCTGGAGCACTCGCCTGAAATTAGTATTGTCTCCTAACCATTTGAAACTGAAGGAAGCTAATCACATGTTAGACTTGTTTTTTCTGCTACTTGGGGGTTTGGGGCTTTTATTTTTGGCTTGGGGCTATTTCAGGTGAGAGGAGGGGAATGTATTGTTATAGTTAGTGAGGTTTTGGGTGGACCCTTGGACACTGTGGCAGCTGACCACGCCCACAGGGGGGAAGTCCCGTGAGGGGCCACAGGTCAGGCTTAGCTCTGGACACACAAACACAGATAGTTCTTTATTTAGACAGTTTGAGAAGCCACCAGAGGTGGCGGTAGTGAGTAGAAGATGTAGCCCGGCTGGGCTAGTATTCCCCAGGGCGCTGGTACAGCAGTTCCTCCAGTAGCAGGGCTGTAGTGAAAAGAACTGAGAAAGGGAGTACAATAGAACATTCACAGAGTCCCAAGTATGGAGAAGCCCCGAGATAGGGAGAGCTGGCCCTCGAGGAGAGAGTACCAGATCCCTGGAGGTAGAGAGACTTGTTGGCAAAGTACTCACACAGCGGTTCCATGTAAGAGATGGCACTGGCGCGGGAACGGGGGCAGGCCCTTGAGGAGCGAGTACCTGGTTCCAGGGAGACCGCTCTGAGGAGTAGATGATAGTAGTACTCACTGATGGTGTCTGTAGCGAATTCCTCCAAGTAGAAAAGGAAATAAGATACAGGCAGCGGGTCAGGGAACATGGGCCCTCGAGGAGCAAGTACCGGTTACCTGACAGCGACCTGAATGAAGCAATGAGGCCCCCGAGGAGCGGGTACCCCGTTAGCAGAAAGAGTCCAATGGAAGTTGGAAGGCAGAGTAGCTGGGTACAGAAAGTGAATCCCATCTGTAAGATCACCCTTGCTAACTCAACGGCTAGCAATAAACAGTAGGCTTAAATATCCGGGCAGCGTGACGTCATCACAGGGGGACACCCCCGAGGAACGCTCCAATGAGGAAATAAGAATGAGGGCCGCGCGGCGCACGCACCCTATGGTACCTGGGGAGCATGGCGGGAGGCAGCGCCCAAGCCCGTCCGGGGATGCCGGAGAGGACGGCAGATGGACGCCGTGGCAGCCAGGCATCCATCAAGAGCAGGAGGAGTCGCAGATAAGGAAAGGTAGGCGGAGTGAAGCCGTCGGGCAGCAACGGTCGCAACATGTATGTGAGTATGAGTGTGGATAGTCATATTTGAGCAGACCTTTCGTGTGTTTTCTTTTTTATTTTTTTATAAGCTGCAGAATTTGAAAGCCTCTCTTGGTTTATTTATGAGTGAGTGTTTTGGTTAAGGACACTTCCCTGGGGACATTCAACTACATCTTTTTCACTATGGCTATTTGTTGGAATATGGCTAATATTAATCTGTGTTTTCCTAATATTGATGGTCTTCATACTCATATTAAATTAAAAAAAAGTTGAATCTGTTGTGTAAAAATTATTCTCATTTTTTTTTTTTTTTTTTAAAGAAAACATTTTAATGATAGGGAGCATCACAATTTATGTCAGGAATCGACTAATGTTTCTTTGCTTCTTTTTCTGACAGAAAACGGGGTGTAGCGATTTTAATTAATAAAAACATTCCCTTTGTTTTAGAACGTCAATTAACAGACATACAAGAACGATATGTGGTAATCCTGGGCCCACGTTTTGATAAAAAAGGTGTTATTTGCCACCATTTATGGTCAAATCAATATTCACAGAGCTTCTTTTCTAACATACTCGTGAAAAAAAAAGGGGCAAGGCGCGACAGCGGGCAGCTAGCTGCATCAAGGCGGTGTGGTTTCATCTGCCGTGGTGCAGCCTCCCTGCACACTATCGCCCCCATAGCACCACAGGAAAAGGTGTAGTTATTTCCCCGCAGTGCTGCCAGGAGATAACTCTCCCGCACAGGAGACTGGTGAATAAAATGAGAAGCTTAGGAGCGAGTACCGAGGTGGTGGCCTGGATTGCAAACTGGTTGACGGACAGAATACAATGTGTGATTGTAAATGGAACTATATCTGAAGAGAGAGCGGTTTTAAGCGGTGTACCGCAAGGAACGGTGTTGGGACCGGTCCTATTCAATATCTTTGTGAGCGACATTGCGGACGGGATAGAAGGTAAGGTTTGTCTTTTTGCGGATGACACTAAGATCTACAACAGAGTGGACACGCCGGAAGGAGTGGAGAGAATGAGACGGGATTTAAGGAAGCTGGAAGAGTGGTCGAAGATATGGCAGCTGAGATTCAATGCCAAGACGTGCAGAGTCATGCATATGGGAAGTGGAAATCCGAATGAACTGTATTCGATGGGGGGAGAAAGGCTGATGTGCATGGAGCAGGAGAGAGACCTTGGGGTGATAGTGTCTAATGATCTGAAGTTGGCGAAACAATGTGACAAGGCGATAGCTAAAGCCAGAAGAATGCTGGGCTGCATAGAGAGAGGAATATCGAGTAAGAAAAGGGAAGTGATTATCCCCTTTGTACAGGTCCTTAGTGAGGCCTCACCTGGAGTACTGTGTTCAGTTCTGGAGACCATATCTCCAAAGAGACAGAGACAAGATGGAGGTGGTACAGAGAAGGGCGACCAAAAAGGTAGAAGGTCTTCATCGAATGACTTATGAGGAGAGATTGAAGAATCTAAATATGTACACCCTGGAGGAAAGGAGGAGCAGAGGTGATATGATACAGACTTTCAGATACTTGAAAGGTTTTAATGATCCAAAGACAATGACAAACCTTTTCCGTCGGAAAAAAATCAGCAGAACCAGGGGTCACGATTTGAAGCTCCAGGGAGGAAGACTCAGAACCAATGTCAGGAAGTATTTCTTCACGGAAAGGGTGGTGGATACCAGGAATGCCCTTCCAGAGGAAGTGGTGAAGGTCAGCACTGTGAAGGACTTCAAAGAGGCGTGGGATAAACACTGTGGATCCATAAAGTCAAGAGGATGTGAATGAAGAGTGGATGGCTCGCGGGAATGATGGCTACTACCTGGAGATAATACCCTTATTCAATAAACATACACACGGTTAATGCGACTCCAACATTGCTCTAAGACTCCAACATTGCTCTAAGCTTCAACGGCAAGAGGAAATGTGGAAAAAAGGATTTGCATTCACAAAAAAGCGGGGAGTAGCTTGCTTATTATGGCGGTTACTACCCCAACCCAAATAAGCCTGATACTTCACTTTCAATGCATATCCAGCATAGCTCTCTGCTTCAACGGCAGGGGAGAAAGTCTGATACTTCACATTCAATGCATATCCAGCATAACTCTCTGCTTCAACAGCAGGGGGAATGAAGAACAACCAACAAGGACTGAATTACATAGTCTGGGTAAACAAATAAGCATGGGTGTAGCTTGCTTATTGCGGTGGTTACTACCCCTAACTAAGCTAGATATTTCACTTAGATGCAGCTCCATCACTGCTCTCTACATTAATGGTGGGGGTGGAAGGGAAATAGAACCAAAAGGTTACTAAGAGCCAAGAGTAACAGATAAGTATGAGAAAAAAAAAAAGTGTGAAACTTGCTGGGCAGACTGGATGGGCCGTTTGGTCTTCTTCTGCCGTCATTTCTATGTTTCTATATGTTTCTATACTCCTCCCCTTCCCCTAATTTTAATAATTCTCCTGCGATAAGGCCCTACCCATGAGATACCGGCATATAGTTTCCAACATATCACAATGAGAGAGTTATGATGTATTCTTGGAAGATGATTTCATCATAACAGATAACCCATTAACTCACTGTTGTCCATCTAAGACTCCAAAGAAAAATCAAGCGAACATGGGTATAGGTTTATTATGCTGAGTTGAATTTGGTAGATGTTTGGCATGTTTTGCATATGGAAGACTCTGAATTTACTTTTTTTTTCTCGTGTTCATAATGTGTACACACGCACAGATTATGTTATTTCTGAATCTTTTTTTTACTGTGCTGTTAGATGCAGATATTCTTGAAGTCCCCTTACTTGATCATTCCATGGTTTTGGTGGAATTGTCTTTTATCAAGGGAATGAAAAAATATCCAGCTTGAAGAATGAAGACAAGGAGTTTGTGTGTTCTTACATAATAAATGGCAGGAGTACAGTGAGCTGAATTCAAAGGATATCGGCCTTATCATTTTCTGGAAAGCTGCGAAAGCAATGCTAAGAGGTCACATCATTTCCTATCAAGTTCATTTACATAAAAAGAGAAACAAATGATTATTATATCTTTACTCTCAGTTGCCCAATCTCCGCTGTACTCGTACCTCTTGCTTGTTTGATGTTATTAGAGCACAAGTTACATCAATGAGAATGGAGTTAAAATACTCCTTCTGAATATGCAAGCACAAAAGAATATCTTATACACTAGATACAAACTATGCCACTGGGGTGATAAAAATGGTAAATTGCTTGCTAAATTAGTGAAAAATATCAGATCTAGAACTTTGTTACTCGCATCCAATATGAGGACAAATCTCACATTACACAGGTCTATGAGACCTTTTATGCAAAATTATATTCAGCTGGGAGCTCTTCCCTTGACTCGTGAAGAATTGTTTTCTGGTTTGGATCTATCTGAGTTGACTGAAGAGCACAAAAACATGTTGGATGCTCCAGTGTAGGTAGTGGAGATTCAGAAAGTTGCGTTGGGGCTAGAATGGTTTGGTATCATATTTTGAAAGACTCCAGTGCTCCATCTTTACGGGATATATTTCAGCAAGCCATGGTGTAAAGCGCTTTTGACAGAGATCAGAATCTGCCCACTTGATATTGCTTCCAAAATCGGGAAAAATTTTAAACTATCCAGAGTCTTTTCACCCAGTTCCACTTCTCATTCAGGATATAAAAATTGTATCTGTGATTTTAGCAGCCAGACTTAGGGGGTTATTTTCTAAAGCTTTATCGCGTGCGTTAGGATAAGACCTTTTCGCATGCGATATAATGCAAATTAGGGGGAGGGGAGGAGTCGGCGGTGGCTTCGCTGACAGTGTTAATGTTACTAACATTATCGTCGGCAGTAGCATGCCGAATAGTACCACCTTTCACAGTGGCGGTATTTGGTGCGAAAGCCGGCAGCTGGTGCACTGCCAGGGTGCGACGGCTGTGGGTTTTTGCAGGACCACCCCCCGCGTGCGATAGGGATAGGAAATTACCCCCTAAGATCTTTAGAAAGCTTTCAGGGCATAACAGTTGGAGGGAGAGGGGGAGAGAGAGAGAGAGAGACCAACCATAATGCCCTCATACTAGGTAGGTATTTATACCTCTATATGAGGCCCACATAGTTACTCGAGGTGAGGTTTAGGTAGGAGTGTAGGGGTTAGGGGCCATTTTGACATTCAGAGTGAGACATACGAACAGAACAGTGCTCTCTTGTGAAGATTTGGTGACCTTTGGAGTGAGGAAACTCACCCAAAGATGAGATTTGTGCAATGTTCTCTCAACCTAGCTTGATGTTACTCTCTCTTTCTCTCTTCCCCCCCTCCCCTGTGGTGTTAGGTAGCTTAAAAGACTAACAATGCTATGAGCGAAAACATCACAAAGTGTGATAAAGCCATATCGCACAGCTTAACGCAAACGAAAGAGGTGTAGTTATTGGCTGCGTTAAAACTGCGATATGGCTTCGCAGTTTGCGAAGCCAGCCCACTTGGCCAGAAATCACGCCCCAAACTCCACCCCTTTTCTAAATTAGCATCGCACCATGCGTTATGGTGCTTTTCGCATGCGAAAAATGCCTTAACGCATGCGAAAAACCCATAACGCAGCTTGGAAAATAACCCCCTTAGATTGTAAGCACTCTGGCGATAGGGAATTACCCACAGTACCTGAATGTAATCCACTTTGAAGTGCTGAAAAAAGTGCAAAAAGCGGAATCTAAATCTAAAAGAATTAAATAAATTATACATGGAACAATAGTAAATAAAATGTCTAAATAAATAAATATTATGATACTTTGGTATTAAAAAAACTGTGGGGGTTTATCCTTACCAGATTTAAGATATTATAATATAGTGGGACCACTTAGAATTATACAGGATTGGGTATCTATGATACCCAACTTTTGAGCAAACATTCTGTATCTCCTTATAAACCCATTAACATGTTTCATTCCCCCAGATCTAAATGGTCTTTGATAGTACATTCTTGCTTTTGGTTGAGGGATATACAGAGAGCTTGGAAATGGTGGAGACAGACTTAAGACGCAATGATAGTGTCTCTGCTTTTCTAATCTTTTTGGGCAATATTGATTTTCCAGTGAGGATGGGAAACCTTTTTTGTAACTGGGCTATTGTGAGGGAGTATATAGAAAACTCCCTCAGACTGCCTTAAAGGATGGGGCACAGCTGTCTCGCTCGGTCCTCCTTAAAATCCAAACCCACAGAGAATCCTGGATGAAGGGAGGAGCCCCTCATAAGAGTTTAAGAACTCGGGGCCTGGCAGGGTTAAACAGGGCCTGAGGGGGGAACAGACAGGGACTCACCATACACTAAGACCTGCTACATTTAAGGACTATGAGCTACCTGAAGTTTAAGAGCTGCTACGTTTAAAGATTGTGAGTTACCTGAGGTGAGCTGCACTGTTTGTTTTTGGTTTGCTCAATGTAAATAAATTGCACAAAAGGAAAACAACCTGAGTTTGCCTCTGTATTCTTCCTGGATGTTTCCAAGCCGCTATCGCTCGAGTTACCATAACCTCACGTAAGCTTGTTTGCCTGGGACAGTTAGTGGACCCCGATAACGTTTGTTCTCTTTTCAAGAACTTAGAGAAGAATGGGATCTACCAGCTGATAATTTTTATGCATATTTACAAGCCCGTCATTACTGTACTTTGTTATGTAGAACAGATTTTACTCCCATTATTTTTTTACAGATTTCGAAGCAGCCTTGGAGGGAACAGGGAAAGCCAGCTGGTCTCCCCGAGGGCTCAGCGCGCACCCCCTTGCGCGCGCCGACCCCTGGTTTTATAACATGTGCGCAGCTGCGCGCGCATGTTATAAAATCGGGCATACATTTGTGCGCGCCGGGTAGTGCAAACAAATTTAGGCCGCGAGCGTACATTTTAAAATCTGCCCCATAGTTGCCTTAAATGTAATGCATCCATGGGTAACTTCTGTCACCTGTTTATAAATTCTCACATTTGGTTCATATTGGAATTTTATTTTTGCTTTTCTGGAAAAAAAAATGTTGAAATGTACAGTGGAATAGTCACCGCTTTTAATCTTTTTACTTCTTTTTGCACAACCTTACATATGTCCTTCTGGTGGGAAAAAGTTTATTTGTATGCCTTTATTACATGCTAAGAAAACAGTCCCTTAAACTGAAAGGGGGATGATCTGCCTACTTTTCAGCAGTGGAAGGTGGAGATGAATAATTTAGCTATTATAGAATTGAGGAAGGAAGATCGGATAAACACTGTGGATCCATAAAATCAAGAGGCCGTCAATAAAGAGTGGGTGGCTAGCCAGAATGACGGCTACTGCCTGGAGACAATACCCTTATTCAATAAACATACACATGGTTACTGTGACTCCAACATCGCTCTAAGCTACAACAGCAAGAGGAAATGTGGAAAAAAGGATTTGCACTCACAAAGTGGGGAGTAGCTGGCTTGTTACGGCGGTTACTACCCCAAACCAAATAAGCCTGATACTTCACTTTCAATGCATATCCAGCATAGCTCTCTGCTTCAACGGCAGGGGAGAAGAAAACCTGATACTTCACGCATATCCAGCATAGCTCCCTGCTTCAACAGCAGGGGAGAAGAAAAACTGATACTTCACGCATATCCAGCATAGCTCTCTGCTTCAACGGCAGGGGAGAAGAAAAACTGATACTTCACGCATATCCAGCATAGCTCTCTGCTTCAACGGCAGGGGAGAAGAAAAACTGATACTTCACGCATATCCAGCATAGCTCTCTGCTTCAACAGCAGGGGAGAAGAAAAAAGGATTCGCACTCACAAAGCGGGGAGTAGCTGGCTTGTTACGGCGGTTACTACCCCAAACCAAATAAGCCTGATACTTCACTTTCAATGCATATCCTGCTTCAACGGCAGGGGAGAAGAAAAACTGATACTACAAGCATATCCAGCATAGCTCCCTGCTTCAACAGCAGGGGAGAAGAAAAACAACCAATAAGGGCTGAATAACACAGTCTGGGTAAAACAAATAAGCATGGGTGTAGCTTGCTTATTGCGGCGGTTACTTCCCCTACTACCCGTAACTAATCAAGCTTGATATTTCACTTGGTTGCAGCTCCATCACTGCTCTCTACATTAATGGTGGGGGTGGAAGGGAAATAGAACCAAAGAGCTAAGAGAAACAGATAAGTGTGAGAAAAAAATGTGAAGCTTGCTGGGCAGACTGGATGGGCCGTTTGGTCTTCTTCTGCCGTCATTTCTATGTTTCTATGTTTCTTCGTTATTGGGAGGAGTACAAACTGCACTGAAATAAGGTCGCTCAGCTGTCCCAATATTTGGTTTCCATTTTATTTAATGTATCTAGGATACATTGTAAAACATACTGTGACTGTATGTACGCGTGGGGGGGGGGTTATTTTCTTGAAAACTTGTCAGCTGCAGTATATGACAGCACTGAATGTTATTTTAGTTGTCCATCAAACCCCTTCAAACGTTATTACCCGAGACCTATCTTTCAAAAAAGCAGCCAGCCACAGCAAAACTGAACCCTCCCAATCCCAATGCTTGACAACAGCGTCAACAAAATTGTGTGGTCTACCAAGTCAAATGCACTTGATAGATCTAGCAACACAATCAAGGTATTAAATCCTTTATTCAACCAGTATGGTTTCAGTACTGCAACCCCATTTAAACCCGGCCTGTGCTTGATCTAACTTCTGCCCAGATTCCAAAAATTCAGATATTTGTGATGTTACTGTCTTCTCCAATACATTAGCTATACAAGGGAGCTTTGCTAGCTGTCTATAGTTGGCACAATCTCTGGGATCTAAGTCCTCCATCTTAAAAATTGCTGCGATCTGGCCTATTTTAAAAACTTCTGGTACCTTTCCTTCTGCCAAAGAAAATAATTTCATTAGAGACATTAAAATCAGGATTTTGGTTTACCTCTCTCAGTACCGATTTCCATACTGATCTAGACTTCTGGTTGATCAGCTGACCTGCTACTGGGTTAAACCTAATCCGGAGTTTCAGATTTCTCTTTCCGCTATAGTAGCTGCCTTCTCTCTCCAGCTGACGGATGAGATTATTCCAAAACATCCTCTAGTGTGGAAGAGCTTAAACAACGTGCAAAATTAAGGGTAGATTTTAATAGCTGCACGCGCGTCCACGTGTGCACACTTCCCAGCGCATGCACATGGCACGCGCATATTATAAAATTGATGGGCCGTGCGCGCTTAAGGGGGTGAGGAGTTTTGCATACCTCACGCAGCGACGCATCGGGGCCTTCCCCAGTTCCCTACCCTAACCTCCCTTCCCCTCTTCTCTCCAACCCCTAAATCTAATTTTTTTTTTTTTTTTACCTTTTTTGCACAACTTACTTCAGCCCCTGTGCTGAAGTAAGTTGTGCGCACCGGCAGCTGGCTGGCACGCGAGGCTCCAGGACAGCGAACAATGGCGCTGTCCCGGCCCGCCCTCCACCCAAAACACGCCCTCCAGCCCGCCCCTTCCAAGAGGCCCGGCACTTGAGCGCGTACCGGCCTTTACATGCGTGGCCGGGCCTCTTGGAAGATTCACCTGGTGCTCGTAAGGCCCAGCCAAGCGCATAAAGGCAGGAATTTACACACGCCAGGCATTTAAAATCTGCCCGTTAGTGCTTAGTCATCAGACGAGAAAATATAAGTAAGATTGATGGAAAGGTTAGAGAGTTTAAAAAAGGGATAATGAGCAAGTTGTTCCAGACTGACATGAAGAACTAAACCAAAATTCTGGTTACATGGTGATATATAGCATCATTCTGGGCTTCCAGGCTTGCCAAAGCAGTCCTCATGGGAGGGAAAAAGTGCTGTTTGGATCACCTGTCTGCCAAATGCAAGGTTTGAGGAGGCCCATTTGTCAACTGCATCGTACTTTGAAGAGTGCAGAGGGTAGCCTTCAGGCCTGTGCCTTTGCTAACCAATGTGGCTTTCGAGGCTGGTAATCCTTTCTTACCAATCATGCACAAAACAGTCTTATGAAAACTAGGACTCCAAATCGTGCTTCTCCCACTGATCCTCCTTGTGCAAGTCACTTCACTCTCCATTACTTCAGGTACAAACTTAGGGACCGATTTATTGAAGCTATTCTCCCATTCTGGAGTTGATGCAATAAGACACACGCTGAAAACAGGCACTCATATCGCACGCCCGTTTTCTTAACGCACACACAGCCACGTGCCCTGGGCACCCGATGCAGTATTTAAATGAGGGGCTGCGTAAGAAAGGACACACTAGGGGAGACTTGTGTGTCCCTAGCTCTCAAATGCATCAGGCACCTACAATTGCAACAGGCACGCAATATGAGCGTCCATTTTGATCCCGCTTCTTCTGGCTGGTTTTGCTGAGGTTGCTGAAGATGCCTATAGTTAAGCGTTCCTTGCTATGGGCGTCTAAATTGTGCATCCAGAAGAATTATTTTTAAAAAAATCAAGCCAATACATATTTATTTTTCAACACCTCTAGCAGTAAATTTAAATGTCACAAGAAAACTAATAAGTAGGAGGACAGGCAGAGGACTGTAGATTTTTTTTTTTCTCATGAGCCCTTGACTCGTGAATTGACTTTACTCCACCTCCAGGGCTGGAGTTAAATTTGCCGTGTTAAAAAGTGTGCATTGAGTACCCAATGATTTCCTGCATTAGGGGGTAATAGCTAATAGCCTCATCTACATGGAATTTACATGTCATGAACGCTATTGGCTACGCATTTGTTTGGGCACATATTTTGCATGCGCTAATCTCCTTACTGCATTGGGTGCTAGCCTAGCGCGACCAAAAAGCCCAACCTCGCGTAGACCCAAGTCCTAGGCTGAATGCACTTTATTCTATCGACCCCTCTGTGTCTATGAGAAAACACCTTGATGAATCAGGCTCTTAGATTTGTAGGAGGATTCCAAGATTACATCTACCTGAGCAGACATGTTCAGGACAGCTATTTGATTGCTTTTTGTTTCCTCTTTTCATAGGGAGGAAGCACAAAGCCAAGATTCAGGCTAGTTCAGCTTCAATTCCCACAGGTCCTGCTGGCCTACTAGAATTGTGGGTCACCATATCCATGGATCACCGATTTAGGGCTGGATTGGGAGGGGAACTGGGGGAATGACTAGAATGGAGTTCCCCCTGCCCCAATAATGAGAACCTCCCTCAGCCTTGCAGCATCTGATCCTCCCGAGGGGTTTTTGAGATTGGTCGTGTGCTGCCATGATCGGAGATCTGCCTCCAAACAGCTCAGCAGAGTGGATGCCCGGGGAGCTGTTTTTTTGTTTCTTTTTTCCACCCAAATCATGAATGGTGGACACCCACCTGCACAAAGTAGTGCAAGATGAGAAAGGTGCAGCCATGAGGGAAACTGTCACCTTGGAGACTCCTCGACTGATCTCGGCTCTGGTCTGTCCACTCAGCCTGGGTGAAGCTCTAATCTCAAGGCTGTCAATACAGTTTCATTTGAGGTCCTCGCTTCGTCGTTAGCCAAAGTGGTGGGGATGTTGGCAGGTTGGGTAACCCAGCTTTGCGCTTTTATTGCTTATGCTGCCAGTAAATGTTGAGATTAGGAGAGAGCAAGCTGGAACAGCCCACTACCCAAATAAGTTTCCTTTCAACTCAGTTTCCCTTGCTGGCTAAAGAAAATCTATTTTTGTGAAATACAGTTGAGACTTTGGAAAACATTTCTAGATATCTAAGGCAAATAAGAGAAAATATTTTTTTACTCAATGTATAAATAAACTTTGGAATTCATTGCCAGGCGTAATAAAAGCTGTTAGTGTAGCAGGGTTTGGACAAGTTTCTGGAAGAAAAAGTACAAAAAAACATTAAGGTGGGTTTGGAGAAATCCACTGCTTATCCCTGGGATAAGTAGCACGGATTCTATCTTTTGGGATCCTGCCAGGTACTCGTGATCTGGACTGATCACTGTTGGAAACAGGATACTGGGCTGATGGACCCAGTATGGCTGGATCCTCCCTATGGAATTCTATGCCCACCCACCTTCGCCTTGAAACCTGCTCTAAGAAATTCAGACAGAACCTCAAGACCTGGTTATTCTCCTGATCCTTCTCATGAGCCTCCTATTCCTACCACACCGTCTTTCCTCTACCCTGCCTCCACCCCGTACCCCTCCCCTCACCCCCCTAGGCCCCCTCCGAATACCCCTTTCTTAACTCTATCCTCCGAGTTTTCATTGTACATTATCTATATTTGTATTAACTATAATTCTCATGTGCGCTAATTATAATTGCATTTAACCATGTTCTTATGTTAACCCATATGTACAGTATAACCTTGGTCTCCCACACCCTTTAATCCCACTCCCCCCCCCCCTTATTCACCCACTCCCTAGTTTATTTTATCAGGTTCATTGTAAAGCCCTGTTGGCTATTTATTGTTCTATGGAAACCGATGTGATGTTTTCTTAACGAATGTCGGTATACAAAACTTTTCAAATAAATAAATAAATAAATAAAATGGCAAACTTATGTTCTGTTATTAAATTTCCTAAGTTGAGAAAGGTAACGCATATGAAGGAGTTAAAGCAATTGCCACCATTACTTAAGGTTTATTTTCTTCCAGCTGCCGAGAGGGTAAAAAGGAGGGGGAAGTTGAGGCCCTGCTCTCTGTGGACAGTTTGAACATTTCTGTACTTTTCAAGTCTTCTCAGGAGGAAGTGTTAGCTAGAGGAACAGTGATTGTGGTTTTTGCTTTAAAAATAAACAGAGATCGTATTATGAAACTCTACTTCTAACATCGTTCCTCAATGTTCAGAGAGAGCATTTCTCTCACTTGTCTAAGCCAACTCAAGACACTAGGAGGACATTTTGGCCTTTTAAAAAAGTCAGGCAGCAGGCTTGAACACTATATATATATAAATCTTTTTTAATTTCCATGTAAATGTATCATCCTTTATAAAGATATAAAATAAGCTTATTATGATCGCAATCATTTACAAATTTTGCTGAAGAATAACATTTATGTAAAGATTTCAATTTGCAATGATTCTGTTCAATATCTTTATGAGTGACATTGCAGCAGGGACAGAAGGTAAAGTTTGTCTGTTTGCGGATGATACTAAGATCTGCAACAGAGTGAACACGCCGGAAGGAGCAGAGAGAATGAAAAGTGATTTATGAAAGTCGGAAGAGTATGTTCAGAGAGAGCATTTCTCTCACTTGTCTAAGCCAACTCAAGACACTAGGAGGACATTTTGGCCTTTTAAAAAAGTCAGGCAGCAGGCTTGAACACTATATATATATAAATTTTTTTTAATTTCCATGTAAATGTATCATCCTTTATAAAGATATAAAATAAGCTTATTATGATCCCAATCATTTACAAATTTTGCTGAAGAATAACATTTATGTAAAGATTTCAATTTGCAATGGTTCTGTTCAATATCTTTATGAGTGACATTGCAGCAGGGACAGAAGGTAAAGTTTGTCTGTTTGCGGATGATACTAAGATCTGCAACAGAGTGAACACGCCGGAAGGAGCAGAGAGAATGAAAAGTGATTTATGAAAGTCGGAAGAGTAGTCAAAGATTTGGCTGCTGGGATTCAATGCCAAGAAGTGCAGAATCATCCATTTATGGTGCAGTAATCCAAAAGAGCTGTATGTGATGGGGATGAAAGACTGATGTGCACGGACTAAGAGAGGGACCTTGGGGTAACAGTGTCTGGCGATCTGAAGGGAGTAAAGCAATGTGACAAGGCGATAGCTAAAGCCAGAAGAACGCTGGGCTGCACAGAGAGAGAAATAATCAGTAAGAAAAAGGAGGTGATGTCATTCTACAGGTCCTTGGGGAGGCCTCACCTGGAGTATCGTGTTCGGTATTGGAGCCCGTATTTCAAAAAGGATAGAGACAGATGGAGGTGGTCCAAAGAAGAGTGACCAAAATGGTGTGGGGTCAGTATTGGAAGACTTATGAGAGGTTGAAGGATCTGAATATGTATACCCTGGAGGAGAGGAGGTGCAGGGGAGATAGGATACAGACCTTCAGATACCTGAAAGGTTTTAATGATGCACAAACATCAAACTTTTTCCGCTGGATAGGAAACAGTAAAACTAGGGGTCACAAAATGAAACTCTGGGGGTGGGTGGGGGCAGGGACTCAGAATTGTCAGAAAATATTTCTTCAGGGAGAGGGTGGTAAATGCCTGGAATGCTCTTCCAGAGGAGGTGCTGAAGACATACAATCAAAGAATTCAAAGGGGCACGGGATAAACATTGTGGATCCCTAAAGGCTAGAGGATGGAAATTTAAAAAAAAAAAAAAGAGTGCACTGGGTAATTTGCTGCTGAGGCAGTTACTACACTTAACCAAAAAAGCCTTGATACTATTGATGCAGCTGCAACATTGTTCTCTGCTTCCATGGCGGGGGGAAAAGGAGAATTGGGTTTACACAAGACAGTCTGGGGAACTGATAAGCATGAGGGGAACATGCATGGAGCGGCAGTTACAACCCTTAACAGAAGATGGGATTACTACAGGGGGGGCTCTAAGCAATCTGCTGCCTGAGGCGAGGAAAAAGAAAAACGCCCCTTCCCCCAAGGCACAGTGCAGGTCAGGTTACAGAGGGAGGGGGGTTATCTCCCTTGGCATCTAGCCCTTTTGGCGATTTGAAATGCTGGGGAAGGGGTGGAGACGAGAGTCACTGTTCCCAGAGGAGTGGCTAGATAGAGTGCTAGTGATACTCCAGAAAAATCCTTCAAAACAGCAAAATTACTTAGAACTCATATGGTCTTAGGCCTATTGTAAAGTGTGTTAAGTGTGAGCTTGATCTTCAGAAGATCAAGCTCACACTTGAGAAACCATGAATTACAAATTCATGAGAAACCTGAATTACAAATTACAATACAGTAAACTTCCCATACCAAAACAGCACTAACTTCCAGTGCTCAAACAATATAATGCATGAAATGCAACACTGCAAATATTACACCAGGCCTTAAAACACCAATACACCTCCTATTAGGAAAACAAAGCAAGCTAAGAACATAAGAAGTTGCTATGCTGGGTCAAGCAGAAGGTCCATGAAGCCCAGCATTCTGTTTCCAACAATGGCCATTCCAGGATATAAGTACGTGTCAAGTACCCAAACATTAAATAGATCCCATGCTACTAATGCTGGTAATAAACAGTGGCTATTCGCTAAATCAGCTCGACTAATAGCAGTTTATGGACTTCTCACGAACTTGCCAAACCTTTTTTAAACCCAGCTAAGTTAACTGTCTTAACCACTTCCTCTGGCAACAAATTCCAGAACTTAATTGTGAGTTGAATGAAAAAGACTTTTCTCCAATTTGTTTTAAATGTGCTGCTTGCTAACTTCATGAAGTGCCCCCTAGTCCTTATATTATCTGAAAGAATAAATAACTGGTTCACATTTACCCATTCTAGTCCTTTCGTGATTTTGTAGACCTCCATCATATCCCCCCTCCGCTATTTCTTCTTCAAGCTGAACTGCCCTAATCTCTTTAGCCCTTCCTCATATGGGAGCCTTTCCATCCCCTTTACAATTTTGGTTGCCCTTCTCTGTACCTTCTCCGGTGCATCTTTATCTTTTTTAAGATGCGGCAACCAGAATTGCCCACAGTACTCATGGTGCGGACTCACCATGGAAGCGATGCAAAGGTATTATGATATTCTCCGTTTTCTTCACCATTCCCTTCCTAATAATTCCTAACATTCTGTCTGCTTTTTTGGTCACCACAGCACATGAGCCAATGATTTTAATGTATTGTCTACCATAACACCTAAATCTTTTTCCTGAGTGGCAACTCCTAACATGAAACCGAACATTGTGTAACCTCAGCATGAGTTATTTTTCCCTATATGCATCACCTTCAACTTGTCTACATTAAATGTCATCTGCCATTTGGATGCCCAATCTTCTAGCATCGCAGGTCTATCGGTTGTGTGTTCATTTTGTTTCTGTTTGTATGGCTTGGCTTGTATTACCTCAAGGAATTTGTTGTACTGTGAAAAAAATTTCACAAATAACAAATGGAAAAAAAATGACAAGAGGCGGGTGGCACACGGCTATCCCTCTGAAAATGTAAAAAAGTAAACAAACAAAAAACTTACAGGCTGATACTGTAAGGTGCACTCGGGCGAGCAAACCTTTTAACTCGCCCGGCGGTGGGGCTTGGACGTGCGTCCACTACCCCTTATACGTAAGGGATTTAGCGCGTCGAAAACGCGTGGCCAAACCCCCCCCCCGCGGAAACTAATAGCACTCATCACAAGCAAATGCATGTTGACGAGGATACTGAAAGTAAAATGTACGGCCAATCCGCATATTTTATGCTCAGAAATTAACGCCTGCCCAAGAGTAGGCATTAATTTCTGAGCAGCCTGAAAAAGTGTAGAGAAAAGCAGAAATAACTCAATTTTACCTGCATCTGTTTCCTAACCTATGGCTGTCAGCAAGTTCGGAAAACCGATGCTCGTAAATGAGTGTTGGTTTCCTGAACCCGCTGACAGTCATCTCTCCTGGGTTGCCGCTAATAAGGAGGAGTTAGGGACAATAGCGCCTTCTTTTTAGCACGACCCCTCATTTAAATACAGAAGTGGCTGGGCGCGCGTTGGGAGACCCCTCTGGGGTCTAGAACTACCTAATGCACCTGTTTGTAACTTGCCACTAGCTCGCATTTAAATAGCCAGTAATTAAACCTTAACGGCAACTGTCTGATTTAAAATAATTGTAGTTCACCGGGAGGTCATTCTTGGGAAAAGGCAGAATATCAAACATCTATAAAAAAAATAAGATAATAAATAAAATCCAAACACGTGCTTGCGGGAGCTAATTTAGTGATTGTTTTTTTTTTTTTTGGACAAATCTAGCGAGTTTCTCACTATTCTGAAATCTGCATCAGGTTCCTCACTTAACAAATCAAAGAGAGAATGCGACCTCTGGCTAGAGTACTGCAGGAAAGTACCAGAGAGTGACTCCTCCTCTGGCTAGAGTGTCAGCCTGGTTCAACCCCAGCACCTGACTCCTCCTTCACCCAGACACCGGCAGCAGAGACTTAAATGAGGTTAAGACTAAACTCTCTCTCTCTCTGCTGGAAGCCAAAAGAAATAATCACAATCAGGGCAAAAAAAAAAGCAGGAGTTACATCATTTCCCTATGAGAGACAAACTGCCAGCAGTAGTCATCACGTTTTTGGTTTTTCACTGTGCTGCTGGGATCTGACAGATCTTTTCCTTCCAACTGTGCCACTTTCTCCCTGAGCCCAGGAGGACTGGCCCAAACTGAGCCTCACTCCTGGCTTCCCTGCCTCTTCTGCTCACTTGCATTTTATTGTCTTCTTCTTAACTGTGAATGTGGCAAGGGAAAGTGCCAAGTTTGTTTTCCGTGATCATCTCCAAGGGCGTGCAGGTCAGTAGCAGTGTAATGAGAGGCATGAAAGTGAGTCCTCTGTGCTGCGGCGAAGTCGATGCAGCCTTGTAGGCGAACCTATGGGACCTGCACTGGCAGCTGACGAAGGAATGGGACAGTCTGGAGCTTCACCTATACTAGTCGCCTCCCCTGCAGATGAAGCCCTGGCGGCCGGCAAGACTTAGGCGCGCCCCTAGGGCAGTGAAGAGAGCAAAGGGTCAAGGGCAAGCAGCAAGGTGGAGGCATAGAGACAAACCAAAGATCGAGCCGGTCGGCAGGCAAACGTGGTCAGGTCCAAGCAGCAGGCAAATGTGGTCAGGTTCAGGCAAGAAGTCAGAATCTGGAAGGCAGGCCAAAGGTGACAAAGACACACAGAAGACAATGATGAGTCAGGCAGGACAAGGCAAAGCTGGACAAGCCTAGGCTGAACGAGGCATGGGAATGCAGGAGCAACACACACTACCAAGCTAGGCGACCCGCTGTTGAGGCATCTGTGGGGCATCTAAAGCTACCTTAAATACCAGTGGTGGCTGACGTCATCATGGGGGCACCAGGTCAGGATTCCTGCCATGGCTTCCTTTAAGTATAGGTGCACGCTGCACGCACGCCTAGAGGGAGCAGGACAGGACAGCGGAGGGGAATGCAAGCGACGTGGCCCTGGCAGCGACAAGCAGCATTCTTGCTGCATGTGGGGGGGTCCATCGGCATCAGGGGTAAGTGAGACGGTTTGCGGGAAGGCCCTGTGAGCCGCGCATCATAACAGGCAGAGTCTCCCAATTGTTAGTTTAAAAAAAACAAAACAGCAAGAAAGGCAACGGTAAGAAATGTAGCAGGAGGTGTTTGGCTTTGTGCTGTACTGGGGTATGTGGGGAATGTACAGCATGGAAGTGTATACTGGTTAAGAGGAAGAGATGAACTACGTCTCTCAGTGACTTAGAGATTTGGGGAAGTTTGACTGTACCAGAGTTTCGGGAGGACAACCTATTTATTTTTTTTCAGGTGGATATTAAATTAAAATTCATGTTCATTCTAAAGTAGGTATTTCAGTGGATTCCTCCCACAGCAGTAGAAATGTGTGAGGGATTTTTTTCCCCCTGTATGTTGGTCTTGCCTGGATTCTAAGCTCTACTGAGCAGGGACTGTCTCTTATGTGTTTTTGTACTGTGCTGTCTACGTGCAGGAGTGCTAAAGAAGTGACACGTAGTAGTAGTAGTAGTAGTAGTAGTAGTAGTAGTAGTAAGGGTGAATTGCTCTGGACAGATTTGAAATTGTATCCTATTTTGATGATGTGGTCATTCCCACTGATCAAACGTATATGAGGGCTAGGAAAGCCATAGGGCAGAGCTGACATACAATGAGAAAATGCTAGGGTGGGAGGAATGATGGCTGCCAGTGGTTGGAAGACTGCAGTGGCAGGAAGTGGCACGGACATCCTCACGGCCAGCTTGGCTGAGCCTGCAGCGAGTGCAGGAAGAGAGAGGCGGGGGATCAGAGTGTGTCAGTGCACGCTGGGCTCTAGGCTGGCCTCTCCATTTCCAGCAACATTAAGCAAGTTTCTGTGTGGAGTAGTGTCGCCAGATGGGCAGTTTTCACGCCCAACTGGTCTATTGTTTCTGAGCGTGTGCAGGAAGGTTTTTCCTTTTTTTGGTTGTGGGATTTGGGGCTTTTTTTTTTCTGGTGTGTGCGCTGTTTTTTAGGTGTCTTTCCGGAAGGGTGCTGCGGTAGCTGGAAGCCACATTTCCAGTGAGGTTTTGTTGTCGCGTCCTGACAAACTGATGCCAGTTTGAAGCTTGAGGGAGAAATGGAGGGAGCTGCGCCTGGGGGGAGGGGAAGGGAAAGGGAGTATCAGACAGCTTAAATTTCCATTGCTCATTTTAGAGAGTCAAAGGGAAGAATATTACAAGTGGACACTTCTCTATCCGCTTTACTTCTCCCATCAAAAGAAAATAAAAACTAAATATAGTCTATGGCTTATTCTAGGTAGACGTACAGATAGCTCTTGACAAAGGATCATTGATATCAATGAGGGTGGCCTTTTCCGTGCAGTGGCAGGTGGCTGTCTCTCGCAGTTCAGGCTTCCCTTTCTCATGCGGCACTAATGGGCTGGCTGTAAACTCCCCGACAGGCTTCCAGGTATCCCTGGATGAACATAAGAAATGCCAAACTGGGACAGACTAAGGGTCCATCAAGCCCAGCATCCCATCTCCAACAATGGCCAATCCAAGTCACAAGTACCCGGCAAGTACCTAAACTATTCGTTATTGATTAATTCCTCTAGAAACTTATCCATGGTAGTGAGAACCACTACTATCTGCAATGCTATTAGTTTCACTCAAAAATACAGTACTGTCTTCAGTGCTAAAGGGAAGAGAGCTGCCTTATAAATACACTGTCAGTGCTAACTGCTGCTTGTTTTAACACCCCCCAAGCAGGAATGGAACAGCAATATGATGATATTTTGGCAAAAAAAGAGGGAGAAGATGATTGAGAGAGTGGAGACAGAATGAATTTTGGTTTTGTGGTCAGGCGTAGAATTATAAATTTTTTTGCCATAAAACATGTGTGTGTGTTGGTGGGGTGGGAGAATTCCAAAATAAGGTGCTGAATTGAATCTAAAAATATCTTAAAATGGTACTGGTAGGCAAGGCCGATGCAAGAAATGCAAGTGATGGAGAACTCTAGTCCCCAAGTGCCACAAACAGGCCAGTCTCCACGCCTAATGTGTGTCCCTGGGACACACATTAGGCGTTTAATCTACTCTCGAACAATGGAACCTTCCTCCCCCCCTAATTACCGGAACGGCATGGATACCTCCTCTAATATGTGGACTAACACTAGTCTGAAATTTTGTTATGTCTCCCTTTAACTTAATCTAAGTTTGATGCCCTCTTCGGGCCTTTTTTCTTCCAGCTACCTAAGCCTCCAAGTTCACGGTCCTCGTTTAATGTAACTTTTGTTTCCTTTATCTCAGTTATTTACCCCTGTTCGATGTAAACCGACCTGATATGGTATTTAACCATGAAGGTCGGTATAGAAAAATGTTAAATAAATAAATAAATAAATAAATATTTCTCATGCATGCCTCATATTTGCCTGCTCGCTTTTCAAACCCAAACTGTGTGTGAGTATTCACCATCTGCACAACGCATGCTTTTTTTTCCCTTTTCTTTTTTAACTATGTCTTGCACTTGTTTTTAAGATACTGCACTGAATTTGCAGGAGTCAGCAGGGCCGGTACAAGAATATTTAATGCCCTAGAGAGGGGTCCCAATCTGGACTTGCTTCTAATACATCTTGAATGGTGCAGCTCTGCACAGTTCTCAGATGACATTTATGTTATGGCAACACTGGACATGACAACCTTGATCTGTAGACTTTTCTAGCAATGTTTAACTTTTTTATATACATTGTTAATTTTGTAAATTTGTCTGCATGCAATGCAGGAATTTGTGCACAATTGTGCATAATAAAAATTGGTTTTACAACTTTTGCGTTTTGAGCTAGATTTGGTGATTGGTTTCTAAAAATATTTGGCATCTGGCAACCCTGTGGAGTGAGATCACAGGAAAGAATAATCAGTAAGGGTAAGGTGATAGCTCCTAGATTGGTAGTTTACTGCTAAATTAAGCTGCAAGACCTCCTCAAAGGGGGCTGAACTGGAGCATGTTGGGAATGAGGAATTTTGTTGGGAGTGTGTTCAGTTTAACATCGTTAAAAGAAGTGAGACTGAAAAATGCTTTCTTAATCTGTGTACCGTGAGCTCAGTTCTCCATGTTGGATATGACCTCCACAGATTCAATAGAGTAGGACTTAAAATTATGGACGAAAAGTATTGGGAATAAACCGGTAGTACAAATAACCCAGTGCTCTTCACCTTAAACAGGATATTATAGACGCTGCACAGCTAACAAATATCAAAGATGACCATCATACTAGGCTTCCTCGTAAGGGCTTTCGCCTATTCAACTCGGCCTTATAAATAATCATAGGTCATATTGTTGAAACCAATTTTTAAAATATTTTTCTTATGCAATTAAAACTCGCAAAGTCATAGGCTGTGTTCAGCCCAAAATCATATTATGCTTTGTGCAAATCCATCATGTGAAATTTCAACTTATCTTAAACACTTCGATATGTGAATGGAAATTGTCAGTCTTAAGCCCTAACGATAATCGCAGTGCTGATGACCCGACACGGAGCCGTGTTTCGGACTGCTTTCACCATCTGCCAGTCCTTCTTCAAGGGTGATAATTACAGTTGTTGAACCTATTCAAAAATGGCGCTTCAGCGTCTGGAAATGCCAAAAAAAACGCTGAAGCGCCATTTTTGAATAGGTTCAACAACTGTAATTATCACCCTTGAAGAAGGACTGGCAGATGGTGAAAGCAGTCCGAAACACGGCTCCGTGTCGGGTCATCAACACTGCGATTATCGTTATGGCTTAAGACTGACAATTTCCATTCACATATCGAAGTGTTTAAGATAAGTTGAAATTTCACATGATGGATTTGCACAAAGCATAATATGATTTTGGGCTGAACACAGCCTATGACTTTGCGAGTTTTAATTGCATAAGAAAAATATTTAAAAAATTAGTTTCAACAATATGACCTATGATTATTTATAAGGCCGAGTTGAATAGGCGAAAGCCCTTACGAGGAAGCCTAGTATGATGGTCATCTTTGATATTTGTTAGCTGTGCAGCGTCTATAATATCCTGTTTAAGGTGAAGAGCACTGGGATATGACCTCCAGCCAGGCTGCTGGCAAGAAATGCTACAATTACATTCTGCATGTCCACATAATGTGAACAGGATCAGAGATCTTTTTGAGTTTTGCTTTTTCACATAATTATTTTTATCTGGTTTACTAAGTGTTATATTTATTAATATTCATTTTTTAAATAGTTTTGGGGGTTTTTTAGAACCTTCAATCATTTTAAAATCCCTTATTCCTGTTTTCAGTATTCATACTGCACTTTTAACTATTTTTTACCCAATCTGAAGACTTTTGTGGATCTAGTGATTTTCAGAGTTGGCAACACTGACCAGGGGTCCTGGGAGAGGGTGGCGGTGGATCTGTGGGACGGGCACATACCTTTTAAATGTTACTATGCTTTATGAAGGCGAACTATAGCAGCATTTTAATACCAAAATGCGTCCCGCGCATGTTGCAGGCCTTTCCTTCCTAGGCTCCGTTAAATAATCGCGCAAGGAAACGTGCCCTCCTCCGCCGCCTGAGCTGCTCTGAAACAAATGCTCGGAGGCCCAATTATTCAGCTATGCGCATGAATGTTTGAGTTTTTGGTTTTTTTTTGAGTTACTACAGCTAAGGATTGGCTTGGCGAATCTGCATTCCTTATCCCCCCCCCGATGTTCTTCGCCTCCTCCCGCAGTGACAGCGCTGTCCCGGCTTTCACTTTCGGGTTACCTGGCTCGCTCGCAGCACTGCGACATGGCGATCAGACCAAAGGCTGCTGGCCACACGCATCCCACGATGCTTCCTTTCGCCTTCCGGCCGCGCTTGCCGTAGAAGCGCAGCGTATTTGCATGTGGAAAAATCTAGGGAGAAACGACTGGTTTTATTCACCTAATTCTCCAAGAGCTGATTGTCCGCTCATGGCGTTAAGAAAAGTGGATAACATTGGTGGGATTTTTTTTTTTTTAAACCACAATATAATGTTCCCAAAGTCCCTGGCTGACGCCGTCTTAATGATTTTAAGAGCTCCGTGGAGCATACACTTCCCCTATTCTGTAGGTTTTCAATCTCAGTCAAAAGACCAAGACGAAACCTTCTTCAACTCATGACTCAGACCTTAGTTTAGTCTCATAAAAATGTGATATACCGCTTTTCAAATACATCACATCCATTAGGTTTCATATGAGTCAAAAAACGTGATCTGCCAGTGAAATGCATGGAGTGAAAAAAGGGTAAAAAGACTTCTTTTCAATATCAAAAACTTTGAGAGAAAATAAGAATTAGAATAATAATTCTAATAGCATCAGTTTACAATGCAGTTACAAAATACCAGTTATATCACCGTTTGCATTGCAAAATAACATAAAAACTAACAGGTCGATACTGTAAGGCTGCGTTAGAAAGAGTGCAGCAGTGCCGGGCGCACCCTCGTTCCCCACACGCACAGTTCACTTCACATACCGCTCGATACTCTATGTAAATTACTTGCAAATGCAAGCCGCGTCTGCGAAGCGTGAGGGAAGCGTTAGGCCCGCGCAACCCATTTTACTGTATAGGCGCTTAATACAGCGCCTATACAGTATCCTGGGTGCGCTGGTACCTGTCATTTCAAATGTCATTTCAACTGACTTTTGAAATGACAGGTACCAGGAAGTGGATGGTTCCCCCCCTCCCGAAGCAAGGCACAGGGCGAAAAGTAAAACAAAGGGGAATAAAGTGTAAAAAAAAAGTAAACTTACTAGCGGGAGCTGGCGGGCGCATGTTCGATCCAGGCGGCGGCGGGAGCCGGCGGGCAGGTGGGTGCCCGTTCATCCAGGCGGCGGGAGCCGGCGGGCGCGCGTTCGATCCAGGCGGCGGGCGGGTGGGCGCCCGTTCATCCAGGCGGCGGCGGGAGCCGGCAGGCGGGTGGGCATGCATTCATCCAGGTGGAGGGAGCCGGTGGCGAAAGCGGCCTCCGGCAGCCCCCGCTGGCAGTGAATGAATGCACGCCTGTGTACGCCCATGCGATTTCAGCGCTCAAGGCGTGACGTCACGACGCTTGACGTCACGGCATGTGACATCGGCGTTCGCTAATGCACTGCACATAAGAAAATGCCATACTGGGTCAGACCAAGGGTCCATCAAGCCCAGCATCCTGTTTCCAACAGTGGCCAATCCAGGCCATAAGAACCTGGCAAGTACCCAAAAACTAAGTCTATTCCATGTTACCATTGCTAATGGCAGTGGCTATTCTCTAAGTGAACTTAATAGCAGGTAATGGACTTCTCCTCCAAGAACTTATCCAATCCTTTTTTAAACACAGCTATACTAACTGCACTAACCACATTCTCTGGCAACAAATTCCGTAAGTTCTGGAAAATTTAAGATTTAAACAGCTTATTGTAGAAAAAGACAACTATACAATAGCTATCAATATCACCGTATCAGGTGCATTGCAATTTAAGAAAAAATGTCCCATTACATAACTATTGCAGAAAACATCTACATTTTGTAAATAAAGCAATTTATCATAAAGATTTACCCCCTTCTCATCCTCCTTGGGCCCAGTGATGATGATATAATCAGAACAAATTTGGGATCAGCTTTTGGCAGGCCCAATGGACACTGCCTGCTTCTGGAACATGAAGCAGGTCGTGCTGAAGAGAATGCCCTTGATGCAGTAAAGAAGCTTCCAAGCATCTTGGATGGCTTCCTAACATAAGAACATGCCATACTGGATCAGACCAAGAGTCCATCAAACCCAGCATCCTGTTTCCAATCCAGGCCATAAGAACCTGGCAAGTACCCAAAAACTAAGTCTATCCCATGCTACTGTTGTTAATAATGGCAGTGATTATTTTCTAAGTCAACTTAATTAATAGCAGGTAATGGACTTCTCCAAGAACTTCTCCAATCCTTTTTTAAACACTAACTGCACTAACCACATCCCCTGGCAACAAATTCCAGAGTTTAATTGGGCATTGAATGAAAAAGAACTTTCTCCGATTAGTTTTAAATGTGCCCCATGCTAACTTCATGGAGTGCCCCCTAGTCCTTCCTACCTCTGTGTCTTTGGGAACAGTTGGTAACTTCAACTGGTGGATTGTGTACTTCCTAAGGTCCATGAGTTTGAAGTCCTCTATGAAGGGGCATTCTCTGCCCAGGGGAAGAGCTGACGCTTCTACTGGACAAGCTGTTAGCAATGTATAGATGAATGCCCTTAGGGGTAAGAGGCCCTGGTTGAACTGTCATGTGATATCTTTCTGTTGGCTGATCAGTCTCCTAAATAAAAAACCAGCATATGCTCAAATAACATCAAAATGGCCATGTTTCAACAATGTTTGCTTCTATGTGAGTAATTTAAAAAATATTAAAAGATAGGAGACAGTTTGTAATGGTAAATGGAACCTACTCTGAAGAGAGAGTTGTGTTAAGTGCAGTGTCACAGGGATCGGTGTTGGGACTGGTTCTGTTCAGTATCTTTGTGAGCGACGTTGCAGAAAGGACAGAAGGTAAAGTTTGTCTATCTGTGGATGATACTAAGATTTGCCACAGAGGAGACACACCTGAAGGAGTAGAGAGAATGAAAAATGATTTAAGAAAGCTAGAAGAGTGGTCGTAGACTTGGCAGTTGGGATTCAGTGCCAAGAAGTGCAGAGTGACACATCTGGGGTGCGATAATCCAAAAGAGCTGTATGTGATGGGCGATGAAAGACTAATATGCATGGACTGGGAGAGGGACCTTGATGTGATAGTGTCGGGAGATCTGAAGATGGCAAAGCAATGTGACAAAGGGATAGCTGGGTAGCTAAAGCCAGAAGAATGCCGGGCTGCATAGAGAGGAATAACCAGTAAGAAAAAGAAGGTGATAATGCCCTTGTACAGGTCCTTGTTGAGTCCTCACCTGGAATGGTGTATTCAGTTCTGGAGCCCGTATCTCAGAGATAGGATGGAGGCAGTCCAGAGAAGGGTGACCAAAATGGTGGTGGGTCTCCATCAAATGATTTATGAGGAGAGGTTGAAGATCGTAAATATTTATACCCTGGAGGCGAGGAGGTGCAGGGGAAATATGATACAAACCTTCAGATACCTGAAATGTTTTAATGATGCATGAACTTCGAATCTTTTCCATTGGAAAGAAATCAGTAGAACTAGGGGTCACAAAATGAAACTTCAGGGGGGACGACTCAGAACCAAGACCAGAAAATGTTGCTTTACGGAGAGGGTGGTGGATGCCTGGAATACCTTTCCGGAGGAGGTGGTGAAGATGAAAACAGTCCCAGAATTCAGATGGTCATGGGATAAACACTGGATCTCTAAAGGCTAGAGGACAGAATTGTAACCTATCATTAAAATCATCCATTGTACCTGAAGACTGGAGGGTGGCCAATGTAACCCCAATATTTAAAAAAAGGCTACAGGGGCGATCCGGGTAACTATAGACCAGTGAGCCTGACTTCAGTGCCGGGAAAAATAGTGGAAACTATTCTCAAGATCAAAATCGTAGTGCATATAGAAAGACATGATTTAATGGGACACAGTCAACATGGATTTACCCAAGGGAAGTCTTGCCTAACAAATCTGCTTCATTTTTTTGAAGGGGTTAATAAACATGTGGATAAAGGTGAACCGGTAGATGTAGTGTATTTGGATTTTCAGAAGGCGTTTGACAAAGTCCCTCATGAGAGGCTTCTACGAAAACTAAAATGTCATGGGATAGGAGGCGATGTCCTTTCGTGGATTACAAGCTGGTTAAAAGACAGGAAACAGAGAGTAGGATTAAATGGTCAATTTTCTCAGTGGAAAAGGGTAAACAGTGGAGTGCCTCAGGGATCTGTACTTGGACTGGTGCTTTTCAATATATATATAAATGATCTGGAAAGGAATACAACGAGTGAGGTTATCAAATTTGCAGATGATACAAAATTATTCAGAGTAGTTAAATCACAAGCAGACTGTGATACATTGCAGGAAGACCTTGCAAGACTTGAAGATTGGGCATCGAAATGGCAGATGAAATTTAATGTGGACAAGTGCAAGGTGTTGCATATAGGGAAAAATAACCGTTGCTGTAGTTACACGATGTTAGGTTCCATATTAGGAGCTACCACCCAGGAAAAAGATCTAGGCATCATAGTGGATAATACTTTAAAATCGTCAGCTCAGTGTGCTACAGCAGTCAAAAAAGCAAATAGAATGTTAGGAATTATTAGGAAGGGAATGGTTAATAGAACGGAAAATGTCATAATGCCTCTATATCGCTCCATGGTGAGACCACACCTTGAATACTGTGTACAATTCTGGTCGCCGCATCTCAAAAAAGATATAGTTGCGATGGAGAAGGTACAGAGAAGGGCAACCAAAATGATAAAGGGGATGGAACAGCTTCCCTATGAGGAAAGGCTGAAGAGGTTAGGGCTGTTCAGCTTGGAGAAGAGACGGCTGAAGGGGGGATATGATAGAGGTCTTTAAGATCATGAGAGGTCTTGAACGAGTAGATGTAACTCGGTTATTTTCACTTTTGAATAATAGAAGGACTAGGGGGTATTCCATGAAGTTAGCAAGTAGCACATTTAAGACTAATCGGAGAAAATTCTTTTTCACTCAACGCACAATAAAGCTCTGGAATTTGTTGCCAGAGGATGTGGTTAGTGCAGTTAGTGTAGCTGGGTTCAAAAAAGGGTTGGATAAGTTCTTGGATGAGAAGTCCATTAATGGCTATTAATCAATTTTACTTAGGGAATAGCCACTGCTATTAATTGCATCAGTAGCATGGGATCTTCTTAGTGTTTGGGTAATTGCCAGGTTCTTGTGGCCTGGTTTGGCCTCTGTTGGAAACAGGATGCTGGGCTTGATGGACCCTTGGTCTGACCCAGCATGGCAATTTCTTATGTTCTTATGTAAAGGGCGCATGGGGGTACCTTGCTGGTGGAGTGGTTACTACCCTTAACCAATAAGCCTTGATACTTTTGATGCAAGTGCAACATTGCCGTCTGCTTTGACAGCAGAAGAAAAAGGGAATTTGATTCAGATAGCAATCAACGAGGGCCCCGACCTGTACGGTCTGGAGTACTGATAAGCATGGAGGTAATCTGCACAGAACGGCAGTTACTACTCTTAACAAAAGGCATGGGATTACTACTCTTGATGCTTTTCACACAACTGCAGCTTTGCTCTCCATTTCAATGGTGGGGGGGGGGGGAAATTGGATTCAGACAACAATCAACATGGGCCCTGATTTTTACGGTCTGGAGTACTCATATGCAGATATAAGGGAAAAAGCACAGGACTGCTTCTATGGGCAAGTCCATAAAGCATAGCACATCAAGCAGCACTGTGAATTTTTCAAGAAGGCTCATCACCCATTAAAATTTTGCTAGCCGCAATATTTTATGGGTTATAAGGCTTGGGGATAACTGCACAGAACAGCAATTACTATCCTTAAGAGAAACATGGGGTGACCTGCCCAGAACGGCAGATATAAGAAGCTTGCTGGGCAGACTGGATGGCCTAGTTGGTCTTTTTCTGCCGTCATTAGTGTGTTACTGTGTATCATTCCAATGAATTCATAGTGTTATCTTCCAAAAGAGCACCATGTAGAAATAATATTATGAATTCATTGGAATTTTTTAAAATATTTATTGTTGAATCATGGTCAGGGCTGTTTGAGAAACTGCTTTTTATGCATGCAAATAAAGATTTATTTACAGGACACTGAAACTGCATATCTGTTACTCTGTGGTCTGGTATGCCTCTTTATCTGAATACCCAATGAAATCCTCTATGAACCCCTGCACTCCTTTCCAAGGCATTCTCCCATACCCGATTTCACTCAGATTCATGCACAGCTCCAGTACATCTCCCAGGTGCTCAGTATCCTGGCAGAGGCAGGTAACTTGGGGCTGGAGCCTAAGCTGTACAACTCCCATTCTTTCCAATAAGAGTGACTTTCAGACTTTATTTATTTCATTTGTTTGGTTTTATATACCGTCATTCGGTGTAGCCATCACAACGGTTTACAAGATTCAAACAGTATTTTCACTTTGGGGAAAATTAGCTGGAACATGTCCACTTACTTCATTCTAGCCGACAACTTTTCTCTAGTTTTAAAGATTGGTTAAACTTGTAAAGGGCCAAAGATGCTTTTTCCTCTGGGGATCACAGACTTCTCAGAAAAAAAACCAAAACAGAACTTGAGCCTATCCACCATTACAGCCATTTCTCCTCTCATAATGCAGCATTTCCCTATGTGAGCACTAATGTTTTTTGTGATCCCCTTCCAGTCCCGGTGATTCGTAGTGCCATGAATATGAGCAGGCAATTAGTGTCTAAATGAAATTAATATGAAAGGAATCAAAGCCATCCATAAGGGGGGTGACAGCCCTGGGCCTTACACTTTAAGGGATCCTGCAGCTACCATGGTAGCCCTGTCTCTGGCACTATAATTTCCTGGCAGCTTGGGGTGGAACCATGCACTTTCCCTAAGGTCAGCTCATAAGGGAATGTAAAAGGAACAGATTAGTAAGAATGACTCACTCACTCACATTGGGCCATGAGTAGCAGAGCAGCCGCTGCCATTTCTCCTTTCACATTGAGCATCAGCCTGGAGCTGCTGGTGGCTACAGCAAGAGGGACCAAGGGATGCAAGGCCTGAGTTCAGTGGACTGGTCCATGTGACAGGAGGGGCCCCAGTGAGAAATCACTTTGCTGACACAAAGGAGAGGCGGTTAGCCCGGCCATTGGCCACTGGTGAGGAGAGTCGGCTGCAGTAACAGAAATGGTGTATCAGCTGTTCTGGGAAGGAAAAGAAGGCACTGCACCTACAAACAAAGATGGCCGACAGCAAATTAAGAAACCGACAACTGGCTAATATGGGCCAGGGGCAGTGACCGCAATTTGCCCCATAGCTCTCTTAAAGGAGACTTGCCTCCAACCCTTAAATCCAGTGAGGGCCCTAGTGTTGCCCAGGCAGGCAATCTGGGGGTGGGGAAGAGAGTGATAGCAGCAGAAAATTTAAGGAAAAAATATTGGGGTATGTGTGTGCATATGAGATGCATCCACCTGTTTCATGACCATTTCTACCATCTAGCCTCAGCAGTTAGTTCATTTTCATAACAGTGTACTTTCTTATTGACCATTACCCAAAGGGAGATGCAGATCTCAGTAGTCTCTTCTTTCTATGCAGATGTGTGCAATCATTTTTGGATGCTATGATAGCCTGCAATCATCTAATATATTTGGTATAATTGTACTATGCAAAAGCAAGAATTTGTCAGTGTGCTTCTAGGAATAATCCACCTTAGTAAGCTGTAGGGATGTGAATCGTTTTTCAACGATTAAAATTATCGTCCGATAATGTTTATATCGTCTTAAATCGTTATAGAACACGATACAATAGAAATTCTAACGATTTATCGTTAAAAATCGTTAAATCGTGTTAGTGCGCACTAAATCGAGTTAGTGCGCACTAACTCCCCGTTAGTGCGCACTAACTCGATTTAGTGCGCACTAACTGAAAATGATACAAATAAACACTTTCCAGGTCACTGAAGGTCAGTTAGGAATGAATATGTGTTCCTATTGGCTGGCTGCCCTCTTATCTATTGATGTTACCAAGGTTACCACTGAGGTGATGGTTGGGGGGATGGGAAATGGAACTGGAAACTAACGAACACCAACAGAAAATGAAACAAGTGTTCACACTTCCCAGGTCAGTAAAGGTCACTTAGGAATGAATATGTATGTATGTATTCCTATTGGCTGGCTGTGCTCTTATCTATTGATGTTACCAAGGCTAATACTGAGGTAATGGTTGGGGGGATGTGAAATGGAAACAGTTGGAAGCTTGACAAAAAAAGTAATGTAATGATCAGCACTCACGTGACTAGAACTTGTTTGTTTATTATTTTTGTTAGCAGGCACCTGAAATGCTAGTGCATGTTGAATTTGCCAATCACTGTGCATTTTAGAAAGGTGGTCCTGGCTGGAACTGTACACAGTTCAAATATATGTAATTGATTGTTGGTAAGTGTATTTTTTAAGTAGCCACACTGGCACAAGTATGTTTACTTTTCCTCCTACTTAACTCACTAGCTCAGCTTTGTAAGAAGGGCTTCTCTGCTTGTGTGTTGTTTTTGTTTGGTGTGAGGAGAGCAGAAACATCAGATCTTTATTCAATCTACTACAGTCATCTCTTACAGTGCCCTATCCCTATTAATACCAGGAGTGTTGTGATCTTCCTGCACACAGTGCCCTAACCCTGATACCAGTCTGAGACAGCTCCCTCCCTGCATTACTAGTGAGAGGCTGGCTTCACAGACAGGGGGGAGCTGCCTGACCCTCACTCCTGACTTCCCCCATGTCCCAGCTAGTGAATGGTGTGTGGGTGAGGGGGGGGGGGGGAGGATGGTGAAGTCTGAGACAGCTCCCTCCCTGCATTACTAGTGAGAGGCTGGCTTCACAGACAGGGGGGAGCTGCCTGACCCTCACTCCTGACTTCCCCCATGTCCCAGCTAGTGAATGGTGTGTGGGTGAGGGGGGGGGGGGGAGGATGGTGAAGTCTGAGACAGCTCCCTCCCTGCATTACTAGTGAGAGGCTGGCTTCACAGACAGGGGGGAGCTGCCTGACCCTCACTCCTGACTTCCCCCATGTCCCAGCTAGTGAATGGTGTGTGGGTGAGGGGGGGGGGGGGAGGATGGTGAAGTCTGAGACAGCTCCCTCCCTGCATTACTAGTGAGAGGCTGGCTTCACAGACAGGGGGGAGCTGCCTGACCCTCACTCCTGACTTCCCCCATGTCCCAGCTAGTGAATGGTGTGTGGGTGAGGGGGGGGGGGGGAGGATGGTGAAGTCTGAGACAGCTCCCTCCCTGCATTACTAGTGAGAGGCTGGCTTCACAGACAGGGGGGAGCTGCCTGACCCTCACTCCTGACTTCCCCCATGTCCCAGCTAGTGAATGGTGTGTGGGTGAGGGGGGGGGGGGAGGATGGTGAAGTCTGAGACAGCTCCCTCCCTGCATTACTAGTGAGAGGCTGGCTTCACAGACAGGGGGGAGCTGCCTGACCCTCACTCCTGACTTCCCCCATGTCCCAGCTAGTGAATGGTGTGTGGGTGAGGGGGGGGGGAGGATGGTGAAGTCTGAGACAGCTCCCTCCCTGCATTACTAGTGAGAGGCTGGCTTCACAGACAGGGGGGAGCTGCCTGACCCTCACTCCTCCGGGGTATTGTGATCTTCCTGCACACAGTGCCCTATCCCTGATACCAGGGGTGTTGTGATCTTCCTGCATGCAGTGCCCTATCCCTATTAATACCAGGAGGGTTGTGATCTTCCTGCATGCAGTGCCCTATCCCTATTAATACCAGGAGTGTTGTGATCTTCCTGCATGCAGTGCCCTATCCCTGATACCAGGATGTGTGCAAGAAGATCACAACACCCCCGGTATCAGGAATAGGGCAACTGTGTGCAGGAAGATCACAACACCCCCAGTATCAGGAATAGGGCACTGTGTGCAGGAAGATCACAACACCCCTGGTATTAGGGATAGGGCACTGTGTGCAGGAAGATCACAACACTCCTGGTATTAATAGGGATAGGGCACTGTGTGCAGGAAGATCACAATACCCCTGGTATCAGGGTTAGGGCACAAGTTCTAGTCACATTGACTGATCACATTACTTGTTTTGTCAAGCTACCAACTGTTTCCATTTCCCATCCCCCATATACTGTCAGTAGGAAACTTGGTAACATGAATAAATAAGAGGGCAGCCAATAGGAATACATATTCATTCCTAAACTGACCTTAACTGACCTGAAAAGTGTCAAATTGTATCATTTTCAGTTAGTGCGCACTAACTCCCAGTTAGTGCGCACTAACTCCCGTTAGTGCGCACTAACTCGAGTTAGTGCGCACTAATCGGAAAAAACGATTTTTAACGATTTTTTAACTAAAAAATCGTGCCTAAGACGATTTTCTTGCCCTGCCACACGATTTCTATCGTTAAGACGATATGGAAAACGATTCACATCCCTAGTAAGCTGTGATCTTGAGGATGCTCTTACTACCCTAGCCAGATGATCACTCTTTGCACCTGTCTCTAACACCCTGACCCCTTCACTTCTTACCCCATTTTTTGGATAATTTAAGAGCACAAGCGTTGCCATACTGGGTCAGACTGAGGGTCTTTCAAGCCCTGCATCCAGTTTCTAACAGTGGCCAATCGAGGTCACAAGTACCTGGCAGGATCTCAAATAGCAGTTAGATCCCATATTGCTAACACCCAGGGATAAATAGTGTCGTTTCCCCCAAATCTACCTGGTTAATAACAGTTTATGGACTTTTCCTCCAAGAAATTACCAAACCTTTGTGCAGTGCATAGTTGTAGTGCAGGTGCATGCTATCCTAGGAAGGATGTAATGCAGAGGCACTTCTGATGACCCTTTCAGGAAGCGATATTAAGTATTCAGAGACATATAAGGTAGCAATATCCTGTGTTGGTTCATGCCTGTCAAATTCAATTCCTAAGAAGCTAAGGGCACCGAAGGGTTATTTTTAACCTTCAGAAAGCCAATAAGTTTACCTGTCTCCGCTATTTACAGTTTTTAATGGTTGATGGCTCCTGTTTAATATTTTCAGGGCCAATTTTGTAACTATAAATCAGTACCACAATCTGTGGAATATCAAATGAAGGCCGAGGATGTTCATTATTTATCTTCTGTTGAATATTCAGGAAACAGGGTTATGACTGTTTAGATGTAGATTGTTATTAATGAGCCTGTTTGTTTTGAAAAGACATTTTGTGTTATTTATGGATGATTTATATCTGTTTTACTGCACATGTAGTTTCTGTTTGATGATATGTTGTCCTGCCATAGGCTTTTGAGGAGAGGAAGAATATAAATATGAGCAAAAAGAACAAATAAATGAAACACCAGTTAATGAAAAAACTGCACTATGTTGTTTTAGGATGGCCGTAATCCTCGTCGATGTACAGTGCTACTAAGAAAGTACTGGAGGGTCAGGCCAAGCATGCAATCTACATGCAATCTTTTCTTATTAAATCAGACTTTATTGCTTAGAATGTCTGGTTTGGGGTCAATGGAATATAGGAATATTGGTTCTTACCTGCTAATTTTCGTTCCTGTAGTACTATGGATCAGTCCAGACTGCTGGGTTTTGCCTCCCTTCCAGCAGATGGAGACAGAGAAAAACGTGAAGGGCACCCTCTAATATACCGGCGCGCCGCCTGCGATCCCTTCAGTATAAACAGCATCAACGCAGATAAAGAACTAATGAACTTTGCAACCAAAAACCTCACATCCTAATCTAATGGTTAGATCAAAACTGAGGAAAAGGAATGCGACCAAAAAACTATGTACATGACAGGAGCACTCTGGAATTGAACTCATCAAATTGAGCTGATTTGCGTAGTCTTTTGCTCATTCGCGTAGTCTGTAGCTAAAAGAAATGAATTTGAGCGGACTCTCCCTCTTTAAACTTGTCTTCTGTTATGGTCGTGGACCCTTGGGCCAGTTGAGACTGCAGATGTTGTACTGTGGGGACCCACAGTGAGTGTCTCAGCCGGGAGGTGGCGCTGACGAGAGACTCCGGAGAAGACTTCACCACTGGAAGTCCGAAGTCCCCCCAGGAGGAGCCCGTAGGGACCCGGACCTCTTGGACTTAGGTGGGACCCTCTGCGACCAAGGATCCAGGAAGCGGTCGAAAAGATGGTCGATGAGGACGGTAGGGCCCAGGAGGCTGGAAGAGTCTTCACCTTCGGAAGCCTGCGGCTCCCCTGGGAGGAGCCCGTGAGAGCCCAAGCCGCTGGGACATAGCAGAATCCCCTGGGCCAGCAAGAATCGGATACCTGAAGAGGCGGAGGGAACAGAAGTCAGAGTCCAGTACTGAAGCAGGGTCAGAAGCCAGAAATCAGAGGTCCGAAGTCAAAGCCAGGGGCGGAAGCTGGAAACAGAGTCGTGGACAGAACCAGGTCAGAAGCCAGAAATCAGAAGTCCAAACCAAAACCAGGAGCAGGAGCGAAGACAAAGTCAATGGACGAAGCCGGGTTGGAAGCCAGAAGTAGAAGAGATGATCCAAGATCCAACGCAGCAACTAGCAACTCAGGGGACTGAGTGAACCTCGTTGCAAGGCAAGGCATGTCAGTGACTGCCGGGTTTAAATAACCCGGCAGCGTCTGACGTCAGTGGGAGTTTCCTGCGCTGGCCCCTTTAAGACTGAAGCCGCAGCGCATGCACGCACCTAGGGACGGAACCAGCTGCAGATCATCATCGGCATCTCCCTCGCAGGGAGAGCGCCACGTTTCGGGCCTTTGGGGCCGAAGTGGAGGGACTCCCGCGGCCGGCCTGGGCCGGGAGGTGAGTGGAGGTCCCGGGGCACGGCCCAGGACCGTAACATCTTCCTCCCCATGCGGGCATCTGGACTGATCCGTGGTACTACAGGAACGAAAATTAGCAGGTAAGAACCAATTTTCCTTTCCTTATATGTACCCGGATCAGTCCAGACTGCTGGGATGTACCCATGCTGCCCTACATGGGGTGGAACCTGGAGAGTCCTGCTCAAAGCACACTGCTGCCAAAACAGTCGATATCTAGAGCCCGGACGTCTAAATGGTAATGCTTAGCAAAGGTTTGCAGAGACTTCCACTCTACAGATCTCCTGCAGCAAGACCTCCACTCTACAGATCTCCTGCAGCAAGACCAGCTGACTCTCTGCCCAAGATGCAGCTTGAGAGCAGATTGAATGAGCTTTTAGACCATCCGGTACTGCCCGGCCATGACATATATAAGTTGAAGGGATAGCTTCCTTCAACCAACGGGCAATGGTAGACTTAGATGCCTTATGTCCTTTCTTAGGACCTCTCCAAAGGACAAAGAGTGGTCTGAAAACCTGAAGTGATTAGTAACCTCCAAATATTGAAGGAGAACCCGTCGGACATCCAACTTCCTCAAGTCGTGAGCCTGAGGAGACCCAGAATCCAAACCCGGAAAAGCCGGCAATTCCACGGACTGATTCAAGTGGAAAGCAGATGCTACTTTTGGTAGAAAGGACGGTGCCATTCTGAGAGACACCCCCGAATCTGAAAACCTAAGAAAAGGTTCCCTACAGGACAGTGCTTGAAGCTCAGATATTCGCCTCGCCGAGCAAATAACCACTAGGAAGACCATCTTGAGCTCCATGGTGAGACCGCACCTTGAATACTGTGTACAATTCTGGTCACCGCATCTCAAAAAAGATATAATTGCGATGGAGAAGGTACAGAGAAGGGCTACCAAAATGATAAGACATAAGAACATAAGAAAGATGAGGAAAGACTAAAGACTAAAGAGGTTAGGACTTTTCAGCTTGGAGAAGAGACGGCTGAGGGGGGATATGATAGAGATGTTTAAAATTATGAGAGGTCTAGAATGGGTAGATGTGAATCGGTTATTTATTCTTTCGGATAGTAGAAAGACTAGGGGGCACTCCATGAAGTTAGCATGGGGCACATTTAAAACTAATCGGAGAAAGTTCTTTTTTACTCAACGCACAATTAAACTCTGGAATTTGTTGCCAGAGGATGTGGTTAGTGCAGTTAGTATAGCTGTGTTTAAAAAAAGATTGGATAAGTTATTGGAGGAGAAGTCCATTACCTGCTATTAGGTTCATTTGGAGAATAGCCACTGCCATTAGCAATGGTAACATGGAATAGACTTAGTTTTTGGGTACTTGCCAGGTTCTTATGGCCTGGATTGGCCACTGTTGGAAACAGGATGCTGGGCTTGGTGGACCCTTGGTCTGACCCAGTATGGCATTTTCTTATGTTCTTATGTTCTTATTAGGTCCTTCAAAGTGGCTCGCTTGAGGGGCTCAAAAGGAAGCCCGCACAACCCACGAAGAACCAGGTTCAGACTCCAAGAAGAACACACTGGTCGCACTGGGGGCTTCAAGTGCTTAGCACCCCTCAGAAAACGCGCTACGTCAGGATAAGCCGCCAGGGACACTCCATCAATTTTTCCCCGTAAACAGCCCAGGGCTGCAACCTGGACCCTGAGAGAACTGTATGCCAGACCTTTCTTCAACCCCTCCTGTAAGAAAGCAAGTATATGAACAAGAGAGGCACGGCACGGGGCGACGTCCAAACTGCTACACCATGAATCGAACACCTTCCAGACCCTAACATATGTAAGTGAAGTAGAGGTCTCACGTGCCCTCAAAAGAGTGGAAATGAGTGCGTCCGGATAACCCTTCTTCCTTAACTGCTTCCTTTCATAAGCCAGGCCGCTAGACAAAAGCGAGCTGCCTGGTTGAAAAATACTGGACCTTGCCTTAGACGATTCGGAAGAAGATTGCGGAAGACGAAGCAGACCGTCCACCGCCAAGTTGACCAGGTCTGCGAACCACGGCCTCCAAGGCCACTCCGGAGCTATGAGGATGACCAAGCCTGGATGGGACTCTATTCGTCTCATGACCTTGCCCACTTGGGGCCAGGGAGGAAAGACGTAGAGCAGAAATTCGAGGGGCCATGGAAGGACATGGGCATCCACTCCTTCTGCCCTGTGCTCCCTTCTGCGACTGAAGAATCGAGTCTCCTTCGCATTCAACCGAGTCGCCATCAAATCCAGGCAGGGAACTCCCCACCATCGAAAGGATGGAGCCCAAGCCTGGGGCCTTCCCGAAGACTGACACTGACCATAGGACGGTCTGGTCTGATGAAACCAGCGCTGACCTCGAAAACGAGACCGCGAAGGCCCAAAAGGCTTGGAAGACTTAGGCCTGTCCTCGGGAAGCTTGTACACCTTATTATCTCCTAAAGATTTAATAAACTGTTCCAAATCATCTCCAAACAGGAATTTCCCTCTGAAAGGATGCACCCCCAACTGAGACTAAGAAGAAACATCCTCCGACCAGTTACAGAGCCACAAAAGTCTCCAAGCTGACACTGCCGAGGCCATGGTACGGGATGAAGTACGGAGGAGATCATATAAGGCATCCGCCCCATATGCTACCACCGCCTCCAGATGAGGAAAGTTCCTGGGCATTCAGCAATTGTTGCACCCATCGCAGACTCACTCGCTGCATCAAACTGCTGCAGACAGCTGCCCTGACACCCAGAGCAGACACCTCAAAAATTCTTTTCAAGTGGACCTCAAGCTTTCTATCCTGGAAGTCCTTAAGAGCTGCCGCACCAGCCACCAGAATCGTGGTATACTTCATAACCGGTGACACAGCCGCGTCTATCTTGGGGACCCTGAGGAGTTCCAGGGAATCGTCTGGGAGCGGATACAATTTATCCATAGCGCGCCCCACACGCAAGCTCACCTCCACGGCATCCCACTCGTGGAACATAAGCTGCAGCAACATGGGATGAAAAGGAAAGGACTTGGTCGGAGGGTGAAGCCCCGAAAGGACTGGGTCCACCGAATCTGGAACCGAGGCCGCTGGAGAGGTTTGGATCCCTAGCTCCGACAGGACATACGGAATCAGCGGTTCCAATTCATCTCAATGAAACAAACGGAGGACACGAGGATCATCACCCTGAACAGGGACAGTCTGCTCTGCATCCCCATCCACGTCCGCCTGCAGAGGGTCCGCAGCCACATAGTCTCCCCCTGGGGCGGGCTCACTAGACCCCGATGCTCCCCGAATGCCCCGGATCCTTGATACCTCTGGAGGATCCGGGCGAGGGAGCTTCGCAGGAAGAGGAACCGGTCTCGGAAGACCCGGATCCGGATCCTCAGCAGGCATAAGGCTAGCCAAATAAGCCTTATGCATAAGTAATACAAAATCTGCAGAAAAAGAGGACTGGCTATTTAAGCTCCGCTGCGGGGAGCACAGGAGAAGCTGGCCTCGAGCCCTGAGGGGACCCGGGACTCCTATTATAGGAGAGTGCACAGAAGGGGAATCCCCTTCCCCTGCCGTGATGTTGGGGAAATCATCCGAGGCTCCCAAAATGGCCGCCGTTCCTGTGCTCCGCGGGAACGAAGCAGACCGACTGCCCTGAAAATGCGAAGGCTTACCCGCACCACGGGGCCTCGCTGATGTCTTCCCCTTAGTGCCCTCCTTGGAGCCCAAAGAGCCCTCTCCCTCAGGGATACACTGGGAGCAGAGGCTCTCATGGGAGAACCGCACTGCCGGCTCCCCTCAAGCAACACAACGAGATGCATGTGGCATCGCTGAGGCGCGGAGGCAGGGGAAAACACCAAAAACACCCTCCGGAGCCCGGGAGACCGTAGGCAGAAAACTTAGTATTAATTTTTTTTTTTTAAACACCGCGACTCACACAGCATCAGGTCTGACCAGAGGATTGCAGACTCTGGGCCAAGGGGGGAGGGACCTGCCCACCAGTAAATCCCCCCCCCCCCGTCACTCACCAGCAAGGGCTCCGGGTATGCAGGCTGCAAGTAGGAAGGAAAGAAAAAAAGCTCTCCGACAGCCGAGCCTGCAACCAGGGAGGAAGCCCTGCTGACTTTTCCCCGGGAGGTAATGTGCTCAGTGCTCTCTTTTTTTTTTTAAAGGAGCCGCTTTGATCTAACCATAGGCAATTAATTTGAGCTGCTGCTTCTTTTTTTTTTTTTTTTTTTAAAGAACTAAGTAAACTACCAGGACCAGCAGGTTCTGCTGGAGGCAGAGAAATACTGAAGGAATCGCAGGTGGCACACAGGTATATTAGAGGGTGCCCTTCAAGTTTTTCTCTGTCTCCATCTGCTGGAAGGGAGGCAAAACCCAGCAGTCTGGACTGATCAGGGTACGTATAGAGAAAAAAAATGTTAAATACATGTGATACTTCTACCTGACTTCTTGTCAGGATCCTCCTCCTGCTGGGATGTTTGAATAAAGGCTGTTCGTCACCTGTCAGTTGTAGCCTGCAGTAACAGGGTCCGATATTTCTTTGTTTCTTGAATTCTGGTAGACCCCAGATTACGACTATTCTAGAGAGAAGAAAAACCCACCCGCTAAAAGAAATACAGTTTCCAACAAATTAAAAAAATACAATTGCCAACTTCTGAACTGCCCCAGTCATTCTGGTGCAGAAAAAAATACGTGCAGGTAAACACAAGATCTTTCCAAAAATGCAACACAGTTCCTTGTGAACAAAAATATAGTTGCCAGCCTCTGAGCCATGCCCGCTGCTGCTTTGGCTCAAGAAAAAAAATCCTTTGCAAATAAACAGTTCCTTGCCAAACAAAAATCCAGTGTTTAGGATTCTGGGCTGTGCCTGCTGCCGCTCTGGCATAACTCAAAAGGGAAAAACCCCTTGCAAAATAAAGGCATACATATAAAACAGCTTTTCTCATATAGACAGACTGATGCAATATGGTGTGCCCAGCCTAGCACATGGTTTTACTCGCAGTTGGGCATGCATTCCAGACTGTTATGCCGCATAACAAGACACACAATGAAAGCGTCTGATGCAGCAAGGACATTGGCGAATCTAAAACCAAAGCAGATAGCACCCATCCCATTTAAACTGCATGAAAAGACATTAGCTATTACCATCTGATGCAGGAAAGCGCGCCTGTATCGCCCAGTGCACATATTTTTACGCCGGAAAATTAACTCCAGCTCTAGAGGTGGAGTAAAGTTTATTAGCAGTCAAGAGCTCACGAGAAACACAAAAAATGTGGTCCTCTGTTGTGATAAATATGCCCCATGTAGGGTAGGGTTGTTTAGAGAGATTAGTATAAGATTTAGGTATTTGGGGTTAGAACAAAAAATTAAAAAATTGTATATAGGGATTAGTGGCATGGAGCATGATGATTAACTAAAGGACACCTTAAAAAATCATGGGTGATACTGCATTGGGTAAATGGGGGATGTGGATGCATTCGTGTTAGGGAAACAGGCACTCAACAACATGAGCACCCGTTTTTTGCATGCGTCTTATTGCATCGGCCTGTCAGTCTCTAGTAAAGAAAATATGGTGGCAAGCTTCTGAGCTGCGCCTGCAGCATCACGGAAGCAAAAAAAAAAAAACAAAACCAAAACATGCAAGTAAAGTACCATTCTTTACCAACAATACAGATCATAATTAGTCTCCATTTCCATATCTCCAGGTTAACCAGCTTCCATCACCTCCATCTCTCCAGGCTCCTCTGTCAGGCCTCCTGCCACAGAAGGAGTTCCCTTTCTTCATTCATTCATTCATATTTCCTGTCCTCCATCCTGCGTTCCAGTTCTCTGTCTACAGACCTCCCCCTGCTTCCTGGAAGGCTGGACCTCTGCCCTCCCAACCCTCAGGAATTTCACCTTCACAGTGCTACTGGCCTTTTGTCTTCCAGTGGCTTCTGGGAGATGTAATCCATGTAACATTCTTATTTGCTCTGGGGTTTCAGGGCCTGCATCATTGTCCTGTCTCACAGGTGCTTTCCTGCTTATTCATTACTGTCCTGTTTTCACAGTATCCTGCTTCCTCAGCAGCCATTTTCTGTTACTAATGCTGTGTATATGGTTTACTTTGCATAGATTCTGTTTACTGTTGTACTGCCAGTTGATGGTCCAGCCTGCATGTTCACAGCTGCTGCTGTATTCAGTGCAACTGCCTCTAAAGGGTTAACGCTGTCTGAAGTAGAGGTGCCTGGGAGTTTCTTGTCTTCTGGTTCTCTCTCATCTTTGGTCAGTTCTAGTCAGGCCTATGTGAATCAGCAGCTACCTGGCCAACCCTGCATAATTATTTTCATTTTACCTGTCCTTATTTTTGTGGCCAATTACACTGGTCATTGTAAACATCAATTTCTTAGCGTTCAGACAGATGGATCCAAAACCAGTGGGTTATGCACCTCTACCAGCAGATGGAGACAGAGCAAAGCTAATGTTATGGTATATATACTCCTGCACTGACATCAGCCCCCCAGTATTCTCCGTCTCCAGCAGATGGTGGATGTGCATCTCCCTACTGGGGATTGCTTAAAGAAAAAACAAAACACAAGAAGGATTACTTGCCCTGCTCTCCTGTGGTAATACCTTATGGTCCCTCCCTCAGTTGAGAATTCCTGAGGTGATTTCCATGGTCCCTCAAATGAGTGCCTTGGGCCGGTAGCTGAACTGGCGAGGACTTAGCTGTAAAAACAGCTGAAAGGCAAGTGGGTTCAGGAAGCCGAGCGCAGCAGTGAAGGTATATGCCCTGTCCCCCTGCAGCCAGAGACCGACCTTGTACTCAGGCGGAACTGGCTGAGCGCAGATAAAGAGTAATTTAAAAAAAAATACTTTTTTTTTTTTTAAAGAAGGGGAGTTAAGTAGGGTTTCCTCCCTTCCCACGTCCTGGTCTTTGTGCTTAGTGCGCATTCTGACAGTCATTCCCGCCTCCGGGTGCATTCAGGGAGAAGGGCAGCCTGGTGGGTTGAGCAGCCTTTTGGCTAGGTCCCACTCTTAGGCTCATCTTGTTCGCCGTGAGGTAGGCTGCGTCAGTGTTTTGCATGTTGTGCGCCAAAGACTGCCCTCTTCAGTTCTGTCGGTGCGTGCTTATGTGACCAGTGGTGCGGCCCATTGTGTGCTTAGTTGTGTGCCTAGTTAGGCACATAGGAGCACCTACCAGGACACCCAATTGTGCATACACACACGCCTTTTTTGCGTGCACTATTTGAGCGTCTTGGGGAGCCCGTTTTGAAACATAGAAATGACGGCAGAAGAAGACCAAACGGCCCACCCAGTTTTGCGCACTTATCAAAGCACAGTACTGAGTGCATAAATTTTGGACGCACAATTATCAGGCCCCTGTTAGGGCATATTGACAGACTGATGGTGCCTAAAGCAAAAAAAGCCTAAGTGCCTTGCCCTAGGTGTTGCTTGTCATATTCAGACATCTCAGCCTGGCGTTCCCTCTAACTTGTGTTAGTGCTGTTTGGAGGCGCAGGGAGAATTGCCTCAATCTGATTTTACTAAGCCCATCTTCTGGCACCAGACAATGTATTAATATTGCACTGCTATCAAGACTTCTCTGTATTACTCTATATTGTTTAACCAATCTAGGTATTATGAGGGTAACATTCAAACAACTCCATGCGGCCACATATATGCACATATATGGCCACGTGGAGATTGATAATATTTTTTCTCACAGGACAAGCAGGATGGTTCTCCTCACAAATGGGTGACATCGAGGATGGAACCCAACCACGGAAAACTTCTGTCAAAGTGTCAGGAACTTTGACTGGCCCCTACTGGGCATGCCCAGCACGGCACTAACCCTGCAGCCAGCAGGGGTCTCCCTTCAGTCTTCTTTTTTCCGTGCAGCAGTAGCCACGCGGTCAAAGAGCTCTTAACCACGTTCCTGACAGGAATTCTTCAATTAAATTTCTGAAGAAAATTTGCCCCTCAGGGGTCTCCCTTCTTCAAATTTTTCACTCCGCGGAACTTCGGTAAGTTTTTGCCATCGTTTCGTTGACTACCGTAGAGTTTGGCCCACGAGGCCCGTTGGCAGTCGACAGTTCCGCGGCTAAATTTTTGGCCTATGGCCATGGCGTCGGGGTTCCATCGGTGTCCGGATTGTACCCGAACTATGTCGATCACAGACCCACATAGAGTCTGTGTTTTGTGCTTAGGAAGCGAGCATGATGTCCTGACTTGCACCAAATGTGCCCTAATGACACCAAAAGGTCGCAAAGCCAGAATGGAAAAGATGGGACTCCTTTTCCATGCTCGTACCCCAACGCCATCGAAGTCTCATCATCATCGACAGCCCTCCGGTGACCGTCCGCCATCGACGACTTCACGGCCATCGACTCCTGTCCCTTCCCCTGATCATCAAGGGGATCGGAAGGAGAAACATCGCCATCATAAGTCTCGGCCTGTCGAGGAACCGATGTCATCAACCTCCGTACCATCCGAGCCTCCGCCAAAGAAGTCTCGACCAGAAGTGGCACCGTCCACTCCTGTCTCGCAAACACCGAGGCAACCCTCACCCCTCCGGGGTTTGGGAGCCGCGATTCCACCGGTGACGGTGGTCCCTCCGGCTCAGCCTCCCTCTCCCGTCGAGCCGGGTCTCGTTACCCCAGGTTTCCGGGCAGAACTGGACCGGCTGGTCCAGGAGGCCATCGACAAGGTGATACTACGGTTCCAGACTCCTCCGGCACCGAGAGTGGAACCGGTCACCGATCCGATTCCAGCAGCACTGGCACCTCTGCTTGCCCGGATGGAAGCACTTATGAATGCCCTTCCACCGGCAATACCCGGATCACCGACAGCCTTCTCATCAGGTGGAGAAACACCGTACCGAATTCCCCCTTCGGGAGTAGTTCCATCGGTACCTTGTCGTCCCTCGCCACCGATACATTCCTCGGGGGCGATACGCACATCAGCTCCACCGAGGATGCCGACACCGGTTCCTTCGATGCCGGCACCGATTCCATCGAGGACATTCTCGATGCCCCCGGTGATTCCTTCCAATTTCTCGGAGCCTCAACCGGGGCCTTCAGGTATTCAGCCCCCTCATGGTCCTACAGGTCAGCATCCTGATCCTTATGACAACTGGGGTGATGATACCTCTACTGACACCGATGATTTGCCTTCACCACCCTCTCCTGCGGGGAGTAGAAAGCATTCTCCCCCTGAGGACCTCTCTTTCATAAATTTTGTGAAGGAAATGTCAGAGTTGGTCCCTTTCCAACTTCAATCTGAACAAGATGACAGGCACCAGATGATGGAATTACTCCAATTCCTGGATGCCCCTAAGGTTATCACCTCTATTCCAATTCATCAGGTTTTTCTAGAACTTCTCAAAAAGAATTGGGAATCTCCTGGATCTATTGCTCCGGTAAACAAAAAAGCTGACTACCTATCTCGTACAGTCAGCACCTGGCTTTCAGAAACCACAATTGGACCATCATTCTGTTGTGGTAGAATCAGCTCAAAAGAAAGCTAAACGACTAAAGCCACATTCTTCCATACCTCCTACTAAGGAAAATAAATTCCTAGATAGTATAGGTAGAAAGGTGTACCAAGGAACCATGCTGATCTCTAGAATAGCTTCTTATCAGCTGTATATAACTCAATATAATAGTGTCATTCTAAAACAGATGCAGGAGTACTCAGATGCCTTACCAGAACAGTTCCAACCACAGCTTCAATCCCTATTAAACAAAGGATTTGAAGCTGGGAAGCATGAAATAAGAACGGCTTATGACATCTTTGATGCTTCCACTAGACTTTCTGCTACGGCCATCTCTGCCAGACGCTGGGCTTGGCTCAAGTCATCTGACCTTCGTCCAGAAGTTCAGGACAGGCTCTCTGACTTGCCCTGTCTAGGGGATAATTTGTTTGGTGAGCAGATTCAGAAAATTGTTGCTGAACTAAAGGATCATCAGGAGACACTTAAACAGCTCTCATCCATTCCTCCTGACTTGCCTTCTAAACAGCCGTTTAGGAAGGACTCCAAAAAGTCTTTCTTCCGCCCACGGAAGTATTATCCCCCACTAGCCAAGGCTAAGCCTGCGAGGTCTTACCATAAAACTCATCCTCGCCAGTCTCGTAAACAAAAGCCCGCAGCAGCTCCACAACCTGGCCCTGCGGCGGGTTTTTGACTCTCACTTAGAGAGCACTTGCCAAACCCCTCTTCCAGCCATACCAGTAGGAGGTCGGCTATGCCACTTTCTAGAAAGGTGGCATCATATCACCACAGATCAGTGGGTGATAGCGATAATTGCACAGGGTTACCATCTCAACTTCCGGACTTTCCCTTCCGACTCCCCACCCCTGCAGGCGTGGAGACTCAACGATCACTCTTTTCTTTTACAGCAGGAAGTTTCTCTTCTCCTACAGTCAAACGCTATAGAACCCGTTCCTCCCTTACAACGAGGCCTAGGGTTCTACTCCAGGTACTTCCTGATCCCAAAAAAGTCAGGGGGACTTCGTCCGATCCTGGACCTACGGGCCCTCAACAAGTACCTTCACAAGGAGAAGTTCAAGATGGTAACCCTGGGCTCGCTTCTCCCTCTGCTGCAAAGAGGGGATTGGCTATGCTCTCTAGACCTGAAAGACGCATATACCCACATTGCGATCACGCAATCTCATCGCAAATACCTGCTTTTTCTAGTAGGCCGAAATCACTAACAATATCGAGTGTTACCGTTCGGCCTGGCATCCGCACCACGAGTTTTCACCAAATGCCTCGTGGTAGTTGCAGCTTTTCTGAGGAAGGCAGGTGTCCACGTCTACCCCTATCTGGATGATTGGTTAATCAGGGCCCCAACCCAGCAGATGGCTCGGTCCTCCCTGACCCTAACAATTCAAACTTTGCTTTCTCTAGGGTTTCTTGTCAATTACGAGAAATCCTACTTAATCCTATCTCAGACCTTATCCTTCATTGGGGCAGACTTGGACACCTTACAGGTAAAAGCCTTCCTTCCTCATCAACGGGTTCAAACCCTTGTGTCCCTAGCTCGCCAGCTGCAGTCTCAACACACAGCAACAGCTCGCCAATTCCTTGTTCTACTGGGACACATGGCCTCCTCAGTTTATCTGACTCCCATGGCCCGTTTAGCCATGAGGGTCACGCAATGGACTCTGAGATTACAATGGACACAAGCTGTTCAGCCTCTGTCCTCCATTGTTCGCATCACAGATGCACTCCGTCTGTTTCTTGCTTGGTGGACAAATCAATCCAACCTCCTACAGGGCTTGCCTTTTCTCCCACCAGATCCCCAGGTAATCCTCACCACCGACGCTTCCAACATCGGTTGGGGAGCCCATGTAAACAATCTACAAACTCAAGGATTCTGGTCACTAGAGGAAGCCAAACACCAGATAAATTTCCTGGAGCTGCGAGCAATTCGCTATGCTCTCAGGACTTTTCAGGATTGCCTATCAAACCACGCAATCTTAATTCAGACGGACAACCAGGTGGCCATGTGGTACATAAACAAGCAGGGAGGCACAGGCTCCTTCCTTCTGTGTCAGGAAGCTGCGCAGATTTGGGCAGAAGCCCTCTCCCACTCCATGTACCTCAGGGCCACCTACCTGCCGGGAGTAGACAATGTATTGACAGACCAGCTGAGCCGTGTCTTCCAACCACACGAGTGGTCACTCAATCCCTTGGTGGCGACCTCTCTGTTTCACAAATGGGGTTATCCCCACATAGACCTCTTTGCATCCCCTCAGAACCACAAAGTAGACAATTACTGCTCTCTCATTCGGAGCCAGCACTCTCGGCCGAAGGATGCATTCTCCCTCATGTGGACAACCGGTCTGCTCTATGCATTCCCTCCACTTCCTCTTCTGTCGAAGACTCTCGTGAAGCTGCGTCAGGACAGGGGAACCAATGTCCTGATAGCACCGCACTGGCCACGCCAAGTGTGGTTTCCCATACTCCAGGATCTCTCCATCCGCAGGCACATTCCTCTGGGAAAGGACCCGCATCTGATCACTCAAAACGACGAATGCCTCCTCCATTCCAACCTCCAAGCCTTGTCCCTGACGGCATGGATGTTGAAAGGTTAGTCCTTCAGCCATTTAACCTTTCAGATTCAGTTTCTCGTGTCCTGATCGCTTCACGAAAGCCTTCCACAAGAAAATCTTATTCCTACAAATGGAAAAGGTATACATCATGGTGCACTTCTCAGTCACTTGATCCCCTTTCCTGTCCAATCTCTAAATTCTTGGACTATCTCTGGCATCTATCAGAATCAGGTCTAAAGACCTCTTCCATTCGAATGCATGTCAGTGCGGTAGCCGCCTTCCATAAAGGTATCGGGTGTGTCCCTATTTCAGTACAACCCCTTGTTACACGTTTTCTTAAAGGATTGCTCCATCTGAAGCCACCTTTACGTCCTCCGGCCCCATCTTGGGACCTAAACCTGGTTCTTGTTCGCCTTATGAAACCACCTTTCGAACCTCTTTACTCCTGTTACTTAAAATATCTCACATGGAAAGTATTATTCCTTTTGGCTATCACTTCAGCTCGCAGGGTTAGTGAATTACAGGCCCTAGTTACCTATCCGCCTTACACTAAACTCCTGCAGGACCGGGCGGTACTCCGCACTCACCCTAAATTTTTACCTAAGGTAGTTTCGGAGTTTCATATCAATCAATCCATCATACTACGTATCTTTTTTCCCAGGCCCCACTCCAACTCCGGGGAACAGACTCTGCATACCCTAGACTGTAAACGGGCTCTAGCATTCTATATAGACCGTACAGTTGCCCACAGGAAGAGTACTCAATTATTCGTCTCTTTCCATCCTAACAAGTTAGGACATCCTGTGGGTAAGCAGGCTCTTTCCTCCTGGTTGGCGGACTGCATCTCCTTCTGCTATCAGCAAGCTGGCATTCCTTTTCAAGACCGTGTGAAAGCACACTCTGTGAGGGCCATGGCGACTTCAGTAGCACACCTTCGATCGGTGCCGCTTCCTGACATCTGCAAGGCTGCAACCTGGAGTTCTCTCCATACATTTGCAGCCCACTATTGTTTGGACAAAGCTGGAAGACAGGACTCCATCTTCGGCCAATCTGTCTTGCGTAACCTTTTTCCAACATGATGTACCAACACCCTTCCACCTTCCCGGTAGGGTGCGGATGCCCTCTCCCAAATTCCACCCCAGTTGTTGTGCCTGTTGCACGCCGTTGGGTACATTTGGTGCATGTTCGGACATCCTCAGCTCGGTACTCACCCATTTGTGAGGACAACCATCCTGCTTGTCCTGTGAGAAAGCAAATGTTGCTTACCTGATGTAACAGGTGTTCTCACAGGACAGCAGGATGTTAGTCCTCACGAAACCCGCCCGCCACCCCGCGGTGTTGGGTTCGTTTTTATTTTATTTTTCGGCACTGCCTGTAGCTTTGAAAACAAGACTGAAGGGAGACCCCTGCTGGATGCAGGGCTAGTGCCGTGCTGGGCATGCCCAGTAGGGGCCAGTCAAATTCCTGAAACTTTGACAGAAGTTTTCCGAGGTTGGGCTCCATCCTCGATGTCACCCATTTGTGAGGACTAACATCCTGCTGTCCTGTGAGAACACCTGTTACATCAGATAAGCAACATTTGCTATATCCCAGGCATAGCTGAAGAGCACAAATAAAATACACATATTTGCCAACATCGTCCCTATGTATGATTACGCATGAACACATGCAGTGCATTGAAAACAAAATATTTCAGTGCATTAAAATGGGTGTACTTTTCCTAACAATTTAAACATTATATGTACGGCAGGTGAGGGAGGGGAAACAAAGCCCTTCCTTCTTGTGTTGGATGTGACCGCAGGAAGGAAATGCATGGGGGGGGCTGTGGTTTGGAGACCCCCCCACACTAAAAGTATAGCTCCTGATCCTGTTCATAGCAGCGTACCTATCAAACCATTAAATTAAAATGTTAGTGTCTGCACCCACAACTGCAGTTATAAACTGATGCATTTGATATTATATACCTACCCTGAATACAAGCAGATTACTAAAAACACTACTAAGTTTCTTTGTTAATTTACAAATAAGAGAAAATTCCACTACGGCTGACCTAGTCATTTGTCCTTCTGATAGAAAAAAAAATGCATAAAACTGAATGGATCATAATAATTGTGTTGGATGCCTGTAAAGATAAAGCATTTATTTACAGATTTAGTGAAAACAGTACGTCATTTATTGCGCATCTAACATAAGAGATTTAAGATGCAAGTCACATGCTGCACACATAATCCCTAGACAGAGATTTGGATGAAAGAAAGCACAATGCCAGAACTTAGACAGGGTAATAAAATAACATGAAGCTTCATTGTACATCATGAAAGCATGAAATAAAAAAATGCACCTGAAAAACAATAAGTTAAAATATAGCTTTCTTACAGAGATGCTAACCATGTAAAACTCAGGAAGTGTTACAAAATGATAAGAAAGACTTGGTATCATGCTTTTTTCCCCCACCAGGAACTCTTATTTGCTGAAAATGTTCTCCCATTTTGTGCCGTTTGCATAAATCCAGTTAAGAGAACACCCTTAATTACATCTGTCTCACTGGTGCATGAACAAGGTGTGTAAAGCAGCATGGAGTGCTTGCTGGGTGTCCTTGCCTGCTCCTCATCCTACAGACCTTTTGCAGAAGATAAACATCATCTCAGACTCTTCCCATCAGATACGCTGTTGGAGGAAAAAAACCCCCCCAAAACCCCAGCTACTTCGGATAAGACGACAGGTAACATCAAGTGAAGGCAGGGAATGAGGCCATGCTTCTAGATGTCAGGGGACTTGTGAGCTTTCTTGCAATTTTTTCCTTTTCTATCATTTCAAGAGATGATTCAGCTGGGCCTGCAGGTTTGAAGACTGCTCAACGCTAGAACAAAACACAGAAAGAGAGCTTCAGCTAAGTCACAGTAACCCGAAAGACCAATACTTCTTACACAGTGACACACAGAGATGCACTCACAGAATACTGTACTTACTTTTTCTGAATTGCCTCTTGCCTACACAAGGAATGGAAAGAATACAGGGTAAGAAAAGAAATACAATTTTGTGGTCTTTAAAATAAAAATAAACATGGTTAACTCACAGATTTTACAGCACTACTGCAAAATGGATACATTCATAAAAATTGTGACAATCCTTTGCTCAGCTCCTGGAAGTGGTTTTCTCTATTTTCTTCTCCTGAAATTATGCTTGTGTGTTCATTTTGTGCTGGGTTTTTTTTCTGTCCCTGGTCAGTGGCTGCCATTTTGCTTCCTTTCCTTCTGCCCGGAATATATAGAGGTGACGACAAAGAGAATCGGATAAAAGCAAGCCCTTTATTAAAACGCCCTGTTTGGGTGTTTTAATAAAGGGCTTGCTTTTATCCGATTCTCTTTGTCGTCACTGCCACACAGCTCGCTGGATCGGCTTCCGATTTGTTTTTTGGGTCCGGAATATATAGAGTCCACAGACACACATCCAATTCTCCTCCTCATGATTTAGCCAACATGCATACTCCAGAAATCCCGTCTAAAACCCCTCCTTTTTGAGGTCGTTTTTAAATCGTAACCCCTGGTTCTCATGATCATAGCTTGTTGGTTTGACAATTTTCTGTATTAAACGAAATTCCCAAAGTTCCTTATTTGCCTTGTATGTTTGTTTTGACTAGACTGCAAGCTCTACAGAGAAGAGACCGACTCTTATGCGCATTTGTACAGGGGTCTGGATTTCAGGATATCCACAATGAATATGCAAGAGATATATCTGCATACAGTTTAGGCACTGCACGCAAATCTACCTCATGCATATTCACTGATGCTAATTTATTTCATGCATATTCATTGTGGATTTCCTGAAAATCTGATTGGCTGGGGGGTCCCCCCAGGGCTGGTTTGGGAACCACTGGGCTACGGCTTCCCCATCCCGGAGGATGTGAACATTGCCTTCGCAGCATCTCCAGGTCTGGCCAGCCCAGGGAGCGGAGTCCTGCCCTTAAGCATTGAGACCAGGGCCTCTGCATGCCAGGGCATAGCACCACCAGTGAGCAGGCCCCCATTAAATATTTGTGAAAGAGTTGCTTTTTATGAATTTCAAAAGCCATTAGAAGGATGTGGTGCTAAGATCATCCAAATACATGTTGCTGAAAAGCATCTAAAGTAAAACAAGGAGGTACCGCCCCTGCTTTAACAGAAAACTGTATTCTTTCTGAAATGCACAGTATTTAAAAGTGACAAGTATCAACAGTCTCCCTCCAAATTAACACTTTACAGTTAAGCCATTTTTAAAAATGACCCCAACGGCTAAAAGCCAAACTAATAAGAGCACAAACATCATCCATAGTGGAATCTGGTTAATGCAGTGGTTATGATGCCATTTGTGCATCTTGGCCAATACGGACGAACTGAAACCAGTGTGTGGGGTTATATGGCATCTCTTGGTACCACAGCTGCTCCTAGTGGATTTGGGGCAATGTAGGACAGCAGCTTAAAGACTTAACAGTAAACTTCTTAATTGTTAGATAACAAACATTACTGTTTATAATGTGCACTTATAAAATACTGAGAACACAGAGCTTTTAAAAGTGATATGATTTTAGTCATCAAATGGCATGGCAGGAGCTAGAGGCGACGGCAAGCCATGTGTCCTTCTACAGAAGCCACTTACTGGTACTGAAGATGAGTTGTTATAATAGCCATCTTCCGTAGACTCTGCAAAAAGGAAATATAGATTTGTCCTCTAACATTATTGCCTTAGCTTAAACAAAAACAAAAATTTGCCATCCTGTGACATCTTTAGAATATTTAGCATTATACCGGCTTTGATGAAAAAAAAAAAAGTCTTTATTCACAGTGGGGCGGATTTTAAAAGGCGCGCGAATAGCCTACTTTTGTTTGCGCTCCAGGCGCAAACAAAAGTACGCTGGATTTTAGTAGATACGCGCGGAGCCGCGTGTATCTGCTAAAAACCTGGATCGGCGCGCGCAAGGCTATGGATTTTGTATAGCCGGCGCGCGCAGAGCCGCGCAGCCTACCCCCATTCCCTCCAAGGCCGCTCCGAAATCGGAGCGGCCTTGGAGGGAATCCTCTAACGCCCTCCCCTCACCTTCCCCTCCCTTCCTCTACCTAACCCACCCCCACGGCCCTGTCTACACCCCCCCTTACCTTTCTCCGGGGATTTACGCCTCCCGGAGGGAGAAGTAAATCCCCGCGCGCGAGCGGGCCTCCTGCGCACCGGGCCGCGACCTGGGGGCGGGTACGGAGGGCGTGGCCACGCCCCCGTACCCGCCCCCAAAACGCGGCCGACACGCCCCCGAAACGCCGCGACGACCGGGCCCGCCCCCTGACACGCCCCCCTCGGAGAACCCCGGGACTTACGCGAGTCCCGGGGCTCTGCGCGCGCCGGGAGGCCTATGTAAAATAGGCTTCCCGGCGCGCAGGGCCCTGCTCGCGTAAATCCGCCCGGTTTTGGGCGGATTTACGCGAGCAGGGCTCTGAAAATCCGCCCCAGTATTCTCAGCTCACCTTACAATGATGAAGATGGAGAACAGCGAACGTAAGCAATCTAAACCTAGAAATAACACAACTTCTCTGCTTCTCCCGAATGCTGTTCCTGAGCTCCAGGAAGCAATTACGGAGCTGGCCGTAACACACTTTTCTTTTCTTTTTTTTTGACTCAGCAGGTTCTCTCTGTTCATTTGTACTTCCAGCTCAGCCAGAAGCAAGGTGGGTGCTGGGACCCCCAGATTTCGTTTGCAACCGTGGGGGGTTTCCCACCTACTTTATAAATCATTGCAGGGACGGCCCCTGAGCTCCATCTGTAAGGATTCTGAATCTGGTCACTAGGTGCCCGCTTTGAGCCATTATGACTCCCTGCGCCACACAGCAGCATCCCCAGGCCCAACCAACGAGAGAGCAGAACTTACACAGATGTCTCCAGTACATCTGATGCAAAAGCATCAATGTCTCACCACCTTACGTCCTACCTGTTAGAATCCCAAATTTATCATTTCAAATGCAGAAATCAGTGACATTCAAGTCTTAAACAATACAATTATGCATCAGCTAGGAGAAGAGAGAAACCCATCAGATATAAAAACGAATACATTCTCCGGGTTCTGTACAAATTCTCAAGCTGCAGCTATTCATGATCAATAGATAACTCCAATGCCAATGAACTAATCAATCAGACATGCCCCCCAGAGATTTGTTAGCCTCAGTCCAATCCTTCTTAATCATCTGATATTACAGTACATCAGTTGCATTGGGTTACGTCTCACCAATAAAAGGAAGAACGGTGCTATTTTTGGATCACACTCTTTCCATGCTCTCCCACACTACATCATATCTGGAAGTGTCAGCATGGTGAGTGCTCACTAAGTGGCGGCCTGTACTTAAAATTACCCCAGGGGTGGAAAGCTCTGCAACTGCATTACCTTGGATTCATTAAGACTTTGAATAAAACAACTTTTCTCTATCACACACCCCTGAAGTCCGACCACGTGACTTACCTCCAAAGGGTAACCAGGATCCAGATGTTCATGCAAGATAAAAAGTTCTAACTGCATGACTTTCATAAAAAAAAATTTTTTTTTAATTGTGGTCTTCTACCACTATCAAAACGTTGTACTGCTTTAAGGAAAGTGGTACATTGACCAAAGTCTGGGATGAATGCTCCTAATACATTTTTTTGATGAGTGACCATCAAGTTCAGAGCGGGGTTGGCCTGATGAGAGTGCTTCACGCTGCCATGCGGAGCATATGGGTTTGATCCCACAGCACAGCTTCTACTCCTTAAGCTGACCAGGGCTGGGGCGGAGGTGCTGCAGAAGCAGATCTTGCAGCCCCCAGTGAGAGGAGCACCAGTCAGTCAGTTACACAACAGTGACATTTAGTGGCCAGACTCAGAATGCATGTACAGACATTGCTGAAATGACTGGGACAATTTGGGAGAGAAATTTAAAAATCCCAGGTAGTTGCAAAATAGGCTTATGGCACCTTAGCCCAGTAGATCCAGTTTCAATTGAGCTGGAAACCCAAAAAAAGCAGGAGGAAACTGCAGAGTCAAAATAAAATAGAAAATGTCCAGAGGGATAAAAGCTTAGTCCTCTCCTTCAAAGCTAGAACCTAATTACCCTTTGAGAGAATCCAAGTGGCTAGGAATCCAGAAGTGGGTGCACATGTAAACCGATGTGATATACCCCAATGAATGTCGGTATATAAAAACAAAAATAAATAAATAAATATGGAAAGAGGAAGAAAAAAAAAGGTGTTGATCCTGGGTTCTAATGGATTTGAAGCGGTGTATAAAACCTAAGTATTAGATGTATAACCTCTCAATGAAAATGAACTGTAATTTCCCCCATATCTTTCTCTCTGCACATTCTTCCTCGTAAAGACTGTATGTCATTGCGAGTACCTTTCATAAGAAAAAGAGATACATATTCCTTACATCTTCAGAGTGTAAAATGGCATCCTCTTGCATCACCATATTTCTCGCAGCTTGACCAAGAAGCTGAAAGACAATAATTACAATAGCTTTAAACTGCAGTAGTTTCCTTCAGCAATGGGACAGAGCACTGCCACAGGCATGAATGGCAGACTGGTTTATTTTCTTGTCAGTAACATTTTCTTCCATCCTCTGTATTAGTAAAACCCACTATTAGGAAAAATACAGAAGGCCAAATGTACAGAGCACCTATGGAAAAATCCTTAGCACTTCTTGTATTGGACTTATGAGGTTTTATTGTCTTTGAAAAGGTTATACCACACCTTTAGCCCGTTAATGGAATGGGGTACGAGAAGTAAAAATGTTGTTATGGTACAAGAACAGCACATACGCAGTGCAGCCTAATAAAAACATGAGAAAAATGTGACTGAATGTTATGCACTCCTGAATTAAATGTATACTACACCTCAACAGTTTTAGATAATTTCCAAAGTCCTTTTTTCTATGATTCTACATCTGTAGAATATACTTACTGACAAGTTTCTTTTTAGTATTTTTAAACGAACCCAATATTTTTACATATATTGCAAGAAAATACTTCTAGCAACTGATCAAAGTAAAAAGACTTCTTCTGTAGAAACCAATTCAGAATTCTTAGAGATAATATTTATAATTTACCTGCTAGAGCAAATACAATGAGAAAGCAGACCACTCATGACCATCTTAACCAGGTGCAAAAATACAGCTGTCTTTGTGAAAAAAAAAAAAAAAACAAAAAACTATGCAGATTACTACAATCAAACGCCTGAAGGAAAATAGATGAAGGGAAACCAGATTTAAATTAAGACTTGGTTAAATATGCTGCATGCAGTATGAATAATTAAATTTACCTTTTAATTTCCTTTGTTTTAGGGCCTGAGACATAACCCATTTGGTCTGGATTGGTCTGGCATGGAAGATTCAATTAGATCTTACCTGATAATTGGCTTTCCTGGAGTCTTGACAGACCAGTACTGATGGGATTCTCCCTTCTACCGGCAGATGGAGGCCGAGTGCTTGGCTTCTTCCTGTGATGTCAGCTATATATCTGCTGGCCCAGCAGGGAGTCTGTCAGTAGTCTTTTGCCAAAGGCTGTTCTCTTTTTTTTTTTTTTTTTTTGCATTCTTTGCCAAGTGACTCCGTAATTCAAGACTATTCTCTCCCTTAGTCTCTCCTTGGCTTCCTTCCCCAAGGTCCGTTACCTTCTGGTTCCCTGGTCTCCTCTGCTTTCCCCGTCTAAGCGGATGCCTGCAACTTTCAGGTGCCTGGCTGAAAACCTCACCTTACAAAATGAAAAATGAATTAACCAACTAAAAAGGTTACCTGCCAGCCTTTGAACAAAACGGGAAGGCCACACGGGAAACAAAAAAAAGAGAATATATGAAGTTGTGAAGAGTAACCCTCCGTTCTCACCTCATGGAGCTCTCCTCTACTGCGCTCCTGTCCAGCCAGCGGATTCTTTTATTGTGAAAATTCTCCCTTCCTTTTTTTTTCTCCCCTTTGGGTGGCATTTGGACTGGTCTATCAGGACTCCAGGAAAGTCGATTAGTAGATAAGACCTACCTGAACCTTCCTGTTCATCCTGCCAGATCAGTGTATTGATGGGATGTGCCAAAGCCCTCTTACTTTGGATAGGAGAAACACAGAACTGCTCCCGAGGCAAACCTCGGCTCCCTCCTTTTCTGGAACTACAATCTATAGTGGTTCATGAATGTATGCATCAATATCCAAGTGGCTGCCTTGCAGATATCTATCAATACTACTGCTCTATACTTTGTCCATGAAGTGGCAAGCACTTGAGGAGGGTGCTCTTAGCCCTGTTGCTACTGGATTTCCCTTCATTGCTATTGCTTCTTTAATCCACCAGGCAATGGAGATCTTGAACACCACCTCACCTTTCCTCTAGCCTGAGCTTAGTGAAAATAGCCTATCTGACCTTCTGAACTCATTGGTCACTTCCAGGTACTCTAGCAGGATGCTGCAAATATTAAAAAAACTTCAGGTCACTGTGTTTCCTTTTGCACTCAGACTTCTTAAAACCTGGCAATGTAATGGGTTGGTTAATATGGAAATCTGACACCACTTTCAGTAGGAAGGCCAGAACTGGCCTAATTGTCACCTTCTTCTTGGAGAAAGACAAGTATGGATCTCTACATAATAGTGCTTACAACTCTGATATCGTTCTAGCTGAGCCTTCTGCTACGAGTATCACCATCCTGAGTGTCAGGTCCTTCAGGGAAATCTCGTTCAGTGGTTCAAAAGATGGTCTAGCCAAAGTCCTTAGGCCCAGATTCAGGTTCCAAGGCGGTACCACTGGCTTTATAGGCAGATGGACCCGCTTTGCTCCTTTTAGGGAGCTTACCACATCTGGATGGGATACCACTGACTTGCCTTTAATGTAACCTCAAAAGCATGCTCTTGCTGCTACTTGGACTCAAAGTATTTACTGCCAGGTCCTTATCCAGGCTGACCTGTAAGTTTCCATCTTTCTAGGTACTAGGCTTCTTTCGTTACACCACTTTTTAAATATTTTCCAAATCCGTCTGTATGTTACTGATGTAGTTTTATTTCTGGCCTTCAGTAATTTTGTGATCACTTGGCTTCAGTATCCCCTTCTGGCTGAATCTTCTCCTCTCAATTGCTAGGCTATAAGCGAGAACTTGTGCAGGTTCTCCATAGCTACTGGTCCTTGCTTCAGATGTGCCAGGATCGCCTTGAAGCTAATGGGTTCCACCAGGTTCTTGTGGCCCTGTTTAGCCACTGTTGGAAACAGGATGCTGGGCTTGATGGACCCTTGGTCTGACCCAGCATGGCAATTTATGTTCTTATGCTCCTCCTCACCAGGTCCACATATCATGGTCTACCTGGCCAGTCTGAGACCACTAGAATGACTAGTACCTGGGTGCCACACCATTCTGATTAGCCGTTGCCATTATTAGAGATATTTCCCTCACCTGTGGCTTGCTCTTTGTTCCTCCCTGTTCTGCCGTGGCATTGTCTGAGAGGACTTGTACCGCTTTGCCTTGCAACGGTACCTGAAATTGGTCTAGAGTCAACTTTATGGCCCTTAAAGGGTAACTTCCAAAGTTTCGTTTTAGAAGCTGAGTCTGCTACCCAACTCTTTAGCTATAGTAGGCGTCTTGTTACCACATCAATCGCATTTTTTTTTTTGGTTGAAACCCTTATCAAGTCATACATATTTCAGCCATGAAGGTGACCGCTAACTCTGTTAGCCCTGGATCTGTTGCACTCCCGAAGGAGCCTGCTCCTGGATGTCTTGCTGGGCCCAGATAATCAGTGCCCTCGCTACATTGCCCCACAAATTTCTGCCTGTAGTGCTAATGATAACAGCTCAAAGGCTTTCTTTAGAAGAGTTTATACCCCCCTATCCTGCGAGTCTTTTAAAGCCGCTCCGCTTTCCAAAGGAATTGGGAGATTGAAGAATTTGTCTCTATCCTGCTGATACACCAAGTACTGCTTCTGCAGTGTCCTGCAGCTGCAAAGCCTGGACTCCAAGATCTACCACTCTGCCGAGAGCTTATCTTGAATTGCCATATGGATATGAAATGCCTTAGCTGGCTTCTTTATTCCTGACAGAATAGAGTTCCCCCCTTCCTCTTAACTTCTCTAGTCAGCTCCTTCTTCAGGCTTAGAACCCATGACACCTTAGTAACCAGTGTCCCTAGCTCCTCTGATCTAACAGCCTCATGGTTGAATCTTTTACTTCTCCTTCCTCTTCCCAAGATTCTTCCTCTTGAGATGAGGTTTCCTCTTCCTCTTCCCCAGATGGAGCTTCCTTCTCAGGTCTCCACCCCTCCCATGAAAAGTGGGATCTTCCTTTTCCTTCCAGGGAAACCCCTGCACCTCCCTGCCTGCCCTTATTTATTTATTTATTTAAAAACTTTTATATACCGATTTTCACGGAGTGTATCCGACCAAAACGGTTCACAAGTTCAATTTATAACAAGGCAAAAATAATAAAAAATTAATAAAAAATAAAATAAAAATAAAAATAAAATAAATAAAAATATAGTAAAAGGTTTGAAAAAAAAAAAAAAAAATCATCGTGTAAATATAATCCCTGACTCATTTAAAAGCCTAAACTAAAATTATTACAAAAAACAAGAAAAAGCCAGAAAATATACAAAAATTAAAAAACCAGAAGCCATAAATTATTAAGTGATTAGAATAAGCAAGCTGTTAAGGGTCCAGAATATCATAACCTGGTACTGACATTATGAGGAACTTTGAGGAAGGGTATTTGTTTCCTCAATTCTGGCATAAGCTATCGTGAATAGGTAGGTTTTCAAAGCCTTTTTAAATTCCTTGTGATCCGTAATAGATCTCAAGGTATTTGGAATTGAGTTCCATAGAATGGGACCCGCCACAGAAAAAGCCCTCTCCCTAGTTATGTTTAATCTAGCCAATCTGACAGTAGGCACATCAAGAAGATATTTAGAGGTAGACCTAAGATTTCTAATAGGCTTATATAACCGCAATGAAGTGCAGAGCCAGGTAGAATCCGGATCATGAATTAGTGTATGTATTAATGACAAAATTTTGTATTTCACCCTATGCCTGTTACATTGCCAAGATGAAATATGAGGACAATTCTGTTTCCTTTTCATGCCATAAGGAACCCTGTCTCTATTTCGCAGGGCTTACCCCTCCCTCCAGTGCCGTGGAGGAGTGCTATCAAGTGTCCCAATGCCAGCTCCAACAACAGCGGTAGAGACGTGCTCACAGCAGCAGTCTCAATAGCATGCTGGTCGCTGCCCCTGGCCCCACCTCCCTCCTCAAGCACGGCCTGCTTCTTCCCATTGCAATTCCTGCGGAAGGAGCGGGAGCACTCAGGATGTGCCTGGCTCCACATTTCACACACTTCCTGCCCTTCTCCATCGATCTGGCTACTCCCTCTCTCTCTTTTTTTTTTTTTTTTTTTAAATTACTGTGACTCCGGGGATTCAGAGGACCAGAATGCCTGGCTGCCCTAGGGAGGGGAGAACAGGCCTTTGGAGGCTGTTTCGCAGGTGCTCCCCCACCCAGCCCAGGCTTCCAAGGAAATCAACCTTAGGGAAGGCCTTTGCCATCTGCTGGAGGCAGAGGCTCATGACAGTCTCCCTGCTGGACCAGCATATATACAGCTGACGTCACATGAAGACGTCAAGCACTCTGCCCCCATCTGCTGGTAGGAGGGAGAATTCCATCAGTACACTGGTCTGGCAGGACAATCGGGAAACAGGATTTGCATTTTAACAATATGTTAAGTAACACTCCCTCACCTTACAGAATCAAATAAGATTAAACAATTACAAACAAGTCTCACTATTTATGAAAGTTTTGGTACAGGTGGAGTGTAAAAATGGAGAGACTTTTAAACTATTGTGTTAAGTTTTAGTATTTTGGGTGACTGGTTGAAGGAAATCAGACTATTTTAAAATAACTTTTTGTGAGTCAATGGATTGTGTGTTTGTTTACTATTTGTCACTGTTATTTAATTGTGTTTTAATGACATTTTGGATATAATACTTAATGTATGTAACACACCTGAAACATAATAATGAACAGGTGGGAAATTAATTTTACCAAAGAATCAAATAATACTCAGTGATTATACTAAATAGCTATGCAGCTGTTGCATCAGGAATTTCAAGACATGTTTTCCTTCCATGTGTAATTATTTATCGCTACTTAAATAGTAATACATGGAAATATATTACACTTCAAAATGCCACAAAATTCCATATTGCCACAGAACCTAACCTCACACTACAATAGAAAAAAACAGAGCCTTGGTTAGCCCAATAAAAAGTTAATATCTGCAGCTAGTTTGTTAACCTTTATGGTCTACCTAAGCAGGGAGAAAAAGTAAGTTTGCAAAGATGCGCAGGTCTGCTCTACACCCAGACAAAAAATATGATCTCCCGTTCATGTGTTGACACAAACAAAGAATGCATAAGTAAAAACTTCATCCATAAGAGCATGTCTTTCAGCTCCTAAATGTCACTAAAATAAATCTTCTACTAAAGCTTTAAGCAAAGGGTTACATTTCAACAGCTGCTCATGGACACAGTTTCTAGGAGATATTGGCCATTCATGTTTATTTAAAAAAAAAAAAAAAAAAGGTGACATCACCATGCATTATGGGATTCCATGCCTACGTCTTTCATCTGGAATCAGCACTGTGGATTCTAAAATATATCATAAAATGTCAGAAAGCCAGAACTGGCCTAATTTGTTCTTCCAGAAACTGGGTTAGTTGACCAGGGTTTATCTCGCAGCCTTCTGAAAAGGCCTAAAAATCTATCCCTTTACTATGATTCACTGAGTCAGGTCAAAAGTCAAAATCAACCCCTCTCAAGCTCTTCTCCAGAGAGTACCGAGGACATAGATGTAATTCTTGAGTTGGTCACCCAATATCAGAATCCTGTATTTCGCAGCTGAGAATCTTTCTAGAGTGCATTGATCCATCATTCCCTGTACAGACCAAAAAAATGTCAGCCTCTTTATCGCAACTTAAAACGATACAATTTCATTCATTGCTTAATTCTGTAAACAATTATGGTGTTTTTGCAGAATATGGATAAAAACATGGGCCTATCCTACACAGATGATATTTTAAACTAGGAGTAAAAGCTCTAACAAATACTGTGACATTTATAAAGTGTGGAATTCAGATGTGTGGTTATTGAATCACACCCATTCCCTTTTCCTTATTTCCCCAACCAAAGCCACTTTGATCCCTCACTCGCTTCTTTCACTTCCTCCCTCCAATTGATCCCCTTACTCACCATGGTTCAGTCCTCCTCCCCAAAAACTGCTCCCTCACCCTGGTTCTCCCACAAACTGCTCACTCACCCAAGTTTACTATCCCCTCACAAAACCCCTCTCACCCTGGTTCACTACCCCCCCTTTATGAACCTCTCATTCCCCAACTCTTCAAACCCCTCGCTTTCCTGGTTCACTCACTTATTCCCCCATTTCCACTGATTCGCTCACTTCCCCCCACCACTCTCCATCACTTCCTCCCCTCACCTGATCCCCTCAGTCACCCTGGTTCCCTCCCCCTCACAAACTCCTCAGTCAGCCTGGTTCTCCCCATGAACCCCTCAGTGACTGAGGTTTAATCCCCCTTCCAAATCCATCACTCACCCTGGTTCATGCTCTTCCCTTCCCTCCACTCCATGAACCCCTCATCCCTATTCACCCCTTCCCCCTCCACTTACTCTGGTTCACACCCAGTTCACTCACTCATCCCCCCCCCCCCCCCCCCCCAAATCCCCAGCTGGTTCGTTCTCTTCCCCATCCCGTGACTTCCGGTTCATTCTTTCCCTGCTACCACTCCACCCAGAACCCCTCACTCACCGGCTCCTTTCGGCCGAAGAGGAAACCGGTCTTGCAGTATCACTGAAGCATCCCCCCTCATCTCCTGCCGGGGTCAGAGTGTTGTGCTCTGAGCCACGTGGATCAAAGTGCACCATCCAGGCCCCGGCAGGGGAGGGAGGACATGCTAGAGGCACCATAAGGCTGCTGTCTTCCTCCTCTTCCTGTTTGGCTTTTAGGAACTTATAGGGATGAAGCTCAATTTGCATAGCACAGTGGCAGGTGCAGAGCAACTGTCCTCTTTATTATAGTTAGATAGGTCAATACATTCTACCAAGCTGATTTTCTTTCAGTCATTTTTTATATTAACTCCTGACAGTAAGTTGATTGTAACATGTCACATAGCTGTTCATGTACTCATCTAACTTTTGTTTCTCCACCTTGAACAAGTGGGCATCACAAATGAAATTAAAGCTTTGATTTCTTAACAGCTACTACTGACATATCACATTTAGACTTACTGCTTTGTTTTCTTAAGTTCTTCCCCTTCAACAGACCTTCATGCTTACTTTAACTCTCTGGAAAGAATGGACAAATATCCCATCTCCTACCTTCTTCCCAGGAACAGTCTTTATAATTTAGCTGCTTGTATCTCAAATCTAATTCCAAGCTTCAAGTATGCCTTATCCTTAAATACTGGTGTATTGGACTAGAAGTGCAGGAAGAGAGCAAAATGTCTGCATACAGGAAAAGCCAATAATATCAAGCACCCCTATGGCAGAGTTCATTCAAAACACTTTTATCAAACAGGATTGACAGATTGCATAGGGCTCTACTTATTTATTCAGAAATCGTACATGCTGCTAAATCCAAACAAATTGTTCATAGCACTGAAGAAATTCAAAAGAGGCCAAGAGACATGACTGCATGCTTACACTATTTTAGGGTAAAACAGCAATCCTTAAGAAATGAGGGAATTAGGAAAATTCATTTTTGAAGGCACAAAATTAGAAATCTTTAACAATGCATCTACTCTGAAATTAAGCAGAAGGAGAGAGATGACAGTGCACAAGATAAAAAAATATATATTTGTTATGGATCAGGAAATCCATTTTGTATCGTTATAACATCCTGTTAACAAGTAGACACACAGGCTTTTGGAGGACTGGGTGTCTCTTTGTTACTCTCCAGTGCAGAAATCTCCATTTTGTTTTATTTCTGTTCACAGGTCTTTAGTTGAAGCTCCAGTCACAATAATCAACTGGTTTTTCAGCACACGAATAAAGACATGTGCTAAAATCAGTGCACATTTTTACTCAGGTTATGAAATTGGCCTCAGAATGAGGAAAAGACTGCAAGCTGGTCAAAACATGTGAACTTAACCCCCAAAGCAGTAAGTTCATGGCATGAACATTTGTACAGCATTAAAAAAGCGTACAGACACAAAAAAATGTGTGCATAACACATTACATTGCACATAAAAGATGCGCTAGAGGCATCAAGTGAAAAAGGTGCTTTGCTTTAGGGAAAGCACCTATAGTCGTACAACCACCATCATTGTGCAGTGTTCTGCTGCCTCATCTCTTGATTTGTCTCATTTCAGTGTGTAAGGCCCACCATCCACCCGTCATGCTGCTGTCATACAGCTCTTTGTGTGGCTAACACTTCTGCTGCCAGCAGATCTCCCAAGAAAATCCAGGAAGCATAAGGTGACAGCGAAAGACATTGCATTGCATCATGACAAGTGGGATACTACAAACACCTACTATCCCAAACAGCTTATGTAACAATAGACAGTTGCCCATACAAGAATTCTATATCTCTGACTTGGGGAATCCAGAGCAGAGTCTCTCTAGTTCTAGTTGAGGGGTTCCAATCTCAATTCCCCAACTCTTAGTCTGTTTTTTTAGGCCTGGAAATGTAATTCCTGGGTCAGAGGGGGAATAAAGTTAACTCACATTTCTTGTTCATTGTGTCTCAATGAAATAGCACCAGATCTAGGGAAGGTGTTGGCTATCAGTAGGATGCCAATGCCAGAGAACAGGAATAATCTACATAGGCTTCTAGGTATGGTGAAGTTCCTAGCACCGTACATCTCAGAAGAGATAAGCAGAACAGTACCCTGAGAAAGTGACTGTGCAAGGACAACTTGTGACAATGAGGTCTTGAGCACACAGAAGCAATAAAGGTTCCAAAGGCTGCAAGTTACAATACTCCAGTGCTTAAATAAAACAAAGGGTCCCCCAAAGGAGAACGGCGAGAGAGGTCTAATTCTCCTTTTATTAAATTAAAAGCCGGAAAAACGATACAGCAGATGGGCATTGGCCTAAGATGAAATGGGTAGCGCCCAGCGGCTCGCGAACACTGGGAGATCGCAGGCTGTGCCAATGCCCCAACCCCATCCTCCGACCTCTCACCTCCGAGCTGCGGGACCCCTTCAGCACTTGTTTGGTGAGCGCGATGACGTCGGCGCTGCAAGTGGACACCTTCTCCGTCAGCAACCCCTTCACAGACTGCCCGAAACGCACCTGGCTGTCCTGCACCGCCCCCGACGACGCAGCCGCCATCTTGGGCGACGCCGTTTTCGTCACCGTGACGTCTCGAGGAAGGCGGGAGGGCCAGGGGGCTCTGTGCCCGCCCTGAGTTGGAGATCAAATGAGGTCGCGGCTTGTGAGAGGGAAAGGGGGGTGGAAACTATAGAGCGGATCAATAAATACTATCAGAAAGTCAGCTGAACAAATGTTATGGTAGTGCACCCAGGTTTCGTCAGCGGAGGGGTTAGCACATATGCTGTATTGGGTCAGACCACGAGTCCAAAGCGCAGTATTCTGTTTCCAACAGTGGCCAACCCAATGTATTTTGTTCTACGTAATGCGTATTAGCTCTGAGATTTTTTTTTTTTTTTATAAAGCGACTAAAATCAAAACTGTAAATATAAATAAAACGTTTCAGATCTCCTGAGGGAGTAAAAGGTGCCTTAATGTATTTCTGAAACACAATGAGGCTCAATACTTTTAGAAAATCAAGATTAAAATCAGCAGTTTGGAATGGGTTTCAAGCGTCAAATGTGTGGAAGACATATACTATCGGTTGAATTATATGTTTACGTCGTTTTATTTTGTTATAGACCAGAGCTATATCCTTTTTTGTGTTTTGTAAAATATCGCATATTCAGACAAATAATTTTTAAAAAATCATTATTATGGATGTTAATAAATTAGGAACTGCTTGATGGTACTACACCACCCCAATTAAAGGTAGTATCAATCCTAAAGAATTAATAGTAGTGCATTCATTCTAGTCAAACGAAAGGGTCTAAATTAAAAGCAAAATGAAAGCACAATTAGAAATCATTTTGAAAAACAATTATTTAAAGTCCATCATCAGAGGAAAAAGCAAAAGGCACATCATGGTTACTTTTATGTCCAAAATGAGTTAAGCTTATATTGCAGTTTAAATGAATTTCAATTTGTTTTTAAGTGATATCTATAGGAACATTGTGAATTTTATTTTCTTTTCGCATGCAAAAGAACAATCTGTAATCATTTCAAAGTTGCCATGTACTGAGAGAGCTGCTTCCTGAATTTCTTGTCTGTATGTGTTTGTTTTCTTCCTTCTCTGATTGGCTGAGGCGGAAAATCTCTAGTGTATTTATAGGGACTGTTTTATGTGCTGAGGTTCCAATTGCAAGGTTCTCATAAGGAAGATACGCAATGACACTAATACTCAGTGTATTGCTGATCATACTTGGGCTTGCTTTCTTCTCTTATTGGAGATTCACAACAAGAAAGCAATCAGGCTCCAAATATCCCACCAGTTTGCCTTCGTTGCCCTTCATTGGAAGCCTCCTGTTCATGAGAAATCACAAACTACCTCATGTTTTTTTCAACAGTTTGCAAGAAAAATATGGCAGTTTGTACTCTCTGAAGATGGGTCCCCACTACATGGTGATTGTGAATAACCACCAACACGCAAAGGAGGTTTTGCTGAAAAAGGGTAAAATCTTTGCTGGAAGACCCAGGACAGTGAGTATCTGATGTCCTATTCCCATATGTTCTGGATAAGGGGAATGCAGATTTATAAGCATTTAAACCATCCACAGATTATAATGGAAGATACAGAGCTGTGCTGCACTTCTGGTGAAGGGAATATATTAGGACCTAAAGGCTTCTGTCCAATAAAAATGGCCTGTATGTATGTGAGTCGGTGTATGTAGGCAGAGTGGAGGGCACTAATGGAGCATCGGTTATTATTATTTGTTGAATTTGATATACCGCAATTCAGTATAAATCATCCAAACAGTTCACAAAAAATGTTAAGTGCTTGCCCTGTGCACTGCAGATATATTGAAGTTATGCCAAATATTTTCTTCATTTTACTATACCTGTCTTAAATATTTGCTTTACAACAGTTGTTGTTCAGGTTTAGGAATTTATTTGCCCCTGCAAGACTATAAAAAAAAGTTGATTGAATTGACTTCCTTATAGATTAATACACCATCAGAGGAAGCCAACAATTATTCCTGCTATTCAGCTTTATTTCCAGTTGTTGCAACTTTGGATGATAATTTATGATTCATTATTGTGAACATATCTTTAATTCCTAGGGATATTTGATTGTAAACCATGAAGATTCCTAAATGATTAAGATTAATAGTGTTTCAAAACTATTTATACTACATCCTGACAAAGATCCAAAACTCTTGCTGATGTATTATTTATGTATTTATTTAGAAAGATTTTTTTATCTGCCTATAGCAGACAAACTGTGCTATTCTCTATTGCACCCAAAATAAGACCTGAAATGGTTTTATTCCTCCTTGCTACAATGATTAAAGTTTTACAGTAGCATTAAAATAAAGTGGGCAAAAGGGGACAAACTTACTCAGTGCCACTTTCTAAGCAAATTGTTTTAGATGTGGGCAAGGTTTTCAGACTTTTGTGAGGGATGGGAATATAATGCATTAATTCTGTTCTGGAATACAGGTCCATATCTGAATTTGTCCAGGGAATCATTTCAGTATTTCTAGGCAGCTGTCGCAAGCAGCAAACGTTTTATGTCCCCATCTCAGAGTCTTTGGTACACCTAATCAAGGTTTTCAGAAGTCGTCAGCACAGAACCTCCTTTCACTAAAGCCCTTGTATTTCTCTTGAGTTTATGAAGTCTTACAAAAGGGATACTGTTGTATAATTGCTGCAGGAGGATGGTTCACTACTTACTTTTATTTATTTATTTATTTTTAATTTTTATATACCGAAGTTCTAGTAGGGACTACAAATCACTCCGGTTTACATAAAACGAAGAACTGCTCAACAGATAGCGGAGCTTTACATGGAACCGTATAACATATGGAACAGTATAACTGGTTGACAATTTAACATAGTGCTAAATAAAGTGATAATATTTTAACTGGTAATAAATAAAGAAATATAATATTTTATATAAGAAGTATAACTATTTAACGTAGCAATAAATATAAATATAAGCAATGCCTAATATATATATGAAATAAAGTGGATTTTTGAGCTCACAGATAATTGTCCAGTTGCAGATTCTTAAAAGTAGTACTTTATACAGTGTCCATAGTTAAGGGATGGAAGTCTGTCAGTCATAGTAAGATTAAACGTCTGGGAAAGCTTGTTGGAAGAGAACTTTGTGGATTAATTGTTTGCTGTGTGGGTGCTGGAATCGAGAGCCTGCCAAACATTTATTATGCATTTCTGTTATCACACGGGAAGGAACATTTTTACCTTTTTAATAGTCTGCTGAAATTCCTTCATTCCTAGGAGTTTCCCATTTGGTATTTGATTAATGACCTAATTCCCTTTACAATAATTGGAGCTTCTAGATAGTAAATATCTCCAAGACTTACTTGTAATCTAAGCCGGCAGATACGTTTTTTTTTCTGTAGAACTTTGGTAATAACTTGCTTTGTTCTGTACAAATTACTTAAGCAGTGTTCTCAACCTAGTCCTCAGGGACCACCCAGCTAGTTGGGTTTCCAGGTTATCCCCAATGAATATGTATGCGATCAGTTTTCATGTACTCTATCTCCAATACATGCAGATTTCTCATACATATTCATTGTGAAATCCCAACTGGTTCTGGGGACCCCAGGTCAAATTTTGGAAGCTCTGCAATAAGGTATGCTAATAATTTCCCTTTCCTGTTATCAAAATCATAGTATTTGTCTCTGGTTTTCAATAACTGACAAACAGAATTTGTGTTATGGGGTTACTTGGACTGAAATCCTATTTGGCTTTTAACAGATATTATGGATTTGTTGTGGAAGGAAGACTTCATATTGCTTCTTTATCTGTTTGTCCTTTATTTTTCTTAGTTTTACATTTTTATGCTCTGTTTTCTAATAGTTGAAATTTGAGAGATTATTAAGCTCATAGTCTCCATCTTCGCTCCATCCCAGGGAAGCCCTTGATTATTTACAGAGAGAATATTTGCTAAGGTTTTTCTTGCAGTTCATTGGGAATGTGGCATTCAGATGCCATCTAGTGGATCTAACTTTTAAAGCATTGATCAGTGCATAATACTGATTTATTTTAAGTCGAGCGGCTGTAAGCGATATGCAGTCATGTTAATATAAAATCTAATCTCAGTTCTGCAGTTCATAATCTTTAGGTTTCCAGAAATTGATTAAAAAATCTATTTGGGAAAATGTTAATTAGGAGAAGAATGTATCATTGTGTCTTCTCTCTCTTCTGGATATTTCAGTCTTACAATATTGTGTAACCCATGTTCTGTGTCCCTGTTTTTAATGTTCTTTAGAAGACTTTACATTTAGCCTATGAAGGGATCATGTTTTTCATTAAAATCCCTACACAGTATAATGTCATTGACTTTCTGCCACGAGGAGCCTAAAGTACAAATTCTATCTCTTTTTTTGCATTTATTCATCTCCCTTAAGTCAGGCACATTACAGACAAAATGGCCTAAGAGGAAAATAGTAAACTATTGACTAAGTTACTCAAAAGTAATCCTGAAAAAATGGTACCTAGCCTAGTTTAGTTTTGAAGTTTCCATAAGTAGGACAGAGAAATTTCAAACTGAATAATGCCAAGACCCAAATGTTGAAGAAAAGAACATGCTCACATGTGGTATATTTCTATAACAAAATAAGAAAGTTTTGGATGGGGAAGGATTAAGGATATATTAAATATCCAACGTGAGCTTTCATTTCAAATTATTAAGAAATTGAGTACAATTATGGAAGATATTTCTGCTTGTAATAAAACACCGATAGATATTTTTCTATCCTTGACTTATTTATTTATTTATTTATTTATTTATTTAGCATTTTTTATATACCGAGGTATAGCAGAGTTGCCTTCACTCCGGTTTACAGTTATAACAACCTGTTACATTAAAAATTTGAAAGATTACATTTAACAAACTGAGAACTGTCATAAAAAATTAGTAAAAGGAGAGACGTGATGACGTCACCAGCGAGCATGGCAGCTTAGGCATTCGCTCCCGGCTCTGCCCTGTACATTTGAGCTCTGAACAGCTGCAAACGCACTCTTTTTTCAGCGCAAACCGGCGATCCAGTTGTCCCGACGGCTAGAGATGGCGGGGAAGAGAAAAACTGTGAACTTAAAACAATTCTCTTATGAGAAATTGGATACTGCCGACGGCGCCCCTGTAGCAGAGCAGGCCGCTGAGGGGGACGTGGCGCCCGAGCCTGACCACGCGGCGCCACAGTCTTTACATGATCTCCCTTCGCGCTCTGAACTACGGGAATGGTTCATAGAGCTACGCGCAGACATGCGGCAACACAAACAGGAGCTCCAATCCCTCATAACGGACGTTAAGGAGGATCTGGCATCGATGGGACAGCGGGTCGATGACCTTGATACCCGGATGGACGCTCAGGAGGAGTTCATGCAAAGAACTAGCGAATCGCAAAAAGTAAGCAGGGCGGAGTGCATGAACCTAGAAGAAAAAATAGAAGACCTAGAAAACAGGTCACGTCGCAATAATTTGCGCATAAGGGGAATCCCTGAAACGCCCGATTTTACAGATTGCAGGGAGGTGGCTATACGATTATTTCGCTTCATCATGCAAACGGCGCCACCAGTTAGTGCGGAAGAGGAACGGCCTCCTCTCACCTATAATGTTGAAAGAGCGCACCGGGTGCAAGGCCCCCGCAACGGGGATCGACCCAGGGACATACTGCTTTGTATGCAGATATTCCGAGAGAAGGAGCAAATTTACTTGGCGTCCAGGAAGCAGCGTGAGTGGGTCTGGGAAGGCCATAAAGTGAGCATTTTCGTGGACCTGGCGGCCTCCACCCTACGTAAGCGATATGAATTGCGAGCCGCGATGACGGTCCTGCAGGAGAAGCAGATTCGCTACCGCTGGTCATTTCCCTTTGGGCTCATTTTCACCATTGAGGGGGTCACGTATCGCATTAAGACCCTAGCGGAAGCGAAGGAGGCCTTCAATAAAGCTAATATCCCTCATGACCTGCCTGCCAGTAAGCCGGAAGAACTACCCTTCAGGATGACCGCTACCCCCGGATGGCGGAGAGTGGGCAATAATAAACGACTGGCGCGGCAGAAGCCTACTCATGCCCCTGGCTTCAGAGGCCCGAGAACTGACGCTTGATTCTCAGTGCCGTGTCGACGTATGCAGCTTTCAGCATTTGAGTCGCTTAACCTTTCAATTGTACAGGACATCATCTCATTGCGTAAGTCCCCGGCAGGATTTGTTCTGCCTCAGGATTCGCCTTGCTATGCAACAAGACGACCGGGACAAATACGTACAAATATGCGAACAATGAGCTGGCTGAGCTTAGTGCTCTATGGTGTGTTCACGTTCTCAGCCTGCAGGTATCCAGGGCGAGGATACACTTGGTTTGGGGGGATTGGGAAGGGCGGGCAGGGGGACCATGAGTTCATATCACTGTTATAATTTGTTATGTTATTCTGTACAGGCTGATTGGAGGGCGAAGGGGGAACATTGTAAGGCTGCATGTGGGAGTGTTGGGAACCCTGAATGGCGATGAAGGTATGGTCCCTTAATGTCAAGGGTCTTAATTCCCCCAAAAAGCGGCAACTATTGCAGAGAGACCTGCAACAGCAGGTTTCCATAGCCTTTATACAGGAAACGCATTTGCGTAGGCGCCATGAACGCTTATTACAGGTAGCGGGTTATCCACACGTGTACTTAGCAGCGAGCACCCGCGGCAATAAATATGCTGGCGTGGGCATTTTGATTGCCAGCTCCATCACGTATACATATTTGTATCACATAGCGGACCCCAATGGGAGGTATCTTTTCTTAAAGATAAAGCTGGATCAGCAAGTTTACACACTCATTAATATTTATGCCCCTAATAAGGACCAAGGGTGTTTTTTACGTACTTTAGTGGATAAACTGAACCACTATATAGAAGGCCAGGTACTGTGGGGGGGTGATCATAATTTGGTTCGTAATCCGAGAATGGATACTTCACATCGCACAAAATCTGGTAGTTGGGCTGCCTCTTCTGAGTTAGCTAATGTGATCTCTCTCTGGGGTTTAGTAGATATATGGCGATCGAGAAACCCCTTTTCTAGAATGTACACTTTTTTTCCCATCCACACACATCCTACTCCAGGATTGACTTTTTTCTAGTAGATAAGGGGTTGCAAAACCAGGTCCTGGATGTGGGGATTGGAGACATCACGTGGTCAGACCACGCCCCGGTCTGGGTGACGTTGACACTCTCAACGGTGGATATGGGCGTCCGCTATTGGAGGTTGAGAGAGGAGCTACTGGGGATGAGGAGCAGTGTCGGGTAGTTAATGAATACCTTCAAGAGTATTTTCAGCAGAATACTGGCTCCGTAACAGCAGCGGGGTCCCTGTGGGAATGCTCTAAATTAGTTATCCGAGGGAAGCTCATAGCACTTGCTACTGCGGGGAAAAAAAAAAAGGTAGCAGCGCAGAACAGAACTCCTCGGCAAGCTGAGTAGGCTGGCCCGTCAGCATGCATATTCCCTAAACCCTGATTTGTTAAGACAGTTGAGTGCTGTACGCACAGAACTGCATATGCTGGATGCAGCCTGGGTTGCACACGCCCTGGAGCGCACTAACCAGAAATTCTTTGAGGGATCCAATAAAGCAGGCCGCATCTTGGCCCGCCAGCTGAAACAGCGTACTATTCAGAACAATGTCGCCAAGATAAAGAACCCAGAGGGGAGGTATGTCACTTCTTCCGCAGAGATTAGGGAGCGTTTTACCAAATTTTACGAGACCCTCTATAAAAAAGATGACACTATCTCTGAACAGACCATTGGGCAGTATCTTCAGGACTTACTATTACCAGGCCTTACATTAGCACAGCAAGGTGTTCTTGACGAACCGATCAACTTGGCGGAGGTTCAGGTGGCTATTCGAGACCTGAAGGCTGGCAAAGCCCCGGGTCTCGATGGCTTCTCTGGAGCGTATTATAAGAAGTGCAGCGCATCCCTCCTCACGCCCTTAGTGACTTACTTTAATAGTCTGCGGGAGGGGGCTTTCCTACCCCCGCACACTAACACAGCCGGTATAACAGTGCTAGCAAAACCTGGCAGGGACCCCAATCAATGCAGTTCCTATAGACCGATATCCCTCATTAACCTTGACCTGAAGATACTGGCGAGGGTGCTCGCAGCGCGTCTTAATATAGTTCTCCCGGGGTTGGTCCACCGGGATCAAGTAGGGTTTATACCTCAAAGAATGGCGGCAGATAATGTGCGTAAGGTCACTGACATACTGTGGTGGGCCAAGAAGCAGAACACGCCATTGTTGCTTCTGGCAATTGACGCAGAAAAGGCATTTGATCTTGTGCACTGGGAGTTCTTGTTTGCCACTTTGGAAAAAATGAATTTTGGGCCCATGTATCTGCAGTGGCTTCGTGTACTCTACCATCTTCCCACAGCGCGCATAAAGGTTAATGGGGGATATGGGAATGAGTTCCCGGTACAGCGCGGGACTCGACAGGGGTGCCCGCTATCGCCCTTATTGTTTGCTCTCTTTTTGGAGCCTTTTACAACGCGGGTCTGTAACTCTGCTAAAATTACAGGTGTCAGACTAGGGGATATGCACATGAAATTATCTCTCTTTGCGGACGATATTCTCATGACCATCACCAATCCTAACACCTCCCTCCGGGAAATTACCTCGGAGATCGCATCTTTTAGTGCGGTTTCTGGTTTTAAAATTAACCTAGATAAATCCGAGATCCTTAATGTATCAGTTGACCTTAGTACTCTCCAGGAATTGCAATGGCTATTCCCGTTTAAGATAGCAAAAAGCGCTATTAAATATCTTGGGGTGCATATTGGGGCTGACATTGATGATTTATACAACCTCAATTACACGCCTCTTCTAGGTAAAATAAGGAAAGACTTACAGACCTGGGATCGGGGTCAGCATTCGTGGATGGGGCGCATAGCCATTGTAAAAATGAACATCTTACCCCGATTTCTATATCTGTTTATTACACTGTCTATTCATCTCAGCTCTGCCCTGCTGAAGTCATGGCAGAAGATTTTATTTGACTTCATTTGGCGCAGGCGACCCCCAAGAATATCACGTCGTTTGTTGTATTTACCAAGGGACAGGGGAGGTCTTGGAGTGCCTCATCTAGCAAAATACTATGTGGCGGCTCAGCTACTGGTGATTACAGATTGCCATAGGGTAACTACTGCCAAACAATGGGTCGCCTTTGCCGACCGTATATTGGGGAACATGCCACTAGCAGCATTGGTCTGGCAGCCACGTGATACTTGGGTTTCTGTGGATGCCTTATCTCCATCCATTAACACTACTATGCGATTATGGGATAAGTGGAAGAAGCAAATTATAGGCACCCGCCTGTATTTTTATTCTACTCATATTACTCATTTAACCAATTTCCCTGCCGGGCATCATAATCCCTCTTTTAGGGGTTGGCAAGCTAGAGGTCTCCTCAAAATTGAGCAATTCTTGGGGGGCGGCTCCGCTATGACTTGGCCTCAACTTCAGAGTGCATACCAGCTGCCTGCCACAGACTATCTTACAGGATGTCAAATCTCCCACTTTATTAAAAGTGCATCTGTATATTCTTCCATAGTACAGGGTAAAACATTATTTGAACACTACTGTGATGATGCAGATAAAAAGTGGGGAATGGTTTCTAAATTATACGTCCTCTTGTCCGAGGGTGCAGTTGAGAGTTTCCCCCATACTAAAGCTTGGGAGCAGGATTTGGAGCGGGCCATTACAGCTGAGGAATGGTTACAATTGTACACTGCAGTAAAAAAGTGCTCTGTTTCAGCGAATATGCAGGAGAATTGTTACAAGATGCTTACCAGGTGGTATTTGACTCCTCATATACTACATAAACGCTACCCCACCCTCAGTGATATGTGTTGGCGAAATTGTGGCAGCCCTGGCACTTATATGCATATGCGGTGGTCTTGTCCCCTGGTGCATTCTCTGTGGTCCCAGGTGGCTCACTGGTTGGAACAGGTTCTACAAGTACCTGATCTCTTAAACGCCGGGTTCATGCTCATTAGCTTATCGCATAAAGAATTGACTAAGCACCAAGCCTTATTATGTCAACAGGTTTTTATTGCTACTCGGATGGTTATCGCACAACATTGGAAGCAGCCAGTGCTTCCTGCACTTACATGTGTACAGCACAAGGTTCATTATCTATGCCGGATGGCGGCAATCACAGCGGAATTGCATAGAACCTTACCCCTATTTCGAGATACTTGGACACCCTTTTTGGACTGGAAAAAATCGGCTACTGATTAGTCTTGTCAACTTGCGATATCTTCCCTCTCAGACACCAGAGACCTAACAGAGTAACTGTACATTCATCAGCAGCGGTATGCTTCATGTGGAAATTGCTTATATGCCAGTTTACTGGAACTCATGGTGGGGGGTAGGGCGGGGAATGGGGATGAAGGATGTTTATTACGTTTGAAAATGTTGAAGGACATTATGTTTGCCATTTGCTGTTATGTTGTTCACACTTGCTTGTCTTTATTTCAACATAATAAAATATAAATTAAAAAAAAAAAAATTAGTAAAAACAAAACAAGATATACCAAAAGTTAGGTACACTGAAAACAGGGTTCATACATAATAGATATCTGTAGTTAGAAAGCAGGATAAATTGTCAAAGGGGAAGACTGAAAGTTTTGAGATCAATAGTCCGAAGTGTCATTATGAGATTGGCTGAGTAGCCAGGATTTTAGTTCTTTTTTAAAAGATTTAGGGTTTTCTTGACCGGTGAGGTACTGAGGTAGTGAATTCCATAACTTTGGGCCGATGATGGAAATGGCTCTGTTTCTGGTGGAAGAGAGTTTGGTGAGTTTTATATACCGTTATTCGGTTGAGCCATCATAATGGTTTACAAAAGTGTACAATATATTGTAACTTAGCATTAGTAAGAACAGTAAACAGATTCTTAACAAATATGTAGTAGTATCGAGACATTTGAACCATTAAACAGTATTAGCGAAGTGGATATCGAGTCCAGAATGAGATAATATTAACAACTTAACAACTGGAAGGTTAGGTGGTTTTTTTTTTTTCTAAAAAATACATACTTGATGGGGTATAACAGTAGTTCCCAACCTTTTTTGTTTCGTGGCACACCAGGCACAGGGCTTACTTCGTTGTAGCACACCAACCACTTTTCCATCTTCACTTTCTCTTCTCTTCCCTCTCCCCCTACCCCTTGGCATCATTACCTTCTCCCTTCCCCCAGCATGATAATCATGCCTGTCCCCTGATATCATCATCTTCTTCCCTTCCCTATCATCTTCTTCCCTTTCCCTCACTCCCTGGCATATTAGCATCACCTTCTCACACCTGGCATCATTATCATTACCTTCCTTTTCCTTCTACTCCTCTCCCCCACACCCTGACATCATCAGCTTCCTCTCCTACCACCATGATCACCATCATCACCACCTTCCCTCTCCCTCTACCACTCTGCTGCACCCCCTGGAATCATCACCTTCTCTTTCCACCTCCTCACCCCTGACATCATTATCATAATTACCTTTCCTTCTACTCCTCTCCCTTACCCCCCCCCCCCCCCGGCATCATCATCTTCTTCTTTATCCCTCCTGCTTACTTCTGGCATCATTATCACCTTCCCTCTGCCTCCATCCCTCTACCTCACCCCTTGGCATCATCACCTTCCCTATCCCTCTCCCCCCTGACGGCATCTCCTTCCCTCTGCCTTTACCCCTCTCCCTCACCCCTTGGCGGTATCATCATCATCACCACCTCTCTGCCTCCACCCTTCTCCTTCCGTTCCCTGGCATCATCTCTTTCCCTCTTCCTCGACCCCCTCTCCTTCACCCCCTGTCATCATCAATTTCCCCCTCTCTTTCTCTCCATCCCTGGCATCATCGCTTTCTCTTCCCTCTCCCTCCACTCCCCATGCAAATCACCTTCTGTTCCCTTTCCCTTCTACCTTGGCATCAGTTGCCCTCTCCCTCACTTCCTGGCATCATCGCTTTCCCTCTCCTGTCTCCCACTGACACCATCATCAATCTTGGGTTTCCCCCACACCCTAGCATCACCTTCCAACTTTCCTCCCCACCCCATTATATCATCATCATCTTCCCTCTTCCTCCACCCTTCTCCCCCAACCCTTGGCCATTATCACCTTCTCTTCCCTCTCCTCCCACACACTGTTGCACATTAATCTGTTCCTTTCCCCAATCCCTGAACAGCAAAATGTCTGGGTGCCGGCTTACCAAGTTCTGCTTCTTCCTCCTTTGCCAGCCTCCCTCTGCAATCTAAACTGCACAGGGCCACAGGTCTCACAAGCCTACAGAGCCCTGTGCAGTTTCTGTTACACAGGAGAGCCGGCAGAGGGGGAAGCAGGAGCAGCTGAGGATAAGCGCTGCTTTCTGACGGACCCTGCTGGCAGGAGGACATTCTGTGGTCCAGGAGGGAAACAGGAAATGAGACTGCAGCCGCGGCACACCTGAACTCCAGCCATAGCACACTAGGTTGGGAAACACTGGGGTAAAGTATGCTAAACATTACAAATATGAAGCTGTTGCAACCAAGAAAATATAATAGACTTACCAAATTTCAGTACATCTGGAAACCCCATAGATCTTTTTACATAAGAACATAATTTCCATGTTGGGTCAGATCAAAGTTTATTGAGCCTGGCATCCTGTCTCTGACAGAGGCCAATCCAGGTCACAAGTGCCTGCCAGATAACATATAAGAGCGAATTTTCAAAGGAGTTATACTTGTAAAAATAGCATATAGCTGGGCAATTTTCAAAAGCTCATTTATGCCTGTAAAACCTTTTGAAAATTCAGCCCATATTGTACATTGTGAGAGTAGTTTTTGCCCTGACAAATTAATACCTATGTTCACAAAATGGAAATTTATATTTAAAAAATTCTTGTGAATGCAAAAATGATGCTAAACCTCAGGGATATACTTTTACTGCTCTTGAAATCCAGGTACTCCCCTAATTCTGATCTTTTTTCCTTTACTCTCAGGTCTCTAAATTACTAATACATGTTTACTATTACCATAAGGGAGTTTGCTCAAGACCAGAGAAACAACAATGGGGAAAGCAAAAAGACACATGATTACTGCTTCTGCTTGTAGGGAGGAAAAGGCAGAATTAAAAGATAGAAGGCTAAATAAGTAAATATTTGAAGATTATATTAAAAAAAACATTTATGGAGTTGTTTGCTCCCTTTGCTCATTCTTCACTTGCTTATTATCCCCACTCAGCACACCAATGCCTTAAAAAGCGAAGATGCCTGGACGGTCTGGCAGTAGGTGTTGCAGATTATACGGAGTTACGCAGAATTGACAACTGAATTTTGATATGCTCTGTTTCTGCCTTCTTATTTCAAGATAACCACAGATATCCTCACCAGAAATGGGAAAGATATTGCCTTTGGAAACTACAGCCCAAGCTGGAAGTTCCACCGGAAGTTGGTTCATTCTGCTCTGTCTATGTTTGGAAAAGGGTCCCTTGCTATTCAGAATATCAGTAAGTAATGAAATCATAATAGTCAATTCATTTGTTTTACATTTCATAAAGATGGAATGGAAATAAAGGTTAACAAACAAAAAAAATAATATAAAGCGATACCTTTTTATTGGACTAACAATATACTTCTTGACTAGCTTTCAGGATTTAACACTTGTTTCTTCAGGTTCAAACAGAATGAGCAGATGAGAGTAAAAGATGGCATTACCAGAAAATACAAATGAATCATAAAATACATTACAATGGTAGTGTGTCGGGAAAGGAGCTTTGATGCATTAGAGCAGTGATTCTCAACCTTTTTTCTGTTGGGACACACCTGACAGATGATGCTTACATGTGTGACACACTGAACACATGATCATCACAGGGCTAAATGTAAACATATACTCTGCATCCATAGGAACCCCCCTGATCCCCAACAATGGGTTCAGAGCAAGCTAGTATATTTCCCTATACAACTTGCCATACAAAAGAGATTCCCATTCTGATATCATCTCAGTAATAGAAACACAAACTCCCTCTACTACCAAGTGCATTGTATAATAGAAAACCTGAAAAAAAAACAAAAAACCCCATTTAGCACATGTAGCAAACCTGCCATACTATATGGCCGATGCAGTACAACGTGTGTCCAACTTGGGGAGAAACTAATAGCGCTCATCACATGCAAATGCATGTGAATGAGCCTATTAGCTGTTCGTTCATTCCGAATGCAAAAAAAAAATTGTGCACAAAAGAGGGATTTTGCAGACAAGGATCATTGCTACACCAATATGATGCCTGTCATTGTGGAGCATACTTACTATGGTGACAAAGTAGTCAACTATGTCGACAGAGTAGAAATGTCATCTTTGTGAGACTTTCCTCACTCCAAATGATGTCAAATCTTCACCAAAGTGTACTGTGCTGTTCGTACATCTCACTCTACATGCGAAACTGGCCCCTAAACCACCACCACCACCACCTCATCTCAACCGATTAGATGGACCTCCTATAGAGATATAAATACTTCACTACTATGAGGGCCTTGTAGATAGTCTCAGTCTCTCTCTCTCTCTGATGTGAAATAGGAATTCTCACAGGACAAGCAGGATGGTTGTCCTCACAAATGGGTGACATCGAGGATGGAGCCCAACCACGGAAAACTTCTGTCAAAGTTTCAGGAACTTTGACTGGCCCCTACTGGGCATGCCCAGCACGGCACTAACCCTGCAGCCAGCAGGGGTCTCCCTTCAGTCTTCTTTTTTCCGCGCAGCAGTAGCCACGCGGTCAAAGAGCTCTTAACCACGTTCCTGACAGGAATTCTTCAATTAAATTTCTGAAGAAAATTTTCCCCTCAGGGGTCTCCCTTCTTCAAATTTTCACTCCGCGGAACTTCGGTAAGTTTTTGCCGTCGTTTGGTCGACTACCGTCGAGTTTGGCCCTCGAGGCCCGTTGGTAGTTGACAGTCCCGCTGCTAAATTTTTGGCCTATGGCCATGGCATCGGGGTTCCGTCGGTGTCCGGATTGTACCCGAACTATGTCAATCACAGACCCACATAGAGTCTGTGTTTTGTGCTTAGGAAGCGAGCATGATGTCCTGACTTGCACCAAATGTGCCCTAATGACACCAAAAGGTTGCAAAGCCAGAATGGAAAAGATGGGACTCCTTTTCCATGCTCGCACCCCAACGCCATCGATTGCATCAACGTCATCAGAACCGGCACCGTCGAAGTCTCATCATCATCGACAGCCCTCCGGTGACCGTCCGCCATCGACAACTTCACGGCCATCGACTCCTGTCTCTTCCCCTGATCATCGAGGGGATCGGAAGGAGAAACATCGCCATCGATGTCATAAGTCTCGGCCCGTCGAGGAACCAATGTCATCGACCTCCGTACCGTCCGAGCCTCCGCCAAAGAAGTCTCAACCAGAAGTGGCACCGTCCACTCCTGTCTCGCAGACACCGAGGCAACCCTCACCCCTCCGGGGTTTGGGAGCCGCGATTCCACCGGTGACGGTGGTCCCTCCGGCTCAGCCTCCCTCTCCCGTCGAGCCGGGTCTCGTTACCCCAGGTCTCCAGGCAGAACTGGACCGGCTGCTCCAGGAGGCCATCGACAAGGCGATACTACGGTTCCAGACTCCTCCGGCACCGAGAGTGGAACCGGTCACCGATCCGATTCCAGCAGCACTGGCACCGCTGCTTGCCCGGATGGAAGCGCTTATGAATGCCCTTCCACCGGCAATACCCGGATCACCGACAGCTTTCTCATCAGGTGGAGAAACACCGTACTGAATTCCCCCTTCGGGGGTAGTTCCATCGGTGCCTTGTCGTCCCTCGCCACCGATACATTCCTCGGGGGCGATACACACATCAGCTCCACCGAGGATTCCGATGCCGACACCGGTTCCTTCGATGCCGGCACCGATGCCGGCACCGATTCCATCGAGGACATTCTCGATGCCCCCGGTGATTCCTTCCAATTTCTCGGAGCCTCAACCGGGGCCTTCAGGTATTCAGCCCCCTCATGGTCCTACAGGTCAGCATCCTGATCCTTATGACACCTGGGGTGATGATACCTCTACTGACACCGATGATTTGCCTTCACCACCCTCTCCTGCGGGGAGTAGAAAGCGTTCTCCCCCTGAGGACCTCTCTTTCATAAATTTTGTGAAGGAAATGTCAGAGTTGGTCCCTTTCCAACTTCAATCTGAACAAGATGACAGGCACCAGATGATGGAATTACTCCAATTCCTGGATGCCCCTAAGGTCATCACCTCTATTCCAATTCATCAGGTTTTTCTAGACCTTCTCAAAAGGAATTGGGAATCTCCTGGATCTATTGCTCCGGTAAACAAAAAAGCTGACTCTACCTATCTCGTACAGTCAGCACCTGGCTTTCAGAAACCACAATTGGACCATCATTCTGTTGTGGTAGAATCAGCTCAAAAGAAAGCTAAACGACTAAAGCCACATTCTTCCATACCTCCTACTAAGGAAAATAAATTCCTAGATAGTATAGGTAGAAAGGTGTACCAGGGAGCCATGCTGGTCTCTAGAATAGCTTCTTATCAGCTGTATATGACTCAATATAATAGGGTCATCCTAAAACAGATGCAGGAGTACTCAGATGCCTTACCAGAACAGTTCCAACCACAGCTTCAATCCCTACTAAATAAAGGATTTGAAGCTGGGAAGCATGAAATAAGAACGGCTTATGACATCTTTGATGCTTCCACTAGACTTTCTGCTACGGCCATCTCTGCCAGACGCTGGGCTTGGCTCAAGTCATCTGACCTTCTTCCAGAAATTCAGGACAGGCTCTCTGACTTGCCCTGTCTAGGGGATAATTTGTTTGGTGAGCAGATTCAGCAAATTGTTGCTGAACTAAAGGATCATCAGGAGACACTTAAACAGCTCTCATCCATTCCTCCTGACTTGCCATCTAAACAGCCATTTAGGAAGGACTCCAAAAAGTCTTTCTTCCGGCCACGGAAGTATTATCCCCCACTAGCCAAGGCAAAGTCTACGAGGTCTTACCATAAAACTCAACCTCGCCAGTCTCGTAAACAAAAGCCCGCAGCAGCTCCACAACCTGGCCCTGCGGCGGGTTTTTGACTCTCACTTAGAGAGCACTTGCCAAACCCCTCTTCCAGCCATACCAGTAGGAGGTCGGCTGTGCCACTTTCTAGAAAGGTGGCATCATATCACCACAGATCAGTGGGTGATAGCGATAATTGCACATGGTTACCATCTCAACTTCCTGACTCTCCCTTCCGACTCCCCACCCCTGCAGGCGTGGAGACTCACCGATCATTCTGTTCTTTTAGAGCAGGAAGTTTCTCTTCTACAGTCAAACGCTATAGAACCCGTTCCTCCCTTACAACAAGGACTAGGGTTCTACTCCAGGTACTTCCTGATCCCAAAAAAGTCAGGGGGATTTCGTCCGATCCTGGACCTACGGGCCCTCAACAAGTACCTTCACAAGGAGAAGTTCAAGATGGTAACCCTGGGCTCGCTTCTCCCTCTGCTGCAAAGAGGGGATTGGCTATGCTCTCTAGACCTGAAAGACGCATATACCCACATTGCGATCACGCAATCTCATCGCAAATACCTGTGTTTTCTAGTAGGCCGAAATCACTACCAATATCGAGTGCTACCTTTCGGCCTGGCATCCGCACCATGAGTTTTCACCAAATGCCTCGTGGTAGTTGCAGCTTTTCTGAGGAAGGCAGGTGTCCACGTCTACCCCTATCTGGATGATTGGTTAATCAGGGCCCCGACCCAGCATATTGCTCGGTCCTCCCTGACCCTAACAATTCAAACTTTGCTTTCTCTAGGGTTTCTTGTCAATTACGACAAATCCTACTTAATCCCATCTCAGACCTTATCCTTCATTGGGGCAGACTTGGACACCTTACAGGCAAAAGCCTTCCTTCCTCATCAACGGGTTCAAACCCTTGTGTCCCTAGCTCGCCAGCTGCAGTCTCAACACACAGCAACAGCTCGCCAATTCCTCGTTTTACTGGGACACATGGCCTCCTCAGTTTATCTGACTCCCATGGCCCGTTTAGCCATGAGGGTCACGCAGTGGACTCTGAGATCACAATGGACACAAGCTGTTCAGCCTCTGTCCTCCATTGTTCGCATCACAGATGCACTCCGTCTGTCTCTTGCTTGGTGGACAAATCAATCCAACCTCCTACAGGGTTTGCCTTTTCTTCCACCAGATCCCCAGGTAATCCTCACCACCGACGCTTCCAACATCGGTTGGGGAGCCCATGTAAACAATCTACAAACTCAAGGATTCTGGTCACTAGAGGAAGCCAAACACCAGATAAATTTCCTGGAGCTGCGAGCAATTCGCTATGCTCTCAGGACTTTTCAGGATTGCCTATCGAACCACGCAATCTTAATTCAGACGGACAACCAGGTGGCCATGTGGTACATAAACAAGCAGGGAGGCACAGGCTCCTTCCTTCTGTGTCAGGAAGCAGCGCAGATTTGGGCAGAAGCCCTCTCCCACTCCATGTACCTCAGAGCCACCTACCTGCCGGGAGTAGACAATGTATTGGCAGACCAGCTGAGCCGTGTCTTCCAACCACACGAGTAGTCACTCAATCCCTTGGTGGCGACCTCTCTGTTTCACAAATGGGGTTATCCCCACATAGACCTCTTTGCGTCCCCTCAGAACCACAAAGTAGACAATTACTGCTCTCTCATTCGGAGCCAGCACTCTTGGCCGAGGGATGCATTTTCCCTCACGTGGACAACCGGTCTGCTCTATGCATTCCCTCCACTTCCTCTTCTGTCGAAGACTCTCGTGAAGCTGCGTCAGGACAGGGGAACCATGATCCTGATAGCACCGCACTGGCCACGCCAAGTGTGGTTTCCCATACTCCAGGATCTCTCCATCCGCAGGCACATTCCTCTGGGAAAGGACCCGCATCTGATCACTCAAAACAACGGATGCCTCCTCCATCCCAACCTCCAAGCCTTGTCCCTGACGGCATGGATGTTGAAAGGTTAGTCCTTCAGCCATTTAACCTTTCGGATTCAGTTTCTCGTGTCCTGATCGCTTCACGAAAGCCTTCCACAAGAAAATCTTATTCCTACAAATGCAAAAGGTATACATCATGGTGCACTTCTCAGTCACTTGATCCCCTTTCCTGTCCAATCTCTAAGTTCTTGGACTATCTCTGGCATCTATCAGAATCAGGTCTAAAGACCTCTTCCATTAGAATGCATGTCAGTGAGGTAGCCGCCTTCCATAAAGGTATCGGGGGTGTCCCTATTTCAGTACAACCCCTTGTTACACGTTTTCTTAAAGGATTGCTCCATTTGAAGCCACCTTTACGTCCTCCGGCCCCATCTTGGGACCTTAACCTGGTTCTTGGTCGCCTTATGAAACCACCTTTCGAACCTCTTTACTCCTGTGACTTAAAATATCTCACATGGAAAGTATTATTCCTTTTGGCTATCACTTCAGCTCGCAGGGTTAGTGAATTACAGGCCCTAGTTACCTATCTGCCTTACACTAAACTCCTGCAGGACCGGGCGGTACTCCGCACTCACCCTAATTTTTACCTAAGGTAGTTTCGGAGTTTCATATCAATCAATCCATCATACTACGTATCTTTTTTCCCAGGCCCCACTCCAACTCCGGGGAACAGACTCTGCATACCCTAGACTGCAAACGGGCTCTAGCTTTTTATCTAGACCGTACAGTTGCTCACAGGAAGAGTACTCAATTATTTGTCTCTTTCCATCCTAACAAGTTAGGACATCCTGTGGGTAAGCAGGCTCTTTCCTCCTGGTTGGCGGATTGCATCTCCTTCTGCTATCAGCAAGCTGGCATTCCTTTTCAAGACCGTGTGAAAGCACACTCTGTGAGGGCCATGGCGACGTCAGTGGCACACCTTCGATCGGTGCCGCTTCCTGACATCTGCAAGGCTGCAACCTGGAGTTCCCTCCATACATTTGCAGCCCACTATTGTTTGGACAAAGCTGGAAGACAGGATTCCATCTTCGGCCAATCTGTCTTGCGTAACCTTTTTCCAACATGATGTACCAACACCCTTCCACCTGCCCGGTAGGGTGCGGATGCCCTCTCCCAAATTCCACCCCAGTTGTTGTGCCTGTTGCATGCCGTTGGGTACGTTTGGTGCATGTTCGGACATCCTCAGCTCGGTACTCACCCATTTGTGAGTACAACCATTCTGCTTGTCCTGTGAGAAAGCAAATGTTGCTTACCTGATGTAACAGGTGTTCTCACAGGACAGCAGGATGTTAGTCCTCACGAAACCCGCCTGCCACCCCGCGGTGTTGGGTTCGTTTTTATTTTTATTTTTCGGCACTGCCTGTAGCTTTGAAAACAAGACTGAAGGGAGACCCCTGCTGGCTGCAGGGTTAGTGCCGTGCTGGGCATGCCCAGTAGGGGCCAGTCAAAGTTCCTGAAACTTTGACAGAAGTTTTCCGTGATTGGGCTCCATCCTCGATGTCACCCATTTGTGAGGACTAACATCCTGCTGTCCTGTGAGAACACCTGTTACATCAGGTAAGCAACATTTGCTTTATCACGGGGTGCAAAACTTTTACCGCACCACACGATACCTATGCAAAGCACTATGTTAGTGCGTGGTGCAGTCATTCTAAAATTTCCATAAACAACCCTTTTTCTTAGCACGGGCATTATCCATGCATTATTATAGCATTTTGATGAATCTAGGGGTTGATTGCAGCTGCAAGAGAACTAAAAAATCTGTCCTTTCATGCTAGCAAAAGAAAAAAGACTGTGGAAACTCATGCCACAGTGGTTGCGTGGGAATGTCCTATAAAGAGATAAATAGGTGCACATAGTGAGGCCCTTCCCAGAGGTGTTCTCTCTCTCTCTCAGCCCATAAATGGCCAAAATGCAATTCAAAAAATGTATTGCGAATTGCATTATGGCCATTTCGGGCATATCGCACAACCTGACGCCAGGAAAAAAGGTGTAGTTATTTCCAGTGTTAAAACCGTGCAATAGCATGCGTTTTGCTTAGAAAAAACTGGGGTTTTCTGCGCTCTGAGAGAGCTTTTCTATCTTGGCACAATCGGATGATGTCAACCACTTGGTGGCTGATCCTTTTCCTGCTTGTCCTTGGAGAAAAAGTTATCACCTTATTTTATTATTTTTTTTTGTTTGTTAACCTTTTCTCAAGTGGACTAACATGGGAACCACATTATTTTATCCTTTTGGTATTTAATTCAGCATTTGAAATCAGTATTTTGCAAGCAGTTAATTTGGAAGACTTGGTTTTGCTTCCTTTTTGATTAAAGTGGTATGATTGCTGTCTTAATGCACCTGAATACATAAAAGAGCAAGAAACATGCTACTGTTTTTTTTTGGCTACCTCTTAAAAGCTAGTCATACATTTATTTAGTTTTATTTGATTACATGCTCAACCTTTCAGCTCCAAGCGAATTACATAAACCATCATACAATGGTTTCAAGTATGATTATACATTTTTTAAAAATATGAAACTTGTACAGTGTAAGGTTGTTGTTTTGGTTTTTTTTCGAGAGGTGGGAGGGTAGGGTTTGGGGTTCAGGGTATGTTGTAAATACACTGGTTGTTGTGATATACCTTTGTACTTTGGCAGTGTTTGATTTTTTGATGCACAGCAACGATAGATGTTTAAATCTTAGGCACGTATGCCCTGTGAAATGAATAAAAAGATTTTTCCATAAAAAATACAGATTACATTCAAACATCTCCCACAACAATTCTGACCACCCTCCACACCCCTACCTCCCCAACTATTTTTTTCACTTCCCCATTCCTTCAATCTCTGCCCTTCAGCCTATCCTCCCCATTATCATTTCACTAAACATCACTTCCCTGTACTTACCTGGATCAGTCTAGACTCTTGGGTTTTGCCTCCTCACCAACAGATGGAGACAGAGAAGTTTTGACTGTTTCTGCCCTATACCTTGAGGTGCCACCTACAGTCCGTCAGTATTTCTTTGTCTCCAACAGATCGTGGAGGTGCATTCCCTACAGTCTGTAGTTAGTAAAAAAAAAAAAAAAGAGGAGTGAGAACCGGGACACAGTTTTTAGTGATAGTTAGGATACTTTGGTTTTTCTCTTGGCCTTAGTCTTTTTTGTTTAAAAAAAAAAAAGACAAGAAAAGTGAAGCGGACTTCCCTGAGCCTCCCAGGGGGTCCTGTGGGGGCCATCTCCCCTGGAATTCGAGGCGGGGGGTACTATGGGTTGAGGACCCCATTGCCCTGTGCTACCGACTGCATTTGGGGTGAAACCGGGGAGCCCGACTCACTCACCCCGACTCACTCACCCCAGAGGCCAGGATCTGAGCCTTCTCTCAGGTTCAAAAAAAAAAAAAGAGCAGAGTCTTTTTGCCGGGCTGGACTCTCTGTTTGCCGATGCTGTTTTTCCCACCGACGCTGTCTTTTCTCCTGCGGGCTCATTTTACTCCAGTCCCCAGAGTCTTTTTGTTATGCCACATGTGCGCGCGTTTCTAGAGAGGGGCTCTGCCTGCCTCCCCGGGGGGGGGGGGGGAGGGCTCCTCAGTAGGTGTCGGGGACAGTGTTTTAGGGTCGTGCAGAGAGCCTGCAGGGCTCGGGCGACCGCGGCTTGCCTCGCCGGATACGTTCCTGCTCAGCGAGGGAACGGATGCCATTTCGCGCAGTGGTGCATATCGCGCAGTGGTGCATATCGCGGAGGGGGAAGGGGATTCTCACCCTCCTTTATCCCCGCAATGGGCAGCCTCCGGGGGGGGCATGCCGATGGATAGACCAACGCTGCTGGCAGAGGGAAGCTCCGAGAGGGCTTCAGACTCCTCCTCCTCCTCTTTTTCGTCAGATTTCATTTTATTACTGCATAAAGCTTTCAAGGCTAGGAGGTCCGCAAAGAGGCAGTTGGGCAGTAATACAGCTCCGTAGGTGGCCAAATCAGGCGAAAAGGCCCTAAGAGGGCAAAACGTTTGGAGAGGGCCAGGGACCAGAAGGCTAAGCACCCCCTTTGGCCCACCTCGTCTCGCCCAGTGGCAGACTCCTCCTCTGAGGTTTTGGAACCAGAGGAGCAGGATCTCAGGAGCAAGCCCCCTCTGGGGGTGGATCCCGACGGTGACCAGGATCTTTTTTCCAGTCAGGGCCCCCATGGGGTGGACAAGTATGATCCAAAAGTGGTCCGTCTCTTCCGGAGGGACGAGTTAGGATCCCTTATCCCAGCGGTCCTGGAGGAATTTAGGCATTGACAGCCCTCTGGAGGACTATCAGATGGAGTCCGTTGATCGGTCATGGTGGGTCTTCGAGGTCCGACCAGGTCCTTTCCCTTTCATCTTTCACTCACTAACTTGTTGTTTCGGGAGTGGGACACTCCGGATTTGGGTCTGAAAGTCAGCAAGGCAATGGATAAGCTTTACCCCTTGCCAGAAGAAGCCCTGGACCTCCTCCGAGTTCCTAAGGTGGATGCGGCAGTGTCCGCTGTTACTAAGAAGACCACCATCCCGCTGATGGCCCTCAAGGGTCTCCAGGATCGTAAGCTAGAAGTCCAGCTCAAGAAGATTTTTGAGGTATCCACCCTCTGAATGCGGGCTGCCATGTGCAGCAGTTTCTCCTTAAGGGCAGATCTTCTCTGGGTACAGCAATTGCAGAGTAACACATCTTTGTCGGAGGAGGAGGTTGTTCAATCGGGGCGACTAGAAGCTGTGGTGGCCTACGGTGCGGATGCCCTTTATAATCTGCTACGAACCTCCGCCTGGTCTATGGTCTCAGCTGTTTCTGCCTGCAGGCTGCTTTGATTGCGGAACTGGTCTGCTGATGTCTCCTCCAAGGCCTAGTTGGGTTCCCTGCCTTTTAAGGCAAACTGCTCTTTGGGAAAGATTTAGAGGATATGATTCAGTCTTTGGGGGAGAACAAGGTCCATAGTCTTCCAGAGGATAAGCCTAAGCCGAGAAGTTTTCCTTCGTCTCGGTCTCATTTCCTGAGAAATCGGAGAATTCAGTCCTCCTGGTCGGCGGGCTCCTCCTCTAGGCAGAACGCCGGCAGACCACAGTCCTGTTCCCATTCCTTTCGAGGGTGATGATCTGGTAGATCTGGGATCTCCCAAGCTGCAGGAGGAATTAAGTCGACACTATGAGGCGAGGTCAGTCCATTCCTCCGTTCCGGTGGGCCAAGCTGACGTCGGACCAGTGGGTCCTCAGTGTGATAAGACATGGCTTCGCTTTAGATTTTGCTCGACACCCTTGAGACCGCTTTCTCATTTCCCCGTGCTCATGCAAGGAGAAACGTCAGGTGGATGGGACACCTTGCGGCGCCTACTCTACCTTGGAGCCATTGTTCCAGTTCCGCCTGCGGAGTGGCGAAGGAGCCGTTATTCCATCTTCTTTGTGGTGCCCATTCTCGATTTGAAGAGGGTCAACAGATGTCTTTGAGTGCCCTGCTTTCGCATGGAGACCCTGCTGTCGGTCATTGCGTCAGTGTGCAAGGGAGAGTTTCTAGCGTTGCTGGATCTCACGGAAGCGTATTTACACATCGGAATCTGGGCCGATCACCAGAAATTCCTAAGGTTTTCCATACTGGGCCACCATTTTCAGTTCTGCGCTCTTCCTTTCGGATTAGCCACGGCACCAGGGACCTTTACCAAAATCATGATTGTTGTGGCGGTGGAACTTCGGAAGAATTGGCTGATTCGGGCAAAGTCTGAGTTGCTTTGTCACTCGGCAGTACACCAGGTTCTTCAACTGCTGAGGTCACTGGGTTGGGTGGTCAATTTGGCCAAGAGCCAGGTGGTTTCCTCCCAGTCATTGGAGTTCCTGGGAGCCTGGTTCAACACACGTCTCGGCAGGGTTTTCCTCACCAAGGAGCGGCTCGTCAAGTTGCAAGGTCAAGTTTAGGACTTGCTAACTCAGTCTTCCCAGGGTTTGGGACTATTTACGGGTCCTTTGTTCGTTGGTTTCTACCTTGGAGCTGGTCCCATGGGCTTTTGATCATATGAGACCTCTTCAGTCAGCATTGCTCTCCTGTTGGAGCCCGGTCTCCAAGCAATTTCATCTTCCACCGCCTCTTACGGACTCTGCACATTCCAGTCTCAAATGATGGCTCCTCTTGGACAATTTGCGCCGGGGAGTGAGCTTTGAGGTTTCTGCTTGGACAGTAGTCACCACAGACACCAGTCTCTTCAGCTGGGGAACGGTGTGCCAGGGGAAGTCGGTGCAGGCCAATGGTCTGTGGATGAATCCCGGTGGTCGATCAATCACCTGGAGACCAGGGCAGTGTGGTTAGCGCTACAAGCTCTTCTCCTGCTTCTGCAGGGGAAGTCCATCAGGGTTCTATCGGACAATGCAACAGCAGTGGCTTATATCAATCGCCAAGGGGGAACCAAGAGTCGGCCGGTGGCAATCGAGGCCCAACAGTTGATAAACATTTGAGAGGCAAAGACTGAAGAGCAAGGGTTATTTGGACACGGTTGTTGCTACCCTTTTACGTTCCAGGAAGACATCCACTTCTTTAGCCTATGTCAGAGTGTGGGGGATCTTTGAGTCTTGGTGTGTAGACTACAAGGTGGATCCTACTCATGCTCTGGTGCCTGATATATATTCTTTCCTACAGGCCGGCCTAGCTAAAGGCCTCTCGTGAAGCTCTTTGCGGGTACAGGTAGCAGCCCTCTGTTGTTTCTGTGGTAAAATACGGGGTGTACCCTTAGCCACGTATCCGGATGTGGCGCGGTTTCTCCGAGGGGGGCGAAACACTTGCGTCCTCCATTCAGGAATCCTTGTTCTTCGTGGAGCTTAAATTTGGTTCTTAGAGCTCTGTGTCCGGTGCCATTTGAACCTTTAAAATTGGTGACGCTGAAAGATTGTCCCTTAAAAGTGTTTTTTCTCATGGCTATTTCCTCAGCTTGCCGGGTGTCTGAGCTCCAAGCTTTATCCTGCAGGGAGCAATTCCTCAGAATTTCGGATACGGGGGTCTCTTTACGGATGGTTCCTTCCTTTCTCCCAAAGGTGGTATCTGCTTTTCACTTGAATCAGTCGGTGGAGCTCCCGTCCTTTCCAGACTTGAAAACCCCTGATCCCCAAGCTAGGGATCTGAGGAAACTAGATGTATGCCGGGTTCTGTTACACTATTTGGAGGTTACCAATAACTTCCGTATGTCGGACCATATTTATGTGCTGTGGAGTGGTCCCAAAGAAGGATTCAAGGCGTCTAGGGCCACGATCGCCCACTGGTTAAAGGAGGCTATTAGTTCAGCGTACTTGCTTCATGGTCGTCCGTTTCCGATTGGTCTTAGAGCACATTCTACGCATTCACAGGCAGCCTCGTGGGCAGAGTGTCAGCAAATTTCGCCACAGATTTGTAGGGTGGCTACTTGGAAGTCTTTGCACACCTTCGGTAGACATTACCGATTGGACGTTCAGGCCCCAGCCTCTGGGTGTTTGAAGGTGTGATCTGAGCGGGACTCTCAGGGTCTCACCCCGCATAGGTGAGCTCTGGTACGTCCCAGGAGTCTGGACTGCTCTGAGTATGTACAGGGAAAAGAAAATTGGTTCTTACCTGCTAATTTTCGTTTCTGTAGTACCAGGGCCGGTGCAAGGGTATTAGGCGCCCTAGGCGAAACGTCAGCTATGCCGCCCCCCCCCCCCCCCCGCCTCCACACACAATTAACTTACATTGTGCATTAATGAAAATAACGAAGTCTGTATTTATAACAGAACACTTATTTGACATTTTTATGCCATGTAAACCATTGAGATGATTTGTCTTATCGACGGTATAGAAACTCTTTTATAAATAAATAAATAAAAATAAATAAAATAAACATAAACCAAAGCTATACTTGTTGCTCAAACAAAAAAAGCAGACACATCACATAATATTAAATAATTAAAATGACAGTCAATCAAGAAAAATAAACTTAAAAAGCCATCTTTACTTACCCCCTCCAGCAGCTCTCTTACTCCTCTTCCATGCAGGCTGTAGCACACACCAGAAGCAGCAGTAGTGGCTAAGCTCTATACTCATGGTCCTCTTCCTTAAGGCCCATGTCTCTCACACACACACACCATATCAGTCATGCCCCCATGACCAGTTTCTGTCTCTCACACACCAATCATCTTCCAAACAGTCTTTGACAAACACACCAGTCACCTTCCTGAACAGTTTCTCTCATGCCATACACACACACACACACACACACACACAGGCTTCCCACTCCCGTGTTCCACTTACATATATGGACTTCTCATTCTCATAATCACTGTCTCTTTCTCACACACATACCCAGAGTTCTCACTTCCTATGCTTTTTTTCTCTTTCACACACACACACACACACACACACACATCAGTCACATCCCTGACTGTCTCACACTCTCACACATCAGTCATCTCCTTGAGCAGTCACTTTCATTGTCTCTCACATATACACATACATCAGCTCTCTGACCAGTTTCTCTCAATCACACACACATGCTCTCGATCAAATACATTCTCTCACTTACACACAGGCTCTCAATCACACACACATTCTCTCAATCACACACAGGCAGGCTGGCTGCTTCTCTCGCTTTCTCTCACTCACTTCCCCCCCCCAGCACAAACGGTAGCTGCTCCTCCTCCTCCAGCCCCCGCAAGCCAAGAAGGAAGAATCCCATCGGCCGCGGGAGGCGCATGCTGCTGACTCCTCTCCCGATTACCGGCTGCTTCAGTTGCTCGGGGGCCGATGCTGCTGTCGCCGCTATTTTTTTCATGCGGCACGGCTCTTTCTCCTTCCCGCGCATCACTTCCTGTTCCGGGTCACGGGGGGGCGGGAGGAAGAAAAGGGCAGCCGCGGATGCAACAGCTTTTTTTTTTTTTTGCACAGCTGCCGTTCCCGCTGGGCTTGAACGTGCTGATAGCCCGGCGGGAACGGCAGCAGGGAAGAAAGAGCAGCGGGAGGGACCGGGAGCCACGCGAACCGCTGGGGGAGGTCAGATGGGTCTTTTGGGGCGGGCTGCCGGCAGCGGCTCTTTTATTTTTATCGGGGGGGGGGGCGGCGGCTTAATGCAGCACTTTTATTTTTACCGGGGCAGGCTACGGCTCTCTTAATTTTACCGGGGCAGTGCCGCCCCCGGGAAGCTGGCGCCCTAGGCGACCGCCTAGTTCGCCTAGTGCTTCCGCCGGCCCTGTGTAGTACCACGGATCAGTCCAGTGGCCCACCCTTTTCAGCATGGAGATAACTGAGAGTCCGCTCTTTCAATACTGCTTTATTTTCTCTGCAGACAAGTTCTCCAAAGTTTTCAAAAGTTCTCAAGGGTTCTGCTCCTACTTGGGGTTAGTGATCGGGTTTATCTCCCCAGTCATGGCCGGTGTGAAGTTCACAATGTTGTGGTTAATTGGATTAATTAGTTTTAAGATGTTCTGCTTTGATACAGTGTAATACTGACGGACTGGAATAGGGAAGTCAGCCAAAACGCCTGTCTCCATCTGCTGGTGGGGAGGCAAAACCCAGGAGTCTGGACTGATCGACAGGAACGAAAATTAGCAGGTAAGAACCAATTTTCCTTTTCCTATTATTCAGTTCTTATTTTCTTAAAACAGCACATTTAACTGAATCCATCATTCTGCAAATGGTTCACTAAAGAGCTATGATTTCAGTTTTTTGCAAAAAGTCATATAATTCAATTCTATTCGCAAATCCAGCAGCATTGAATTACGTAACCAATGTAGTAAGTTTGTCCTACAACTTATTTGCTCACTTGTATTGCTACCTTTTGGATCAAATTTTAAAAGCCCAAATACGTGAGGATGTGGGCCGCGTGTGAGTGAAGCATATTTTAGAAGTTACGTATGTATATACCCATGCGTGAATTACAGAAAAGGGGCAGCTTTGGGGGCGGGGCATGAGCATTCCAGGGTAGGGGCAATTGTTATGTGTGCAACTCCATATTTTAAAACTGGAGGCTGCAGTGCAAGGCACTTTGGGGGTCATTTATCAAAATGCGGTAAGGCGTTTTCGCATGCGTTAAGGGCTTATCGCATGCGAAAAAGCCCCGTTTTCGCATGCGATAGGCCTTTAAGACATGCGAAAACGTGTTTACCGCATGCGATCGCACCATATCGTATGGTGCGATGCAAATGCAGAAACAGGGAGGAGTAGGGGCGGAGAGAGGATGCAAATGCAAAACCTGGGCGGAGAGTGGGCTGGGTTAGCCTGCCTGCGAAGAGGTATCGCAGAGCCATAACGCCAATTTTAACAACACCTCTTTCAGATGCGTTAGGCTCTGCGATAGCAGCCGGGACCATGCGGTGAGTACCTTCGCCATTTGCGATGCGGTCCGTTAGCATACACCACGCCCCTTTTGCTATCGCATGCGGTACCTACCGCATTTTGATAAATCCACCCCTTTGTTAGCTGCGTAACTTTACTGCCAGTCCTGATGAGGAGCAAGTCTGCAGATCTCATGTTTTTGGCCTTACATGACAGGTTGAGGGGTCCGGGTCAACTGGGGGGTGTGCAGGATGAAGAAACAGAGGGATCTGGATGAGCTCGAGATTGACTGGGCAAACTGATGGGCTAATTTGAAAAACTGGGAATGTGCCTTCCATGAGATGTTTTAAAATTCACTTACATAACTGTGTGTTAAAGCAGGCAAAGTCCTATGGAAGATATGTAAAGTAGGTTTGCTCAAGTACCCTCTTAAAATTAGGAGCATACTTATGTGCGGTAAATGTATTTTAAATCATATGCGCGCATGATTTAAAATTCAAGCATATCTCCTCTCTCAAGCCAATACATGCATGTATGGGCACACACATGCTTGTTTAAAATTAGTGCGTAATGAATTAGCAGCTCTGCTTAGTTATCTTGAAAACATAATCATGATTTCAATATTTTTCTCTGCCTTTTTTCTTTGATACCTTTCATGTGTAGTTTGTCGGGAAGCTGCTTCCATGGTTGAGACACTCATTAACTTCCAGGATAATCCAATTGACATGGCTCCAGAACTGACTCGAGCTGTTACGAATGTGGTGTGCTCACTTTGTTTCAACTCTTCCTACAAAAGAGGAGACCCTGAGTTTGAGTCAATGCTGCTTTACAGCCAAGGCATTGTTGATACAGTTGCCAAGGACAGCCTGGTAGACATTTTTCCATGGCTGAAGGTGAGTGTCTTTAGAGGGACAGGTATGTCTTTCTTGGAAAGGCCCGAGCAGCCTTTCTTACCACTGTGAGATTCAGAACTGTCTCATAATATAACTAACAATGGGATCCATTCACTTTTTAATTCTGCAAGTATAGAAATGCAATCTTACAAGACAAGGAAGAGGGGAGACATTGAATGATGTAATTGAGGAGTTTACAGTAGTAAATCCTTATATTAAACAATCCCTGGCAATTCTGAGTTCCCTGTATGTACCCGGATCAGTCCAGACAGTGGGTTGAGCCTCCTGTCCAGCAGATGGAGACAGAGAAAAACTGAAAGGGTATCCTATCTCAGGACAATGCACCCCTCAGTATTTCTCTGTCTCCAGCAGATGCAGACTGTTGAACCTGCGGTTCCCTCTCCTTAGCTGTATTTCTCTCTTTGCAAGTACTGGAATTTCTAGGAGCCCGATTCGACACTCGTGAGTCCAGAGTTTTGCTGCCCGAGCGCTCAAGCTCATGAGCCAAGTACAACATCTCTTATCTCTCCCTGTACCTACGGCCTGGGAGTATCTCCAGGTTCTGGGCTCTATGGCTTCAACTATAGATTTGGTTCCTTGGGCGTTTGTGCATATACGTCCTTTACAGAAAGCTTTGCTGAACCGCTGGAAGCAAGTGTTTGTGATCGGGGATGTGGAGAAGCAGGCTGCTGTACCGGGGAAGGAAGCTGTGTTGTGTGGGGCTGCATTTTGGTAAGATTTCCTGTGAGAACTCAATCCATTGTGTTTTGAAATTGCTGCGGCAGGAAGCAGACTGCGCTGCTTGTTCCCTCTCCCAATGGCTCCGATGTTAGAGCGCCCGAAAACCTGCAGGGCCTGCAGCAGCGCTCGATCATGGCTTAACTCTGTTGCGTGTTGTGCAGATTGTGCTGGGGGGAGTTTGTGGACTGGAGAGCTACCCGGTCCCAGGGGCCTGTAAAGGAGGTCTCTGGAGGAGATTTTATGGTAAGGATTAGGAAGGTTGCACAGAGCATGGTTCAGGGGCCTGTTGGAGAGGCCCAGGACTTCCCTCTTCCTCTGTTGCCAGTGATTTAGGAAGGGGATGAAGAGCAGGGGGAGGAGGCTCTGAATTTGCCTGCATTGAGGACAGTGAAGAAGAGAAATTCTCCACTGAGTTTGTTTTACTTATGCACAAGGCCTTTTTAGCCAGAAAGTGTGAAGGGCATAAATGGTCTCTGTACCAGAAAGAACAGCCCAATCTTAAGAAAGCAAAAAGGTCCCTGGTCAGGCATTCGGGGAACCTTCTCCGTCATTGTGGTCTCACTTGCCCAGATGGGGCCATAGAATCAGATGATTCAGATGACCAGCTGTTACTAACCAGGGGGATGAGTCGTCTGACAGCGAGTCGGGGAAGAATCAGGACAAATCAGGAGATTTGTCTGAATTGGAGGAGATCCCGACTGCATAAGGGGACAACCCTTGGGTGGTCCATCTTTTCTGAAAAGAAGAGTTGAAGCCTCTTATTCCTCAAGTCCTGAAGGAGCTGGGAGTGAAGGTGCTATAGGAGGTTTCGGATAATAGAGTGGATCCAGTTCTGGATGGTTTTCGGGGTCCTACAGCATTCCCCTTACCTAAGAAGGTTAAGAAATTGGTGGACCAGGAGTGTAGTGTAGTGCCGCAGAAGTGGGGCTACAGGTGGCAAGGGCAATGGCGAGATTATATTCCTTATCTGAGAATAGCTTATAGCTGTTATCCAAGGTGGATGCCTAAGTGTCTGCAGTCACCAAGAAGACCACCATCCTGGTCGTGGGATCAGTCACGCTTAAGGATGTCCAGGATTGAAAGCTGGAAATCCAGTTGAAAAGAGTGTTTGAGGTCTCAGCCTTAAGCCTACATGCAGCCATCTGTAGTAGCCTGATGAAGAGGGCATGTTTGCGATGGTTGCAGAAGTCCCAGGAGAGAATGGGAAGCACTGAGGAGGACTCTCAAATGGTGGCCCAGTTAGAGGCTGGGATTGCATAAGTGGCTGATGCCTTATATATTCAATAAGGACCTCTGCCAGGAGTAAGGTGTCTACTGTGGCGGCTCAGCGCCTTCTGTAGTTACACAGTTGGTCGGCGGATATGTGGTCCAAGTCTCAACTCTTTAATCTTCCTTTTAAAGGAAAACTGCTTTTTGGTGAAGATCTGGAGCAGTTAATGAAGCAGTTGGGAGCGTCGAAAGGAAATAGGCTGCCTGAAGATAAGAGCGGTAGGAAGTCCTTTTCAGCTCATTTGGTTTTTGAGGTGTTTTCTTCCCAACAAAAGTTCTTCATCCTTGCCGAAACCAGGTTTTGGGAGGCAACAATCTTTCCAAGGGTCCGGAAGACCAGCCACAGAGGGAACTGGTCAGGGGGTCGCAGGAGGTAAGAAGCCAGGCTGGTCCACTCTCTCGAAGAGCCAGTCGGAGGACGGCTGACACAGTTTTACGGAGAGTGGACCAGGATTACCTCAGATCAGTGGGTTCTAGAGGTAATAAGAGATGGCTACGCTTTCAAATTTTCTTGCCCAGTCAGGGAAGCCTTCAAGGGGTCTCGCTGCTCGTCCTTGGGCAGGCGAGAAGTGGTTCAAGAGACCCTGCTTCAGCTACAGAGATTAGGAGCAATCGTGCCGGTACAATAGCGGAACGAGTTTGAGGAAGGTATTCAATTTATTTCATCATTCCCAAGAAGGAGGGGATGTTTCAGCCCATTCTAGATCTGCAGAAAGTCAATGCAGCATTGTGGATTCCATGTTTTCATATGGAAACGTTGCGGACAGTGATAGCAGCCATGCATCAGGGAGAATTTCTGGCCTCCCTGGATTTAACGGAGACCCATCCGCATGGAATAGGAATGGTTTCTGCGATTCATGGTACTGGGCCAGCATTTTCAGTTTCGGGTCCTTCTTTTCAGATTGGCTACGGCTCCAAGAACCTTCACAAAGGTTATGGTGGTGGGAGAAGCTGTGTTGCGAAAGGAAGGTATTCTGGTTCACCCTTATCTGTACGACTGGCTTATATGGGCGAAGTTGGAGGTAGAGTGTGGCCAATCATTCCAGAGGGTTATGGAGATGTTTCATTCTCTGGGCTGGATTGTGGACTTGGGAAAGAGTCATCTTGTTCAGAGTCAGTCTTTGGAGTATCTGGGGGTGAGATTCGGTACCCGGTTGGGCAAGGTGTTTCTCACCATGGACAGGATTCTGAAGTTGCAGTCTCAGGTGAACCGACTGTTGCACATGACTGTACCCAGGACATGACATTACCTGCAGGTTCTGGGGTCACTCCAGAGGGCACTTCTGTCCCATTGGGATCATTTGTCAGAGGAGTTTCATCAGCCCTTACCGCTGCTAGAGGTTTCCAGGTCCAGTCTCTCTTGTGGTGACTGTCGCAACCCAATTTGTAGAGGGGAGTGGATCTAGAGGTCTCGGATTGGGTGGTGGTGACCACGGATGCTAGCCTCAGAGGTTGGGGGATGGTCTGTCAAGGGCAGATGGCCCAAGGATGGTGGTCGTCAGTAGAGAGCTCCTGGTCTATCAACCGTCTGGAAACAAGGGCGGTTTGTGAGGTCCTGAAAATTTCTTCCTTAAGTCCGGGGCCCTATGGTGAGAGTTTTTTCGTCAATGCTTCAACGATGGCAAATGTCAATTGTCAGGGCGGAACTAAAAATTGAAGAGTGGTCCTGGAGGCTCAGAATTATTTGGGCGGAGCAATACCTTTGGGGGATTGCAGCATCTCATGTGGCAGGAGTGGACAATGTGCAAATGGATTTTTTCAGCAGACAAGAGTTACACCTGGGGGAATGGGAGTTGTTGATGGAGGCCTTCAACTTCATTCAGGCCAGATGGGGAGATCCCCAGCTGGATTTGATGGCTTCGTGCAGCAATGCCAAGGTGAAGAGATTTTTCTGTTGCAGTAGAGTTGGGAACCAAAGGAATTGATGCTCTGCTTCTTCCCTGTCCAGCAGAAATTCTGCTGTATGCATTTCCTCTGTGGCCATTAGTAGGCTGAATGTTTCAGCGCAACTGGGCAAGGTGGGATTGGTGGCACCGAAGTGGCCTCAGCATCCTTGGTTTGTGGATCTGATTCATATTGCTTTGGACAGACTCCTCAGGTTGGCTCACCTGCAGGATCTTCTCAGACAAGGACCTATCTTCTTGGATCAGGTGGATTGTTTTTACCTCGTGGCTTGGCTTTTGAGAGGAGACATTTAAGATCCAGAGGATATTTGGAGGCGGTGGTCACTATCTTACTTCAGGCTCAGAGACGTTCCACATCACCAGCTTATATCACGTTGTAGAGAGTGTTTGTTTGAGGCCTGGGTCATGAGCAGGCACTTAGATGCATTGCGGGTGGATGTTTTGCATATCCTGTCCCTTTTAAGGCAGGGCTTGTCGAAGGTACTAGCCTTTAATTCCCTGCACGTATAGGTGGCGGCCTTAGGTTGTTTTCGAGGGAAACTTCATGGAAGCTCTTTGGCGACTCATCCGGATAGTGTGTGTTTTCTCAAGGGAGTCAAGCATTTACGACCTTTGGTTCACAAGATATGTCCTTCATGGAATTTGAACTTGGTATTGCGGGGACTCTGTGGTCCCCCATTTGAACCGTTGCGGAAGGCGTCTGTAAAGGACCTTCCCTTGAAGACAGTGTTCCTGATAGCGATTTGCTTGGCCAGGCAGATTTCGGAGTTGCAGGTTTTGTCCTGCAGAGAACCAATTCTGTGAATTTTGGACAATGGGGTCTCTCTGCGGACCATGCCCTCGTTCCTACTGAAGGTGGTTTCGTCTTTCCACCTTAACCATACGGTAGAACTGCCTGTGTTCTCGAGTTTGGTGGGGGAAGGACGTTTAGTGAGAGAACTTCACTGCCTGGACCATTGGCAAATACTGTTTCGATATCCCAAGGTTACGAATGCTTTTCGGAGGTCAGATCATCTTTTTGTATTGTTCGGTGGTGCAAAGAAGGGAGCCAAAACATCCAAGGCCACTATCTCTCGTTGATTAACGGTGACTATTTTTCAGCCTATCTCTGTAAGGATTGATTTGCTCTGAAGGGGTTGTGGGTGCATTGAGCTAGAGTGCAGGCAACCTCCTGGGCGGAGCGTTAATTGGTTTCACCACAGGAGATTTGTAGAGCGGCCACTTGGTCATCTTTCACCAAGCACTGTCGCCTAGATGTCCGAGTGCCAGAGGAGGCGACTTTTGGTGAGAGTGTTCTGAGAGCAGGTCTTTCCGGATTTCACCCAGTATAGGGGAGCATGGGTACATCCCACTTATCTGGACTGATCTGGGATAGGAACAGGAAAGGAAAATTAGTTTTTACCTGCTAATTTTTGTTCCTGTGTACCACAGATTAGTTCAGAGACCCATCCCCTTGATTCCGAAAGACTATTATTGTGGTTGTTTGTTTTTTTCAGCAGAAATTTAGGTTGTATATAGTTTGGATTCTAGGACCTAAACGAAGTTAGTGGCCTGTGGCTTTCCATGGGAGGGCTCCAGTTCAGAGGGCTCCAACCTATCTTTATATGTTCACCCTAGGAGGGAGATTGTTATTTGAGTTTATTGTTGGCTCTGCATTGGCTTAGGTACAGGTCAATACTGAGGGACTGCAGGTGGCACTCTCGGTTAAGTAGCAGTGCCTGAAATGTTTTGTCTCCAACTTATGGTAGGGATGCAAAACTGTTTTGTTTTGACTGTGTGGTACTATAGGAATGAAAATTAGCAAGTAAGAACCAATTTTCCTATTTTCAGCCTCTAACTGTGTCCATTTGAGTGTGTATAAATGCCATCTTCTCTGTTCAGTAACAGCAGGAGGAGTGCAGGGCACTGTATCTTAGATGCTGATCTATATGAGGACTGTTTTCACCAGCTATTCCAGAGAGTTTGCATTTCTTTGTTAAATAAGTTAATATTCAATGACAAGTGGTCTACTTGATGATAGGATACTGTGATGCATTTATCAGATACAAATTTCCTTGGAAGTTCATATTCCATGTGTTTATTATTAAGATATAGAGGCACATTCTATTGAACCACAAGGCAATACACAAGACAATTCTATTGAATGCCTGCCAGCTTTTGTCACCTCAAAATTTATGTACAAATTCCTTAAAATAAAAGTACACAGGAAAAGTTTCTTGTCAATAGAAGTTGGAACAGGGAATTGAAAGATCAGCTATCTGACAGCATTAGCAACCCTCCCGTTCACCAACATTATTCTCTCACCTTTCCTTCTTCTGGTTGGATAATTTTTAAAAATCCCTTCCAAGTTACAACCTTTACAATTCATTTTTTAAGATCGTGAACATTTATTTTTGCAAGTGTGTTTTTTTTTCCCCACAGATTTTTCCTAACAAGGAGCTTGACATGCTGAAGAAGTGTGTCAATTTAAGGGACCAGCTACTTCTGAAGAACTTCAGTGAGCACAAAGTAGGTGTTTTGATTAAAAAGACATTAGTAAGCAAGGCCAGCCTGATTGTTCAGTGGCAAAGCTGCATGCCACCATGCAAGAGATCTGAGTCTGAGTCCCGAGCCCATCACCATGGTGACACCTCAACCATCACCACGGTGACACTAGTGGCATGCTTACTGGGATCCAGAGGGCACTGAAGTCTTTAGCCCTTGACTAAGGACTGTCATTGCAATGACATGGCTATGTCGAAGGGGAGGAGTGCAGTGGAATAAAATAAAAAGGGAAGGAAAGGGGGAAAAATCCTGAGCAGCTGTGAATGTAGGCTCTTGCTACCACAGCCCAGTAAAGGCTGGTTCCCGCTGAGTTTAAAACCCAAAGGGGCAGGATGAAACTGCCAGCTTGAAACAAAATATAGAAATAAAAGTGAGTAGTAACAATTACAAAATAAGGTGATGTGATAGGTTGACCAAACTGTGAACCTATTCAAACTGTGTGAGATCCGTATTCAAATAAAATATCCTCTTTAAGGCAGCAAAGCACATTAGCTGGTCAGTTGGTTTTTGTTTTTTGGTTATTGGTAAGAGGACAACTTTCAAAACCATATACCCAAGTAAAATGATGCAGCTGAAAACTATCTGCTGCTTGGTTAAAGGCACATGTGGGCTTCCGTAGCATGCATACTTTCAGCTGGGTTACAAAGAGGTGTTCCTAAGGGGGGTGGAGTTTAGGTCAGTGGTGTAAAATAGCATGCTCAACATTTTCAAATGTATGTGTGTTATTTTACCCCTTCTTGGTCACCTTCACAAACAGGTGCAGATTTTGCACTTGTTAATTTTCAAAGGGAAACGTGGCTTTCCTTTGAAAATTAGCTGCATTGTATGCAGGCTAAAATTATCCACGAACATTGCAAATAATGCGGGTTATTCAAAATTGCCCTCAATGTGCTAGATATTAAAATGTTAGGATAGCAATGCTGCTGAATATCCCTGTATAGATTGCAACTTAGATGGATAAGTCTTATCCATCTAAGTTTAGACCTGCTGTGAGCAGATCCTACTTAGGTGGATAAGTTATCCGTCTAAGGCTGAAGATCACTACTTAGCCAGATAACTTACCCAGCTAAGTAGCACCTCCCCATAACGCCTGTTGCTCACACACTTTTTTTGCTGGGTAAAAGACAACCGGATAAGTAGCTTATCCAGCTATCTAGCGGCTGTTGAATATACTTATCTGGCTGTCAAGCAATGAAAGCACTTTGAATATTAGGCTCAATGTGTATAGTGCGAGTAGGCACGGTGCAAGGGTATCAGGCAGCCTAGTGCATCAGGTCTTGCACTCCCTTCTCTCCCCAACGTCACAATGTTCCCTTCTTTGGTGGCATTGGATCATTGTCAGTATCCTCCTCTCTTTTCCCCACCAACTCTTCTATCTCTCCCTGTTCCGCATCTCCTCAACCCTACAGCATTTTCCTCTTTCTCCACTTCTTGCCTTCCATAACAGCATCACTCCAATCTCTTTTCCCTCTTTCTACAGAGCCAATATCTTCTCTCACTTACCCCATCCTCTTCCACCCAGTGCCTGTTCTCTCTCCACCCTGCCACTGCTCAGCACCTTCTCTCTTTTCTACCCTCACCTGCTCAGCACCTTCTTTCTTTCCACCCTCCACCTGCCTAGCTTACTCTCTTTCTACTGCCCACCCACTTAGGATACACTGCCTCTCACCACTCTACCACCAGTCCAGGATCCATCCTCTCCTTTCTTTCCACCCCTCCATACTTACAAGCATTAATTTCCCTCTCTCTATCCCCTCCTAAAGCAGAAGCTTCAGGACTTCTCTTTCCCTGTACCTGCCCAGATCAGTCCAGTCTCCTGGGTTTTGCCTTCCTTCCAGCAAATAGAGACAGAGAAAGTTTCACAGCCACCGTCACATAACCTGGTGTGCACTTGCAGTCCCTCAGTATTTCTCTGTCTCCAGCAGATGGAGGAGGTGCAAAATCTGCTGTTCTGTACCTGAGATTTAAAAAAAATTAGAAATAATAAGAAGAGGATTTTTAGGAGCAGACTCAAGTTCTGAACATATTGGAGGCCCGAGTGCCCAGGGTCTAGGATTACTTGCAGGTCCATCTACCTTGGAGCTGGTCCCTTGGGCAATTGCTCATATGAGACCTCTACAGAAAGCGTTACTATCCCGGTGGGATCCGATGTTAGAGCAATTTCATCTTCCACTACCGCTTACAGAGTCAGCCAGGTCCAGTCTTTCGTGGTGGCTTGGTCAGGACCATTTGTGCTGTAGGGTGGATCTGGAGGTGCCACAGTGGATGGTAGTGACTACCGATGCCAGTCTCTCTAGTTGGGGAGCCGTGTTTCAGTCCCAGTCAGTGCAAGACCAATGGTCGGCAGAGGAAGCGTCCTGGTCCATCAATCGCTTAGAGATGAGAATGGAACGGTTGGCTCTGAAGGAGTTTCTACCTCTTTTGCACAGACATCTGGTCAGAATCCTGACCTGGCCTACATCAAGTGCCAGGGTGGTACCAAGAGTCGAGCAGTGGTTCAGGAAGTAGAAATGCTGATGAGCTGGGTGGAGCAGCATCTGGCCTTTATAGCGGCTTCTTACATTGCGGGGTCCGACAATGTGCAAGCAGATTTTCTCAGCTGACAACAATTGGATCCCGGAGAATGAGAACCAGTGGAGGACACAATGAGCCTCATTACTTGCAGTTGGGGCATATCCCATATGGATCTGATGGCAACTCAGTGGAATGCCAAGGCACCACGCTTCTTCAGTTGCAGAAGAGACCGCAGAGTGGAAGGGGTCGATGGCCTGGTTCTTCCTTGGCTGCACAACGTCCTGATCTACGTGTTTCCGCCATGGCCTCTGGTGGGCAAGGTTGTGAGAAAAATAGAGATCCATCCAGGAAAGGTGATTCTCCTGGATCTGGAGTGGCCATGGAAACCTTGGTTTGCAGATTTGGTCAATCTAGCAGTGGACAGCCCGTTAAGACTGGGCCATTTGCCAAATCTACTATGTCAGGGCCCCATATTTTTAGATCAAGTGGATCGCTTTTATCTAGCAGCTTGGCTTTTGAAAGGAGGCAATTAAGGAAGAGAGGATATCCTGAGAATATTATTTTTACTCTGTTGCAGGCTCGAAAGACTTCCACTTCCTTGGCATATGTCTGGGTTTGGAGTATCTTTGAGTCTTGGTGTATGGAGCAAGGGGTTATTCCTTGGCAAGTATCGGTGGCGCAGATTATGGCTTTTTTACAGAGAGGCATAACGAAAGGTTTGTCCTTTAGTTCCCTGAGAGTGCAGGTGTCGGCCCTGGGCTGTTTGAGAGACAAGATTCATAGAACAACCCTAGCTGCGCATCCGGATTTGGTACGTTTCCTCCGAGGAGCGAAGCATTTGCGCCCCCCCCCCCCCTGTTCATAAAGTGTGCCCATTTTGGAACCTTAACTTGGTCCTCAAGGGCGTGCAAGCGGCACAGTTTGAGTCTGTTAAAAGGGCCACCATAAAAGATCTCACTTTGAAGGTGGTTTTCTTGGTGGTGATTTGTTCAGTGAGAAGGGTGTCAGAACTTCAAGCCTTGTCATGTAGGGAGCCTTTTTTGTGGATTTCGGATTCTGGGGTTTCTTTGCAGACCATTCCGTCTTTTCTGCCAAAGGTGGTTTCGACGTTCCACTTAAGTCAGTCAGTGGAGCTTCCGGCTTTCCCAAATCTGGAGGTTGATGCGCCTCATGCAAAAGAATTAAGAAGTTTGGATGTCCGAAGGGCTTTGCTACAGTATCTAGAGGTCACTAACAGTTTCAGATTGTCGGATCACCTTTTTGTGCTATGGAGTGGTGCAAAAAAGGTTTGGAAGGCATCAAAGGCCACAATTGCACGTTAGTGGAAGGAGGCTATTGGTTCCATGTACATCTGTCACGGTTGTCCTATCCTGGAGGGGTTAAGGGCTCATTCTACCTGGTCCCAGGCGGCCTGGGCAGAATATTAGCTAGTTTTGCTGCAAGAAATTTGCAGGACGGTTACTTGGAAGTCTTTGCATACCTTTGGTAGACACTATCGATTGGATGTCCAGGCCCCAGACATTGGCAGTTTTGGTGAAAGTGTATGTTGAGCGGAACTCTCATTGTCCCACCCCGGTTAGGGAAACTTTGGTACATCCCAGGAGTCTGGACTGATCTGGGTATGTACAAGGAAAGGAAAATTTGGTTCTTCCCTGCTAATTTTCGATCCTGTAGTACCACAGATCAGTCCAGACTCCTGGTGGGGGAGAGGAGATTTGGAGAGCCCATGCAATCTCTTTACTATAATGAGTCTGAAGAATGGCACAGGTTCTGGTTAGCCCTTACAATTAAAGTTCCAAAATTGGATAGAGTTCTCCGTTATAAATGTTCCTCTTTGCTCTGCTCATTTGGGGGGATATTGCTGCATTAGTTTATTAAAAGTTTTTTGCTATCTTAGCTTGGGTGCTTAGTAATACTGAGGGTCTGCAGGTGGCCCACCAGGTTATGTGGTGGCTGCAAAACTTTCTCTGTCTCCATCTGCTGGAAGGGAGGCAAAACCCAGTAGTCTGGACTGATCTGTGGTACTACAGGAACGAAAATTAGCAAAAGGGGATGGAACAGCTCCCCCTATAAGGAAAGGCTAAAGAGGGTTAGGACTTTTCAGCTTGGAGAAGAGACGGCTGAGGGGGAATATGGTAGAGGTGTTTAAAATCAAGAGAGGTCTAGAACGGGTAAATGTGAATCCGTTATTTACTCTTTTGGATAATAGAAGGTCTAGGGGGCACTCCCTGAAGTCAGCATGTGGCACATTTAAAACTAATCAGAGAAAGTTCTTTTTCACTCAACGCTCAATTAAACTCTGGAATTTGTTGCCAGAGGATGTGGTTAGTGCAGTTAGTGTAGCTGGGTTTAAAAAAGGATTGGAAAATGTTCTTGGAGGAGAAGTCCATTACCTGCTGTTAATTAAGTTGACTTACAAAATAGCCACTGCAATTACTAGCAACAGTAACATGGAATAGACTTAGTTTTAGGGAACTTGCCATGTTCTTATGGCCTGAATTGGCCACTGTTAGAGACAGGATGCTGGGCTTGATGGACCCTTGGTCTGACCCAGGATGGCATGTTCTTATGTTCTTTCCTGTTCTTCAGCCACTAGTAGGATGGGCTTCTCCAATAAAACTGCCCCTGGACCTCTTCCTCTTCTTTGGACACTGGTGAGATGGTTTCCACCACTGGTCCTGAGCCTCATACTGGTGGGATTTTGCAGCCCCCAAAGCTTTGCTGTTCTAGGCGACTGCCTAGTTTGTCTAATGGAAGTCCCTGCCCTGAGTGCTAACAATAGCATTGTGCAGTTTATGTAATATTGTGAAGGTTAAAGGCCTTATTCACTGTAGGTGTTTTTTCCGTGGATACAGAATGAACATTTTTAATAAGGCCCAAAATCTATGAAATAAGCAATGGAAAAGAATAGAAAAAGGTGTCTTAATAGGAATATCAGTGGGCATTGGGAAAAGTACAAAGAAGACTGACTAAGTGGTCAATATTCAAAGGCTTTGTCTGGGTAACTTTTGTAGTTACCCACACAAAAATAGAGTTTTGGAAATGTTCCCTCCCACTGCCCAGCTAAATTTTATCCTAGATAAAATGAGGAGGTGATGGAGATATTCTGGGGTCATGGTTAAATTTTAGCCAGTGAGCACTGATGGACCTGCCCTAAAGTTACTTGTCCGAAGGTTACCCTGTTAACGTTAGCTGGGGTAACTTGATATCCAGTTATATTCAGCAGAACACTTATCTGGGTATGTGTTCTGTGGAATATCCAGGTAGAGCTACCTGGGTAACTTTCTCACTCACTGGCCAGCTGAGCGTCTGTGTCTAAATTCACCAGTAGACTGAAGTGTTCACCATATGAAGAGAGATTTAGGGCAGCAGGGAATATTTACCTTTGTGAGGAGTCTACGAGGTGAGATTTTCACAAAGCAGGGACTAATCTAACATAAATTCCAAATTCATTGAGAACTTTTCTAAAGGTTGGCCAAAATACTACACAGGATGAAGAGTGCAGCTTTACTCTGCTATTAAGTCTTTCTGAAAAAAAAAATTATATATTTCAGCCACCCTGCTGCCTTGTCAAAAGGCTTGGAATAATTGCTCTTTAGAGGTAAAGATCTCTAGACATACACATAGACCTAGAAGTGCTGATCGTTCATGTCCTATTCTCTATACCAAAACAGGCAATGACGACCAAATTCCCATACTGTAGGAAGTACTATTTAAATAGGGACACATTATGGGGGTAGAAAGGCCAGCTTCATTTTGAGGGTCTTCATCATAGCTGGGAAGAGAGATTTTAAAACTGTTTTCCGGATAAGCAGTCACCAGGACAAGGTACTGTACTTCTTACCCTTAAGCGAACATATGGGATGACTGTATTCTGTATTGGGAGGATACTTATCCCAATGGTTTGTTTTCCCCATCTAGGAGGCATGCAGTAGTGATGAAGTGAATGATCTGATGGCTGCACTTCTAAATGCAAAGTTAAAGAACCAGCAGTTCCAAGAGGTGGGGCTTACTGACGATTATCTCCTCATGACTGTGGGTGACATATTTGGAGCAGGGGTCGAAACCACCACCACGGTATTGAAGTGGGCAATTGCTTACCTCCTACACTATCCAGAGGCAAGTATGATTGCTGTTTTTCTTTCATATTACTACTTCCCCACTTCTCTCCTAGAGCTGAGAAAAATGAGCAAGTTCAATAATGCTGTCTGCTCAGGAAAGACAGAGCAAGCACTACGCGTTTCCTGTAGACATTTCCTTTGAAAGTTACTTTCTTTTCCATTCTTCCTCTTGCATAGCCGCTCTTCATCCAGTCGACGCATATACTTGTAAACATGACTTTACATTTGTTATGGGCAGTATATGCAGTATAAAATTAATATTGGTAGCTATTTCCCCTAGTAATTGCACAGGAGTATTGTACTCAGACTGCGTTATAGTATTATGGTAATTAAACAATGATTTATGCTATCAACTTTGGTTTCTTCTGGCAGAATAATATTATCATTTAGTATTTTTAAATAGTAATACAACTTTGTGTACATTTCCCTTAATATTATGCCATATACTAGTCATTCTTTGAGTGACATATATAGTATCCTTAATTTTGATGTTTATTATCCATTTTTTATGTTTGGTGCATACTGACAGTATATCAATGTATATAAAGGATTATTTATTGCTGAAGTGTAATGGCTGTTTTCAACTGCAGTGTTGATAACCCCAACAGCCTGTGGAATACCAGCTAGCCTAATCATGTGACAAACAAACCAAAAGCAAGAATTCATCTGTTTTTTATTTTTATTATGGACGCTTTCATTTTGTATGTACCTGCATTTTGCTATGTGAAAGGTTGGTCTTTTTTTTCCTATGGCTGCTGCCACATGACTGAGGCAAATGCAAATGGTACTGATATATACCCTGCAGCGGTCACAGCTGCCCAGACGTAAAGACTGGCTGAGGCAGGCAGGTGGATGGGTAGAGCCAGTTCCTGCGTAAGGCCAGCTGGGAGGAGGGTCGAAGCCAGCATTGTACATGGCTGTCAGCTTGGAGGATGAGGGATGGGGCTGGCCAGCAATAGGAGACAGCATAGGCTTTGCCCCATCAGCATGGCTGTGTCTACCATCCCTGGAGCCAGACAGTCAGCAGAACCGCAGCCTCCAGCACTCTACTGGTTCCCCACCTTCTGAAACTGATTGGTTCTATGGAGCACACAATTAGCCAATCAGCTGTGGGAGAAGCAGCAGGGTGCTCAAAAGCACAGTTTCACTTTTGTGGCTGCTAAACTTCTGCTACTGGCAGAGAAAGGTGAGAGAAGGGAAGAAAAAGAGTGATCAGGTGGGGATAGGGATGGAAGTAAGAGCAAAGAGAAATGGGGGTAAGTGAGAGTAGAGAAAATTGTGGAATGAGAAAGGAAGAGAGGGGTCATAGTGAGGAGATATGACAGATACATTTAAATATCTCCAAGGTATCAATGCACAGAGGTGAGCCTCTTTCAATGGAAAGGAGGCTCTGGAATGAAGAATCATGGGGTGAACGTGAAGGGGGGGTAGACTCAGGAGTTATGTAAGGAAATATTTCTTTATAGAAAAGGTGGTAGATGCATGGAACAGCCTCCTAGTGGAGGTGGTGGAGACTAGGGCAGTATCTGCATTCAAGAAAGTATGAGACAAGCACAGGAGAACTCTGAGGGAGTGATAGGGATTGTAGAGCTGAGCAGTTGGTGTGGATGGGCCATATGGTCTTTTTCTGTGATCATTTTTCTGTTTCTATATTTGTATAGAAACTTAGCAGATGACAGCAGATAGAGAGTTACTGGCCCATCAGTCTGCCCAGTTATTGCAGTTTACATTGCTAAGGTATATACCAGCTGTCAGCCATAGAAGTCTGTCCACTTGTAGGTTATTGCTCCTTGTCCAAGTCAGTTTTTGTTGCTTTCCTCATTGGTTCTCTATCATCCAGAAGTGGAGAAGTAGTAGTCCAGTGGTTAGAGAACCAGGGAAGCCAGGGTTCAAATCCTGCTTCTTCCACTGACTCTTCTGATCTTGGGCAAGTCACTTCACCCTCTATTGTTTCAAGTGCAAACTTAGGGGCCTATTTACTAGAGGTTTCCACCAATTATGTGTCTATGGGGAAAATGCTTACTAAATAGAGTCCTTAGATTCTAGGTCCTCTAGGGAGAGGGAAATACCTGATTATAACTCACCTTAAGCTTAGATTTGGAAAAGTGAGTAATCAAATCTGAAACCAAAATTCTGGGTAGATGAGCGTGCAAGTTAATTCAACACTCAGACTCCCTCATATCTAGCCACCAGGCTTTTAATAATTAGAGACCTTCATTTTCAGTTTTATTTTATTTTTCCTAGGAGTTTATCAGTGTTTAGTATAGCAAACAAAACTGAGAGAAAATCAGTATAATTAAATGTCTCATTTTGGTTCATAATAGTAAATACTGATGAATTCCAGGGAAAAAAAAAAAATAAAAACTGAGAACAAATGTCCAGAAGTAATAATATAAGTAGCCACCCAAACTAGTGAGGCTGTTGCCTGAATATTTATCTGTCTGCCTAGGTCATCATAATCTTGCTTGACGGTACTTGGCCACCACCACAACCCTGCTGGCATTTTGACATGGTTGATTTCAGAGGAGTGTCCCCACATTTCATTACCAATTCTGGCCCATTCCACCCTAAAGATGACTCCTACTGGAAACAACAGACGGCCTAGGCCATCTTGTGTTAGGCGATTAATAAATTTGATTAAATAAAAAAATATATTTCCTTTTCTGAGCAACTGCCTGGATTCTCCTACAATTCCAAATGAATATTGAAATCTAGACAAGTGGCTATCAATCCGGTACTCAAGTCCTGCTCAGGCAGTAATTTTCAGGCTGTTCACAATGAGGTCGATAATCAAAGGCATGTTGCAAATTAACTCGTAAGTTCCCTGTACGTACCCAGATCAGTTTAGACTCCTGGGATTTGCCTCCCTGCCAGCAGATGGAGACAGAGAAAGTTTCACTGACACTGTACATAACCCAATGTGCCACCTGCAGTCCCTCAGTATTTCTTTGTCTCCAGCAGATGGTAGATGGTGCAAAGCCTGCAGTTCTGCAGTCAGGAGACTGTTTTGGATTTAGGAGCCTTCCTCCCAGGGGGTTTTTGGGTCCTAGTGGGTCCTTCCTTGTCTGGTCAAGGTGGACGAGCTGGAGGTTGGTGACCCTTTTGTACACTCGCTCCTTTCTTCCATGGGGTGTAAATCTGGTGGTTCAGATCCCTCCTTCACGAGGCTGCTGAGGCAGCTACAGGCTCAGGGTGGCTGTTTTCTTTTAGTCGGTCCCTTTTTTAATTTGGCTGATTTTCTTTTTTTTGTACTAGCAACTTTTATGGATTTGGATTCCTCTACACCTTATGTGGGGGAGCTTAGGCTTTTAGATTGGATGCATGCATTACTGAGGTATCTAAAGGTCACTTATGAATTCCATAGATAGCATCTTCTCTTTGTAGATCTTATCACCTCTTTGTACTGTGGAGTGATCCAGAGGGGAAATAAGTCACCTAAGGCTACAATTGAGTGGTGGCTGAAAAAAGCAATCAAGTTTATTTACATTTCTAAAGGGTGCCCACTACCGGGGGAGTTTAGGGGCTCACTTGACGTGTTCTCAGGTGTCTTCCTGTGCTGAGTCACATCAGGTGTCTTTGCATGAAGTTTACTGGGTGGCTACTGGGAAGTTGTTGCCTACTTTTGCTAGGCATTATCGCTTGGATGTCGGGGCTCCAGCTTCCATGTGCTTTAGTGAGAGTGTTCTACGAGCGGAATTCTCCATGTCTCACCCGAGTTAAGGGGAGCTTAGGTACATCCCAGGAGTCTGGACTGATCTGGGTACATACAAAGAAAGGAAAATTGGTTCTTACCTGCTAATTTTCATTTCTGTAGTATCACAGATCAACCCAGAGATCCGCCCATTTAATGCAGGGGAGAGTCCGTTGCTCATACTGTTGCTTTGTACATAGTGCAGAGTTGTTGAAGGTTTTTCAATGTTAAATTTGGGAAACGAGTTTTCCGGTGTCTTTTTGGCAACTTCACCTTCTTCCGGCTTGTTGGAGGGGGAGCGAGTTTGCTTAGAAATTTATGGTTGTTGCTGTCATCTTGGCTTGGGTACAGGTCAATACTGAGGGATTGCACGTGGCACACTGGGTTATGTACAGTGTCAGAGAAACTCTCTGTCTCCATCTGCTGGTAGGAAGGCAAAACCCAGGAGTCTGGACGGATCTGTGGTACTACAGAACAAAAATTAGCAGGTAGGAACCAATTTTCCTTTTTCTGGCTAACTGCCAATTTTCAAAATTGCAGGCACTTATCTGGCTTAAATTTAGCTGGATAATTCACTATCATGCTAAAAATTTAGCCAAATAAGTTGTGGCGTTTAAGGAGAATTCTGGGGCAAGGATGAATTAGCCAGAAAATCTATTCAGCTAACTCTGATATTAAGTGTCAGCTGAATAGATTTTTGGCTAACTCTAGCTGGCCCCAAGAGCAGGTCTAAAGTTATTTGGGAATGTGTTCTCAGAAATTCAGGCAACAAATAGAAGTTTGTGTTTCGTATTTCTTAACCCTCCTACCCACTCCTAGCTCATCCTTTAATTTATAGGCAGGTGTCACTTTCACACTTAAAAGGCTGATTTTTTTTTTTAACTTAAACTCAGAAATTCCTCACACCTTATCAAGAGTTTGATCATTCCCTTGTGGGTCACTAACAGATATATAGTGAATACACTAATATTTATTTATTTATTTATTTAAGTTTTTTTTATATACCAGCATTCAAGACTGGTAGTCCCATCATGCTGGTTCACATAGAACAGGAGTGCAAATTAAACTTAAACAATAGTGCGGAAAAAAGCAGTTACATGTAACAAGGATAATAGAACTTGGCGTAGGAAGGTAAAGAAAAGAGTTTAAAGGACCCTAATAGTTCGCAATCCTACACCTATAGCAACCTAAAATTTAACTAGGAACTGAGCAAGTTTAAGATGAAGACAGCAGTCCTGTAGCAAGCAGTCTTTTGCATCGTGCCACATGTAGGATTTTTTTACCCACTGGTGAGAAGTTGTATGTGTGCATCCGATGCAGAGAGCTCCTGTCTATCACAGAACGAGTCCAATCTCTGAAGGCTAGATTGGCAGACCTGGAGGAGCTGAGGCAGTCAGAGAGGTATATAGATGAGACCTTCAGGACATAGTAGCTAAGTCCCAAACTCCAGACTGGCATCCGTGGGTTCTGCCTTGGAGGAGGAAAGTCACATGATCTAGGTGTCATAGTGGATAACACATTGAAATCATCGGTTCAGTGTGCTGCGGCAGTCACAAAAGCAAACAGAATGTTGGGAATTATTAGAAAGGGAATGGTGAATAAAATGGAAAATGTCATAATGCATCTGTATCGCTCCATGGTGAGACTGCACCTTGAATATTGTGTACAATTCTGGTCGCCGCATCTCAAAAAAGATATAATTGCGATGGAGAAGGTACAGAGAAGGGCAACCAAAATGATAAAGGGAATGAAACAGCTCCCCTATGAGGAAAGACTAAGAGGTTAGGACTTTTCAGCTTGGAGAAGAGATGGCTGAGGTGGGATATGATAGAGGTGTCTAAAATCATGAGAGGTCTAGAACTGGTAGATGTGAATTGGTTATTTACTCTTTCGGATAGTAGAAAGACTAGGGGGCACTCCATTAAGTTAGCATGTGGCACATTTAAAACTAATCGGAGAAAGTTCTTTTTCACTCAATGCACAATTAAACTCTGGAATTTGTTGCCAGAGGATGTGGTTAGTGCAGTTAGTGGAGCTGTGTTTAAAAAAAGATTTGGATAAGTTCTTGGACGAGAAGTCCATTACCTGCTATTAATTAAGTTGACTTAGGTAATAACCACTTGCTATTACTAGCAATGGTAACATGGAATAGACTTAGTTTTTGTGTACTTGCCAGGTTCTTATGGCCTGGATTGGCCACTGCTGGAAACAGGATGCTGGGCTTGATGGACCCCTGGTCTGAACCCAGTATGGCATGTTCTTATGAGAGCATCAACCTGGTGCAGCAGGAAATGATCCTGTAGCAAGGACCTGCTCTCCAGGTGGTGCATCATCCTCCGTGCACTGGGAATGTCTCCCCCAGAGTTTCTGCCAAGGAGGGGAAGGGTTAGGTTGGCCATCATAGTTGGTGATTCAATTATTAGGAATGTAGACAGCTGGGTGGCTGGTAGGCATGAGGATCACCTGGTAACATGCCTACCTGGTGCGAAGGTGGCGGACCTCACGCATCACCTAGATAGGATTTTAGACAGTGCTGGGGAGGAGCCGGCAGTCTTAATAAATGTGGGCACCAGCGACACAGGAAAATGTGGGAGGAGGTTCTGGAAGCCAAATTTAGACTGTTAGGTAGAAAAGCTGAAATCCAGATCCTCCAGGGTAGCATTCTCTGAAATGCTCCCTGTTCCACGTGCAGGTCCCCAGAGGCAGGCAGAGCTCCGGAGTGTCAATTCGTGGATGGTGCAGGGAAGAGGGATTCAGTTGTGTAAGGAACTGGGGAACCTTTGGGGGAAGGAGGAGTCTTTTCTGAAGGGATGGGGACCAGGCTGCTGGCACTAACCTTTAAAAGGAGATAGAGCAGCTTTTTTTTTTTTTTTTTAATATCTTTTATTAAGTTGAAATGCATACATGGTTTAATGCTCTTATGTATAAACAGTAACAATAGCATAACAAACTATTTTAGAGAAGACTGAATCACAGAAAAGAGTCGTTAAGCATTGTCAGCCCAATGTGATAGCTGAACCATGCTCTGAGCCAGCTTCTTTTTCTAACCCTTCCCTCGTCCCCCTTCATTTAGCCCCCTCCCCCCCAAATCCCTCCATCTCCCCCCCATCCTGCTGGTAGTGTTCTGGTCTGTTGTGTAGGTTTATGTTTATGATGGTGTTTTAAAAAACTTATTCAGACTATATGTAGACTATATTGCAACTGTCTTAAATTTCAGTTAGTTATACTATGATCTGTGACAGTGTGATATTGCCTCTGCACATATACCACCTCAAAGTACAACAGTACAGTAGTGAGCAAATGTTAACATAGAGCGAATTCCAAAGTGGGGGACCCGCAGAGGAAGGGCGCGTTTCCTCAGTGAGGTTTTTGCCGGCTGGGTGTGTAGCATGTTCTTGTACGCGCTTCTGATTGGTCTCTTAGTGATGTGCTGCTGCAGTTGAAAGGTTAGGTTAAGGGGGGGAGATGTTGTTGGGGCCTTGTGTATCATCAATGAGGGCTTAAAAGTGAATCCTGAATTGATAGGCAGCCAGTGAGGTTCTGGAGGAATGGGGGTGATGGTTTCCCTTTTGTTGGTGTTTGTAAGGATTCTGGCCGTCGCGTTCTGGACCATCTGAAGTGGTTTGATGGTGCTAGCGGGAAGGCCCAGCAGGAGTGAGTTGCAGTAATCCAGGTTCGGGGAGGATAGATAGATTGTAGTACCAGGCGGAAGTCTCGGAAGTGGCAGAAGTGGTTTTAAATTTTTTAATACTTGCAATTTAAAGAAGCATTCTTTAGTAGTATTGTTTCTGAACTTGCTGAGGTTGAGTTTGGTTGTCTAGTAGCACACCCAGGTCTCTTATTTGCGATGTGTGGTCGATGAAGTGAAAGAGCGTTGGGTAGAAATTGGAGGGTTGAGCGTGATGCAGTTTTCTGGGCTATTAGGAGGATTTCTTTGTAGCTTAGCAGTTAGGCCAAGACGGTCCTAAACATTTGTTGAATCTCCGTGATATGGCTCTGTATATATGAGGTCCATATCTCCCTTGTGGTTTTCCAACGAAGTCCATGAGCTGGTTTAATCATCTTACTTTCGAAAATAGCCATTTTCAACATCTTATTAGTCCAGTGTTGGAATTCCTGGCCTGTCTCTGATAGCCATTGGGATAGTATAGTCTGTTTAGCTAACAGGACAGCCCTGCACAGAAATAGTTTTTGCGAAGTTCCAGATCCTGATTGGTCTACCGCAAACTGCCCTTAACAGCATACCTTGGGGTCCGCCGGAATAGAGTGAGGATACAGAGTAGAACATAAAGCTATAACTTTTGACCAGAAGGAATTTATCATTGGACAATACCAAAAACAGTGGAGGTAATATCCCTCAGATATTTTACATTTAATACAAAGTGCTGATTGACATATTTTCATCTTAAAGCAAGTAGCAGGATCATAGTAAAGTTGCCAAATTTAAATATAATCTCTATTTATTTATTTATTTATTTATTTATTTATTATTAAAGGATTTATATACCGGAAGTTCCTGTATAATATACATATCACCCCGGTTTACAAGGAACAAAAACTATCGCTTCATTTAGCGGTTTACATTGAACAGATTAATCAAAGTAACAAATTAGTATATATTGCTAAACAGTTAATAAATAACATGCGAGTTTAATAAATAAATAAAATGGTTATATGTTTGTCAACATGATTATATGTATATATGATTATATAATAAATAAATAACATGATTATATGATTAAGTACAATTCAATATTGATCTCTTCAGGAATTTTATATGCTAGGGGCTGGGGAAAGAACGAATAATTTGGAAATGTCTTTCTTCCTGCTCTTACCTCTAAGGGAATGCTTGTTTGAACAACCAAGTCTTAAGTTTCTTTTTAATGTAGCAGTGGCAAGGTTCAAGGCGAAAGGTCTGGACGGTAGCGAGTTCCAGAGTGAAGGGCCCCGCTGTGGATAGTGCGCGTTTCCTCAGAGAGGATTTCGCCGGTTGGGTGATTAGTCTGTTCTGATACGCACTTCTAGTCGGTTTCACACGGATGTGTGTAGCTGAATTTGAAACGTTAAGTTGAGAGGAGCGATGTTATATAAGGCCTTGTGATCATCATTATGGACCTTGAATTGGTCCTGATTTAAATCGGAAGCCCAGTGGGATGATGAAGGATTGGGGTGGATATGAATCCTCTTTTTTTGGGCGTTTGATGAGAATTCTTGCCGAGGGCATTCAGGACCATCTGAAGTGGTTTGGTGGTGCATGCTGGTAGGCCTAGGAGGAGAGAGTTACAGTAGTCCAGTTTCGGGAGTATGATTGCTGTAGCACCATTCGGAAGTCTCTGTATAGAAGGAGTGGCTTTAGTTTCTTTAAGGTTTGTAGTTTAAAGAAACATTCTTTGTTGTGTTATTAACGATTTGTTGAGGCTGAATCCACTGTCTATGATGACCCCCAGGTCTTTTACTTGTTGGCAGGTGGAGTGCACGGAGGGTATCCGGACGTTGGCTAGCGATAGGAGGTGTGGGTGGGACATAGTTTTCCGGTGCTATAATGAGGATTTCGGTTTTTGTTTGTTGTTTAAGACAGATCTATGGTTTGTGTTAACAGAGACCTTGTGAATGTGTCATATGTATTGGTTTAACATCATGTTCTGAGAGGTCTAATTGTGGATAGTGTGCCATCGTGCTACAACCTCCGAATAAAGTTTATTTGGTATATTGTCCTGAAACATTTTAGCATAGTGCGAACAAGGTATCCTATCTAAGCAAGTATTTGAGAAAATGCTTGTTAACTTGGTAAGGTGATGTTCAGGGAAAGTATGCAAATTCCAAGTAATTACAAATATGCAAATAAGCATAGATGTCTCTGCTGGATAATTGGAACCTTTTCTGTAATTCCTGAAAAGTGTATAGAGCCGCTGGTGATTGCGTGAGAATCTGACTGATGGTAACTAACCCTTCTGTGCCTATTGACAAAAGACTACTGAGTCTGATCCAGGAGCAAATTGGGGATTTCCCTGAATGGTTAAATAAGGGGGGTAAGTGTGGACCTTAGCCCGAAGAGCTTACACATGAATTTCCACACTGTCTTCCAGATTCCAAAATCATGTAATTCATAAGTTTGCTAGGCACCAAGGAGGGTGGTATCTGAATTAAAGTATCCAGCTCATAGCCCTGGAACCAAGTCTGTAGATGGGTATGTGGTGAGCAGTATGTCGTGCCTGTGAACTAGTCTTTCAGTGTCCCATTAGACATGTAACACATTTCCTAAAATCTGGACATGCCAAACCTCCTCCGAGAGGGTGCTCCTAACCAATGAAATGCCAGCCTAGCCCTCCTTCCTCCCCATATAAAGTGACTCGGACATTTATGGATTTCTTGGAGGTCCTTCTTATGCAACCATAGGGAAGCATCTGCAATACATACAACCATCTGGGCAGCTATTCATTTTGAAAAGATGTATTCTTCCCATCAGAGATAAGGGCAGTGATGCCCATTGTTGTAAGCAAGATTTAATTTTTTCAGCATTGGGAGTATATTACTATAAAGTTTGTCAACTTCCGTAGGGATGATCACCCCCAAATATTTGAGGTGAGCAGTGACCATCTAAGCAGGAAGTGCGTGCCCCAATTTTGCTGGAGTTACCGTACACTGCCATAGCCTCTGACTTATCCCTATTTATTTTGAGCCCGGAAAATACCAAATTTATGCTGATGATCTAATACTTTGGGCAATGAGTGTTGGGGGGGGTAGTAAGAAAAATTAAGACGTCATCAGCAAACGCCACTACACGAAGAGTGTATTCCCATTTCCAAGCCTTGATGTCATTATCCTCAGCAATAACCCGTAATAATGGGTCGATGGATATATGTAGAGGAGTGGTGAAAGAGGGCAGCCCTGCTGCACTCCTTGCCAGGAAGAAAGGCATCTGTGATCATACCGTTAACCAACAAATGTGACTTAGTCTGAATAGAGAAGGGATAGATATTGAATAATTGCCCCCAAAAAGCCATAACGTTCTAAAACTGAAAAAAGGTAAGGCCATGAAACCCAGTCGAAGGCTTTTTCGGCGTCTAAAAACCACTAAGGGTGGTATTTTGTTTGTTACAGTAAGCCATGGCTGTGATAAGTTTATTAATATGTAGACTCGCCAATCGGCCTTTGACAAAACCCACTTGATGATTAGATATCAAATGAGGGAGGATAGCACTCAACCGAGTGGCCAAAATGTTAGCTAACAGTTTCAAATCACAATTAAGTAAGGAAATTGGACGGTAGGAAGCTGGTTGGGTCAAATCCTTCCCCGGTTTAGGACGTACTGTTATATATGCTTTATTAAAGTCTGGGGGGAAAAAACCCTTGGGCTAGGCCAGCTTGGAAGAAGTGACATAAAGGCTCTTGTACTTGGTTCTCAAGTATTTTATAATAGTCATAGGAGAACCCATTGGGCCCGGGATTTTCCTACTTTGCAGTTTTTAATGACCTGTGAGACCTCTGAGGGCGTGATGGGTTGATTCAAGGTTAACAGTTGGGGAGTTAAATGAGGTAGATGTGAATCAGTTATTTACTCTTTCGGATAATAGAAAGACTAGGGGGCACTCCATGAAGTTAGCATGGGGCACATTTAAAACTAATCGGAGAAAGTTCTTTTTTACTCAACGCACAATTAAACTCTGGAATTTGTTGCCAGAGGATGTGGTTAGTGCAGTTAGTATAGCTGTGTTTAAAAAAGGATTGGATAAGTTCTTGGAGGAGAAGTCCATTACCTGCTATTAAGTTCACTTAGAGAATAGCCACTGCCATTAGCAATGGTAACATGGAATAGACTTAGTTTTTGGGTACTTGCCAGGTTCTTATGGCCTGGATTGGCCACTGTTGGAAACAGGATGCTAGGCTTGATGGACCCTTGGTCTGACCCAGTATGGCATTTTCTTATGTTCTTATGTACTTAACTCACTTTCCTCTAGTTTTCCCCCCTCCCCTGTCGTCAGTGTATAAAAGTGGCATAAAAAACACGGAGAGTCTCCCCTATTTCTGCCTCCCGGGTCGCCCATGTACCCATAGGGGTTCGTAGTTTCGGTATAAATGTCTTGCTGCTGTGTGTTCTAACCAGATTTGCAAGTAACCTTCCGGATTTGTTGCCGTACTAAAAGAAACTGTGTTTGGCAAATTGGAGTTTCTTAACGGCTCTCTGATGTAAATAATTTTGTAAAGTACTAAGGATGGTATGATATTGCGTCATATGAGTTTCAGAAGGGCGTTAGATCATCAACTTATTTGCTTGTATTAATTCTCCTTCTAATTGTAAAATTTTGTGTTTAGTTTCTTATTTCTTTGTCGCAGATAGGATATTATTTCCCCCCGTAGCACGGTTTTGCTAGTTTCCCAAAAAAGCTGGGCATTTTCAAGTGTTGTGCATTACTCTCCCTAAAAGAAGCCATTTAGAGCGGAGGAACTGATGAAAATCTGGGTCATTTTTCATATACGCAGGGAAACGCCACCAGCGCATTTGTTGGGCCTGAACCCCTGTATTCAGGTCCAGCCATATCAAGGTATGATCAGAGACACACGTATGCCCTATTCTGGCATCAGAGACAAATGGAAAAATCTCCTGTGCCCCCAAAATGTAATCAATACGGGAGGAGGTTTTATGGGCCTTAGAAAGGTGTGTGTAATCCCTTTCTTCCGGGTGTAGGAGCCACCAGGGGTCCAGAACCTGTAGGTCCTTGCAGAGGTTTGCTAGATAAGTATTGGATTGGCATACTGTTCCCTGATGTGGCGTTGTGGATCTGTCTAACAGAGGATCCAAAACTGAATTAAAATCCCCTGCAATAATTAGCCAGCCTTGTCTGTGAGTCAACAAGAGGTTTCTTATATTTTGGAAGAAACTAGGAGATATGGAATTAGGACCATATAGATTACATATCGTAACTTCTTTCCCCTCTAATGTTCCTATGAGTATGGTATATCTGCCTTCTGGGTCTGTAATTTCGGTAATAAGTTGAAAACTTACATTTTTGTGAAATAAAATTGCGACCCCCAGCTTTCTTCCCTTGTGCTGGAGAAAAGTATACTTGACCTACCCATTCACGGTGCAACTTTTTACTCTCGATTGTATTCAAATGGGTCTCTTGTAAGCATGTTATATCTGCTTTCGCCCTCCGGAGAGCCTGTAAAATCTTTGCTCTCTTAATAGGGGTCCCCAACCCATTGACATTTAAGCTTGCTAATCGCATATTAACTTACCTAAGTTTACAAACAATTGTAATATCTAGTGTGATGTCTGCTATAATGAGTCTATGAGCCCCCAGCCTAGGCTCATAGACTTGGAGATCCATCTCCATACTATGTTATGGCAGTTTAAATAATAGTGAAACAATACCTGAACCCAGACCATTTTCATTCCATTCTCCAGCTAGGACTCCCACCCCCTCCCCCCATTTCCCATCCCTTCTAAAAGTTACTACCTCTGAAATTAGGGGTAGTTAGGAGGACACGTTCTAATGTGTTTCAGCACCATCCACCAGGTAACAGAACATTATTACAACTTTTAAGAGTAAAAAAACCAAAAAACATTTTGCCAGACTGTAAGAGAAGAAGAGGGGACCCCCTTCCGCACTGAAAATGTTACCAAAGCTGCAACTTTGGGATGCTCCTTGACGGTATAAACAAATGCTTCAACACACCCTCTGTTCTCTCACTCCTGATGAGTCACTGATTAGATATCAGATGGCTGGGGTCCCATCCTCTGTGTCAAGCTATTGTATTCAGCCAGCCAGAAGGAAAAAACAAAAACAGTGATTAGCATTCTGGGATCCATGGCAGGATCCCAGAATGCTCTCAAATCACGTGGTTCACCCTCTTATCTGCAACGTGCTGACATCATAGGAAAAAAAAACCATTGAAACTTTATTCTGTGTGGTTAATGAACAGGAAACAACATTTTTATTATCAGAATTAAACCTTCATAACATGAAATCTTCCCGATGGTTAATTCTACGACTGCTGAAGAGTCCCTTGTGGTGTTTCCTTTCCATCAAAGTTTTGTTCAAGATAAACTGCCAGTGTTAGCATATATGATATTATTCAATTCCTTCTGGGAAGGATTTTGCTGCTTCTACCTCTGAGAAAAAGTGAGCTTTTCCAGCGTGCCATATTTTCATCGTGGCAGGGTATTGAAGTTGAAATCTGATGTTTTTCTGCCGTACAGATCGGGCTGAAGATTTTCCACTTTAGAGCAAGGGGTGCTCTAAAGTGGAAAATCTTTGATACTTAAGATTCCCCTGAGTTCTAAAGGTTTGTAGTATTTTTTGTTTATAGGACCAATTTATGATCCTTGCAATAACCAGTCTTGGTCGGGGTTCCCCATCTTTTTTTTTTTTTTTTACCTAAGCGGTGCGCACGTTCAATTCGCAATTTCCCTTCTAATTCTGATAAACTCAGTGCCTCCGGTAGCCATGTTTCAAGAAACTGTTCCATATTTTGCTCTTCTATGGACTCTGGTAAGTCTGTTAGCCTGATATTATTTCTTCTGGACCTGTTTTCAAGGTCATCGAGTTTATTTGTTTGTTCCTCCACGTTCTTTTCCAGTGTGAGAATATTTGTAGTCAGGGAAAGATTGTCATCTTCTAAACTGGAAATACGAGCCTCCGCATGGTCTAAGCGAGGTGGAAGTTCGCTGATGGTGTTTTTAAGTTCCTGAAACTGAGAGGCCAACTCAGCAAATCGGGAGTCTAAATCCTTCACCACCGCTTCTGTGACTTGAGTTGTTAAATCCGGCATAATGTCTCGGTGCTGCTCGGTGGCATGGGGGGAGGGGGATTTCGTCCCAGTGCCAGCATCATCTTGTCTGTGATTTCCTTAGCTTTATCTTTTTCTTTTTTTTCCCCCCTCTCAAGGGCATGCTAGTTGAAGGTTTAAGCATAAATTTATCGATCAACATGTACGGCACTTATCTGTTGCAGAAAGAATATTTTTCCGGTCTATGGAGCAGATTAAGGTGGATGGTGCTTAGAGGTGGCTTCACCTCATCATGTGACCTCCAATAAAGCAAAAGGGGAAACCGACAGTCGCTCAGCAGCGCAAGGTTCAGAGGGAGGTATCTTCAAAGGATACTAATGAAGCATTAGAGTTAGGGCATCCCAACAGAGAGATTTCGATAATAGAAAAGTAGTCCAAGTGCCTAGAATTAAAAACTTACCTGAGCTAAAGATTCCAGTTTATCCCTGTCAACTGAAAAGCAGAATGTAAATACAAACAAAAAATTCACTATGAAATGTTTGTATGCTAATGCTAGAAGTCTAAGAAGTAAGATGGGAGAATTAGAGTGTAAAGTGAATGATGACATAGACTTAATTGGCATCTCAGAGACATGGTGGAAAGAATGGGATAGTGCTATACCGGGTACAAATTATATCGTAATGACAGAGAGGAGCATCTTGGTGGAGAGTGGTGCTTTATGTCTGGGATGGCACAGAGTCCAACAGGATAAGATCCTGCATGAGACTAATTGTACAATCGAATCTTTTTCACAGGATAAGCAGGATGGTAGTCCTCACATATGGGTGACATCATCAGGATGGATCCCAATCACGGAACACTTTTGTCAAAGTTTCTAGAATTTTGACTGGCACCTACTGGGCATGCCCTGCATCCAGTAGGGGTCTCTCTTCAGTCTCTTTTTTTCCGCGCAGCTTTTGCCACGCGGAATTGTAGCTCTTCACAAGTTCCTGATAGGAATTTCTTTTCAGAAAATTTTTTGTGAAATTGCAAAAGTTTATACTCCCTTGGGGTCTCCCTTCTCCGCCGTCGATTGCCACGTCTGTACGGTAGGTTTTGCCCCGTTTTTCGGTCGGTTCCCGTCTAGGATCTGTATAGGCCTTATCGGCACTGACCGTGACCGGCCTAAATTTTCAACGGCTACGATGGCGACGGGTTTTCGTCGATGCCCTGACTATCTTCTGACAATGTCGATCACAGACCCTCATTTGGTCTGTGTATTGTGTCTGGTCTCGTCGCACGACCTAGAGACGTGTACCAATTGCGCCCAAATGACACCAAAGGGCCGTCGGGCATGTCTGGGGAAAATGGCGCTCTTGTTTCACACAAAGCAGCGCCTGCCATCGCAGACCTAGTCAACGCTGTTACCGGCAAAAACACCATCGATCCGATGCAGAGGATTCTCAGTCGGTGTATATGTAAGAGCGCTTTTTTGCATTGTTTCAAATTTCCAGTTCCAATTTGGAGGTTACAGGGTTGTTTTTTGTTTTTTTTTTAATTTAAATGTTTTTTATTGCTGAAAGTTGCAACATTACAAAAGTCAATAGTTACAAAGATGAAGGACCCGGTATACAAGATGTGCACCATGAAGAGCCATCATTAATACTAAAAGAAATATAAAGAATGATAATAAAAGGCATTAAAGAGATGACACCAATAGTCCTGTGTCCCTATTTTGTTGCTACACATTGTACCTATATATAAAACTCAACATACCCCCCATCTCGCACAAAAATTACAAAGGTGAAACATCATATCACATCATGCATATCCAAAGAATAGAAAGAGGTAGACATTGTAACTGATAGCTGATATTTGTGGAATATACTAAGGATATAGAGGGTGGGACAGAGTCCAACCCTACAAAGCAAAAACCTCCATAGAATTTTAGATAGAACTACTCACGCTCTCCTTCCAACGACAGTACTTATTCTAACTGTCCCGGAATGTTCCCAAATTTTTCCTAAGATGGGCCGTGATTTCTGCCAGACGGTAAATTAGCTCAACTTTAAATTGGACTGCAGCTAGTGTGGGAACCTGGGGGGATGTCCAGTTTCTCACAATTTCAATCCTGGTGGCCGTGAAAATGAAGTTTATCAGGGTATTAGACTTGTCCTTCCCCTGAAATAATGGGAATCCTAACAAGGCCTGCTGTGGTAGGATACGAATGCCAGTTGGTATATCTGAGTTAACCACACTTCCAACTCAGTCCACAACGGACGCAGCACTGGACAGTCCCACCACAAATGGAAAAAACTACCTATTGTGAGGCACCCTCTCCAGCAAAGTTCAGAAATCAATGGTGACATACGACGTAATTGTACTGGGGAGTAATACCATCTCAACACCATTTTCCAAGAGTTTTCAATCATGTGTGCCGCTATTAAGCCCTTGCCAGTGTTTAAAAATATTTCTTCCCAGTCTCGTTGAGATAGAGATATTCAAATCCGTTTCCCAGGCTACTACATAAGTGGGTTTCAAAAATATACATTTGAAAGTAGTTTGGCTGTTTGGTGTGTTTTGACATAAGAGTTCAAAATCAGATTTCCCCTGTTACGAGGTGCCCCTGGAGCTGATTGGAATGTGCAAAGTGGCGTAATTGTAAATACAAAAAAGGTCAGAGCTCAGACGCTCATATTTCTGTGTAAATCTGGGAAGCTTAAGAGACCGTGTCTTCCCCAAATTTGGCCCCAGGAATGTATCCCCTTTCTTGCCCATCCCTGAAAATGCAGGGTTCTCAAACCCCGGTGTGAATGAGGATTTGGCATAGAGATAAGTGCTGTGATGATATTCTTGAGATCCCACTAACACAGACTTCTTAGTTTCCCAAAGCTGAAAAGATAATAGCATAGATGGCGGTAACACTGCCCAGGGTTGAATAATCCAGGTCTTTTTAGGCTGCCAGAGAAAGCTAGACAAAGGGACTCGGTTCACAAGTTGTTGACTGAACAGTACCCAGGGTTTCTGTAAATTGCTCCTATTCCATTCCACCAGAGTTTTAAATCTAGCCGCCAAGAAATATCGCTCCAAGTTAGGTATTTATTTATTTATTTTTATTATATTTATTATTTATTTAAAAGTATTTCTATACCGTCTTTACAAACAATGTTTAATCAAAACGGTTTACAGATATCAAATAAAATGGAATTAAAATAAATTAAGGATTAATTAAGAGTAAAATAGCTTATGGAAAATATAAAATTACAAAAATTACTCAGTCCCCCATGAATTTTTGGATTTATAGAGTATTTTACGTGCTATTCTGGGCCTCCTGCCACCCCAAATGTAGAGCAAGAGCCTTTTTTGCCATTTAAGTAGACTCTTTTGAGGAACATCGATTGGGAGGGTTTGAAATAAGTAGAGTTGTTTGGGTAGTATTGTCATTTTCACTGCAGCGATTCTACCCAAACCATGATATCCTCTAGTGATTCCATTCCTCTAGTCCCTAGTAATAGTAGCCCACAGCTTATCATAATTGAGTTGAAATAAATCCTGAGAGGCACTAATGTAAACTCCTAAATATTTAATGTGATTATGGGCCCATCAAATCGGAATCTCTCCCGTAAAGAAATCTCCGAAATAGGAGAAATATTTATATTGAGAATCTCCGATTTCTCCCAGTTAATGCGAAAGCCCGACACCTTGCTAAAACCTTCAAGGGCCTGTGATAACGTGTGTGAGGGAAGTTTCAGGATCAGTAGCCATAATCAATATATCCTCAGCAAAAAGCGATAATTTTGAAGCGAAGGTTCCTACTTGTATGCCATGTATCTCCGGTTCCGTCTTATACGGTTTGCAAACGGCTCTAAAAAGATGGCGAATAAAAGAGGTGACAGAGGGCAACCCTGTCTAGTACCTCTTTGTACACAAAAAGTGGGTGAATATCCCCCATTTATCTTAATGCAAGCCAAGGGGTTATTGTACAGCTGTTGAAGCCATTGAATAAAATTATCCCCAAATTGCAACCGTTTTAATAAGGCAAACAAGTATGGCCAATGAACCATATCGAAGGCTTTCTCGGCATCAACCGAGAGAGCCACCGTCGGGTATCTGATGTTTTTTAACCCACCAAATCATGTCCAGGATTTTATTGTCACTAGCCTGTCATCCCGGAATAAAGCCTGCCTTATCAGAGTGGATAATTTGAGCATAAAAACCATTCAGTCGGTTGGCTAAAATTTTGGCAAGTATTTTCAAATCAATATTGATGAGGGAAATCGGTCTGTAAGAACCACACACCAAGGGATCCCTGCCCGGTTTAGCTAATATCGTTATGCCTGCTGTGTTAGCAAATGTGGAAAGTGGCAAGAAGGGACACGAATTGTTGATAAAAGCGCCCCATGTATCCATCTAATCCCGGTGATTTTCTGGGTTTCAAATCTTTGATGGCCATTCTAATTTCTAGTTCCGTAATATCCTTATTTAGTATAAATTGCTGCGAGGGCTCAAGGATTTGCAAATAGGAGTTCTCCAAGTATTCCTCTATGGCACTCTGGGTAATATTGCCATCAGCAGAGTACAACTCGAGTAGAATTGTTGAAAGCGCTGTCTAATGGATTTATTGTCAGATAACATAGTTCCCTCATGACTTTTAATTTTAACAATAGTGGCCTGATCTTGTCTACGCTTTAACATATGGGCAAGAATCTTCCCGGCTTTATTGCTCCCTCAAAATATTTTTGTTGTGTCCTTTCTAGCTGATAAGCAATAGCTGCAGCATTCAAGGAAGCTATACGCATCCGAAGAGCCTCCATGGAGGTGTCTTTTTATGAGTTTTCTCTAGGTCTTTAAGTTGAAGCACCAATTGGGCGCATTCTTTCTCCCTTTGTTTTTTAGGAATGAGGCACACGCTATGAACTTGCCCTTAAAACAGTTTTTAAGCATTCCCAAACATTCAGGCCTATCCAGTACCGAGCGGTAGGAAGAGCTGCGTTAGTGCCTACGGCACCCGCGGTTACCGCCCGCACAGTGCAGCTCACCTACCGCTCGATCCTGAAGCCTAATTATATGTAAATGTAAGCCGCGTCCGAAAAGCCTTAGGCCCGCGCAACCCAGGATACTGGATAGAGCGCCTATACAGGATCCTGGGTGCGCGGGCCTAAGGCTTCACGCCACGCTGGTATCTGTCATTTCAAATGTCATTTGAAATGACAGATACCAGGAAGCAACGGCGGCGACAGCGCAGAAGCAACGGCGAAACGACTTGTCAGTGTCCCCCCTCCTCTCGGAGCAGGGCGCGAAAAGCCGCCTTGCTCCGGGAGGAGGAGGGACACTGACAGCGGCGAAGCAACGAGAAGACAGCGGCAAAACGACTTTTCAGTGTCCCCCCTCCTCTCGGAGCAGGGCGCGAAAAGCCGCCTTGCTCCGGGAGGAGGAGGGACACTGGCAACGGCGAAGACAGCGGCGAAAACGACTTTTCAGTGTCCCCCCTCCTCTCGGAGCAGGGCGGAAAAGCCGCCTTGCTCCGGGAGGAGGGGGTACACTAGCAACGGCGAAGCTTTCCCCCAGCCCGGACGCCAGCAAAAAACTTACTTTTTTGCAGCCAGCCATGAGCAGGAACACGATCTGGCCTGCCTTAGCTCCTCCCGACAAGATGGCCGCCTGCACGGGGAAAGCGTGCAATTGGCCGCTCAAGACGTGACGTCACGACATCACGTCTTGAGCAGCCAATTGCACGCTTTCCCCGTGCAGGCGGCCATCTTGTCGGGAGGAGCTAAGGCAGGCCAGATCGTGTTCCTGCTCATGGCTGGCTGCAAAAAAGTAAGTTTTTTGCCGGCGTCCGGGCTGGGGGAAAGCTTCGCCGCTGTCATCTCTCTCTCCCCCCTCCCGGAGCAAGGCTGCTTTTCGCGCCCTGCTCCGGGAGGGGGGAGAAGAGATGACAGTGGCGAAGCAACTTACTTTTAGCTTTTAAGTTTTTTTCGCTTATTTTTTGGATTCGCCGCTGTCATCTCTCCCCCCCCCCCCCCCTCCCGGAGCAAGGCAGCTTTTCGCGCCCTGCTCCGGGAGGGGGGAGAAGAGACAAGCGCGCGAAACAACTTACTTGCACGGGGGAAAGCGGTCTCCGTGGCAGCCCCAGTCCTCTCCCTCCTCCCGAAGCTAAAAAAAAAAAAAAAGCTTTTTTTTTTTTTTGGCTTCGGGAGGAGGGGAGAGGACTGGGGCTGCCACAGAGACCGGCACCCATGATCGCGGCCGGGGCAGGTGAGCGGGGGCTGGGGAAAGCTTGCCACCTACCCTTACCCATGCCTCTACCGCCTGGGTCAGGGTAGGCGGTAAGTTTGCAGGTTAAACGCGAGACAAAACGGCAGGGAAAGGTAGCGTTAGTCGGGGCGCGGGTTACGGGATGCTAGGGGAATAGCTAATTGGCTCGTTTGCATGCAATATCGAGCTAATTCGCTCGTTTGCATGCAATATACATGCCGCGGGCGGAAGGGGTTACCCGGGAATTTAGGACGCGGTAGGAGTAGGTTAAAGGGGATTCGGGATCGCAGGAAGGGCTAACGCGGCCGGAACGTGAGTTAAAAGCGGCTTAGGAGCAGGGTAAACGCGGCCGCACTTTACAGGATAGGCCTGATTCACAGGTTAACCTCCCCATTATCATTAATTATTAAATAATCCTGAATATCCTTCTCTATTTGGGAGACAAAACTCGGGTCCTCCAACAGGGATTCATTAACTTCCAAAATCTTGCGCCCCTGCCATAGTCCGTAAACTGTAAAGTAAACCATATGGGGACATGATCTGACCATAAAACGGTTTCTATATCAACCTCCTTAATCCTTGGCATCAAGCCTCTGCTACACAGAAACATATCAATCCTAGAATAACTTCCATGTGGGGAAGAATAGAAAGTGTAATTTCTGGACTTTGGGAAACGTGATCTCCATATATCTGTAACACCAATATCACACATCAGGCGTTTAAGTTCCTTTCTAGCCACTTTAGGGTCAGAACTAGCTCCAGTGGAAGTATCCCTTCTAGGATCAAGTGTTAGATAAAGTCCCCACCAAAAATTAGGCAACCTTCCACTCTAGAAGCAAACGTTTGATTCAGAGACCTATAGAATTCTGCTTTATGTATGTTAGGCCTATATGGATATCAGTGAAAAGAGTCCCGTCCCCCCCCCCCCCATGAGATTTTCAAACAATAATATTCTGCCCATGGGATCCATATAAAGATCCTTAAATTCGAAATGAAGATCTTTATGAATTAAGATACCCACTTCCGAATATTTCGAGGAGGGTATGGCCGCTGCCCAGTATTGTTAGGGAAATTTAAGATGTTTCATGAGACCCAAGTAACACTTCCTCAGATGGGTTTCTTGTAGAAAGACCATGTCCACCTGCAGACGGTCTAACTCTTTGAAAAGTAATCTGCGTTTACTCGGGTTGTTGAGCCCTTAGTATTAAGAGAAAAAAATTTAAAAGTAGCCATTAGGGAAAAATCCACTCTCTCCCGCTAAGTACTGGTGCCCCTTGATCATACCTCTCCGCATAGTATAGAAAATCACCTTCATAACATCTAGCAATATTCCCTTCCCCACCCCTCCCATCAGAACCAGAAGCACAAACCATGTGCTCCAAATGAACATGGAGGAAGTCTCTCATCTCTCCTCATGGCACCTTGATCGAGTGCAAATGTGAACATCAGTAAACTGCCATTTTATCAACTCGGCAGCATACTTAAACCATTAAACATGTCCTAGTCAGGTTCTCAGTCACTCCGGGGCCTCACTCTGGTGGCCATTATCGTATTTCTCTGGAACCTTCTCCGACCCTTAGGAACATGCTGCCAGCGAGGCTGTTGGGTGATCGCGTTCGCAATGCTGGCAATGGTAGGGAGCTCTCCCTTCGCTGATAAAGGAACCTCAATGCTGATACCTGCCTCCTTCAAGATCCCATAAAACAAATCGGAAGGTGGTCCCACGTAGCCAAGGCAAAAAAAAAAAAAAAAAAAGATAGATAATAGATAATTTGTCTGTTATTTTAATGTATTTTTTACTTTTACATTTTTAGCTCCTGATGCAGCCTTGTTTGGTGAAACTCGGCCGGAGTCGGGCTTTTCAATAAATTCCTTCCACGGTATAAGGTTGTCCCTTTGTCCTTCAAGATCCCGACAGCTTCCATCACTGTCTTGGCTCTGTGTGTGATTCCTTGCAATGTAAAGGATAGCCCCCCTGGGAAAAGCCACCGATAACAGATGTTGGCCTCTGTTAACTTGATGGTGACACAGCGGAATTCCTGGCACCTTTTTAAAGTGGCAGAGGAAAGGTCAGCAAATATAGCAATATCATGGCCTTCCCAAAGCCAGATACGTTGACGTCGTGAGGTATTGAAAATTTTTCCTTAAGGGCGAAAGAGTGGAAGCACCCCACTATGTCACAGGGCCTGTTTGCAATCCTAGGTCCCAAGGTTCTATGTGCCTGCTCAATTAAAATGGTGGGCAAGACTGCCTCTGCAGAATCATTCGCAGATTCAAGGAGGAAAGATGAAATCTTTTCCACCACTGTGGTGCAATCCGCATAGTCCTCAGATTACACCCCCCGAATCCGGAGATTGCTTCTCCTGCTGCGATTCTCGATGTCTTCTACTTTGTCAGTCAAAGCACGGCATGTGTCTTGTAATTCTTGATGGCTAGTCTGCATATGTGCCCACCTTCTCCCTGGGTGTCCAGCCTGAGCTCCGCTTCATGTACTCGCCGACCCAATGTCCTGCCTGAGTTCGGTGAACCAGCCTCTTAATTCCGTTCGTGATGGGAATTCGCTGGTTGGGGCGGTTGGGTCTTCTGTACCTTCATCGGTCTCTGATATCGGGTCCTCCGGCGCCATCTTGGATTTTCCGGTGTCGATATCGTCGCTGCCGCAGTATAAGAGAACTTGCGCAAGTCGGAGGCTTTCCACTTGGTGGTCATCCCCAGTTCTGCTAGGCTTGTTATAGGTGCCAGAGCGGCGGACAAAGTTGAGAAATTTGCGGTATGGCACACTAAAGCCCGAGGTGCGTGAGGAGCAGCAAATTCAGGCTGCTTGCATGAGGAGTGACGTCACTTCCTCCTGGAGGTTACAGGTTTTACTTGCTTGATCTTTCTCTGGTTAAGATTATAATTCACAATTTTTTCCTGCTTTGATAACTATTATACTGAAGGGACACAGGGGGAGCACTATCCTGATTATAGGATACCTTTTGAGTTTTCTCTGTCTCCATCTTCTGGAAAGGAGGCTCAACCCACTGTCTGGACTGATCTGTGGTACTACAGGAACGAAAATTAGCAGGTAAGAACCAATTTTTCTATTTTCCCAGGACAGCACAGTCCTTCAGGCTGCAGTCGCTTGGACACTTTGCCCAGCCTTCCCACCATTTGTTGCTTTCTTCACAGGGATGGGACTGTCAGGAGGGGGTACTCTCTTGGCAGTGCCAGGGCTCCAGGCAATAGCATCTATTTTTTGGCTGCGGGGCCTGGACTCCCTGACAGCTGCACTGATCTCCCAGGGGGGCTGTTGGGTCTAGACCGGGTTCTCACTTGGCAGGAGTGGGGCTTCAGCAGCAGGTGGTCTTCGTCTGTCAGGCCTGGCCTTCCCAGCAACTGCTGTCCTCCCAGGTGGGACCGATGGCCTGGCACATGGTCAGCAGAGTATGAGACAACTCTGAGGAGAAGAAAATCAACAGCTTCAACCCAGGCTCTCTGCACTGACTACATGTGCTTTTTTTCCTGTGACTGCATTAGAACAGAATAGACGCCTCACCTGACTGGAGGGCACAGGCACCCATGGTATGCTCCTCAGAATCAGAGCATACTATCATATGTGTCTGTGGCTTTCAGTCAGTGTATAATGCTTTTCATTTTAGCGCACAATGTTCTTCATTTTATTGGCCCCACTGCCACCAAGCCGCAACAGGATCGGGTCTGCTGCCGTTGGGCCTCTTCTTCAATGCCACAGGCTGGGTGATGCTGACGGTACCCAGGGCACCCCTCAGGTCTTGGCGCCCCAGGGACCACCCAGCTCGCCCACACCAAAAACCAGCTCTGTCGATGATTAGAAACCATTGTGGGCTAGATGTCTAATCTATGTGGTATAATACAAGAGGAAAGGCAGGGATGGATCATGCTAGAGTCAGAGTCCTGGGTTTCAAGAGTGCCAACAAGATGAGGATGTACCTTAGGGTGGCACTGGCAGAGTGGGAAGGTCTTTGCGAAGTAGAAGAACAGCGGGCTAAACTGTAAGGAGCCATCGTAAGGGCAACAAAACTGAAAGTAGGAAAGTAAATGAAACTGAAAGGAAAAACCAACGAGGATGAGGCGTGGCCTAGTTGTTAGAGCAATGAGATGAAGGTTCATTCTAATGCGAGGGTCCTAGACTTCAGGAAAACTAAGTTGATCAAAATGGGGGAGCACCTCAAGGAGTCATTAGCTGGATGGGAAAATCTAGGGGAAGTAGAAGGACAGTGGGCAAAACTAAAAGATGTCATAAGGGCAACTAATCTTTTTGTTAGGAAAGTAAATAACGAGAAGAGTTAAAAAGGCTGTTATGACTTCTAAAGAAAGTAGCTGAAAAGGCAAGGAAGATCGCAGAAAGAGGAAGGCAGGCGACAGTATCTGGAAAAATTAAGAGATACTGGAAAAGTAGTCAAGAATGCAAAAATTCAAATAGAAGGAAAAATAGCAAATACAGTAAAAGGGGGGGGGGGTGGAGAAACAAGACTATTTTAGATATGTTAGTGATAGAAGGAAGTGCAAAAGTGGTATTGTGAGATTCAAAGGTGAAGGGAAGGAATATGTAGAGGCTGAGGAGGAAAAAGCAAAATTGCTTACCAAATATTCTGATTGGTATTCACTGTGGAAGGGCCTGGAGCAGGAACACATAAAACAAAACAAATAAGACTGGAAGTGAGATAAACCTCAACTGATTTCAGAACAGTGTGTTCATGAGGAACTAATTAAATCTAAAGTAGATAAGGCGATGTGGCCGGATAAGATACATCTGATGGTACTAAGGGAACTTAGAGACATCCTGGCAGTTCCACTAGCTGACCTTTTCATGCTTCTTTAAAGTCTGGAGTAGTTCTGGAGGATTGGAAAGGGTGGATGTGGTTCCGAGACATAAAAGTGGAAGTAAGACGAATGCTGGGAACTACAGATCAGTCAGTCTGACCTCTGTGGTGAGCAAACTAATGGAATTGCTGCTAAAAAGAGGTTAGTACTGGAATCCAATGGATTGCAAGATCCGAGACAACATGGTTTTACCAGAGGTAAATCTTGTCAGATAAATCTGATCATTTCTTTGATAGGGTGACCAGAGAGTTGGATCAAGGGAGAGTGTTAGATGTATTTGGATTTCAGCAAGGCCTTTGACACAGTTCTGCACAGAAGACTTATAATAAATTGAGCACCCTTGGTATGGATCCTAGAGTGACTGACTGGGATAGAAACTGGCTGAGTGGGAGGCGACAAAGAGTAGTGGTAATTGGAGTAGTTTTCCTAGGAGGGGGGTGGGGTGGTGTTTCTAGTGGTGTGCCTCAGATTAGTCCTTGG